>NC_053390.1:455883632-456560196 GCF_905171765.1 Bufo bufo
TGAAGATACAGATGAATTTGAATTGTTAGACAGTTCTAACAAGGATCATGCTTCCGAAGAAAAATACTTAGTTTTTGAATCATGACTCAGGCAACTAATACTGTTGATACCGTGCCTGGCTAAAAAGCATTGCAATGCTAAATTGGAAACCTTCAGAAAATTTTTTAATGGCAGCCTCGTCTCTATAGAAGTTTGATGCACCAGAGGTCATGCTAACAAAATCTGGGAAAGCCAGCCCCATCATGGGCGATTATTTTTGGGAAATGTTATGCTTGCAGCTGCTGTCTTGCTTAGTGGATCTAGCTTTTTCAAACTTCAACAGTACATGGAAATACTCAAAATGAGATTCATTGGAAAATCTGCCTACTACACCTAACAGACTAATTATCTATTTCAGGCAGTAAATTTGAAATGGAAGTTGGATAAAGAAAAGATAATCGCAGAAATGAAAAAAAGACCGGAATCTGTTACAGGCGGTGGACAATCTGACAGTCCGGGCTTTTCCGCTAAATACTGTGTTTATTCCTTCATGCACATGGATTTGAAAACAATATGTGAATTCAATATACAACAGGTTAATCCCCCCATTTCATCAGTAGCATTGGAAAAAATTTCTTTTGAAAAAAATTAGCTTTACCTGATTGGAAAAGGTGTGGTCGTGCAACTAATAGCCACTGATCGCCATGTAGGAATAAGAAAATTGGTACATGAACATTATAAACAAATAAATCATCAATTTGA
Source organism: Bufo bufo (assembly GCF_905171765.1). Taxonomy (NCBI): domain Eukaryota; kingdom Metazoa; phylum Chordata; class Amphibia; order Anura; family Bufonidae; genus Bufo; species Bufo bufo. The sequence continues at coordinate 455,884,374 of NC_053390.1, forward strand.
CGTATGGCATCTTGCTAAATCAATTGGTACAAAGTTGCTAACTGCCTCAAAGACCAGAGACGGTGTAGGACTAAGTCCGTGGATTCAACCTATCAAAAACTACCTATGGTGTGCAGCAAGAACCTGCAGAAAGGACAGTGATGAACTAATTTCAAGATGGGAATCTGTACTTCATCATGTTCATAATGACCACGAGTGGGAATCCACAAGCAAATATACAAAATGTCATCACGTACTTTTGAAAGATTCAGCACTTGCCAATACTAAATGGCTCACCCCTAATTCTTCAACATCCCAAATTTTTGAGCAAATTGTTGCTAGCAAAACATTACTTCGTGACATAAGGCAAATCACACACTTTTGCCATACCGGTGAATTAGAAATATATCAGTGTATGTTTGAAATATCGGCCGAAACGAATCAATTACTTTATGGAGGCTATGGTTGCTAGAAGCCAGGTAGCAGCCATGGATCATAACAATAATGTCAATTGAGTGCGAGCTACTGTGAAACACCAAACTAACACCAGTGATTCAATTGGTGGTGTATGTCACCGCGTCGAGTTCTCTAAAAGAACGTAAGGCTTGGGTTCTGAAAGCATTATATGAGCCAACTTTAACGGCCTTTATGAGCGAAAGAACTTACATGGGATTGGAGTTAACAAAGAAGCGAATTACCAAAAAACATAGCATTAATTCCCAAACCGAACAAGCAAGACTTGATAAGAGAACATCTATCACGTTTTTAGATCAATCCTTGTTAGTCTATTCAGTTGATTAGGCCTGCTTTTGGCCTAACAAAACCATGTGCAATGGGTTTAAACTTAGTTTTTTAAACCCACTATTATTTTTGTTGGTTTATCAGTGAACTAACTATGTGTTAGTGTTCATAGCTGATTCACATTTTATTTGTGCATTTATTATAGATCCTTTGATTGGACTCCAATTGTTCAGGAAGGAAACATTTTATTTTCCTACTATGTCTACATGTAAAAATATATTTAATATTTTTTTTAAGTTTATTATTGATAACTTATTCTCATGATAGGTCATGAATATCAGATCATCGGTTGCCTTATCTTAAGCAAGCCGATAATGGTGGTGTGGATCTGATATTTATCAGTATTAAAGCCAGAATTTGGTTTGTTGTATTTATTTTTGAATGCCTGGGTTTAATGTAACTCTGAACTGCCTTTTTTTTTAAATCCATGATTGTGCCTTTTTTTGACTGTGCAAGTAGTGTGTGTCATACATTGTTCTGTGGAGGCACTCATTTGCTCTAACAGTAACAAACTTATAAGCTGTTGATTTCCCAGGGCATTTTATGGTCGTGTGAAATCTATACTTTGTTATTTAAATGTAAATAAATAAGTCGTTATGTCACTGGCTGCCATTAGCGATGTGCTAATATCAGCTGACTATAACTGTATGACTTCTATCTCCCTGCCTGCAGCCATTAGCGCAAAATAATGACTTTGTAATATTGAAATGATCTTCTCGGTGCTGGTGGGGCGTTGCTGCTTCACCGATTGTCACGTCCTTGTAAAGGTGATTGACATCCTAAGATAGGGCCAGGGGCTATCCATAGTATTTAGTATATTGGGCAGACTAGATGGGCCAAATGGTTCTTATCTGCCGACACATTCTATGTTTCTATCCTCGGTCTCCTCTGTGCTCCGCAAATCCCGCACTTGCACCATTCATTTTAGTATTAGGCGCAGGTGCAGTGATTGAAGGACCGCAGCAGGCGAGCATCCTTCAGTCAATGGGCCTGTGCTAAATACTAAACGGGACTGTAAAGGTGCAGCATTTGCGTGGCACTAAGAAGACTGAGGATGTCAATCACCTTTACAAGGGACCGAGCCTCTAGGTAATGCCCCACCAGCACCGAGAGGATCATTTCAATATTACAAAAGTTATTAAGCAATGCGCCGCATAGACCTGTGAGTTACAAGAAATAGGAGCGCCGGGCGGCCACAGCGCATGTAAGTATGCTGCTGAGTAACTGACCATGGCAGACAGGATTTCAGTAGCGTCCTGGCTGCCATGGTAACCGATCGGAGTCCCAGCATTACACAGCTGGGACTCCGATCGGAACTGCCGCTGCCACCAATAATGGGGGGGGAAGGGCGCACTGCCCACCAATGATTTTAATACCGGGGTGGGGGGCGCACTGTCCACCAATGCAAACATTGTAGAAACATTCCCGGCACCCGACCGGGAGCTGCCATCCGCGCAATTAACCCCTCAGGTTTAGAATATACCATCGGATCGTAGTTTTCTCCAATCCGATTGTATATTTTAACTTCAAGCGTCCCCATCACCATGGGAACGCCTCTGTGTTAGAATATACCATCGGATCTGAGTTTTCACGATCGTGAAAACTCAGATCTGAAAAAGCTAATAGTATTATTTTCCGTTATAACCATGTTTGACCTGAAGTTCGGGCGAACCCAAACTTCACCGGGTTTGCTCAACACTAGCGGTGACCGAGCAGTGGGCGTAGAGCAGTGATGCAGCCGCAGTGACAGAGCGGGGGGGGGGGGGGGGGGGGGGGGGGGGGGCGTGGTGTAGTGGGGAAGAAGAAATGACAGAGCTAGAGGGGTGGATAAATGAAAGGTTCTGTCACGTCTCCGGCTCGGGGGAGGAGCATTGACAGAGCCAGGGGCATTGATAGAACTCTAAACTCTGCCAGCATCCCTCAGAGGACCCCCTTTCTGCAGGTGTTGTCAAACTGGGAAGGTGAGGGGGGTCCTTTCCATGCCACATCAGCAGCAAATTTGCCTAAACCACCTAGAGGAACGGGTAGTAATGTGCTAAGAGCAAGAGTGTGTACTAAACTAATTGCTGTGATCACATTAAGGCCTCGTTCACACCAGGCAGTGCGGGGGCAGGAGGGGGTGTAGTGGTCTGTTGAAGTGATTGGCACCATAACCATGCCCAACGGTTGCAATGCGATTGGCTGTACAGGATCACAAGGCACATTATGCCTGCGGTTCAGTCTAAACAAAATGCTACAAGCAGCATTTTAACCAGACCTCAGGCATAATTGTGCCTTGCGATCCTGTGCATCCGTTCGCCTGCGGTTGTGGCTACGGTGCCATTCACTTCAATAGATCTTCACGCCCCCTCCTACCCCACAACATAGTGAGCCGGCCACGATGTAGTGCATTCTGGACAGAACCATCTGGTGTGAACGAGGACTAAACGTAGTCATTTCACACCACAAAGACTGGAACGCAAGCCAGCTACCTCCCTTTATAAGGAAGCTTGGCGGTGCATTGAAATATGGTTTTGATTTAAAATTATTTTTTGTATCAGGACAAGTAGATCGAGACTCCGCTTTAGTCCTTCAACAAGTAGTTTTTTTTTTACATTTCCACACACCTGTTAGGTCATGTGGTATTTTTATAGAGCAGGTTGTTATGGACGAGGCGATACCTAATACGTATACTTTTTTTATTTATTTAAGTTTTACACAATAACAGCATTTTTTAAATAAAAAAAATACGATGTTTTAATGTCTTCATATTCTGAGCCATAGTTTTTTTGGGCGATTGTCTTAGGTAGGAGCTCAGTTTTTGCGGGATGAGGTGACATACGCCTTTTTGATCGCTTGGTGTTGCACTTTTAGTGATGTAAGGTGACCAAAAAATGGTTTATTTAGCACAGTTTTTATTTTATTTTGTTAACGGTGTTCACCTGAGTGGTTAGGTCATGTGATAGTTTTATAGAGCCGGTCGATACGGACGCTGCGATACCTAATATGTGTACTTTTCTTTTTCTCCCCTATTGTTTACAAAAAAAAATTACCTTTATTTTGGCAAAAGGATATCTAAAAAAAAAAATTACTTGAAACTTGATTTTATTTTTTTCACTTTTTTTTGTCCCTCTCTGGGACTTCAACTTTTGGGGGTGTGATCCCCTTTACAATGCATTACAATCCTTCTGTATTGTCATGCATTGGCTGTAAGTGTATTACACACTGTAATACACTTACAGCCTTCCTGCCTGTGAGATCCAGAGGGCTGGATCTCACAGGCTCTCCCATGCCATTGGGTCCCAGTGACAGCAGCACGGGGACCCGATGGCAGCTTCGATACCCGCATGGACATCAAGGGTTAATGCGCCTGCCTCTGTGATTTCACCGATGCTGGCGCATGCAGCAGGGGTCCGGCTATCAGTGACTGACGGACCCCTGCCGCGGATCGGACAGGCGCATCTCCTGCACCCACCCCATCACAGCAACGTACATGTACGGCGCGGGTCCTCTACGGGTTTGTGTTGTGATTATGATTTAAAAAGAGTAAACACAGTTGTTTGACAATAAATGGCTTCAGCCAACCACTAACCATGAATGAAAGAAAAGTTTTTGTGTTATCATTCATATTCTCTGAAAAATGGTTGAGATATCATAAATTCTGCAAGGGAATGTAAACTTATGAGCACAACTGTAAATGGCATCCGTCAGCAGATTTGTACCTATGACACTGGCTGACCCGTAGCATGTGCGCTTTGCAGAAGAAGGCATGTGTTTTGGACCTATGTTCATAAGTGCCTGCATTGCAGAGAGAAATTAAGCTTTAATACATACACGAGACTCTGAGAAACGGGCCGTTGCAACTTAAAAAAAAAACTCTGCCCTCTCACTGCAACTGCTGCTTTCTCTCTACTTTGCTTGAAAGGGCATAGAAGTGCAAACCTTAGCACAAGTGGTCCTGTAAATCAAATTGGAGATGTAACGGCAGTTGCAGAGAGATCAGAACCTTTAGGTGTAACAGCAACGCGCCACCCCCCCTCCTTGCACCTAGAGGCCATTTTTATATATTCCAACCTAAATATTTTGCATCAATGCGGGCAGATATGACCATAGAACCAATAAACATGACTTCAACTGCCCGAGCACATGAAACCGTTCTACCAGTGTCACAGTTACAACTCTGCTTGCAAATGCAATTTTGATCGTATCCATTGTCTTTTTATGGTTCAATAAGATTTTATTATTATTATCAAATACAATCATAAGAGAACATCCCAAATTGCAGTATACATACCGCATACAAAGATACATAGCGACATGCAATCATGAACAGCAGTACAGCATAAAGGACAAGGTATAAGCATGTATCTGTATCTGTATAACAAACAGTCATCCATTGTCTTTTTAATAATTTAATATTAACTAAGATTATTAGTCTTGTTTATTTCAATAATTTAATTTCTATTACCATTTTACTTTACAGAAAAATTCTGATTTAGGAAACACCTTTGTGCATTATATCCAATTGCCTCAGTAAAACGGGGCGAAAGGGACCGGAAAAAAAACACATAATTATGCACCCCTTTCAAAAAAACAACAACTGGATAATATAAAAGAATGGCTATTACAATCTGGACAGGAGCTTGAAAATGTGCATCTCTTGGCCCAAAAATTATTCATAGAAAACAAAAGTGATAAATACAGGAAGTGTTCACGACACTACAAATCTGAATGCTACAATAGTATTAAAAATGGAAAAGTCGTGTTACCAGATGCCAAACCCACAATTTTTAATTTGCCTGAAGACAGAGGTAGTTTATTTTAGATACATTAAAGAAAAATAAGAAGATAAAAAGGAAGAGACCTTCTGAATCAACTTCATTGGACAGTGAATCAAATAGAATATTACAACCGGATCATACTTACTCTGTTTTGGAATCCATGGATTCTAGCAACCAGTGTTCAATTGTGACTCAGACCGATTCCATATTGGTAATTTCTACGATTACTTTAATAACTGATACTCAACAACTTGTCGAGGTGTGTTCAGCTGGTCCAGAATTGGATTCCATAAATACTCAATTTAGCAATTTTATGGCCGAAAATATCTGTACCAGCACTCCAATCAAACTGAACATCGAATTTTCTTCTCCACAAAAATAAAACTGTGCCAATCTGCAGATTTTACATGTAACAGATGAAACAGAATTGAATGAAAATATGGATGGCATTAGAACACTTTCGCCGATTGAAGAACAGTGCAATGAAACACTTGACAATACTACAGAGTCTGTCATAGAGAATGAAGACCAAAATCACTTCAGCAATCTTGATTAAATTCCACCGGATACCTCGGATGATTCGGAAATGGTAGGATTTGCTTTATTAAGTTATGGAGAAAAAGACCTCGGAGTTCCAGAGTATGAGTCCATCAGAAGACCAAGTAGATAAGAAGAAGTTGCTCATATTTGAATCGTGTCTTGATCATTTATTGTATATGGTCAAATGTCAGTATTCCCCACAATGCAATAACACTGTAAAGTCTTATCGGGTAACAGTTAAGTATTATCAAATTCTTTATTATGAAGACGCAACAGAAAGTAGGCAGCTTTTATTTCGGCAATTTATCATTGGCAGCATCTATCCTTTTCAGAGGTCTTAACTTTCAAAAGGTAAATGAATTATTTAGTATTCTTGGTCTTGTTTATTTTCCCAGCTATAGATATCGCCTGGCAGGAGGGAAAAAGGAAAACATATGTTCAGCTACAGAGCGAGCCACTTTGTGTTGCAGGTGATGGGCAATGTGACAGTCCCGGTCACAATGTCAAATACTTTATCTGCACAGTGATAGATAATTTAACAGAGAAAATCATAGACTTTGATATTGTCCAACGATCCCAATGCTCATCATCTGTTGCAATGGAGAAATTGTAATGGATGGGTTGATCTCCAATGGCTTTAATATTGTCATTTTTGCATCAGATCGGCCTGTAGGGAAAAAAAAGTGCATAGATTATCCTGAAATTAATCATCAATTTGACATGTGGCATTATGCCAAGTCAATTAAAAAAAATTGACCAAAGCCAGTCACAACAAGTTTGGAAAGGAAATTATACCGTGGATAGAAAAAATAGATAGACATTTTTGGTGGTGCATCCAAACTTGGATGGTGAAGTTCAAAACCTGAAAGAAAGATGGCCTTCTCTGTAGAAGCATATCTGTAATGAACACACATGGGGAGGTGAGTTTTATACCCCATGTGGACACAATCCAATTTGCCAGGAAAAAGTATTCTGGCTCAAAAAAGAAACTGCCCCATTCTTGAGTATTGAAAAAATTGTAAGTAATCCACAGTTATTATCAGATCTTTCTCACTTAGAAAATTTTCAAAAGAACCATTATGGCAATTGTTTACTATCTGATGGTATATGATCCTATAGGGAGACACTAAGGGACAATCTGATCCCCTGATCTACTGTAGTAAGCCCATATGAAGAAAGAGAAATTAGCGATCTCAAGCGTTTCAGTGGTGGATTCCACCAGAAACCGGAAGTAGAGGTGCGTTCCACCTTGATCGGGACCGGAAGTCCTTTCCGGTCTTGCTCTTCTCACTTACAGGGAGCAAATTAATTATATACCATCTCTCCACTATCTCTGTCACCTTTACCCAGCCGTTAATAACATTCTCCCTTTAAGTATATATTTATGATTTTTTTCCAGCATGGAACTCACATGCCTTGCCTCCTACCGTAAGCCAGCACATGGCATTATTAGGACAGGTATATAAGGCCCAATGGTAAGTTATATTTTTAATGCTGCTTATAGCTGTTTTTAACTTGCTTACCCTGCTCCCTATGAAGGGGGTTGCATTCCCCCCGAAACGCGTTGAGCACACCTGTGATTCTCTGAGAAAAAAGAAAAAACACCATAAGTGTTATATCTGTAAAGAATAAATCAAGGCAACTGGACGTACTGTAGATTTCTTGAAAACGTTTCACTCCTTCTTCCAACGAGCTTTCTCAATTCTGAGTGACTGTACAAGAATTCTCTGGGAATAAATATGTAACTGAATCAACATCTGGTTATTATACCCAGCATGGGGTCAGAGGTCATTATACCCAGCATGGGGTCAAAGGTGTTGATTCCATTATCCTAATTGGAGTCAGTAGGTGATAAAGACTTCCCAGAAAAAGGTGTCAAGACAGCATTGTATGTGGCAGACAATAGATTTCTAATTCCCCCCCCCCCCCCCTCTATTCGAGCTTGGCTTGTCCATTTTTACGTAGATGGCCTCCTTCACCAAAACACGTACTTGACTGTCTTCAAAGGTGTGACCTGTTTCTTTTAGATGTAAGTACACGGCTGAATCTTGACCAGAGGTTTTGGCTCTTCTATGCTGAGCCATACGCTGATGTAGTTGTTTTGTTTTGCCGATATACAGTTCTGAGCATTCCTCATTGCACTGGACTGCGTACACAATGTTGTCCATCTTGTGTTTAGGCGTTGGGTCTTTGGGGTGAACCAGTTGTTGCCTCAGTGTGTTGCTGGGTTTAAAGCAGACAGGGATGTGATGTTTATTAAAAATCCTTTTGAGTTTCTCAGACACCCCAGCTACATATGGGATAACCATATTAGGACAATGGAATCAACACCTTTGACCCCATGTTGGGTATAATGACCTCTGACCCCATGCTGGGTATAATTACCAGATGTTGATTCAGTTACATATTTATTCCCAGAGAATTCTTGTACAGTCACTCAAAATTGAGAAAGCTCGTTGGAAGAACGAGTGAAACGTTTTCAAGAAATCTACAGTACGTCCAGTTGCCTTGATTTATTCTTTACAGATATACCATGACCTGGATAAATGAGAACCTTCACAGACACCATAAGTGTTGGACACGGCCGTGTTTATTTCCTACAATACTACAAACGATCCTGGCGGGGGAGGTTTTGCTCATTGGGTGTCTTGAGCTTCATCCCTTTGACCTCCTCCCCAGTGAAGTAAGTCACTTGTATCTTTGATCAAGATTGATTTTATTGACATTCTTGAGTCTTGTTTTTTGGGACTGTACGAGGTTGGCGCCGTCTGGGTGGTGGACCCTCCCTTTTTTTATACTTCCATTTCCTATGTATGCAGTAGCTGTCTACGAATCCAGCCACCCCTGGCAGCCCCTATGTTTTACCTTACACTTTATATTTCTTTTAATTGTTTCCCTCTTGGCGCCCTGCTCTGTTGTTTCAAACTCCCTCCTCCAATTTTAAGGCGAGATTGTTTTTTGATCAACATTCTTTTTTAACTTTGTTTCTTTACTGTCTCCCCAGCCAATTTCCCAGGTTCCACAGGGGCCGCCCCAAAACCCTACAATTAGGGAACATTATGGCCCACAAAGTAGGCCATACAGCCAACCGTATGGCGAGCCTTCACATGGCCAGCTTGGCCCCTTATCCCCATCCCAGCACTCTGTCAGTCCTTCCCAAAGCACCCACCATGGGTCACATTTTCAGCCCCAGCCAGGCTCACCCAGCAGTTTTTTGAATCTCTAATTTTTTATTTGTATTTATTCTTTATGATTTTTTTTTTACAACAAAAATCCATTGAGTACTCTGTGCCAAAATAAACAGTTTTATTTTCATTTATTTGATTATTTGCGGTCTTTATTCTACACATTAAATAATTATATTTAAGTAGCACAAACACATAGAACACATTAATAATTGTACACGTTTCCTAAAAATTAATAGAACCTAAATACACATAACTATATAAACATGATTTATAATTCATTTACACACATACATATTAATTTCATTAAAAAAAATATCAACCAATTGAATGACTTTAGTCAACATTTGGGAATTTATAATACATATCTTCAAAAGTAACTTAAAAACATTTTTATGTACATTATGCACACTACAGTCGTGGACAAAAGTTTTGAGAATTACATAAATATTGGAAATTGGAAAAGTTGCTGCTTAAGTTTTTATAATAGCAATTTGCATATACTCCAGAATGTTATGAAGAGTGATCAGATGAATTGCATAGTCCTTTCTTTGCCATGAAAATTAACTTAATCCCCAAAAACCTTTCCACTGCATTTCATTGCTGTCATTAAAGGACCTGCTGAGATCATTTCAGTAATCGTCTTGTTAACTCAGGTGAATGTTGACGAGCACAAGGCTGGAGATCATTATGTCAGGCTGATTGGGTTAAAATGGCAGACTTGACATGTTAAAAGGAGGGTGATGCTTGAAATCATTGTTCTTCCATTGTTAACCATGGTGACCTGCAAAGCAACGCGTGCAGCCATCATTGCGTTGCATAAAAATGGCTTCACAGGCAAGGATATTGTGGCTACTAAGATTGCACCTCAATCAACAATTTATAGGATCATCAAGAACTTCAAGGAAAGAGGTTCAATTCTTGTTAAGAAGGCTTCAGGGCGTCCAAGAAAGTCCAGCAAGCGCCAGGATCGTCTCCTAAAGAGGATTCAGCTCACCAGGCAGGTGTGAGTGCATCTGCACGCACAGTGAGGCGAAGACTTTTGGAAGATGGCCTGGTGTCAAGAAGGGCAGCAAAGAAGCCACTTCTCTCCAAAAAAAACATCAGGGACAGATTGATCTTCTGCAGAAAGTTTGGTGAATGGACTGCTGAGGACTGGGGCAAAGTCATATTCTCTGATCAAGCCTCTTTCCGATTGTTTGGGGCATCTGGAAAAAAGGCTTGTCCGGAGAAGAAAAGGTGAGCGCTACCATCAGTCCTGTGTCATGCCAACAGTAAAGCATCCTGAGACCATTCATGTGTGGGGTTGCTTCTCCTCCAAGGGAGTGGGCTCACTCACAATTTTGCCCCAAAACACAGCCATGAATAAAGAATGGTACCAAAACACCCTCCAACAGCAACTTCTTCCAACAATCCAACAACAGTTTGGTGAAGAACAATGCATTGTCCAGCACGATGGAGCACCTTGCCATAAGGCAAAAGTGATAACTAAGTGTCTCGGGGACCAAAACGTTGACATTTTGGGTCCATGTCCTGGAAACTCCCCAGATCTTAATCCCATTGAGAACTTGTGGTCAATCCTCAAGAGGCGGGTGGACAAACAAAAACCCACTAATTCTGACAAACTCCAAGAAGTGATTAGAATGGGTTGCTATCAGTCAGGAATTGGCCCAGAAGTTGATTGAGAGCATGCCCAGTCGAATTGCAGAGGTCCTGAAAAAGAAGGGCCAACACTGCAAATACTGACTCTTTGCATAAATGTCATGTGATTGTCGATAAAAGCCTTTGAAACGTATGAAGTGCGTGTAATTATATTTCACTACATCACAGAAACAACTGAAACAAATATCTAAAAGCAGTTTAGCAGCAAACTTTGTGAAAACTAATATTTGTGTCATTCTCAAAACTTTTGGCCACGACTGTAGTAATAACAGCTGGAGCGACCCTTGTGGTACACTATGGTGCGATCAGCTGCTATAGTTAAAAAAATTGTCACCTGACATCACGCCACATCGTGTTGCCAAGGACACAACACTCGCTAGTTACTAGTGCAATCAGATCCCTCAAAAAAAAGGGGAAAAAGGAGGGAAAAAGAACGCACAATCCATATAGTAATAACAGCTGGAGCGATCCTTGTGGTACACTATGGTGCGATCAGCCGCTATAGTTTAAAAAATTGTCATAGAGTACAGTAAGTGAAAACCAACACGATGTGAATCTCAGGGGGCAATCACAGTAAGGCCGAGTTCACACGAACGTGTGTGACCCGTGCCTGTGCTGCGGCCCGTAAATAGCGGCCGCAATGCACGATCGCCGGCCGTAGGTTAGCCGCATCGGATCGCGGACCCATTCACTTTAATGGGTCCGCGATCCGGCCGTTCCGCAAAAAGATAGGACTTGTTTTATCTTTTAGCGCAACGGAAGTACGGGACGTAACCCCACGGAGGCACGTCCCGTGCGGCCGTTCCGCGATTCCGGATTTGCGGACCCATTGAAGTGAATGTGGAATTCACACGGAACTGTGGCCGTGTATTGCGGCCCGCGATTTGCGGGCCGCAATACGGCCACGGATCACACACGTTCGTGTGAACTTAGCCTAATACACATTAAAATCATTTGTTACATATACATACAAAATCATATAAAATCTATACATGTGTATAAAGAGGAGTACTCTAATCGATCCTTGCAAGATTGAACTCCAAATTGAGTCCATAAGGCTGCATTGATCTTAGAGCATACACTCACCTAAAGAATTATTAGGAACACCTGTTCTATTTCTCATTATTGCAATTATCTAGTAAACCAATCACATGGCAGTTGCTTCAATGCATTTAGGGGTGTGGTCCTGGTCAAGACAATCTCCTGAACTCCAAACTGAATGTCAGAATGGGAAAGAAAGGTGATTTAAGCAATTTTGAGCGTGGCATGGTTGTTGGTGCCAGACGGGCCGGTCTGAGTATTTCACAATCTGCTCAGTTACTGGGATTTTCACGCACAACCATTTCTAGGGTTTACAAAGAATGGTGTGAAAAGGGAAAAACATCCAGTATGCGGCAGTCCTGTGGGCAAAAATGCCTTGTGGATGCTAGAGGTCAGAGGAGAATGGGCCGACTGATTCAAGCTGATAGAAGAGCAATGTTGACTGAAATAACCACTCGTTACAACCGAGGTATGCAGCAAAGCATTTGTGAAGCCACAACACGCACAATCTTGAGGCGGATGGGCTACAACAGCAGAAGACCCCACCGGGTACCACTCATCTCCACTACAAATAGGAAAAAGAGGCTACAATTTGCACGAGCTCACCAAAATTGGACTGTTGAAGACTGGAAAAATGTTGCCTGGTCTGATGAGTCTCGATTTCTGTTGAGACATTCAAATGGTAGAGTCCGAATTTGGCGTAAACAGAATGAGAACATGTATCCATCCTCTGATGGCTACTTCCAGCAGGATAATGCACCATGTCACAAAGCTCAAATCATTTCAAATTGGTTTCTTGAACATGACAATGAGTTCACTGTACTAAAATGGCCCCCACAGTCACCAGATCTCAACCCTTTGGGATGTGGTGGAACGGGAGCTTCGTGCCCTGGATGTGCATCTCTCAAATCTCCATCAACTGCAAGATGCTATTCTATCAATATGGGCCAACATTTCTAAAGAATGCTATCAGCAACTTGTTGAATCAATGCCACGTAGAATTAAGGCAGTTCTGAAGGCAAAAGGGGGTCCAACACCGTATTAGTATGGTGTTCCTAATAATTCTTTAGGTGAGTGTATATCCATTTGAGTTCTTTTTTCGTCAATATTTTGTCCTTATCCCCCCCCTCTTGTGAGTGTCCCCACTGCGTCAATTACCCGGAACCGAAGTTGATTGATACAGTTTCCACGCTCGACGAAATGCCTCGCAACTGGTTTGTCCAGCATCTTCTTTCTAATTGTGCTCTTGTGCTTGTTCTTCCGTTCCCTGATCGCCATTGTGGTCTCGCCCACGTATATGAGACTACAGGGACCTTGGATCATGTACACAACGTATTTCGATCTACAAGTGAAAAATCCATTAATTCAGAATTTTTTCCCACTATATGGATGCAAAAACATATCACCTTTCATGATACAACTGCAATTGCAACAGGACAGACATGGAAAATTGCCGTTCTTCCTATTGGCCGAATACATTTGTCCACTCTCACATGGCCCTCCAACAGCCGTCTTAACCAATTTATCACGTAGGTTAGTATTTCTTTTGTATGCCATCATTGGAGGAACCTTAAATTCTTTAATCTCAGGCAATCCTTCCTGCAAGATATGCCAATCCTTCCTTAAAATTCTGGCAATATCTCCACTATCCTGTCCATATACAGATACAAATAGAATTCTCTCTGTTTCTATCCTTTGTATAGGTGATCAATTTCATTTTTGGGGTTGTAAAACACCTGTCAACACCGCTGTTCTTCTGCTGTATGACGAGACAACACGTGCACAGCGCACATGCCGTCTCCCTTTCTGTGTGGCACTTTATGCTGGAGCAAATTACAGATATCTGCAATCAGTGCAGGAATTGAGAAGGGAGATGTCACCTGCACACTGCACGCATTTTCTACTCATACAGCTGATTGTCATATTTTGCCGGGTGTTTGTCCACCGCCAATCTGATAATGTGGACATATCCTATGGATCGGTCCCAAATATGAAAATGCTGGGCCAAGCCCATAGCATTTTTTAGGGCCTGAATAGAGTTGTGATTTGGGTATCGTTCTTTGTGTTCCTATGTTTGGGTAGATACATGCTAATTTGTGTATTTTGAGTTATGTATTTTTTGTGTTTGTAACCCTTCAGTTCTGTAATTGCTATGTACATATTTTTCCTGTTGGGGTACAAACCACAAAATGGATTTAATCAGGTAATAATAAAAGGCAAAATACATACTCATATTATATTGAGTATTGATGCTGCAACTGCGTCCCTCCTGCATATTTTGAAATCCAACTACCACCATGGCCTTGTGATGCCTGATACATGTTTTTGTTCCGGTTCATTGGTTAGCTCCATGAATGTGTCTACCTGGTTTCGGGCTGGACATCTCCAAACTCCAAGCAATGTTTGAAAAAGAGTTTCCCATTTAGTGTTTAGGCTCCCAAAAAACCCACCAGTGAAGTCTTTTTGGTGGATGTTGTAAAATAACATCTAAAGTGGAAATACCACATTCCGAAACAATATGTCATCTATGCAGGCTCACCGTATATATTACACACAAAGCTTTTATTTGGTTAAAAACATTAGGTACTACTGAAATGTACTCAAATGATGTAATATATGTTTTCATGTTATTTTTCTATACAGTACTGTGGACAGTCTTGATGAACCAGAGGAGTCGGATTTTGGGGGAAGTGAGACTCCAGCAGTTTTCTCCCCTGAAAGTAGTCCAGCTGCAACACCGGCAGAGGAGACTCAGCAACAGTCCGTTTAGCTGGCCACCGTTTTCCAGGGGAGCCCCGAAAGGTCACAGCAGCCTCAGCCTAGGCGAAATGTGCCCCACTTTTCCTCTGGGCAATCATCAAGGCAGATGATAGACTCCTGAGTCATTGAGTTCCTTGCCCAGAGGAGGAGTGAGGGACAAGAGGAGGCGATGCTGAGGGGGATGGCGCCATTACTGAGGCGTGTGAATCCCAACAAGTATAGCGCGTGTGTAGCAGGACTGGCGCTGGTACTAGACATGTTCGCTTGCCCATAACAGGGAGACATTGTAGCCCTACTCAATACCCTATGCTGCCAAAGCCTGTCTGCACCCTTGCAGCATGCTCCCAGCTACAGCCAACAACAACCCCATGGCCCACCTTTACCTGTGCCACGTTATCGGGTGGAACAAGACACAAACCAACCCCCCTTCCCATTCTTCTACTCATGCTGGCACTTATTCGACTGTGGCACAACAACCTGACCAGGTTAGGCCAGGAACCTCTTTTCCTCCTGGTCCCTTCAGCAGGGAATTATTTGATTTATAAAAATTTGTGTACTTTTGTTGTTTTAATTTATTGTTATTTATGTTTCCTTAATATTTGGCAAAATTGTGTGCCTTATTTTTATTTGGGGGGCTTGGGTTTAAGTAAATTTGACTAGTTACAAATGCTATGTGTCGTTTTTTTATCATAAACTTCAACGACAGTGGCTTCAATCAAACATAGAACTTATGGGACAGGGCCCAACAAACAACTCAACCTTTGGATGGTGAAGTAGCAATACCGATTATATCGGCCAAAAAGGGGTAGTCAAAACATCTGTTTGTACGGGGATAAATCGAACCTAATATTGGTCGACACTAAAAGGCACGAATGTACAAACAAACTAAAACTAATGGGTTGAGTGAAATATTAATACCCAAGTGGTTGCACAGCCAACCACTTGGGTATGTACATTTTACTACCACCACTTTGAATTGAGTGTTATTTACAAAAAAAACAATATAATGTTCCAGGAATACATGTCGAATGTGATATTGTTATTGTTAGATTATAGCTTGATATCAAATATATCACATTTCAACATATTTATAAACTAGATAGACACACACTTCTAGTAACCAAACTTTATTTTCTGTTAAAACCCCCAAAAAATTATGCAAAAATGAGGTATTAGAAGGTTTTTTGAAACATGTATCAAATACAATAATAATGTTTATAAATTCAAAAATCCATAAACATCTATATTATTTCTAATGAGCTTGATTACGT
Source organism: Bufo bufo (assembly GCF_905171765.1). Lineage (NCBI taxonomy): Eukaryota > Metazoa > Chordata > Amphibia > Anura > Bufonidae > Bufo > Bufo bufo. The sequence continues at coordinate 455,900,373 of NC_053390.1, forward strand.
TTTTGTTCCAAAAAACCTCAGCCAGCAAGCCCACGTCAAGGGTCCTCATTCTCTTGCGAGTCCCTACACTCAACTACGACATAAATTACACAAGCTATCTAGAAAAAATACTATCGAGCACAGAAGAAATCAAACACTGCCACGAATAGCGTCCTTCTGCCATGGCAAGGACCCCTTTGGGCTGAAAAAGTAGTCTGCATAGAGTTCCCAAACTGCAATGCCTGCAGTCCCAGGTCGTCTATGCAGGGTCCTATCCAAACCCAAACCTGGTGATGTAGGAAAATCTTCCATGTCAACAGAAGAGGAAGCCTCATGAATCCTGGTGAAGTTGTGTAGAACAACACAAGCTTGACTCACCAGGGTAGCATTCTCCGGATCCATCTGTATGGATGACAAAAACACCCTCCACTTGCTAGAGAGTATCTCGAAAGCGCACTCAACATACCGATGGGAACGCGTCAACCAGTAGTTGAAAATACGCCTTCTGACATCCAAACCAGGGCCGCATAACATGGTGAGTCAATGCAAACCCTTCATCTGCCACGATGACAAATGGAGCCAGCGGACCTGCATATTCAGGCAGTCTTCTGGACTCGGGCAGGGCAAGCTGGTTGGCACGAAGCTGCTCACCCATTCTAGAAGCACTAAAGATGCGAGCATCTGCTGTGCTTCCATAGGCCCCGATATCAACCATTATAAACCGGTAGTTACTGTCAGCAACAGCCATAAGCACTACCAAAAAATATTGCTTATAATTGAAGAATCGGGACCCTGAGTAAGGAGGCTTCTTCACACGGATGTGCTTGCCATCCAGTGCCCCGAAAAACTTGGGAAACCGCGCTGAAATATTGAAGCCCTCAGCGATCCGAAGCCAATCGTCCGTCTTGGGCTGTGGCATCACCGTCTCTCGGAGTTGGTGCCAGATGACACAGCAAGTGTGACGCACAATCCGAGAAATGGTTGAGGTTCCCAAAAGAAACTCAAAATGCAGGGATGCAAATGAGTTCCCAGTTGCAAGGAATCTGTGGAGAAATAGAGAAAAATAAAATATCATTAAGCAGCTAGAAAAAGTTTACAAACAATACATCATTCGTCTAATGTTTGATATGAGACATATGGGTACAACTGAACATAACACTTTCAGAAATTGGGGTGTGGGCAATACTCACACCAGCTATGCTACAGCAACTGTGTTTACGCCATTTGTATGCAGAATGTATGGCCGACTTCAAGGATGATGTGAACACTCGTCATGTTGATGACATTAGCCAAACACACACAAATAGTTAACCATTAACATACACGACTACCTTTAATCTGGCCAGGTTATGTGTCAGTCAGTTAACCCCAAAAATAAATTTGACAATTGAGCAGACATATTATGGAAAAATAGTGGAATATATTTATATCGTGGCTCACCCGTATCTGTTAATATGGTTAAGGTGCTCTGTTTTTGGATGATTCACCTATTCATCCGATGTAACAAATGTGATCCAAATGAAAAGAATAAAAACAGGCACTCACCAGCTGGAATGTCTATAGTAGATAATATTTATGTATTAAAATCACACATAAAATAGAATATAAAATACAATAAAATCAATATGCACTGGGATCAGTGGTCTTAGCACATGTAATTAGATCTTATTCACTCTATATATAGCTAGCAAGATGGATACATTGCTATGTGACACTATGCTTCAAAAAATAATTGCTTCAATCAGTTAGATTAATAAAATAAACTAAAGCTGTGCAATATAAGTAAAATCAATATCCTATAAATCAGAGTCCTGTAAAAAGAAAATGTCCTGTGAAAAATATAAGAAAAATAGTGTCCTATAAAAATTTGGATCAGTATCCTGTGAAAAATATCCTGTGAAGAAAAGTTTGTAGATACCTAGTGATGACTCCTTATGTGAGAACTGTGTCCATACAATGTGACGCTGATGTAGCAATATAGATCAACAAATTTTCTTATGTAGAAGCTGTATCCAATGCAATGTAGCACTACTGTAGCAAAATAGATCAACAGATTAGTTCTGTTAGTATTGTGGGTTTCAACAGCATACAGAGGCCGCACTCAGGGTTAGGTAAGGCATATGTTAAAGTATAAGAGGTGATCGGGTTTTGTAAATGGGGCGTCCCCCTATTTATAAACCCTCTTACCTTGCCCTTTAGAATGCCTGTCGCTTGTATAGTTGATACTCCAATGATCGCTGGGTCCTTTGTATCTCCCGAAATAGGATCCGGTACTTTTAGTTTCCTGCTTGTTGCTCTCAGGTCTCGGCTTTCCACGTGGTCTCCTTGCGTGTCACCGTCCAGGAAGCACTCTGCAGGATTCGCGTAATCTCGCGATAAGTTAAACCAGCTTCTTTTACACTGGCATCCAGATCTGCATGAAGATCCTATATAGACCAATAATGGATAGGTCTTTGCTCGGGTTCAGGTGGGTAGTTTGTCGCTCGCAGGACCAGCCAGACGCGTTTCGAGGGTTCTCCCTCTTCCTCAGTGGCTATAATGCAAGCACTACTACCCTCTTCTTTATATACTCCGGCTTTCAGAAAACCCACCAAAACCCGGCATGGATTTGTGATATTCACATTTGACTCTTTACTATATCCTCAACGCATCATGTTAATATATATATATATATCTCTATAAACTCATTTACCTTTATTTATACAACTTATACTTTTTATTTTATTTAAAAATTGGTATTTATAAAAACTTAAATTTTAAAACACATACCTAAAACTCAAAAAACGTCATCCTTTGGATTCTCTTTCCTTCTTTTCGATCTCTCTATATTAGATTGATAGTATGTTTTGGTTAGCATTTTCTTTAGCTTTTTCTTTGAATCCTCCAACTCTCAATATTTGGATCTCTACATCTTTCTAATATATATTATAGAGATGTAGGTATTCAAATATCTACAGAAATCAAAAAACCGCATCGAAAAATCCAAAAACGCATCAAACTCAAAAAACCGCATATGCGTTTTCCATGCGTTTTTTTCGGATTCCTCTTTCTCATGTTAATCTCTATTGTCCCATATCAATTAATAATTTTCATCCCTATTTGGGGACAAAGAACTGAGAATTTGTTAGAAAATATTGTTGAATGGTTTTAATGGGATCTATCTGGTTTCCCATATCTGTTAGTACCCCTTCTCTCTCCTGTATTCCTTGGACTATCATACAAAATTTTCTTCACAGGATATTTTTCACAGGACACTATTTTTCTTATATTTTTCACAGGACATTTTCTTTTTACAGGACTCTGATTTATAGGATATTGATTTCACTTATATTGCACAGCTTTAGTTTATTTTATTAATCTAACTGATTGAAGCAAAAAAAAATTTAAGCATAGTGTCACATAGCAATGTATCCATCTTGCTAGCTATATATAGAGTGAATAAGATCGAATTACATGTGCTAAGACCACTGATCCCAGTGCATATTGATTTTATTGTATTTTATATTCTATTTTATGTGTGATTTTAATACATAAATATTATCTACTATAGACATACCAGCTGGTGAGTGCCTGTTTTTATTCTTTTCATTTGGATCACATTTGTTACATCGGATAAATAGGTGAATCATCCAAAAACAGAGCACCTTAACCATATTAACAGATACGGGTGAGCCACGATATAAATATATTCTACTATTGATATTACATTCACCTATATATCGGTGAGCTCCCTAGTGTCTGCTAGTATGGACATCTGGCAGTTTATAGAGAACCAAAATGTCAAGTTGGAAACTTTTACTTTCGAGGAGGTTAGCACATATAACTCAAATGGATCTATGGAGAGATCCATTACGGAGTCTTTTAGAGAGCTGGAAACCTTGCTGATTAGGCAATTAAAGCAAAAATGGGAGATTAAATCCCTAGGGAAACATCTAGAATTGGGTATAATACCCAAAGGATTGCAGCTCTCTAAGAACCCAGCTATGGATCTATTAACTGATTCCTTCAGGGAAGAATGGGATAATCTTTTGGTGAAACAATCCATAGCACTGGTGGAGTTAATTATCAAAAGGAGGAATCAAATCTTAGAAGAAACCTCAGAAAAAATCCTAAAAATTAAAGAAATAATACAGAAATTCCCCATAAGTGAAGAAATCACAAATTGGCAACAAAGAATCTGTAAAAATTCAGGATCAATAGAACAGGAGATAATTAATAAAAAAAGTAAAAAATTGAAGAAAACCACCAGAGGAGAAATGGATAAACATACATCAGTTGAAAATCACCATATATCAAATATAGATATAAATATAGGGATGAATGAAGAACATATTAGAGAAACTAGACAACATATAGAATATGAAATCCCAGTGAGAAATGGTATGAACCAATTATGAATAACCATTTTTTAAGTTAAGATAATTTTTATTGAGATATCATAAGTAGACATAGATTCCAACATAAATGATATACATTACATGTGGATTATTCATTACATGTTATTATTTGCATAACAGTAGTGTTCCCACATTACGGTGCATTTTATATCATGTCTTGTCGATATACATATATATATTTTTTATAAGAGGGTAGAGTATGGTTAACCTACCAAAACATTTAAACATTTTGTTATTACAAACTTTCCTATGTCATTTTTAACATATACACAGGTTATAAATTGTTACAGATTGCTACAGATTCAAATGACCTGCAATTTTTAACTGTATATAACTGTATATACAACAGTGGCTTCAGGCTGATCGGCTCTTGTCATTGCTCCTGCATCCGTTATTTTTCTGGGTAATGTTTTAACCAAGTGTCCCACTTTTGTTTTATATAATTGCTTTTCCCTAAACATATTCCATATATTTTTTCATTTATGTAATTCCTTGAAACCATCTCAATTACATTTTCTATTTTAGGAATATTATTTGACTTCCAGTTTTTAGCAATCAGTAACCTGTATGCTATACATATGTGTATAAGAGGATATTGGACTTCTGAATCTATATTTTCCATTTCCAAGTTTAGCAGCACCAGTTCAGGGGTTACTTTAATAAATTTCCCCATTATCATACTGATTAGGATTTCTAGATCTTTTTTTAGTTTAGCAAGTTTTGGGCATTTCCAAAAGGTGTGCAACAAGGTACCCTTTTGGTTGCATTTTCTCCAGCAATTGTCTGAGCAAGTATCATAGAATTGGTGGAGCTTAACCGGAGTGTAATACCATCTGCTATACATTTTGAAGAATTGTTCTCTATGATTTGTGCAGATAGTAGCTTTTTTAAACAGTTGTGTCGCTTTATTCCAGTTATTCAGTGTTATACTTCTGTTTAGGTCTACTTCCCATTTCTTATGGTATGAAGTGTTTTCTTGTACTGTATCGTCATTGCAATAGTCGTATATCTTTTTGAAGTTGTTTTTCCCCTCGCCACTTATAGAGTAGTTTAAGAGGTCCGCTAGTTGTTGTGGTATCTCTATTTCTATTGAAGGGTATTTTTCCCAGATATTTTTTAACGTTTTGTGCATGTCTCTGTCTGATTCTGTTAAGTTGAATTGAATAACCATTTTTTAGATGGGACCCCTCCACACCACAAAACGAAAACACGTCAAACGAGACATATAACACCGGAACGAGTGAAATCCCCCCCAAAAACGGACCGTCATCAAGAAATAGGTCACCCATACAACTTGAGATACAGGGATCAACATCAAACACAATACAATTCCAGGGAGGGGGATTATCAGGGGAGGAGGGAAAATTATATCCCAAATCATTATCAACATTACAACGACCAAAGGGGACAAGGAGGGGAAAGAGAAAAGGGAAGAAGGAATCACAGATAATAAAACTCCAGAAAGAAAGAGATTCAATTATTAATCTTAGTCAAACAGCACTTACTCCAACACAGATCCAATTGTTGAATAAGGGACTAAAATTCGCCCCTACAGCACAAGCTAACAAATTCAATATCTATATTGGAATAGAAAAATTTGTTAGAAAATTGTGCCTAAAAAAACATTTTATAAGGAACCCCATAATTATGAATTCTGTGGAGAATGACACTTTTCTACATACAAATCTAAAACCAAGGAGTAAGATGTATCCAAGACAGCAAATAGGCCATGAGTTGGCAGCATTCAAAAAGTCTGTAGAAAAAGATGTAAGAAAATTAAAAACAAATGGAAGAATAGGCAACAATGTGACAAAACAAGAAATACAGGCCCTCAAACAATTACAAAAGACTGAAAAAATTACTATACGGCCTGCTGACAAGGGAGGAGCCATTGTCATTCTGGAGACACAAAAATATGAGGCAGAATGTCTAAGACAGTTGTCGGATACTGACACATACTCCAGACTGATGAGGGACCCCACAAAAGAATACATGGGGGAGCTGATGAACTATGCCAGGGATGGTTGGGAAAGGGGAATCTTAAATGAACAAGAGTTTAAATATATTAGTACCACCCAAAGTAGACTACCAGTATTCTACTGTCTCCCAAAAATTCATAAAGATCAAATGAATCCCCCAGGGAGACCAATCATCTCTGGCATAGGCTCATTAACCTCCAATTTGTCAGAATACATTGACAAACTTCTACAGCCGAGTGTAAAAAAGAATTTTGCATATATTAGGGATATGACTCAAGTTATCAAAATAGTAGAGGGACTAGAATATGAAATGGACTGGATATTGGGGACCCTAGATGTAAGTTCCCTTTATACGGTTATAAATCATAATCAGGGAATACAAGCATTGAGGAGCCAATTAAAGATACATAGTGATCTCCCTGAGAAGCAAATAGATTTTATAGCAGAGGGGGTAAAATTTATTTTGACCCACAACTATTTTGCTTACAATCTGGACTACTATCTCCAGACCAGGGGAACTGCCATGGGTACCAGGTTTGCCCCCAGTTATGCAAACTTATTCATGGCGCATCGGGAATGTGAGGAGATCCTGCCCATGTTGGGGGCAAGCCTGATACTCTGGCATAGGTTCATTGATGATATCCTGTTTATCTGGAGAGGTACGAGAGATGATCTCAATACATTTCTTGTAGGGATTGACACCAATGCATACAACCTCAAATTTTCTGCCAATATAAGTGTGGAGAAAATAGAATTTTTAGATCTATCAATTAGAGTGCAGAATAAACAGCTAATCTGCAGTACATATCAAAAAGAGGTCTCACGAAACAGTTACATCTTGTTCTCAAGCTGCCATCTACCAAGATGGCTGCTTGAAGTCCCAATGGGACAATTCAAACGGATAAAAAGAAACTGTACAGATGGAACAGATTTCGAGAATAAGGCCGAAACTATGAAGAAACGTTTTCTAGACAAAAACTATCCTAGCAATGTATTGGATAAGGCACTCACAAAAGTTAAAAATATACATAGGGAGACCTTCTTTACAGAAAAAACAAGAGAGGTTAAAAATGAAAAAGAAAAAGAAGATCAATTGAGAAGAATAATACTACCCTTTAACAAACAACATAAACAAATAGAAGGAATTGTGAGGAAGCACTGGCATCATCTACTGAGTGACAGACTAATAGGCCCTTTGGTTAATAATGGTCCTCAAATAACATATACAAGTGCTCAGAATCTATCTCTAAAGGTAGCACCAACAATTAAAAACAAAAATAAAACTAATAAGTCATCCATGCATGGTTGGTTGAACTTGAGTGGCTTCTACAAATGTGGGAAATGTGGGATATGCAAATTGACATTGTTTCCTAGGAAGACCACTGAAGTTCAATCACGGGTAAATTCCTTTACATTGAAAATAAAGGAGTTCCTGACCTGTAGCTCAAGTAACATTCTGTATATGATAGAATGCCAGTGTAAGAAACAATACATTGGGAGGACAAAACGCTCATTGAAAAAAAGACTGTCAGAACACATCACAAATATTAAAAATAGCTACGAAAAGCACTCTCTTTTCATTACACTACAAAGAACACCCTGAAGGTATGGTCTTCGTGGCCTTTGAAAAAGTGGATGTGCACTGGAGAGGAGGAGACCATATCGCCAGGATGTCAAGGCAGGAATCTAGACGAATCTTTGATTTTGAAACACTCCTCCCACGAAGGCTTAACTCAGACTTTGAGTTATTTGGTTTCTTGTAGACATTGGAGATGGGTGCCTTCCTCTGACGGGACATCCTGAGTTTGGCTGTTATGCAGCACCAGGATCTCCCTTCGGGGGTTGGCTCCCTCCCCTCACACAGCTATCAAATACTGAAAAAGTCCAAGGAATACAAGAGAGAGAAGGGGTACTAACAGATATGGGGAACCAGATAGATCCCATTAAAACCATTCAACAATATTTTCTAACAAATTCTCAGTTCTTTGTCCCCAAATAGGGATGAAAATTATTAATTGATATGGGACAATAGAGATTAACATGAGAAAGAGGAATCCGTAAAAAATGCACCGAAAACTCATGGAAAACGCATATGCGGTTTTTTGAGTTTGATGCGGTTTTTTGAGTTTGATGCGGTTTGGGATTTTTCGATGCGGTTTTTTGATTTCTGTAGATATTGGAATACCTACATCTCTATAATATATATTAGAAAGATGTAGAGATCCAAATATCGCGAGTTGGAGGCTTCAAAGAAAAAGCTAAAGAAAATGCTAACCAAAACATACTATCAATCTAATATAGAGAGATCGAAAAAAAGGAAAGAGAATCCAAAGGATGACGTTTTTTGAGTTTTAAGTATGTGTTTTAAAATTTAAGTTTTTATAAATACCAATTTTTAAATAAAATAAAAAGTATAAGTTGTATAAATAAAGGTAAATGAGTTTATAGAGATATATATATATATATTAACATGATGCATTAAGGATATAGTAAAGAGTCAAATGTGAATATCACAAATCCATGCCGGGTTTTGGTGGGGTTTTTGAAAGCCGGAGTATATAAAGAAGAGGGTAGTAGTGCTCGCATTATAGCCACTGAGGAAGAGGGAGAACCCTCGAAACGCGTCTGGCTGGTTCTGCGAGCGACAAACTACCCACCTGAACCCGAGCAAAGACCTATCCATTATTGGTCTATATAGGATCTTCATGCAGATCTGGATGCCAGTGTAAAAGAAGCTGGTTTAACTTATCGCGAGATTACGCGAATCCTGCAGAGTGCTTCCTGGACGGTGACACGCAAGCAGACCAAGTGGAACGCCGAGACCTGAGAGCAACAAGCAGGAAACTAAAAGTACCGGATCCTATTTCGGGAGATACAAAGGACCCAGCGATCATTGGAGTATCAACTATACAAGCGACAGGCATTCTAAAGGGCAAGGTAAGAGGGTTTATAAATAGGGGGACGCCCCATTTACAAAACCCGATCACCTCTTATACTTTAACATATGCCTTACCTAACCCTAAGTGCGGACTCTGTATGCTGTTGAAACTCACAATATTAACAGAACTAATCTGTTGATCTATATTGCTACAGTAGAGCTACATTGCATTGGATACAGCTTCTACATAAGAAAATTTGTTGATCTATATTGCTACATCAGTGTCACATTGTATGGACACAGTTCTCACATAAGGAGTCATCACTAGGTATCTACAAAATTTTCTTCACAGGATATTTTTCACAGGATACTGATCCTAATTTTTATAGGACACTATTTTTCTTATATTTTTCACAGGACATTTTCTTTTTACAGGACTCTGATTTATAGGATATTGATTTCACTTATATTGCACAGCTTTAGTTTATTTTATTAATCTAACTGACTGAAGCAATTATTTTTTGAAGCATAGTGTCACATAGCAATGTATCCATCTTGTTAGCTATATATAGAGTGAATAAGATCTAATTACATGTGCTAAGACCACTGATCCCAGTGCATATTGATTTTATTGTATTTTATATTCTATTTTATGTGTGATTTTAATACATAAATATTATCTACTATAGACATACCAGCTGGTGAGTGCCTGTTTTTATTCTTTTCATATTATGGAAAAAGAAAGGTAACTTCTCCAAACATGAGCACATCTAAAACCAGCCATTTCCAGAAACATGTTACTGATGACATGCACATTACTGTTTGAACTATAAAAAAAACATACAGCTTACCTCAACGTCACAATGAGCCTTTCCTCAGGAGTAATGCTGCGCCTCATATTGGTGTCCATGAAGGTAAGGACAGTACGTAGAGACAACAGCAAGCAATCAAATGTAGACACTGACATCCGACAGAACGCCAAAAACTTCTCAGGATGCTGCCGAAGATCTTGGTAGAGGGTATGAAAGTATCAGTAACGGTAGCGTTGGGAAACAATCGGATGAACCCAAAATTGCCGCCTTCTAGTCGGTTCCTCGTCCAACAAAAGTGAGCGCTGTCCCCATCGCCGAGAAACTAACCAGTGCAGTACAACTTCTTCCTCAGTCATCCGCCATGGTGAAACCAAGACGCAACAAGGAAAAAACCAAGAACAGCAAAGCCAAGCAACCAAACGCACCTCTGTACCCTGTAAAGACTACAGAAGATGGCCACCAAACAAACCTCAGGTGACCAGCATATATACCTGTATCCTGGGTGTGGATATTTAAATATACCTTTTTTTTGTTTACATTTTTGTAACATTCCTTTTTTTTTTGCGGTCCGCAAAAAAAAGGATGACACGAAAAAAAACGGAAACGGATCACGGAACAACGGAACCCCATTTTGCGGACTGAAAAAAAAAAACTGTCGTGTGCATGAGGCCTAAAGGATTGTTTCCGAACTTACCACTCATCCATGGATTATTAATTTTACCCTTTATGTTCCCTGTAATATTTAAATATCTCTGATTTAGTCCACCTCGCTTGCATAACCACGTTCCAACAACCACTACATATTCTTTTCTGTTAGGTCAAAAGTGCACTTTCCACCACTTAAAATGTTCGTACAGGGGTACAATTTCCAAAATGGGGTCACTTCTTGGGGTTTTGTAATTTCTGGGGACCTCAGGAATTTTTTTAATGAGACATGGCAGCTAAAATCCATTTCTGTTTATTCAGGCCTGCAAAATCCATATTTTGCTCCTTGCCTCTAGAGCCTTGCTGTGCGCCCTTACAGCAGGCTACAAGCACATATGGGGTGTTTGCAAAAAGGGGAGAAAATGGGGAACATATACTGGGGTGCATTTTCTCCTTTAACCACTTGTGAAAGTGAAAAATTGGGGTCTGCTAGTAATTTTTCATTTTTACAAATGTGTGCTTTGAAATCCTTTCTCTATTATTTCTGCCTTCTGTGAAACACCTGTTTGCTTACAAGTACCCTTTCCACTATTTAAAATGTTCATACGGTGGTGCTCTTTCCAAAATGGGGTCACTTCTTGTTTTTGTTTTTTTTATTTCTGAGGACCTCAGGAAATTTTTTTATTGCGACATGGCAGCTAAAATCAATTTTTGGTTTATTCAGGCCTGCAGAAAACAGTTTTTGCACTTTGCCTCTAAAGCCTTGCTGTGCGCCCATACAACAGGCTACAAGCACATACGGGGTGTTTGCAAAAAGGGGAGAAAATGGGGAACATATACTGGGGTGCATTTTCTCCTTTAATCACTTGTGAAAGTGAAAAATAGAGGTCTGCTAATAATTTTTCATTTTTACAAATGTGTGCTTTGAAATCTTTTCTCTAGTATTTCTGCCTTCTGTGAAACACCTATTTGCTTAAAACCACCCTTTCCACTACCTAAAATGTTTGTACGGGGGTGCTCTTTCCAAAATGGGGTCACTTCTTGGGGTTTTTCATTTCCGGGGACCTCAGGAATTTTTTTAATGCGACATGGCACCTAAAATCCATATTTTGCTCCTTGCTTCTAGAGCCTTGCTGTGCGCCCTTACAGCAGGCTACAAGCACATACGGGGTGTTTGCAAAAAGGGCAAAAATGGGGAACACATACTGGGGTGCATTTTCTCCTTTATCCCTTGTGAAAGTGAAAAATTGGGGTCTGCTAATAATTTTTCATTTTTACAAATGTGTGCTTTGGAATCATTTCTCTAGTATTTCTGCCTTATGTGAAACACCTGTTTGCTTAGAAGTACCCTTTCCACCACTTAAAATGTTCGTACGGGGGTGCTCTTTCCAAAATAGAGTCACTTTTTGGGGTTTCTCATTTCTGGGGACCTCAGGAAATTTATTTAATGCGACATGGCACCTAAAATCCATGTCTGCCAATTCAGGCCGGTCAGCAAAATTCATATTTTGTCGTTTGCTTGCTGTGCGCCCATACAGCAGGCTGCAAGCACATATGGTGTGTTTGCAAAAAGGGGAGAAAATGGGGAACATATACTGGGGTGTATTTTCTCCTTTAACCCTTTGTGAAAGTGAAAAATTGGGGTCTGCTAGTAATTTTTACAAATGTGTGCTTTGAAATCCTTTCTCTAGTATTTCTGCCTTCTGTGAAACACCTATTTGCTTAAAACCACCCTTTCCACTACCTAAAATGTTCGTAAGGGGGTTCTCTTTCCAAAATGGGGTCATTTCTTGGGGTTTTTCATTTCTGGGGACCTCTGGAATTTTTTTAATGCGACATGGCACCTAAAATCCATATTTTGCTCCTTGCCTCTAGAGCCTTGCTGTGCGCCCATACAGCAGGCTGCAAGCACATACGGGGTGTTTGCAAAAAGGGGAGAAAATGGGGAACATATACTGGGGTGTATTTTCTCCTTTAACCCTTTGTGAAAGTGAAAAATTGGGGTCTGCTAGTAATTTTTACAAATGTGTGCTTTGGAATCATTTCTCTAGTATTTCTGCCTTCTGTGAAACACCTGTTTGCTTAAAAGTACCCTTTCCTTGGAGTAGTATCAGGTTACAAAGTAAATGCTACTAAATCTGAAATCCTCTTCTTAGGAAATAAACATAGCAAGAGAAGCCCTCAACAACTAGGTGTACCTATCCAAATAGCCCCAATATCCATTAAATATTTAGGAATCCATATCGGTAAGCAGCCGGAGTCTCTATATCACTTAAATTACCCTCCACTATTTAAAAAGATTCTCTCAGACATAGAGAGGTGGATGAATCTCCCCCTGTCCCTGGGAGGAAGATGCCAATTATTAAAAATGATTGCCATCCCAAAACTTTTATATCCCATACAGACAATTCCACTCCTTCTCAAACACATAGACGTCAAATTATTGGAAAGAACTTTTACTAGCTTTCTATGGGCGGGGAAGAGACCTAGAATAGCATTTCCAAATTGCAGCTGCCCAAGTTGAAGGGAGGTATGGCGTTCCCGAATTTGCGGTTATACAACCTGGCGAGCCTCATGCGTCACTGTATTGACTAGTTGTTTGATACCAATTTTTACACTAATAGACCATTAGAATCCCAACTTGTGCAACCTTGGTGTTTGAAGGCCCTTTTACACACCAAGTACTCGGCTCAACCCTCAATGATAAGAACAAGTCTAGTAATAAAGGATACCATTGCAGCATGGAAAGAAATCCGTAAAATTTTCAAATTGCCCTTTTCCCTTTCTAAACTTATGCCTTTATGGGGTCATCCAGAATTTCCGGCGGGTATACAACTTAAACACTTTAAGGCCTGGAAGGCAGCGGGCATCACAAAAGCCTCAGAATTGTGGCCTCCACAAGACCAGCGTTTCTATACATATTTAGAACTAAAAGAGAAATTTCTCTTAAGACATCCACAACATCAAGTCAAAAGCTTTTTACATGCTAGGATTCAGGACCCTAGATCAGTGTTTTCTGTGAATGGTTTTGACAGTATAATAGGACAGGGATCAAATAAAAAATCACTATCTGAATTATATCAGGGAATCAGTGAAACCAGACATAAACCCCTTGCAGAAACACTCTTTTCATCCTGGAAGAAAGATTTCCCCGAGGTTGATATTCAACAGATAATACAACAGGGTTGGGAAAAGATTAGAAAGATAGTTTTTTACGAGGGTTGGAGGGAAACACAGTTTCGCCTAATCCACAAAGCAATTTATGGTTTTCGCTTCTCTCCTCAATCTCAAAGACAAGATAGACTGACATGCTGTCCAAAATGTCACCTAAACGGATCGAATATGCTACACGGGATTTGGTCATGTCCAATTACGACAAAATTCTGGCAACTGGTGAAACAACAAATTAAAAGACATCTGGATGTCACCATCCCCAATACTCCTGAGTGTATTCTTTTTCATAATCTCCCAGAGCATAAGCACATACAACCAATCGTTCATATCATTATTCTGGCAGCTAAACGGTGTCTACTAAACAGCTGGCTTCGACCCCAGGTACCTTCAATGAACGAGGTATTAGAACATGTCAAAAAATGCTTTGATATGAAGAGAACAGATGCGAATTCCGTTAGGGGAAAAAGTATTGAAAAAATTTTCAAACGTTGGGAAGATTTTATGATAATAGTATATTCAGATTTGGAGTTGAAGAGCTTGATGACACCATTTCTATCCTCGGAGTGGTATTTGAAACGAAAAATTGCTGGGACCTTAGGGAGATTATTGTCCGATTAAAGTATAAAGTGTATCTAGATCCGGTATACTGGAGGAAAAAGTTTGGGAGAGGGGAAAGGGAGAGGGGAAAGGGAGAGGGGAGAGGGGAAAGGGAGAGGGGAAAGGGAGGGGGGGCAAGGGGTTACCTTCAGTTAGGGGTTAGTTGACTAGCTTTGAAGATCAGAATGCTGATCGAGCAGCCAATAAATAATGTGAAAGGAATGACAGCTGGGGATCAGCTTTATTCATGTAAGAAATTGTTCAGTATGTGGCAGATATATTTTATCTTTATGTCAAACCTTGTCAATTTCTCATACCATTGTAACATGCTTTTGGAATGAAAAATTATAAAAGTTAATAAAGATTATATTTAAAAAAAAAAAAAGTACCCTTTCCACCACTTAAAATGTTCGTACGGGGTACTCTTTCCAAAATAGGGTCACTTCTTGGGGTTTTTCATTTCTGGGGACCTCAGGAAATTTATTTAATGCGACATAGCACCTAAAATCCATGTCTGCCAATTCAGGCCTGTCAGCATAATTCATATTTTGCCGTTTGCTTGCTGTGCGCCCATACAGCAGGCTACAAGCACATATGGGGTGTTTCCTAAATGGGGAGAAAATGGGGAACACAACCTGGGGTGCATTTTCTCCTTTAACCCCTTGTGGGAAAAAAATTGGGGTCTGCTAGTAATATTTTTTCACAAATGTGTAATTTAAAATCCTTTCTCAAGTATTTGTCTTTTGTGAAACACCTGTTTGGCGAAAATTACCCTTTCTACCTTTTAAAATGTTCGTACGGGGGTGCTCTTTCCAAAATGGGGTCACTTCTTGGGGTTTTGTAATTTCTGGGGACCTCAGAAATTTTTTAAATGCGACATGGCACCTAAAATCCATGTCTGTTTATTCAGGCCTGCAAAATCCATATTTTGCTCCTTGCCTCTAGAGCATTGCTGTGCGCCCTTACAGCAGGCTACAAGCACATATGGGATGTTTTCAAAAAGGGGAGAAAATGGGGAACATATACTGGGGTGCATTTTCTCCTTTAACCCCTTGTGAAAGGGAAAAATTGGGGTCTGCTAGCAATTTTTCATTTTTACAAATGTGTGCTTTGAAATCTTTTCTCTAGTATTTCTGCCTTCTGTGAAATACCTGTTTGCTTAAAAGTACCCTTACCACTACCTAAAATGTTTGTACAGGGGTGCTATTTCCAAAATGCGGTCACTTCTTGGGGTTTTTCATTTCTGGGGACCTCTGGAATTTTTTTAATGCGACATGGCACCTAAAATCCATATTTTGATCCTTGCCTTTGGAGCCCTGCTGTGCGCCCTTACAGAAGGCTACAAGCACATATGGGGTGTTTGCAAAAAGGGGAGAAAATGGGGAACATATACTGGGGTGCATTTTCTCCTTTAACCCTTTGTGAAAGTGAAAAATTGGAGTCTGCTAGTAATTTTTCATTTTTACAAATGTGTGCTTTGAAATCCTCTCTCTAGTATTTCTGCCTTCTGTGAAACACCTATTTGCTTAAAAGTACCCTTTCTACCACTTAAAATGTTTGTACGGGGATGCTCTTTCCAAAATAGGGTCACTTCTTTTGGTTTTTCATTTCTGGGGACCTCAGGAAATTTATTTAATGCGACATGGCACCTGAAAGCCATGTCTGCCAATTCAGGCCTGTCAGCAAAATTAATATTTTGCCATTTGCTTGCTGTGCGCCCATACAGCAGGCTGCAAGCACATATGGGGTGTTTCCTGAATGTGGAGAAAATGGGGAACACAACCTGGGGTGCATTTTCTCCTTTAAGGCTACGTCTACACGATGACAATAAGTCGCGTGACAGATAGAGCACAACTACACTGCAACATTTGTAGCGCAACATTTTGTTGCACTAATGTCGCGAGACAATTTTTATAATGGCAGTCTATGGTGTCGCCCCACATTCTGCGACTGCGACGCAAGTCGCAGAAAAATACATCTCGAATGGATTTTCTGCGACTGTCACAGTAGCAACATGTTGCAGTGCGACACCATAGACTGCCATTATAAAAATTGTCGTGCGACAAATGTCGTCGTGTAGACGTAGCCTTACACGTTCAACCTTGGACGAGAATGCTCGTCCTAACTTGCAGGTACTTAACGCACTAGGACGAACAATTTCGTCCTGCAGTAAAACTGTCACTGTGAGTAAACACACAGTTGATAAGAACTTAGCTGCTTGTAATTCTCCTTCTCTAGTGCTGAGGAGATCAAAGCTGTGGATTAGCCTGCCCTTCCTCCTCAGCTGTAGAGTTAACCCCTTCAGTACTCCTCACACATCCATAGCCCTTCCTTAGTGCTATGTTTGGGGAGCTGTGTGACCAGTAAATGTCATTTACAGAATTATCCAAACATGAAGTAGACATATGGGAAATGTAAAGTAAACTATCTTAGGAGGTATTACTATCTGTTTTAAAAGCAGAGAAATAGAAAATTAGAAAATTATGAATTTTTCTCAATTTTTGGTAAATTTGGTATTTTTTTATAAATAAAAATGAAATATTTTGACTCAAATTTACCACTGTCATGAAGTACAATGTGTGACGAGATAACAATCTCAGAATGGCTTGGATAAGTAAAAGCGTTCCAAAGTTATTACCATATAAAGTGACACGTCAGATTTGCAAAAGATGGCCAGGTCCTTAAGGTGAAAAATGGCAGGGTCCTTAAGGGGTTAACCCCTTGTGGAAAAAAAAAAATTAGGGTCTGCTAGTAATTATTTTTTTTCACAAATGTGTGATTTGAAATGCTTTCTCAAGTATTTCTGTCTTTTGTGAGACACCTGTTTCCCCAAAAGTACCCTTTCTACCACTTAAAATGTTCGTACGGGGATGCTCTTTCCAAAATGGGGTAACCTCAGGAAATTTATTTAATGCGACATGGCAGTTAAAATCCATGTCAGTTTATTCAGGCCTTCAAAAAACAGTTTTTGCACTTTGCCTCTAGAGGACTGCTGTGCGCCAATACAGCAGGTTACAAGCACATAGGGGGTGTTTGCATAAAGGGGAGAAAATGGGGAACATATACTGGGGTGCATTTTCTCTTTTAACCCCATATGAAAGTGAAAAATGGGTCTGCTAATAATTTTTCGTTTTTACAAATGTTTGATTTGAAATGCTTTCTCAAGTATTTCTGTCTTTAGTGAGACACCTGTTTGCCAAAAAGTACCCTTTCTACCTATTAATTTTAATTTTTTATTTTCACAGCCAAGAGTTTCCTAATTCTGTGAAATGCTCAATGGGTCAAAGTGCTCACTACACACCCTGCAATATTCCTTGCAGGGTGTAGTTTCCAGAATGGGGTCACTTTTTGGGGGTTTCCACTCTAGGTTTACCTCAGGGTGTGTTCAATTGC
Organism: Bufo bufo; assembly: GCF_905171765.1. Taxonomy (NCBI): domain Eukaryota; kingdom Metazoa; phylum Chordata; class Amphibia; order Anura; family Bufonidae; genus Bufo; species Bufo bufo. The sequence goes on from NC_053390.1 coordinate 455,918,227, forward strand.
AAGATGGTGCCTGTGAATTATTCCAGTGAAATCTGCCTTCCAGAAGCCATTTGGTGCTCCTTTCCTTCTGACCCCTGTGGTACGCCCATATAGCAGTATACAAGCACATATGGGGTATTGCTGTAATCAGGAGAAAATGGGCAATAAATTGGTGGTACATTTTCTCCAATTCCCCCTTTTGAAAATGAACAATATGGGCCTAAAGTCCATTTTTCGGGAAACAATTGTAATTTTTCATTTTCACAGCCAATTCCATGATTTACCTTTGAGGACAAAGTTCTCACTACAATATTCCTTGAGAGGTGTAGTTTCCAGTATGGGGTAACTTATTGGGGATTTCCACTATAGGGGTACCTCAGGGTGTCTTTATATGCGACATAGCTCCCAAAAGCCAATCCTGCAAAATCTGTTCTCCAAAAGCCATATGGCGCTACTTCCCTTTTGGACCCTGCCATGCACCCATACATCTTTTTTTGAGCACATATTGGGTGTTGGCGCATTCGGAAGGACATGGGGAACAAAATGTGGGGTGCATTATGTCCTGTTACCCCTTGTGAAAGTGAAAAATGTGGGTGTAAAGCAACTTTTTCTGGAAAATATTGTAATTTTTCATTTTCACAGCCAAGCGTTTCTTCATTCTGTGAAACGCCCGATGGGTCAAAGTGCTCACTACACACCTTGAAATATTCCTTGCGGGGTATAGTTTTCAGAATGGGGTCACTTTTTGGGGGTTTCCATTGTAGGGCCAACTCAGGGTGTCTTCATATGCGTCATAGCTCCCAATTACCATTCCAACTAAATCCGCTGTCCAAAAGCCATATGGTGCTTCTTCCACTCTGAAGCCTGCTGTGTGCCCATGCATCAGTTTTTGAGCACACATGGGGTGTTTCTGTAAACTCCAGATTCAGGGTAATAGATTTTGAGTTTTGTAGTACTAGAAGACTGGCACTCTCAACACATGGGACCATATGGTTTAGTGCAGATCACAAGGTTTATTAATAGGTACATAAAAGAATAAAAGGATAAAAAATATATTTATAAACAATTAAATATACACTAACACTGGATAGCTATTAAAAGGGTTTCACACAGTATTGTGCTGAAAATAGCAAGCCGGCATCCAGCGAGCCCCGAACAATTTGACTGACTGACCGGCACCAAGGAAAGGTAAGCCCACACAGTGGGTGATTACTAGGCACATTCAAACTGCCAACTGCTAAGCAAAACTTGCATAAGAAAGAAATAATTACGTCTGAAGTCAACTATAGCTGGAACATTGACTTTATCCTAGCGGACATTATTTCGCATTGTTTTCCTTTATCAAGGATAAGAACAAGGAGGACTTTCTTTTTCTTCTTTCTATTTTTTCCCTTCTACAGGAATTCATTTGCGAACATTTGTGTTTTCTCCTGTAGCGACCATTAGAACAACATAAGGATTAATATATGATACAGGGTGTCAAAATATACGATTTATGACGTCATCCTATTTTCAGCACAATACTGTGTGAAACCCTTTTAATAGCTATCCAGTGTTAGTGTATGGCCTCCTGCACACGACCGTTGTGTGCACCCGTGGCCGTTGGCCCGTTGAACGTGTTTTTCTGCGGTCCTATTGACTTTCAATGGGTCCGTAGAAAACTCGGCTACTGCACCGTTTTGTCACCCGCCCCCGTGACCCGTCTTTCCCGTCCGTCAAAAAATATAACCTGTCCTATTTTTTTCACGGCTAACGGTTCGCGGCCCCATTCAAGTCAATGGGGCCGTGAAAAACGCGGTTGCACACCCGTTTGGCGGCCGCGTCCGTTTTATTTCATCTTCTGGCATGGCCAAATTGTCTGGCAAAACTTGTGGCAATAAATTGAAAAAAAAAAGAAAAAATCAGGAAGTTGAAGGTCACAGGATATGCTAATTTCTAGCCATCTGTGGTAAACAGCTTGTGTGTGGTGAGGGTGCCATTTCATCAGGTTAAAATTTCATCCCCCATGCCGCGATGGAATGTAGAAAAACTAATAACCCTGGTCCAAGAGAGGCCCGAGCTATGGGATACCAGGCAAGATGCATACAGTGACCGCTTAAAAAAGGATGCTTCGTGGGAGCAAGTGGCACGGAGCATGCGCCGAAGCGAATGGTCCAAAGCGGATAGCCGAGTCCGGGCCCAATTAGGTAAGTGATAGTAATGTAGTTGTGCTGTCCTTGCCCCCTGTGTGGCCAAAAGATGTAGTTTTAATTTCCCTGAGGTGACAATAGTATTTATTTTGTGGTCCAGCCTCGTTGGGCATAATGGCCTGTACATGGTTTTTTAAACAGACATCTTTTTTTCCCCTTTCTAATTTTTGGAGCTCACAAATGTCTATTATGTCATTTCCAAACAGTCAAACAAACCAAAACCCGCTGGGCGAGTTGCCGGGACCAATTCCGGCGGGAGATGACCAACAAAGGCCGGAGTGGTGAGGGAACCTCCCGGAAACGGGCCTACATTTATACGGCCCAGTTGCAGTTTCTGCGGCCAGTAATGGAATTGAGGCCGTAAGTATTTTTAATGTATTCTTCAAAATGTTTACAATTTTCTCACTTACCTTTGAATTTGGACTTGCAAAAGTGGCCAATAAACTAATGGATACAGTTGTGTTCTTGTATTGAAGACCTATACTTTCGGTAGGGCAGCCATGTCCTAACTGACTACATTCAGCTCTTTTCCAACTGAAACTCCCAGCATGCCAGAATAGCTGTAAGCTACCCAGTCCTGCTTGGAGTTGTAGTTGGGCATCAGCTGGTGGGCAACAGTTTGTACATGCCTGGTGTTGGTTGTCTACATCAGTTTTGTGGTGGAGTCAAACCAGGGGCCACCGGTTTTGAGCTGTGTATGATGAGACGACACGTGTAGTGTGCAGATGTCGCCTCCCCTCTCTGTTTTGGACGTGTAGAAGCAATTTATTGTCCCTCCTGGAACATAGATGTTTGCAATTGAAACCAGAAAAGAGAATGGAGATGACACTTGCGCACTGCATGCATTTTTTCCTCATACAGTAGATCATCGGGTTTTGCGGCTCCTAGTCACACAGCAATAGTTTTAAAAGCTTTCAGAAATCCACACATTTTAATGGAAGCCCTGACTAGTGTTTTTTTTATGTAATTGTTGGGGCAACGTGAGATTTGGACCATTGAGACCTATTATCTAACTTTTTGATGTTTAAGAAATGGTTACCCTATAGGTATTTCCAATGTTAGTTATATACCTTAAATGTTAGTGCACCAAACCCAACATGGATTACTTACATTGGTCATATAAAATGTCCAAAACCAGCTCCTATGAAAATGGATAATAATGAAGTTCAAACTACGCTTGACCAGCAGGATTCAAACTACTACTCTCACCCTGGTCAAGTGTGGCTTGGTACATGTTGTTTCTCTGTAGATGATGTTATACTACGTACAAATTACATCTTCTAACTTCGGAGGGTGGTAGCAGGCCACATACAGACGACCTGGACTGAATTTCAGCACTGGTTTTGGTCCTTGAATGAGGAATCCTCTTCTGAGGCTGGAAAGCTCCAAACAGCAAACACTGTTTTGCCATTACAGTAACATTCGGCCTTTCCAAGACTTATCCCATCGATAGATTTTAAATGCAATCCAAATGTGATTTCACAATTTCACATAGAAGCTGGTATTCTTTGTGTAAAAGCAAATCTCTGATGTATGCTGCCACTCCGTATATATATTTTATTCACACGGCTGTTTTACAATAATATACTCGATGTATTTTTTTAAATGTTTCAATCAAATTAGCTAATGGTTTATTGTTTTTATTTCAAATACAGTACTGTGGACAGTCTGGATCCGTCCCCAGATTCTGACACGTCGGGGAGGGAAACCCCTGCGGTTTTCTCCCCCCAAGAAAGTCCTGCTCCAACGCCGGCTGAGGACCCAGAGGACTCAACACTGGCCGAGGCCCCCCTACCACTGGCCAGTCCATTCCGGATTGTGCAGCCCCAGCTGGGCAAGAGAGCCGGGAACTTATTAACGCCGGGCTCATCGAGTTTCTTGCCCAGAGGAGGAGTGATGGTGTGGAGGAAAAAATTATACGGGGCTTAGGGCCGCTAATGAAGCACATCACTCCTTTGGAGCATCATGAGTGCCTTGCTTCATTAGCGGTCGTAATCAAAATGTTTGCTCTCCCCAACCATGGGGACATTCTGGCAAAGATTAATGCCATGAAAGTGGAAATTGAAAATGCGGGACAGCAGCAAAGGGCAGAAGCCTTTGAGGTAGCGCCACAAACATTTCAAGGGCCTTCTTATCACCAGCAACCCCAGTATGGACCACACCAACCAGGGCCCAATGCAACAAGTGGGTCAGCCCCTTTACCCGGGCAGTTTCTCATCTGTGGCACCTCCACAGGCCCATGTAAGGCCACGGTCCTCCTTTACACCGGGTTCCTTCACTCAGGACCTTCTTAATTTGTAATCTTGTTTTTCGTTTTTGTATTGAGCACTTTATCTGGTTTTACCTTAATGTTTGTCCCATTGTTTACCTTTGGATTACGGTAATAACAATATTCCACATAAATGTTGTTTAGGCCAAAAAGTAGGCACACTCCACCGAACATTTCCATGACAAATTTCAAATTGTAAAAAAAAACACACACACTTTAACTGACAAAGCCACACTTTATTTAGATGATCAATATGTTTATTTTGGGATACTGTCATGATGAGGTATTAGAAAAATTTTTGGAACGTTCAAAAAAAAAAAAAAGATGATTAAGTCAAATTACATTTGGACCAAATCATCATTTATATTACTTTATATGCCAATTTCAATTTTTGTTGTCCAAAAAATCTCAGCCCGCAAGCCCACGTCAAGGGTCCTCATTATCTTGCGAGTCCCTACACTCAACTACCACAATAATTTTTTAGTATTCTATCTAGAAAATAAAATAAAAAACTAAAGAGCCCAGAAGATTTCAAAAACTGCAACGAATAGCGTCCCTCTGCCATGGCACTGACCCCTCTGAGCTGTAAAAGTAGTCTGCATAGAGTTCCCGAACTGCAATGCCTGCAGTCCCAGGTCGTTTATGCAGGGTCCTTTCCAAACCCAAATCTGAAGACATAGGAAGCTCTTCCATGTCAACAGAAGAGGAAGCCTCGTGAATCCTGGTGAAGTTGTGTAGAGCAACACATGCTTTAATCACCAGGGTAGCATTCTCCGGAGCAATCTGTATGGATGACAAAAACACCCTCCACTTGCTAGAGAGTATCCCGAAAGCGCACTCAACATACCGACGGGCACGAGTCAACCGGTAGTTGAATATACGCCTTCTGACATCCAAACCACGCTTTGGAAAGGGCCGCATAACATGTGGAGTCAATGCAAACCCTTCATCCGCCATGATGACAAATGGAGCCGGCGGACCTGCATATCCGGGCAGTCTTCTGGACTCCGGCAGGGCAAGCTGGTTGGCACGAAGCCGCTCACCCATTCTAGAAGCACTAAAGATGCGAGCATCCGCAGTGCTTCTATAGGCCCCGATATCAACCATTATAAACCGGTAATAACTGTCAGCAACTGCCATCAGCACTACCGAAAAATACTGTTTATAATTGAAGAAACGGCTCCCTGAGTGTGGCGGTTTCTTTACACGAATGTGCTTGCCATCCATTGCCCCGATGCAGTTTGGAAACTGCGCAGAATTTTGGAAGCCCTCAGCGATCCGAACCCAATCGTCCACCTTGGGTTGCGGCATCACCGTCTCTCGGAGTTGCTGCCAGATGACATGGCAAGTGTGTCGTACAATACTCGAGATCGTCGAGGTTCCTAAAAGAAACTCAAAATGCAGGGATGCAAAAGAGTTCCCAGTTGCAAGGAATCTGTAGAGAAAAAAAAAAATACAAACAGTCAACTGAAAATCTAAGGGAAGAACAGATTCAAGATTCAAGTATAATGTGGTATACACTCCATGCTTGAAAGCACCCTATGTCTAAAGGTGTGGCACCTATGGGACGGGTGCCAGAGGCGGCACTCAAGGCCCACTCTGTGGGCACCCACACCCATTGAAAAGACTATGGTTTACAAATATACACCCATGAGTTTCCCAAGCATTCATCAGCACAGGGCACACTATGAAATCTACTGGCAGCACTGGATTGAAGCCAGAAATTTGCGCAAAATGCTAAAATGCAATTACAACAAACTATATTCTAGTACAGTATTCATGCCAAATTGCTGGGTTGACATTTTGTAAAAAATGCTACGGATCTGGCTACAACATTGCCAACTCTGTCTGATAACGTCTCCACAACACTGCCCTATGTCCTTGGTTGATTAAACTGGCCCAAAAAAAAAGGTGTATCTGACCTAAACACTACCAGCTATTGGGGTGTGGGCAGTACTAACACAACTAAGTTACATCATCTGTGTTTAGCCCCTTTAAAATGCTGAGAGTGTTGTGCACGTTCGAAATATTGACAACATTAGCCATGATGAGGACGTTTGATGGAAATCGCAGGGGTTGGCACCAGCACAATCCTACGAAATAGGGTACAGACCGGTATACAGCCTTCTAACAGGGTGGTGCACGCAGATAGAGATCCTGACAGAGGGCCAAAATTTTTTCCAAACCAACAATAATCCCCTGCACTCGCCAGTAATCCCAGAAAAATGAAAAATTAGTCACTCAGACAGGCAGGTTACAGACTGCAGTAACATGGCTGACTGACTGAATCCAACAACTTTAGAAACAAACTACTGGCGAGTGCAGGGGATTCATGGATTGTCTGGAGGCCGGTAACTGAACTGAAGTTTGAAACTTGCACAAAAGCAAGTTAAAAATAAACAATACTGGGATAATAGGTGCCAGGGATTAAGGGGATAAAAAAACAACACCAACCGAATGAATTAAAAACCAAAAAATGGTAAAGAAACGTTACTTCGGGAAACATTAGCACATGTCTAACAGCAGCCATTTTAGAGCACATTACTGTTTAAACTATAAAAGTACTATCCTGCTTACCTCAACGTGACGATGAGCCTTTCCTCAGGAGAAATGCTGCGCCTCATATTGGTGTCCATGAAGGTAAGGACAGTACGTAGAGACGACAGCAAGCGATCAAATGTAGGCACTGTCATCCGACAGAAGGAATAGAACTTTGCAGGATGCAGGCGCAGATCTTCGTAGAGGGAATGAAAGCGTCCTTTCCGGTACCGTTGGGAAACTAACGGATGGACGCCTTCTACTCGGTTCCTCAGTCAACAAAGTACTGCGTGGACCACATTGCCCGGAAACAAGCCAATGCAGTAAGAACTCTTCCTCTGAATCAGACATGGTGAAACAGCAAAGAGAAGCAGCCAAATGAATTTCTGTACTCTGTGAAGACTACAGAAAATGGCCACAAATGCATACTCAGGTGACCCTCATTTATACCAGTATCCTGGGTGGAGTTATTAAAATTACATTTTTTTCACCATGCAATGGAATTCTGGCGGGCCGCAAAAAAAAAACGGGAACACGGACACACGGAAGCACAACGGAAGCAAAAACGGTAACGGATCACGGAACAACGGAACCACGTTTTGCGGGACGTTAAAAAAATACTGTCTTGTGCAGGAGGCCTATATTTAATTGTTTATAAATATATTTTTTATCCTTTTATTCTTTTATGTACCTATTAATAAACCTTGTGATCTGCACTAAACCATATGGTCCCATGTGTTGAGAGTGCCAGTCTTCTAGTACTACATATTTTCTTGCATTTGTGAAGGGTGAATCATTTTAGACTAGAGCACCTCTCTGTGGCTGTGAGAGGGTGAGCTATTTCCCATATTCCAATCCTTTTGAATTCTAGATTTTGAGTTTTGTTTGGCTGTTAACCCTTAATGTGTTGGAAGAAAAAATAGATTCAAATTTAAAATCTGCAAAAAAAAAAAAAAGTGACATTTTGAAATTTCTTTCCCATTTTCCTTTAATCTCACGGGGCACCTAAAGGGTTAACAAAGTTTGTAAAATCATTTTTGAATACCTTGAGGGGTGTAGTTTCTAAAATAGGGTGATTTATGTGTGGTTTCTAATATGTAAGCCCCAGAAAGTGACTTTATAACTGACCTGGTCCTGAAAAATTTGGGTTTTGGAAATATTGTTAAAAATTTTAAGATTTGCTTCTACACTTCTAAGGCCCCTTTCACACGGGCGAGTTTTCCGCGCGGGTGCAATGCGTGACGTGAACGCATAGCACCCGGACTGAATCCTGACCCATTCATTTCAATGGGTCTGTGTACATGAGCGTTGTTTTTCACGCATCAGTTCTGCGTTGCGTGAAAATCGCAGCATGTTCTATATTCTGCGTTTTTCACGCAGCCCTGGCTCCATAGAAGTGAATGGGGTTGCGTGAAAAACGCATTGCATCCGCAAGCAAGTGCGGGTGCGATGCGTTTTTCACTGATGGTTGCTAAGAGATGTTGTTTGTAAACCTTCAGTTTTTTATCACGCGCGTGAAAAACGCATCAAAACGCATTGCACCCGCGCGGAAAAAACTGAACAACTGAACGCAATCGCAGACAAAACTGACTGAACTTGCTTGCAAAATAGTGCGAGTTTCAGTGAACGCACCCTGAGCGCATCCGGACCTAATCTGTCACGCTCGTGTGAGAGAGGCCTAAGCCTTCTAACGTCCCAAAAAATAAAATGTTATTTTCAAAATGATCCTAACATGAAGTAGACATATGGGGAATGTAAAGTAATTACTATTTTTGGAGGTATCACTATCTATTATAAAAGTAGAGAAATTGGAAATTTGCTAATTTTAAAAAAAATTATAAATAATTTTTGGTATTTTTTTATAAAGAAAAATTATTTTTTTTTTTTATAATTTTTACCACTGTCATGAAGTACGATATGTGACGAGAAAACAATCTCAGAATGGCCTGTAGAAGTAAAAGCGTTTTAAAGTTATTACTACATAAAGTGACACTGGTCAGATTTGCAAGAAATGGCCTGGCCAGGAAGGTGAAAACTGGCCCGGGGTAGAAGGGGTTTGATGTTTAAATTATTTTTGTTTTTATTTTTTCACTGTTATTGTTACACTTTTTATCAAATCACACTTCGATCTTGAAGATCCAGTGGGCCTGCATTCTGTACAGTGCACTGCGATACTATTGAATGTACTGTCAAGTAATTGGCCGCTTTCACACGAGCGTGACGGATTAGGTCCGGATACGTTCAGGGTGTGTTCAGTGAAACTCGCACCATTTTGCAAGCAAGTTGTTTTTTCCGTGCGAGTGCAATGCGTTTGATGCATTATTCACGCGCATGATAAACTGAAGGTTTACAAACATCTCGTAGCAACCATCAGGAAAAAACGCATTGCATCCGCACTTGTTTCCAGATGCTATGCGTTTTTCACTGAACCCTATTCACTATTATGGGGAATATAGAACATGCTGCGTTTTTTAACGCAATGCAGAACTGTGGCATGAAAATAAACACTGATGTACACAAACCCATTGAAATGAATGGGTCAGGATTCATTGCGGGTGCTATGCATTCACGCATTGAACCCACGCGGGAAAACTCGCTCGTGTGAAAGGGGCCTTACACTAAGCATCTGGTTGCCATAGCTCCCTCCCTCTATTAACCCCATGGATGGATTGGGGTCCATGGCTCATTTCAGGCTCTGAACTCGTGATCAGAGCCTGAAAACGCCATTTTCTTACTGAAGCGCTCCAGTTGGTTAGTCTGCAGAGACCAACCAATTTGCTGCAGTTTTTTCTGATCTCAACCTTGCCTGACAAAGGGTGTAATCTGCACTAAGAATCTGCAGAATTCAAAATCCACATGGATAATATAATGTACATGAGATGTCAGATCTCAAATCACTTAGATGTTACTGCGCATTATGCAGCATTTTTCCGTGCATCATTCACATCATGTGTAGGTAGCCTAATGCTCCTTACACACAAGTATAGTATTTATTTATTTTTACTACAAAAAAAATGCATGCGTTTTTTTATTTTGTCCGATTAGTACTTTTTGTGCCAGTTTTACCCTCTAAAGATGTTGAAATGCCACAACAAGCATTTCAAAATAAGGCTACTTTCACACCTGCGTTTAGGTCGGATCCGTCTGGTATGTGCCCAGACGGATCCGCACCTATAATGCAAACGCTTAGATCCGTTCAGAACGGATCCGTTTGCATTACCATGAACAAAAAAAAAAAAAAATTTTTTTTTTTTTGTTCATGATAATGCAAACGGATCCGTTTTGACTTTACATTGAAAGTGAATGGGAGAAGGATCCGTTTGAAAATTGAGCCATACTGTGTCAACTTCAAACGGATCCGTCCCCATTGACTTAGGCTACTTTCACACTAGCGTTCGGGTGTCCGCTCGTGCGCACCGTTTGAAGGGGCTCACGAGCGGCCCCGAACGCATCCGTCTGGCCCCAATGCATTCTCAGTGGAGGCGGATCCACTGAGAATGCATCCGCCTGCCAGCGTTCAGCCTCCGCTCCGCGTAAGTCAATGGGGACGGATCCGCTTGAAGATGACACTATATGGCTCAATCTTCAAGCGGATCCGTTCCCCATTGACTTTCAATGTAAAGTCTGAACGGATCCGCTCAGGCTACTTTCAGACTTAGAAAATTTTCTAAGTAATAATGCAGACGGATCCGTTCTGAACGGATGCAAACATCTGCATTATCGGAGCGGATCCGTCTGATGTCTCCGACGCTAGTGTGAAAGTAGCCTAACATTGTAAGTCTGGACGGATCCGTTTGCCTCCGCACGGCCAGGCGGACACCTGAACGCTGCAAGCTGCGTTCAGGTGTCCGCCTGCTGAGCGGAGCGGAGGACAAACGGAGCCAGACTGATGCATTCTGAGCGGATCCGCATCCACTTAGAATGCATTAGGGCTGGACGGATCCGTTCGGGGCCGCTTGTGAGACCCTTCAAACGGAACTCACAAGCGGAGCCCCGAACGCTAGTGTGAAAGTAGCCTAAGTCTAAAAAACAGCATTAAAAATGCCAGTAGCTGAAACCCTTGTGTGACCTGGGCTTCATATTTCCCATAACCACTGGGGCTGGCATTGTCACTGCAAAAGTTACAATATTTCTGAAATAAGACACCAAAAGCACCTTAAATCCCGTTCTGTGAGCCATGTAAAAAACGTGCATGGCTTGTGAACATGGGGCCTGACTGTGCAACAGACGCCACATGCTTTAACCACACACGTGCAATGGAGCCGGGCCTTCAACCATAGTTTCTAAGCCTGTGGTTTTCCCCATTTAAATTATTTAACACATTTTCAAGCACAAAATATGTTCCATTGTCTAGAACACCGAATTCAAATAGCGTGCCGGCCACTCCGCGCTAATAACCGCTGCAACACTACCTATATTATATACGGCTACGCTATGAGTATGTATGTGACTGAGCGCAAAGTAAAATGGCCGACGCTTAAATAGAAAGCTGAGACTCCGCCTCTATCCGCGATTGGTCAGATTTGTTACATGCTGGGTTGTCCTGCCTGAACGAGGCTTGAAACGCAGGCCCTGGGAAGTCGTCTTTTAGCGGTCACGTGACGTGAGGGTGTCGGCAGCTATCAGCTGAGCGGAGTTCACGACTTCACGTAGTAGGAGGCGGTGGCAGCAGGTGACAGGGTGGTGCATGCCACCGAGCTGAACGGTCCAGACGGGAATGGAGAGGCAAAGCAAATGTGTGGTTGTAACTGGTGAGTAAAAGCCGTGTTGTGATAGCAGGCGGAGTGAAACAACGGAACGTAGTCGGGCTGAGACTGACAATAGTCTTTGTGCCTTTATTGTATCAGTGAGCAGTGAAGAGGAGGCAGTCAGCATGATGCTGTAGCTGCCAGCCTTCGCTACAGACCATGTATCCCTATTGGGATATGTGCCTGTTACATCTCCTAGTAAGTCACACTGGACAGTTCCCATTACAAGTGCTTTCTCTCAGTATGGCATGCCCCAAATGGCTTATTTTCAGAAGGTCCATCAGGGGAATCCTAAAGAGAGGAATACAAAGCAGCATCCCATTTATATATTTATATATATATTATACTGGACATTCCCCAACATGTGGCACTTAAAGGGAACCGGTCACCGGGATTTTGTGCATAGAGCTAAGGACATGGGTTGCTAGATGGCTGCTAGCACATCCACAATACCCAGTCCCCATAGCTCTGTGTGCTTTTATTGTGTAAAAAAAAAAAAAAAAATTTAATACATATGCAAATTAACCAGAGATGTGTCCTGTACGTGAGATGAGTCCAGCGTGAAGGAGCCCAGCACCGCCCCGCATCCTCAGAATCTCATCCTTGCTCCCCGACGTCACAAAGCTAGAGCGCCGTAATGTTTCGATGCGTGAGCTAGTGCATGCGTAGTGTCTGCATAGGGTTCCTTCCCTGTGCTGGCATCAGCCTCAGGTAACGAACTGCACATGCGCTAGCTCGCGCATCGTGAGATTACGGCTCTAGCTTTCTGACGTCGGGGAGCAAGGAGGAGATTCTGAGGATGCGGGGCAGTGCTGCGCTCCTTCACGCTGGACTCCTCTCCGGGGCAGGACTCATCTAAGTTTAATTTGCATATGTATTAAATCGGGTTTTTTTTACACAATAAAAGCACACAGAGCAATAGGGACTGGGTATTGCGGATGTGCTAGCGGCCATCTAGCAGGTGCTGGGGGTGGGGGAAATACCTGCCACAAGCACGAGCTCAGTCCAGCGCTGAGCTCCAATGTTCATCACTTCTGTTCCCTTCTGGTCTGGAGGTATGACGTGCCATCCACATGCACACCTCTTGGCACTGTCACACATCCACCGCTGACCAGAATCGGCTTAGGCTACTTTCACACTAGCGTTTCTATTTTCCCGTATTGAGATCCGTCATCTCAATACCGGAGAAAAAAACACTTCCCCATTTATTTTCAATGGGGACAAAACAGAACGGAAAGCTCCAAAATGCATTCCGTTCCGTTTGGCTGCATTGCCATACCGGAGAGCAAACCGCAGCATGCTGCAGTTTTCTTTCCGTCATGGGATGCGGAACAAAACGTTCCCCATTGACTTTCAGTGGTGGTCATGACTGATCCGTCCTGGGTATGTTAAAGAGAATACAACTGGATCCGTTCATAACAGATGCAGACGGTTGTATTATCAGTAACGGAAGCTGTTTTTGCTGGACCCTGCCGGATCCAGCAAAAACTCCAGTGTGAAAGTAGCCTAAGGCTACTTTCACACTAGCGGCACGGACCTGCGGCAGGCTGTTCAGTCGGGTGAACAGCCTGCCGGATCCGTCCTGCCGCTAGTCAACGTGTGCCCCTGGACTGCTGCTCCATTCCCATTGACTACAATGGGGGTGGGGGCGGAGTTCTGGCGGAGGCACGGCAGCGCACAGCGAGAGGCTGCGGGAATAAAACTACGACATGTCCAACATTTATTCCGGCAGCCATGAGAGAGATGTTCTTTCTTTTCTGGGAGCCTCCTGGACATTCCAGAACAGTGACGAGCATACTGGTGGTGTCACTGGAACACCCACTAATCCAATTTAATTCCACCGTCTGTGGCAGAGAGGCAAACGGAGTGTGTTCTTGGGATTAGTGGGGGACCCCCACTGACATTTATGGTATATTTGACTGAGATGCCTTAAAAGTCTCTTGTGAGAAAACACTTAAGCCCCTTGCACACGAGCGAGTATTCCGCGGGGGTGCAATGCGTGATGCAAACGCATTGCACTTGCACAGAATTCGGACCATTTCATTTCAATGGGTCTGTGTACATGAGCGTTGGTTTTCAAGCATCACTTGTGCGTTGAGTGAAAATCGCAGCATTTTCTATATGCTGCGATTTTCACGCAACGCTGGCCCCATAGAAGTGAATGGAGCTGCATGAAAATCGCATTACATCCCCAAGCAAGTGTGGATGCAATGCGTTTTTCACGGATGGTTGGTAATGTTGTTTCTAAACATTCTGTTTTTTATAACGCGCGTGCAAAACACATTAAATCGCATTGCACCTGTGCGTAAAAAACTGAACGCGATCGCAAACAAAACTGTATGGACTTTGGATACATTGTGATTAATGTGTACTCCCTGGAAATAATAAGCTGACACAACAACATTGTATTTATATTTAAAAAGGGGCACAAATTTCTTTTATTATACATGCCATTGGATGCTGACTTATACAGTATGTGTATATGTCGTACACTGTGTTTTACTTTTTCAATAAAAACTATCTTGATTTAAAAAAAAAAAACTGAATGGACTTGCTTGCAAAATCGCGCATTTTTCACTGACCGCATCAGCAACTCATCCGGACCTAATCCGCACACGCTCGTCTGCAAGGGGCCTTAGGGCTCTTTCACATGGGCGAGACCATTGCAGGAATCACGTGTGTGAGTGTGATCCTCCGTTCTGGACTGGCAGGAGCGCATGGCGTTCTACTGATTTAGGCCTCATGCACACGACAGTATTTTTTCACGGTCCGCAAAACGGGGTTCCATTGTTCCGTGATCCGTTTTTGTTTCCGTGTGTCTTCCTTGATTTTTGGAGGATCACCAGACATGAAGGAAAGTGGGAAAAAATCTAAGTCAAGTTTGCCATGCAAATGATAGGAAAAAAACAGACGCGGACGCGGATGACAATCTTGTGTGCCTCCGTGTTTTTTCATATTTTTTTGACGAACTGGAAACACAGATCACGGACGGGGATGACAAACGGTGCATTAGCCGAGCTTTCAACGGACCCATTAAAAGTCAATGGGTCCGCAGAAAAACGGAACAACGGACACGGAATAAAACAACGGTTGTGTGCATGAGGCCTTATACTGTGTCTCTGCTTTACCTTACATCTACAGAATCATACTAGCAGCTTTATGTCAGTATGATTCTGTAGAAGTAAGGTCAAGCCGAGGCCAATAGCATTATAAATCATGATAATGCCGTGCGCTCCTGCAAGTCCAGAGCAGAGGATCACACTCACACACGGAGCGTGATTCCCGCAATGGACTCGCTCGTGTGAAACAGCCCTTAGAACTATAAATTCTAGTTACAGTGAACTTGGCTGAAGGTACAATTTGCATCTGCAGAATATGATCCAGGGGCAGGCTGGCCATAGACCCTACAGGGATTGTTGGCCAATTCCTATAGGGCCACCCGAGCCTTCTTCACTGTGCTGGCCAGGTACATACTACAGGGGTCATTACTAAGGGAAGTCCAAAGAGCATCCTGAAGGTAGGGCTGGCCTGGTGCTGTGGCCCACATGTCCACTCCTAAGCCCCCTGCTTTATATCCATATTAGAGACAACGGGAGGAGGAGGACAGAACGCGGCAGCTATTGATGGCCACCACAGAGGTACAGCTTCTGGGGAGGTATTTTGTGCTGCATTGTGGTATTTGGTTATGTAGGATGCTATTCTGTGCTGCCCTGTGGTATTACTGACCCTACCAGCTTGTATTTTCCCCATATACTTGTGTTGCCCCGTCTTCTGTCAATTTGTACCCACATAAAACATTGGGGCCACTTTAAAGGCTATATACACCTTTTGGAGGCAATTTTTGTTTATGATTGCATTTTTTATTCTTTTTGGCTAAAATCATATTTTTAATTGGTCTCTTAAGAATATTGAGCCATTCTGTCACAAAGGGTTAACTATTTTTCTAACTGTGTGACTGGTACTTTCACTTATTTAACCCCTTAAGGACCCATGACGTACATGTGCGTCATTTCTGTCCGGGACTTAAAGACCCATAATGTATATGTACTTCATGGTGATCGGGCGGGTGCAAGAGCTGCGCCCGCCGAATCAGCGCCAGCGGTCCGGCAGTCACTGATAGCCGGACCCCTGCTGCATGCTCCGGCATAGGTGAAATCACCGTTGCCGGCGCATTAACCCTTGATGTGCCGCGGTCAGCACTGATTGCGGCATGTGCGATGTTGGGCGGCGATCGGAGCTGCCATCGGGTCCCCGTGCTGCTGTGATAGGGACCCGATAGCAGGGAAGGCAGCCCCGATGCCTTCCTTAGGCATCGGGGCTTTTTTCTGGGGAGAGCCTGTGAGATCCAGCCCCCTGGATCTCACAGGCAAGAAGCTGTATGTGTAATACACACTGTATTACACTTACAGCCAATCCATTACAAAGGGGATCAGACCCCCAAAAGTTGAAGTCCCAAAGTGGGACAAAAAATAAAGTGAAATAAAAGTTGAAAAAATAAAGTTTTCCCCCCAAAAAATTAAGTTTCAAGTAAAAAAAAAAACCCATCATTTTCCCCAAATAAAGTAAAAAAATTTAAAGAAAAAAAAGAATAGTAGACATATTAGGTATTGCCGCATCCGTATGGACCGGCTCTATAAACATATCACATGACCTAACCCCTCAGATGAACACTTACATTGTCACCTTACATCACTAAAAGTGCAACACCAAGCGATCAAAAAGGCGTATGCCCCCCAAAATAGTGCCAATCTAACCATCACCTCATCACGCAAAAAATGAGCCCCTACCTAAGGGTGGGTTCACACTAGCGTTATGGAGTTTGTTATGGCTTTCCGTTCTAACAGGGTTATAACAGAACAACAGAATTCATAGGATGGAATGCAACAGAAGCCTTTAACCGCTTGCCGTCACACTAACGCCAATTGGCGTCATCTCGTGAGACCCGAGATTTCCTGTGAACGCGCACTCACAGGATCGCGAGGTAAACAAGTTGTTCTACAGCCCGCCAGCAGCGATCATTCGCTGGCAGGCTGTAGATGCGTTTTGTTTTTTTTAACATCAGAAAGGTATATTAGACGCTGTTTTGTTAACAGCATCTGATATACCTGATACCTGGTCCTCTCGTGGTCCCTTTTGCTTGGATCGACCACCAGAGGACACAGGCAGCTCTGTAAGTAGCACCACACTACACTACACCCCCCCCCCCCCCGTCACTTATTAACCCCTGATCACCCCATATAGACTGCCTGATCACCCCTCTGTAAGGATCCATTCAGACGTCCGTATGTGTTTTGCGGATCCGCACATTGCCAGAACTATATAGAAAATGCCTTTTCTTGTCCGCAATTGCGGACAAGAATAGGACATGTTCTATATTTTTGCGGAACGGAAGTGCGGACCCAGAAGTGCAGATCCGCAATTCCGGATCCGAGCGGGACAAAGTCTGTCCCCATAGAAATGAATGGGTCCTCAATTCCGTTTTGCAAAATGCGGAACAGAATTGCGGACGTGTGAATGGGGTCTAAGGGTCCCTTATTACCGCCAGTTAGTTAGCTACTTGTTAGGTAGTTAGCGCCCAGCCCACCGCACCGCAGTCACTGATTAGTCGCTGATTAGCGTCATCGCTGTCGCTAATCAGCACTAGTACTATATAGCAGGGGTCTCCAAACCCCGGCCCGCGGGCCACATCCGGCCCGATTGTGCGTTCGATCCGGCCCGCCCGCAGCTGGCAGGTTGCAGGAACCAAATCCGCACAACCGCCCAGGGGCGTAACGATCGCGGTCGCAGAGGATGCGACCGCGACCGGGCCCGGCGGTGGGGGGGGCCCGCAGCTCCGTCGCCCCATCGCAAGTAATTTTAACATTTTTATGTAAATGGCTGGTCGCTTGGGCCCCCGGCCTCTGTGAGTAGTTGCGCCGCCCCACCAACCCCAGCCCTGCCTCCATCCATTCGGGCTCCGCCTCCACCCATTCAGGCCTGGTGGCGCTGTGATATCGCGCCAGCCAGGTCTCGCGGGATCACACAACGCACGCTGGAAGACAGGATTGTGGGCTGCAAGCAAGAGCAAGAAGGCGGGAGCGGAGCAGTCTGACGAGGTAAGTATTTTTTTTTTAAATGTGCACACCACCACTGCCTGGCTATAACTCACAGGGGGGCACCTGGCATGGAACTAAATGTCAGGCAAGAAATCCTCCACAGGGGACCAATGGGGAACAAAAATATATTTCAATAAGAAAAAAAGGCAAAAAAAATGGAAAAAAAATTAAACAGATAACAGAGGGGGCAAAAATGCAATATATACACACAGGGGATAAATGATTATGGAATATATACAGAGGGGGCAAAATGGATATATACAGGGCCCCTCTATTTATATCCATTTTGCCCCCTCTGTATATATTCCATTTTCCCCTCTTTATCGATATTCCACTTTCCCCACCTGTGGAGCAAAATTGTATATATCTTATTTTGCCCCCTCTCACATTGTATATATTCTGAGTGAGAGGGGGCAAAATAAAAATATATTCTGAGTGAGAGGGGGCAAAATAAAATGTATTGTGAGTGAGAGGGGGCAAAATAAAATGTATTCTGAGTGAGAGGGGGCAAAATAAAATGTATTCTGAGTGAGAGGGGGCAAAATAAAATGTATTCTGAGTGAGAGGGGGCAAAATAAAATGTATTCTGAGTGAGAGGGGGCAAAATAAAATGTATTCTGAGTTTGCTGACATTGCTGTTCTGATGGGGACATTGCTGTGCTGATGGGGACACCGCTGATGGGGACATTGCTGTGCTGATGGGGACACCGCTGATGGGGACATTGCTGTGCTGATGGGGACACCGCTGATGGGGACATTGCTGTGCTGATGGGGACAACGCTGATAGGGACACGGGTGTCCCCATCAGTGGTGTCCCCATCAGCACAGCAGCGTCCCCAACAGCAGCGTCCCCATCAGTGGTGTCCCCATCAGCACAGCAATGTCCCCAACAGCAGCGTCCCCATCAGTGGGTGTCCCCATGATGGGAATATTGTTTTTCTGATGGGAATATTGTTTTTTTGATGGGAATATTTTTTTTTTTATGGTAATATATTGCTTTTCTGATGGGGACATTGCTGTTCTGATTTGGCCATTGCTGTTCTGATGGGGACACCGCTGATAGGGACACGGGTGTCCCCATCAATGGTGTCCCCAACAGCAGTGTCCCCATCAGTGGTGGCCCCTATCAGCTGCTAATGGGGACTCCGCTGATGGGGACATTGCTGTTCTGATGGGGACATCGTTGATGGGGACATTGCTGTGCTTAAGGGTGACACGGCTGATGGGGACATTGCTGTGCTGATGCTGACATTGCTGTGCTGATGCTGACATTGCTGTGCTGATGGGGACATTGTTGTGCTGATGCTGACATTGTTGTGCTGATGCTGACATTGTTGTGCTGATGCTGACATTGCTGTGCTGATGGGGACATTGCTGTGCTGATGCTGACATTGCTGTGCTGATGGGGACATTGCTGTGCTGATGGGGACATTGCTGTGCTGATGGGGACATTGCTGTGCTGATGGGGACATTGCTGTGCTGATGGGGACATTGCTGTGCTGATGCTGACATTGCTGTGCTGATGCTGACATTGCTGTGCTGATGCTGACATTGCTGTGCTGATGCGGACATTGCTGTGCTGATGGGGACATTGCTGTGCTGATGGGGACATTGCTGTGCTGATGGGGACATTGCTGTGCTGATGGGGACATTGCTGTGCTGATGGGGACATTGCTGTGCTGATGGGGACATTGCTGTGCTGATGGGGACATTGCTGTGCTGATGGGGACATTGCTGTGCTGATGGGGACATTGCTGTGCTGATGGGGACATTGCTGTGCTGATGGGGACATTGCTGTGCTGATGGGGACATTGCTGTGCTGATGGGGACATTGCTGTGCTGATGGGGACATTGCTGTGCTGATGGGGACATTGCTGTGCTGATGGGGACATTGCTGTGCTGATGGGGACATTGCTGTGCTGATGGGGACACGGGTGTCTTTGCGTTGTTTTGCTAAAGTTTTTTCTCTTTTGTTCTCAGTCATATCATGCTGATTACAAAAACGATCCATGTAAAATATATACATTTAATTTAATACATAACTGATTTTTTTTTCCGGCCCCCGAATACTTGTAAAATCTTCAATGTGGCCCTCCTGTTGAAAAGTTTGGAGACCCCTGCTATATAGTATCTGTAAGTGATCAAGACTGATCGCAATCAGATCTATATCAGTACATTAGGGTCACCTTAGGCTCTACAAAAAACGCAGTGTTCGCCTGATCAGGCCTGATCTTGTGCGCACACCTGCGTTCAGTCCGCCCCACCGCAGTGACCGAATCTTTTTTTTTCTGATCACTGCAAAAACATCGTAAAATCTCTGCGGCGCTATAAAGATCACTTTTGGGCTTTTTTATTAGCAATCGCAGCATCTTTATTTATTTTTTTTGCACTTTTTTTGGCAGAGCTTTTTTCATCCACATTGATCGATGCGAATGAAGAAATCTGTGCCGTTCATTTTTTCTTTCAGCCCAGAGGCTGAACGGAAAAAAAAAATCTCATTACCCGTATGCTCAATATAAGGCCTCAAGCACACGACCGTGCTATTTTTTGCGGTCCGCAAACCGCGGATCCGCAAAAAACGGAAGGCGTCCGTGTTGACTCCTGCAATTAACGGAACGGGCGCCAGCAATATAAATGCCTATTCTTGTCCGCAAAGCGCGGACAAGAATAGGACATGTTATATTTTTTTAGCGGGGCAGCGGAACGGAGCCACGAATGTGGACAGCACACGGAGTGCTGTCCGCATCTTTTGCGGCCCCATTGAAATGAATGGGTCCGCATCCGAGCCGCCAAAACGGCGGCTCGGATGCGGACCCAAACAACGGTCGTGTGCATGAGGCCTAAGGAGAATAGCAGAAACTCCTAATGCTGGCCATACATGTAATGATTGCGGAGACCCTCAAATGCCAGGGCAGTACAAACACCCCACAAATGACCCCATTTTGGAAAGAAGACACCCCAAGGTATTCGCTGAGGGGCATATTGAGTCCATGAAAGATTGAACTTTTTGTCACAAGTTAGCGGAAAGGGAGACTTTGTGAGAAAAAAAATTTAAAAAATCAATTTCCGCTAACTTGTGCCAAAAAAAAAAATCTTCAATAAACTCGCCATGCCCCTCACGGAATACCTTGGGGTGTCTTCTTTCCAAAATGGGGTCACTTGTGGGGTATTTATACTGCCCTGGCATTTTAGGGGCCCTAAAGCGTGAGAAGTAGTTTGGAATCCAAATGTGTAAAAATGCCCTGTGAAAACCTAAAGATACTCATTGGAATTTGGGCCTCTTTGCGCACCTAGGCTGCAAAAAAGTGTCACACATGTGGTATCGCCGTACTCAGAAGAAGTAGGGCAATGTGTTTTGGGGTGTATTTTTACATATACCTATGCTGGGTGAGAGAAATATCTCTGTAAATGACGACTTTTAAAAATAATTTATACAAAGTTGTCAATTTACAGAGATATTTCTCTCACCCAGCATAGGTATATGTAAAAATACACCCCAAAACACATTGCCCTACTTCTTCTGAGTACGGCGATACCACATGTGTGACACTTTTTTGCAGCCTAGGTGCGTAAAGGGGCCGAAAGTCCAACGAGTACCTTTAGGCTTTACAGGGTTGCTCACAATTTAGCCCCGTCCAAAATGCCAGAACAGTAAATACACCCCACAAATGACCCCATTTCGGAAAGTAGACAACCCAAGGTATTCTCTGAGGGGCATAGTGAGTCCGTGGGAGATTTATTTATTTTTTGCCAGAAGTTAGCAGAAAGGGAAATGTTGTTGTTAATAATATTATTATTATTATTATTATTATTTCCTCAGTGTCATTTTCCGCTAACTTGTGATTTTTTTATTTCATTTTATCATGCATGAACTCACCATGCCCCTCCGTGAATACTTTGGGGTGTCTTCTTTCTAAAATGGGGTCATTTGGGGGGTATTTATACTATTCTGGCATTCTAGCACCTCAAGAAACATGACAGGTGCTCAGAAAGTCAGAGCTGCTTCAAAATGCGGAAATTCACATTTTTGTACCATAGTTTGTAAACGCTATAACTTTTGCGCAAACCAATAAATATACACTTATTGGATTTTTTTTTTTTAATCAAAGACATGTAGCACAATAAATTCTGACACAAACTTGTATAGAAATGTAATTATATTTGAACAATTTTACCAGAAAAATTTAAAAATACACTTTTTTTGAGAAAATTGCGGTCTATTTTGATGAATATCAGAAAAACGAAAAATGTCAGCAGCAATCAAATACCACCAAAAGAAAGCTGTATTTTTGAGAAGAAAAGGAGGTAAAATTCATTTGGGTGCCAAGTTGCATGACCAAGCAATAAACCGTTAAAGTTGTGAAGTGCCGATTTGTAAAAAAGGGCCTGGTCACTAGGGGGGTATAAACCTGTGGTCCTTAAGTGGTTAAGAGGCATTCCGTTTTGCTCCGTCCTAATGGAAGTCTATGGGAAAACATAACGGATCCGTCTGGGTCCCGTTATGCAAGACGGAAAACAAAGTCCTGTCGACAGGACTTTGTTTTCTGTCTTGCATAACGGGAACCAGACGGATCCGTTTTGATTCCCATAGACTTCTATTAGGACGGAGAGCAAACGGAATGCCTTTTAAAGGCGTCCGTTTTGCATTCCGTCATAATGCAAATCTATGGGCAGCAAAACGGATCCGTCCTTCCGTCTTATGGATTCCGTTATGTTCCGTTATAACTGAAAGCCATAACGGACTCAAACGCTAGTGTGAACCCACCCTTAAAGAGTTTTAAAGTTATCACCACATAAAGTGACACATGTCAGATTTGCAAAAAATGGCCGGGTCCTTAAGGTGAAATATGGAGGGATCCTTAAGGGGTTAAGCCACATTCTTATCAGTAAGGACTGGGATTTAATGAGTGTTCATAAGGTCAGAGAGCAGAGATAAGGAGTGCGTCTGCCCCTGGTCTGATGAAAAAGACAGATAATCCAAAGGGTGCTACCACAGCATGTCTGCTCTGTACAGAAAAAAGGGCTCCATATTGTTAATAATGACCATTGAAAAAATGATTTTCAGCTCAAAATAAGTACAATCCATTAATAAAAAGAAATTGCCCCCAGAGGTGTACATAGCCTTTAAGTTTTTTTTTCCAGGACCACTTTAAGTTCCCAGTCCACCCCTGATCTGATCTAACAATGAAACTTAATATTTTATTGTTGGCCTAACAATCAAATATTACATTTCTCTGATAGATTATGTAACCAGGAATGTTTTATTGGAATCATTAAAAAAGTGCTCCTGTCTCGATATTGCTGTACACATCACACATGCTTAGTAGCTTAGTCCTACCATCTACAGTCGTGGCCAAAAGTTTTGTAAATTACATAAATATTGGAAATGGGAAAAGTTGCTGCTTAAAAGGCTTTTGTTTAATAATAATCCCTACACTGCGATCTCTGCATACATAAGTAAAATAATAATTTTCGTTCAGTAGAATTTGATAAAACGCTATTTTTATAATATGTAAATTACCTTGCTACCAGCAAGTAGGGCGGCTACTTGCTGGTAGCAGCCGCATCCTCCGATCCTAATGACGCCCCCTCCGCATTGTGATTGACAGGGAACGGAATCATTCTCTGCTGGCCCTGCCTGTTTTCATTTAATATCTGGCGCCTGCGCCGCGGCCGTGCCTATCTTCAATCTGCGCAGGCGCACTGAGAGGCGGCCGCTCGCTCCTCAATGCGCCTGCGCCGGGTGTAGATGTGACGTCATCGGCGCAGGCGCATTGAGGATGGAGCGGCCGAGTGAGTGGCCGCCTCTCAGTGCGCCTGCGCAGATTTAAGATAGGTACGGCCGCGGCGCCAATCTTCAATCTGCGCAGGCGCACTGAGAGGCGGCCACTCACTTGGCCGCTCCATCCTCAATGCGCCTGCGCCGATGACGTCACATCTACACCCGGCGCAGGCGCATTGAGGAGCGAGCGGCCGCCTCTCAGTGCGCCTGCGCAGATTGAAGATGGGTACGGCCGCGGCGCAGGCGCCAGATATTAAATGAAAACAGGCAGGGCCAGCAGAGAACGATTCCGTTCCCTGTCCCTGTCAATCACAATGCGGAGGGGGCGTCATTAGGATCGGAGGATGCGGCTGCTACCAGCAAGTAGCCGCCCTACTTGCTGGTAGCAAGGTAATTTACATATTATAAAAATAGCGTTTTATCAAATTCTACTGAACTAAAATTATTATTTTACTTATGTATGCAGAGATCGCAGTGTAGGGATTATTATTAAACTGTTTAGTGGGCTGACAGAAGCCCTTTAAGTTTTTATAATAGCAATTTGCATATACTCCAGAATGTTATGAAGAGTGATCAGATGAATTGCATAGTCCTTCTTTGCCATGAAAATTAACTTAATCCCAAAAAAACGTTTCCACTGTATTTCATTGCTGTCATTAAAGGACCTGCTGAGATCATTTCAGTAATCGTCTTGTTAACTCAGGTGAGAATGTTGACGAGCACAAGGCTGGAGATCATTATGTCAGGCTGATTGGGTTAAAATGGCAGACTTGACATGTTAAAAGGAGGGTGATGCTTGAAATCATTGTTTTTCCATTGTTAACCATGGTGACCTGCAAAGAAACGCGTGCAGCCATCATTGCATTGCATAAAAATGGCTTCACAGGCAATGATATTGTGGCTACTAAGATTGCACCTCAATCAACAATTTATAGGATCATCAAGAACTTCAAGGAAAGAGGTTCAATTCTTGTTAAGAAGGCTTCAGGGCATCCAAGAAAGTCCAGCAAGCGCCAGGATCGTCTCATAAAGAGGATTCGGCTGCGGGATCGGAGTGCCACCAGTGCAGAGCTTTCTCAGGAATGGCAGCAGGCAGGTGTGAGCGCATCTGCACGCACAGTGAGGCGAAGACTTTTGGAAGATGGCTTGGTGTCAAGAAGGCCAGCAAAGAAGCCACTTCTCTCCAAAAAAAACATCAGGGACAGATTGATCTTCTGCAGAAAGTATGGTGAATGGACTGCTGAGGACTGGGGCAAAGTCATATTCTCCGATGAAGCCTCTTTCCGATTTTTTGGGGCATCTGGAAAAAGGCTTGTCCGGAGAAGAAAAGGTGAGCGCTACAATCCTGTGTCATGCCAACAGTAAAGCATCCTGAGACCATTCATGTGTGGGGTTGCTTCTCATCCAAGGGAGTGGGCTCACTCACAATTTTGCCCAAAAACACAGCCATAAATAAAGAATGGTACCAAAACACCCTCCAACAGCAACTTCTTCCAACAAGCCAACAACAGTTTGGTGAAGAACAATGCATTTTCCAGCACGATGGAGCACCGTGCCATAAGGCAAAAGTGATAACTAAGTGGCTCGGGGACCAAAACTTTGACATTTTGGGTCCATGGCCTGGAAACTCCCCAGATCTTAATCCCATTGAGAACTTGTGGTCAATCCTCAAGAGGCGGGTGGACAAACAAAAACCCACTAATTCTGACAAACTCCAAGAAGTGATTATGAAAGAATGGGTTGCTATCAGTCAGGAATTGGCCCAGAAGTTGATTGAGAGCATGCCCAGTCGAATTGCAGAGGTCCTGAAAAAGAAGGGCCAACACTGCAAATACTGACTCTTTGCATAAATGTCATGTAATTGTCGATAAAAGCCTTTGAAACGTATGAAGTGCGTGTAATTATATTTCATTACATCACAGAAACCACTGAAACAAAGATCTAAAAGCAGTTTAGCAGCAAACTTTGTGAAAACTAATTTTTGTCATTCTCAAAACTTTTGGCCACGACTGTAGATCCTCTTTTACACAGGCAATGGTGGGATTCCTGCTTTTGTGCAGGCCAGCCAATAAGAACTGCACACTAGAAGTAGACTTTTAGTTGGAAATACTTGGGTCATTTACATAGATCGGCACTGATTCCACCTTGCGCCGCCAGAGGATGCTCCGAATTAATGATGTGTGTGCCTCTTTATAAATTAGGCGTATTTCCGATAATCTACTCCGCTTCCTGAGTTTATGCCTAAAACTGATGTAAATATAAGTGAATGTGCCAGGACTCGGCCCCCGCAACTCCCAAATGGCAAGGACGGCGTAAAAATGCAACTTGCAACAATATATTGTCGCATTAGCGTTAGAGTCGCAAAAATCTGTATTGCAGCTGCTTGCTACTTCTGCAGTCTCATTGGCCAGAAGGCATCACATGGTCGCAGTCACAGCAACAGAACGTAAAGGGGTTTTCTGGGATTTTAATATTGATGACCTATTCAAAGGATAGGTCATCAATATCAGATCAGCGTGGTACGACACCCCTGCCTGTCAGCTGGTTGCTCCATTCTCGGCCACTTTCTTTCGGACGCGATGAGTTTTTCACGCAGCCCCATTCACTTCCATGGGGCCAGCGTTGCGTGAAAAACACAGAATATAGAACATGCTGCTGTTTTCAAGCAACATGCTGCAGGACCAGGGAGCATCTGGGTCCCATAACTTCTGCATCTGATCACAAGCCTCAGTGGTCACAGCGGCTTTAACGCTATGTACAAGCAATGATGTACCCTTCAAGCCTCAGTGATGGCTAAGGCCTGTGATTGGACACAGCAGTCATGGGACCTAGTGGCTTCCTGGTCCTGTAGGGACAAGAAGCGGCCAGGAACTGAGCAGCAGGAGTTTAGTCTTCTTTTTTATGTTCAGAGGCTTTAGTGGCACAGGTTCAGACCAAAAGAGATGTAAGCTCCAAGACTGGACATAGTATAAAATAATGAGATACCTCACCAAGTTGCAGTCACTCCCGTTCCAGCACTTGCCTGGAACCTCTGAACACCCAGGAAAAGACCACTCAGCCAATCATTGTCCACCTTGGTGACCCATGTCCACCATTGACTGAGAGGTGATATGCTGTGTGCCGAGAAGGACCAGTAAACACACACACACACACACACACACACACACACACACACACACACACACACACACACACACACATCGGCCAAAAAATACCTTGGTCCTGTGCTATGTAAAGTTGTGATGGCACAGACAGCATGGAGGGGATGATGTGATGTTTCCTTCCAGCAGGTATTGATCACCATTAGGCCCCTTTCAGACGAGCGAGTTTTCTGCGCGGGTGCAATGCGTGATGCGAATGCATTGCGCCCGCACTGAATCCGGACCCATTCATTTCAATGGGTCGGTGCACATGAGTGCTGTTTTTCACGCATCACTTGTGCGTTGCTTGAAAACAGCAGCATGTTCTATATTCTGCGTTTTTCACGCAATGCTGACCCCATGGAAGTGAATGGGGCTGCGTGAAAAACTCATCGCGTCCAAAAGAAAGTGCGGATGCGATGCGTTTTTCACTGATGGTTGCTAAGAAATGTTGTTTGTAAACATTCAGTTTTCTAGCACAAATGCCCATTTCACTCACCCAATAAAAACTAAACGCAATCGCAAACAAAACTGACTGAACTTGCTTGCGAAATGGTGCGAGTTTTCCTGTACGCACCGGGACCTAATACGTCACGCTCGTGTTAAAGGGGTTTCAGGCCCCTTTCACACGAGAGTTTTCCGCGCTGGTGCAATGCGTGACGTGAACGCCTAGCACCCGCACTGAATCCTGACCTATTAATTTTAATGGGTCTGTGTACATGTGCGTTTTTTCACGCATCAGTTCTGCATTGCGTGAAAAACGCAGCATGTTCCTGGCCCCATAGAAGTGAATGGGGCTTCAGTGAAAAATGCATTGCATCCGGAAGCAAGTGTGGATGCAGTGGGATTTTTTTATTTTTTTTTCACTGATGGTTGCTAAGAGATGTTGTTTGCAAACCTTCAGTTTTTTATCATGTGCGTGAAAAACGCATCAAAACGCATTGCACCCGCGTGGAAAAAACTGAACGCAATTGCACTCAAAACTGACTGAACTTGCTTGCAATATGGTGCAAGTTTCACTGAACGCATCCGGATCTAATCGCTCGTATGAAAGAGGCCATATATCTTAAATTAAAAAAGCAAAAAATTGTAATTACTCCCGGGGGCATCCTTAGTGTGGCAATGTGAACGAGGTGTTGTTTCCCCAGGTTCCAGTCCAGGACTTGAGGCATGCTCATGTCCAGGGATCCGATTTAATCCTGCTACTGGATCTTGGGTGTGTCTCACTCTGGAGTGTCTTGTGAGGCTCTGTGTGAGTGGTCTCAGCCAGGTGGGCTTAGGGGCCACGAGGCTAGGCGATAGCCTGAACTTTGGGGGACGCGGTGACGCCTGTGAAACAAGGATCACGAGGCCAGAGTCGGGAGGACTACTGGGCCACAATCCCCCAAAAGGTATTGAAGTGTCACAGCCTGGAGGTTGCTGGACTGAATGGCTGAGGAAAGCCGCATTTGTGTTCCATGTGTGAACAGGGCTCTCTAGGTGAGTCAGGGATACGCTTATGTGTTTAGTTAGAGCCTAGCCGGGCAAGGGTTTGTTTTTTTGTGTGGATGTCACACGTGATAAGTTGAAGCTGCGACTTCTTAACCTGTGTTTTGCTAAAGTGTCTGAAATAAAGCAAGAGTTTGGACATTATAATCGTTGTCTGCGAAGATATCCGAGTGTGACCCCCTGAAAAGAGATGATCCCTTACATTACATTAGTACCTTTCATGACAGGCAAATTTTAAAGGCTATGTACTGTACACCTTTTTGGAGTAAAAAATTTGTATGATTGTATTTATTTTTTATATACTTTTACACTAGCGGCACCGACCTCCACCGGGATGTTCCGTTGGGTGAACAGCCTGTCTGATCCGTCCTGCCGCTAGTGAACATGTGCCCCCGGACTGCCACTCCGTCCCCATTGACTATAATGGGGGCGGGACGGAGGCACGGCGAGAGGCTGCCGAAATAAATATCAGACATGTCGTAGTTTTTTTCTGGCAGCCTCTCGCTGTGCGCTGCCGTGCCTCTGCTGGAACTTCGCCCCCGCCCATTATAGTCAATGGGGACGGAGCGGCAGTCCGGGGGGGTACACATTCGCTAGCGGCAGGACGGATCCGACAGGCTGTTCACCCGACGGAACAGCCTGGCGGAGGTCCGTTCAGCTAGTGTGAAAGTAGCCTAACTGTGTGACTGGTACTTTCACTTTCAGTTTGTGCTGGTCATCTAATTACCCTTATCTCTAAGCTACTGAGAGGTCATAAACACTTATTTAAGCGACATTCTTATCAGTAAAATAGGGATTGAGCTGTAATGAATGTTTATGATGTGAGAGAGCAGAGATAAGAAGTCTGTCTGCACCTCAGATGACTGAAAAGACAAAAAAAATCCACAGGCAGCTAGTAGAGCATCTCGGCTCTGTACAGAAAAAAGGATTCCATATTGTTAATAAAGACCAATTGAAAAACTGATTTTTAGCTAAAAATAAGTATAATGCAATAATAAATATGCCCCCAAAGGTGTACATAGCCTTTAAATTGGCATATACAGAGTCAAGCTTCTTTACTTGTAAAATCACTACATACATTCCCCTCTGAATAAATAAAATCATACACCTTACACACCCTAATAAAAATGTCCTATTCATTCCAGAGAATGTATTTAGCCGAAGAGGTATAACCCTAAGTTCACACTTGCGCGTTTTACAGCGCGTTCGAATGCGCTGTAAAACGCATAACCGATGCAAACCAATGCTTCCCTATGGGACTGGTTCACATTTTCGCGTTTTACAGCGCGTTCGAACGCGCTGAAAAACGCCCGACGCATAAACAAGTTCTTGAGCTTCTTTGGGGCGTTTTGTCGCGCGTTTGCGGCCATAGGACACTGCTGTCAATCACACAAACGCGCGTAATACGCGCGTTGACTATGGACAAAAACGTGCACAAAAACGCGCATATCAAATACACTCAGGTCTGAACCCAGTGTTAGCTGTCATTGCCTATGATACTGAGTCTGCCAGCGAGGGGGAAGGGGATGCCACATTCTTCTACCTCCTCCTCCTTCTCATCCTCCTCATCCAGTGGAGGGACCCTCTAGATGGCACCTTAGGACAACAGCTGAGGAAGCTCCCCAGATTGAGCCCGTATGGACCCCACCCCCTGAAGAATATCAGCACCAAATTCCAGAGTTTGTGGGCAGCTCCGGAATACAGATTGACTGTGTGGGCCTCGCAGAAATAGATCTTTTCAATATCTTTTTCTCTCATAATTTTGTAAATTTTATGGTGGTCCAAACCAATTCATATGCCCAACAATTTATTACCCAGAACCCCATATCGCCATACACTAGACCCCTAGGTTGGACTTCAGTAAATGCAGCAGAGATTAAAAATCTTTTGGGGGCTCGGGCTGCATATGGGCCTTTGCACATACACCGTGCAGCTAGCACATGTATAGACGTCATGGCAGCTCCTTAATGCAAGCGCTGCAAAACGCTTGAATTAAAGCTTCTGTCCCTGCACTGCTGCTGTCACGGACAGCATACAGTCCAGTAATGCTGGCAAGAGACCAATCGGAGTGGTCCCTTGCCGGAGATCAACCTGATTGGTTAGTCTGTGCAGACTAACCAATCGGATCGCCGCAGTGTAAAAGTGCCTGTTTCAGGCTCTGATCTGCATTTTGCAGATCTGAGCCTGAAATCAGGTAGTGTGTGCTCCATGCCCCCCGATCTGTGCCCCTTGCATCATCTGTCCATCTATTTATTTAATTTATTTATTTATTTCCCCCCCCCCCCAACCCCCGTACACCCTGCCTCCAACCTATTCGCCTGCCATGCGCTCTGTCCCGGCATCCGTCCCATTCGTACCCCCTCCTTTCTGGCCCTGCCCCCATCTGTGCCTCCTGCCCCCGATGCGGTCCCCCTGCTGTATTTGATGGCGGCGGTTCCATTCCTGAGCCGCCGCCATCAGCAGCGAGTGTCAGCTGTAACCCCTTAGATGCCGCGGCAGTGGCATCCATGGGGTTAATAGAGTGAGGGGGCTCCCTCTCTTAACCATCGGGGCTGCCGCTCTGCGGCGGCCGATGGTTGCCATGGCCTTGCAAAGGCGTCCTGTGTTGCCATCTACCTAATAGTACTATACTTTGCTGTTATTCAAGAACATTGCAAAGTATAGTACAGCCATCAGGCCAACTGGATCTTCAAGATCCAAGTGAGACTCGATTAAAAAAAATATGTGAAAATAATAAGTAAAAAAAAAAGTAAATTAAAAATAAAATTTCCTTTTCCTATAAAAAAATGAATAAAATAAAAATAGACATATTAGGTATCACTGCGTCTGTAATGACCAGCTCTATAAATATCACATTATCCACCCTGTCCGATAAACACCATAAAAAAATAGAAATAAAAACGGTGTAAAAAAAAAATATGCAATTTGTCACCTTACATCACAAAAAGTGCAACACCAAGCGATCATAAAGGCGTAAGGCGAACAAAATGGTACCAATAAAGCCGTTGCCTCATCCCACAAAAAATGAGATCCTACATAAGAAAATCGCTCAAAAAAAAAAATATAGCTCTCAGGACATGGAGACACTAAAACACAATTTTTTTTTTTAATTTCAAATATGCTATTGTGTTAAAGTGAAATAAATAAAAAAAGTATACATATTAGGTTTCGCCGCGTCTGTAACAACCTGCTGTATAGAAATATCACATGACCTAACCCCTTAGGTGAACACCGTAAAAAAAAAAAAAAAAACTGTGAAAAAAAGCCATTTTTGGCACCTTAAATCACAAAAAGTGCAATACCAAGCGATCAAAAAGGCATATGCCCCCCAAAATAGTACCAATCAAACCGTCACCTCATTCCGCCATAAATTAGACTCTAGCTAAGACAATCGGTCAAAAAATAAAAAAGCTATGGCTCTCAGACTATTGAGACACTAAAATATCTTTTTTTGTTTCAGATATGCTATTATTGTGTAAAACTTAAATAAATAAGAAAGTATACATATTAGGTATTTCCACGTCCGTAACTATCTGTTCTATAAAAATGTCACATGATCTAACCCCTCAGGTGAATGCTGTAAAGCTAAATAAACTGTTCCAAAACAACCAATTGTTTGGTCACCTTGCCCCATAAAGTGTAATAATGAATGATCAAAAAATCCTATGTACCCAAAAATGGTACCCATAAAAACCTCAACTCTTTTCTGCAAAAAACGAGCCCCTGCACAAGACTATCAGCAGAAAAATAAATAAAAATTGGGCGTTCAGAGAAGGAGACACAAAAACATAATAAATAAAAAGCTTTATTATGTAAAAAACAAAGAAAGAAAGTAGACCTATTTGATATCATTGCGTCCGTAACAACCTGCTCTATAAAAATAGCACACGATCTACCCTGTCAGATGAATCTTGTTAAAAATAAAAACTGTTTTTTGGTTACCTTGCCTCACAAAAAACTTAAAATAGAGCAATTAAAAATCATATGTAACCCAAAATAGTACCAATAAAACTGTAACCTTATCCCCTAGCTTCTGAAATGGGGTCACTTTTTGGGAGTTTCTACTGTAAGGGTGCATCAGGGTGGCTACAAATGGGACATGGCATCTAAAAACCAGTCCAGCAAAATCTGCCTTCCAAAAACCATATGGCGTTCCTTTTCTTCTGCGCCCTGCCGTGTGCCCATACAGCAGTTTACGACCAGATGTGGGGTGTTTATGTAAACTGCAGAATCAGTGTATTAAATATTGAGTTTTGTTTGGCTGTTAACCTTCAATGTGTTAAAGAAAAAAATTGAAAATCTGCCAAAAAAGTGAAATTTTTAAATTTAATCTCCATTTTCCTCTAATTCTTGTTAAGCACCTAAAGGGTTAACAAATCATTAATTAAAAAAACCTCTGGGGAACATAGACTCGGCTAGTAACAGTGAGTAAGCTGTTTTAAAAAAAAATAAGTTTGATCCCGGACAACACTTTTAACCCCTTAAGGACTCGGCCCTATTTCACCTTAAGGACTTGGCCATTTTTTGCAAATCTGACCAGTGTCACTTTAAGTACTGATTAACTTTAAAACGCTTTGACTTATCCAGGCCATTGAGATTTTTTTTCCGTCACATATTGTATTTCATGACACTGGTAAAATGAAGTAAAAAAAAAATCATTTTTATTTATAAAAAAATACCAAATTTACCAAAAATTTGTAAAAAATTGCAAATTTCTAAGTTTCAATTTCTCTACTTCTATAATACATAGTAATACCTCCAAAAATAGTTATTACTTTACATTCCCCATATGTCTACTTCATGTTTGGATCATTTTGGGAATGATATTTTATTTTTGGGGATGTTACAAGGCTTAGAAGTTTAGAAGCAAATCTTTAAATTTTTCAGAAATTTTCAAAAACCCAATTTTTAGGGACCAGTTCAGGTCTGAAGTCACTTTGCGAGGCTTACATAATAGAAACCACCCAAAAATGACCCCATTCTATAAACTACACCCCTCAAGGTATTCAAAACTGATTTTACACACTTTGTTAACCCTTTAGGTGTTCCACAAGAATTAATGGAAAATAGAGATACAATTTTTTTTTGGCAGATTTTCCATTTTAATAATTTTATTTTCCAGTTACAAAGCAAGGGTTAACAGCCAAACTAAACTCCAATATTTATGGCCCTGATTCTGTAGTTTACAGAAACACCCCATATGTGGTCGTAAACCGCTGTACGGGCACACGGCAGGGCGCAGAAGGTTTTTTGGACACCATGTCCCATTTGAAGCCCCCCTGATGCACCCCTAGAGTAGAAACTCAAAAAAAAGTGGCAACTACGGGATAGGGTGGCAGTATTGTTGGTACTAGTTTAGGGTACATATGATTTTTGGTTGCTCTATATTACACTTTTTGTGAGGCAAGATAACAAGAAATAGCTGTTTTGGCACCATTTTTATTTTTTGTTATTTACAACATTCATCTGACAGGTTAGATCATGTGATATTTTTATAGACCAGGTTGTCATGGATGCGGCGATACCTAAAATGTATACTTTTTTTTTTTTATTATTTATGTAATTTTTACACTGATTTTCATCATGTTTTTGTGTTTCCATAGTCTGCGAGCCATAATTTTCAGTTTTTGGGCGATTTATCTTAGGTAGGGTCTAATTTTTTGCGGGATGAGATGACTGTTTGGCACTATTTTGGGGTGCATATGACTTTTTGATCGCTTGCTATTACACTTTTTGTGATGTAAGGTGACAAAAAATTGTTTATTTAGCACAGTTTTTATTTTTTACAGTGTTCATCTGAGAGGTTAGGTCATGTGATATTTTTATAGAGCCGGTCGATATGAACGCGGCGATACCAAATATGTATACTTTTTTTTTTTTTAATGTAAGTTTTACACAATAACAGCTTTTATCAAACAAAAAAAATTATGTTATAGTGTCTCCATATGCTGAGCCATAGTTTTTTCCGTTTTTGGGCAATTGTCTCAGCTAGGGGCTCATTTTTTGCGGGACGAGGTGACGGTTAGATTGGTACTATTTTGGTGGGCAAACGCCTTTTTGATCGCTTGCTGTTGTACTTTTTGTGATGTAAGATGACAAACAAATTGTTTGTTTAGCACCATTTTTATTTTTTACGGTGTTCATCTGAGGGGTTAGGTCATGTGATATGTTTACAGAGGCGGTCGATACGGACGCGGCGATACCTAATATGTATATTTTTTTTTTATTTTTTTTTTTATTTTTTCCCTATTTTTTTTTTTTTTTTACTTTATTTGGGGAAAATGATGTTTTTGTTTATTTTTACTTGAAACTTTTAATTTTTTGGGGGGAAAACTTTATTTTTTTCACTTTATTTTTTTGTCCCACTTTGGGACTTGAACTTTGGGGGGTATATTCCTTTTACAATGCATTCCAATACTTCTGTATTGAAATGCATTGGCTGTATGAGTAATACTGTGTGTATTCCTCATACAGCTTCCGGGGCCTGTGAGATCCAGGGGGCTGGATCTCACAGGCTCTTAACCGGAAGGCAGCGCGATGCCTTCCTTAGACATCGCGCTGCCTTCATGGGTGTAGGAACCCCCAAAAATCTGGGGGGGACAGCATTTTTGGTTGCCGGGTATATTCTTATTCAGTAAACTGCGAGTTGTTTATATCGTTACATTTTAAGTGTGTGTGTGTGTGTGTGTGTGTGTGAACCTTCCCCCCCCTCCCCCCCTTCCACACACACAATTACATTTCTGAAGACTCAGGGGTGCTGGCTGGCTTGGCCGGGCAGAAGGAGTGTGGGAGACTGTGAGGCCTTTTTCTCCAAGCTGCTCCGGATCAGTGCTCTGGGCAGCTGGGCTCCGGGCTGGAAGTGGGCACAATAAGAAAAAAATATTTTTCATTACACCTCAGGTCAGACCACCAATCAGACCCCCAATGTTAATCAGACCTCAGCTAACAGCCCCAACAATGAGATCCCCAATGTTAATAAGACCTCAGATCATACCTCAGCTCAGACCCCAATATGAATGACCCCCAATCAGACCTCAGATAAGCCCCCCAGTGCCTCTCATCAGCCAGTAATAACAGCCCCCCCAATCATGTGCCAGTAATAACAGCCCCCCCATCATGTGCCAGTAATAACAGCCCCCCCATCATGTGCCAGTAATAACAGCCCCCCCATCATGTGCCAGTAATAACAGACCCCCCCATCATGTGCCAGTAATAACAGCCCCCCCCATCATGTGCCAGTAATAACAGCCCCCCCCATCATGTGCCAGTAATAACAGCCCCCCCCATCATGTGCCAGTAATAACAGCCCCCCCCATCATGTGCCAGTAATAACAGCCCCCCCATCATGTGCCAGTAATAACAGCCCCCCCCATCATGTGCCAGTAATAACAGCCCCCCCCATCATGTGCCAGTAATAACAGCCCCCCCCATCATGTGCCAGTAATAACAGCCCCCCCCATCATGTGCCAGTAATAACAGCCCCCCCATCATGTGCCAGTAATAACAGCCCCCCCCATCATGTGCCAGTAATAACAGCCCCCCCCATCATGTGCCAGTAATAACAGCCCCCCCCATCATGTGCCAGTAATAACAGCCCCCCCCATCATGTGCCAGTAATAACAGCCCCCCCCAATCATGTGCCAGTAATAGCCCCCCAATCAAGTGCCAGTAAAAGAAACTATTGTGTATATATATAAAAAAAAAAAAAAATTAACACTAATACTTACCTCTTTGGAGCGATGCGATGCAGGCCTCTTCCGGCCTGTCACTGTGTCCTGACTCCAGCGCTGTACGGCTCAGGCGGTGCGATGACATCATCGCGCCGCCTTCACCGGCCTCTGGTAGGCTGCCGGCCTAGTAGTGCCGGCAGCCTATCAGAGGAACAGGAAAGGGACACACCTCCCTGCCCTGCTCCTCCGCACAGCCTTCTGTTTGTATTACTGTCCTTCCACAATGGAAGCGCTCATTTCAGTGCCTGCTTCGCCGCCGCCGCACACATTGCCCCGCTGCCGCTGGGGGGGATTTGACCATACCTGTCCCCCCCCCGCATTATTTCCTGGGGGGGATCCGTCCCCCCCCCCCCCTTCCTCTGCCCATGGCTTCCTTCCATGCCATCGGGTTCCCCCTACAGCCGCATGGGGACCCGATTGCACCGCCGCAACCGCAGGTCTAAATTGACCTGCGGTTTGCGGCGGTCGCCAATACGCCCCCCGGCGTTGTGACAGGATGCCCGCTGAATGATTTCAGCGGGCATCCTGTTCCGATTAATCCCCGCTGCGCCGCAATCGCGTTTTAAACCCATGACGTACCGGTATGTCATGGGTCCTTAAGGACTCGGGAAACATGCCGTACCGGTACGTCATGCGTCCCTAAGGGGTTAAGTACAAGAGGGATGTCCTTGTTCTAACCACAATTCATGAGAATCCCACCTCCCCTGCCCCTGTACGAGCTAAACACAGCTACTACCCTCCTAAACCAGACTGCATTCTAGACTACAACAAGCACATGGGAAGGGTTCTAAAACCATACAGTACCACGTGAAAAACAAAGGTGTGATCAAAAAGCTGGCTGCGCATATTGTACAGACAGCACTGTACAGTGCGTACATGTTATTTAGACCTACAGGCCAGACAGGAACATTTCTTCATTTTTAAGAGGTAGTGATCAAGGCCCTTATTTTTCAAAACCAGCAAGGGGAGGGCCCCAGTGCTTCTGTAAGTTTCGGTGCCCGTGTTGTACCATAGTAACATTTCCCTGGTGAAGTACCCCAGACAGCAAGGAAGAGAAGGACCCAGAAAAAGATGCAGGGTGTGTTCCAAAAGGGGGATAGATAAGAAAGGATACCATTTATCATTGTGAAACCTGCCCTGAAAAACCTAGTCTCTGCATAAAGGATTCTACCACACATCCATGGAGTATTAATTATATCCTTTTACGTACCCTGTAATTTTATCACCTTATTAGACTACGTATTATATTCCGTACGGCTTACATACTCACTTTTTACAAACCACACCCCACCCCTTAAATAATTCCTTGAGGGCTGTAGTTTCCAAAATGTCATTTTTTTTTTATTTTTTTTTTTAACTGTCTGGAGACCTCACATGTGACATGGCACCTAAAATCCATGTCTGCAAATTCTGGCCTACAAAATCCAGATTCTGCAGTTTGCCTCCAGAGCCCTTCTGTGCACCCACACAGCAGGCTACAAGCACATATAGGGTGCTACCATATTCAAGGGAAAAAATGGGCAACACATCATGGGGTTCATTTTCTCCTGTTACCCCTTGTGAAACTGAAAAATCTGGACCTAAAGTGATATTTTCTTATAAATGTGTAATTTTTTATTTTTCACAGCAGTGTGCTTTTATATTCTTTGACAAGTGTTTCTGCATTTTATGAAACACCTGTTTGGTCAAAAGTGTCCATTTCACCTTAAAATGTTCCTACTGGGGTGTAGTTTCCAAAATGGGGTCACTTCTTGGGGTTTTCTCTGGTCTGAGGACCTCAGGATGTTTTTTAAATGCGACATGGCAGTTAAAATCCATGTCTGCAAATTCTGGCCTGCAAAATCCATATATTGCGTTTTGCCTTCTGAGCCCTGCTGTGCACTCATACAGCAGAATAAAAGCACATATAGGCCGCTCTCAGACAAACGTATTTGCAATGCATATATAGTCTGGATTTTGTGTTTCGGAATCTGCTGCTAATGTTAACCCCCAGTGCCGTAATAGTACGGCGCTGGCTGGGTCTTTTAAAGATGGCACCTGCTCCTGAGCGGAGCGGGCGACTTAGTTGCGGGTGGCCGTCTGCTTCTT
This sequence comes from Bufo bufo, assembly GCF_905171765.1. Lineage (NCBI taxonomy): Eukaryota > Metazoa > Chordata > Amphibia > Anura > Bufonidae > Bufo > Bufo bufo. The sequence goes on from NC_053390.1 coordinate 455,956,273, forward strand.
ATAGCAGACACCCGCGGCTCATGTCCGCAACCGGCAGTAATGCCGATCGCAAACATTTAACCCCTCAGATGCCGTGGTCAATCCCGACCACAGCATCTGAGCGTGTGAAACACCGGAAGCTCGTGCTTCCGGTGCTGCTCCGGCTCCCCCGAACGGCGATCGGAGGAGCCAGAGCGTGTGTGCAGCAGCCCCTGTCTTTGTGAATGACAGGAGGCTGCTACATAGTATTTCCTATGGAGCCCTTGTCTGTAATAGGGCTCCATAGGAAACTAGTAAAATCACCATAGATTCCAATTCTAGTGCATTGGAGTCTATGATAATAGCAATCAGATGATTGATTGTTATAGTTCCCTAAACATAAATAAATAATAAAAACATAAAAATTCAAATCGCCCCCCTTTTCCCAAAATAAAAAATTTAAAAATTTTAAAAAATACACATCATGGGTGTCGTGATGTGCAAAAACGCCCAATGGTATAAAAATATATTCCCCATACGGCAAACAGCAAAACGGAAAATGCGTCCAAATGGTCGTTGCGTTTTTGGTCGCTTCATTTTCTACAAAAAAAATATATAAAAAGTGATCAAAAAGTCATACACACCCCAGAATGATATCAATGAAAGTTCAGATCGCCCCGCAAAGAATGAGCCCCAACACAGCTCTGTACACATACTGTAATAAAAAAAATTATAGGTGTCAAAATAGGGAGACAAATCTAAACGTAAGAAAAACTATACATATAAGATATCACCGGATTCGTACTGACCTGTAGAATAAAATTAACTGGTCAGTTTTTTTTCTCACATCGAGCGTCGTAAATAAACACTTAAAACTTTGGTGTAATTTTTTTTATTTATTTTTTGCAATTTCACCCCATTTGGGATTTTTTTCCCGCTTCCCACTACATCATGTGCAATATTAAATGGTGGCGTTGGAAAGTACAATTTGTCCTGCAAAAAACAAGCCCTCATATGGCTATGTGAACAGACAAATAAAGTTTTGGCTTTGGGAAGGCAGGGAGCGCAAAACGAAAACACAAAAAAAACAACTCCGGGGGTGAAAGGGTTAATGAATAGAGCTGTTCACACGGGCTTATAATTTCCATCAGTATTTGAATTCCGCAGCATGTCCGAGTTTTGTGTGGATTTGTTTCCAAATACGCACATTACAGTCTGTGCAGTGCGTAAATAATGAAGGGAGGAAGAAATACGCATGTAAATCCTGATGACAATACTGGGGATCCTGAGCCAGAATACTGACCGATTTCAATACGCTCGTCTGAAGCGGGCATAGGGTGTTGCCATATTCAGGAGAAAATTGTGGTGTGGATTTTCTCCTGGTAACCCTTGTGAAATTGAAAAACCTTGGCCTAAAGCACCATTTTCCTCATTAACATTCTGTGAAACGCTGGTTGGCCAAAGTGCTCACTACACCCCTTAAAATATTCCTTTGGGAGTTTAGTTTTCAAAATTGGGTCAATATTGAGGGGTTTATAATATAGGGGTGTATCAGGGGATTTTCAAATGTGACATGGCACTTGAAAATTATTCCGGTGAAACCTGCCCTCCAAAAAAAAATCCATATGGTACTACTTCCTTTCTGAGCCATGTGGTGCGCTAATAAAACAGTTTACGACCACTTATGGGTTGTTTCTGTAAACTGCAGAATTAGGGTAATAAATATTGGTTTTGTTTGGTTGTCAACCCTTGCTGTGTTGCAGTAAAATGGATTAAATGGGAAAATACCGTATTTTACGCCCTATAAGACGCACATAAGTGCATGTCCGGCGCTTATGAAGTCACTATACCTGCTGTGCTGTGATGCGATCAAACGGCCGCTGCAATCCGGCCGCGCTTGTGGTGCTTGGTAGGAGCCGGACACACTGCGGCTGTTCCTGGGCTGGGACCGGCTGGGCTGCGTATGGTGATGCAGGGGCTGGTCGGCTCTGCGGGCTGTCTGTGGTGGGGACTGGCCAGCCTCAGCATCTGCTGGGTGTAGGGACCAGCCGGCCTGAAGCGCTGCTATGGAGGAGGGAGGAGGAGGAAAGTTGGAGCGCTCAGCGCAGGAGCAGGCAGAAAGAGGGGCAGAGCAGACTTCCGTGTCAAAAAAAAGGCCCTACTCCTAATAAAGTGACCTCACTCCTAATAACAGGGTGTCATCAGCAGATCCCCCATAATATTGTGTCAGAAGCAGATTTCCCCATAATGTGTCAATATTATTTTAACACACTTTTGGTTCAAAATATATTTTTTCTTATTTTCCTCCTCTAAAACCTAGTTGCGTCTTATAGGGCGAAAAATACGGTATGCAAAAAAGACATTTTGAAATTACTCATCTGTTTCACTTTAAAGCTACTTTCACACTAGCGTTTGGGACTCCGCTTGTGAGCTCCATTTGAAGGGTCTCACAAGCGGCCCCGAACGCATCCGTACTGCCCCAATGCATTCTGAGTGGATGCGGCTCCGCTCAGAATGCATCAGTCTGGCAGCGTTCAGCAAGCGGACACCCGAACGCTGCTTGCAGCGTTCGGGTGTCCGCCTGGCCGTGCGGAGGCAAACGGATCCATCCAGACTTACAATGTAAGTCAATGGGGACGGATCCGTTTGAAGTTGACACAATATGGCTCAATTTTCAAACGGATCCGTCCCCCATTGACTTTGTAAAGTCTGGACGGATCCGTCTGAACTACTTTCACACTTAGAATTTTTTCTAAACTATAATGCAGACGGATCCGTTCTGAACGGATCCAAACGTCTGCATTATAGGAGCGGATCCGTCTGTGCAGACAGCAGACGGACCCGCTTTGAACGCAAGTGTAAAAGTAGCCTTATTTTTGTGCAGCAACTTAAGGGTTAACAAAGTTTGCAAAATTAGTTTTGAATAACCTGAGGGGTGTAGTTTCTAAAATAGGGTAATTTATTGGTGCCTTCTATTATGTAAATCGCACAAAATGACTTCATAACTGAATTGATCCTTAACAAAATAGGTTTTGGACATTTTCTTGAAATTTTTAAAAATTGCATCTAAAATTCTAAGCTGTCTAAAAATAAAATGACATTTACAAAATGATGGCAACATAAATTAGACATATGTGGAATGTAAAGTAATGACGGTTTTATATAGTATCACTATCTGCCTTTAAAGGTTTTTTATTTTGATGACCTATCCTCGGGATAGGTGATCAGTATCAACACCCGGCACCCCCACCAATTAGCTGTTTGAAGAGAAGGCAGCGCTGCCTTCCCTTTATTGTTTACCTGCTTGCTGTTGACATTGAAGCAGTGAGCAGGTAGAATTACACCTTAAGTCGTCCTATTCACTTCAGAAGGAGCCGTCCATTTGAAGTGAATGGGAAGGCTTAGGCCCCTTTCACACGGGCGAGTATTCCGCGCGGATGCGATGCGTGAGGTGAACGCATTGCACCCGCACTGAATACCGACCCATTCATTTCTATGGGGCTGTTCACATGAGCGGTGATTTTCACACTTCACTTGTGCGTTGCGTGAAAATCGCAGCATGCTCTATATTCTGCGTTTTTCACGCAACGCAGGCCCCATAGAAGTGAATGGGGTTGTGTGAAAATCGCAAGCATCCGCAAGCAAGTGCGGATGCGGTGCGATTTTCACGCATGGTTGCTAGGTGACAGTCTATTCACTGTATTATTTTCCCTTATAACATGGTTATAAGGGAAAATAATAGCATTCTGAATACAGAATGCATAGTACAATAGCGCTGGAGGGGTTAAAAAAAATAAAAAAATATTAACTCACCTTCTCCTCTTGTTCGCATAGTTCCCGGTCTCTTCTTTACTTCTTTAATGGGGTGAGAAGAGTGATTTGTGTCCGAAAACACACGATAGGGTACCTCTTTGGCGCACAGGGACGACCACAGTTTCAGGTTTTTAGGTAAAGATATTATTTATTGTTCAGTTGACAACGCGTTGCAGAGTTTATAACTCCTTGGGGGCGCCAACAGCAAGGGGCAACAGGCTGAAGGTGGCCGGGTGGCTGGGGACTCCTTCTGATGTGTGCTGCTGCTGTATCTGGAGCGACGCCAGATACAGCAGCAGCACACATCAGAAGGAGTCCCCAGCCACCCGGCCACCTTCTGCCTGTTGCCCCTTGCTGTTGGCGCCCCCAAGGAGTTATAAACTCCGCAACGCGTTGTCAACTGAACAATAAATAATATCTTTACCTAAAAACCTGAAACTGTGGTCGTCCCTGTGCGCCAAAGAGGTACCCTATAGTGTGTTTTCGGACACAAATAACTCTTCTCACCCCTAACAATCCCTAGGAGTTTTTGGCAACTCCATCCAAAGGGACTGAACGGGTACCGGCAGCACGGACCTCCCTCACCCTCCCAACCTATTGTGTGTCTAAACCTGTTGTGCGCTTACACCTGCACAACACCCAAAGGTGAGCACATTCTATCCATCACGTTATCTGCGTATCATCGCTTATTACCCTATGAGCGCCTCTCCCTTTTCTCTTTTGCCATAATTGCCTTACTACTTTAATGATGAGCTACTGGCTAGGACCTGTGGTGACGTCAGATCACATGCTCCAATCACATGGTCCATCACCATGGTGATGGACCAAGTGATTAGAGCATGTGATCTGACGTCACCAAAGGTCCTTTAGCCCACAGCTCATGATTAAAGAAGTAAAGAGACTGGGAACTACGCGAACAAGAGGAGAAGGTGAGTTAATATTTTTATTTTTTTTAACCCCTCCAGCGCTATTGTACTATGCATTCTGTATTCAGAATGCTATTATTTTCCCTTATAACCATGTTATAAGGGAAAATAATAACATCTACACAACACCTAACCCAAGCCCGAACTTCTGTGAAGAAGTTCGGGTTTGGGTACCAAACATGCGTGATTTTTCTCACGCGAGTGCAAAACCCTTTACAATGTTTTGCATTCACGCTGAACAATCGCGGGTGTTCCTGCAACGCACCCGCACATTTCCCGCAACGCCCGTGTGAAAAGGGCCTAAGGGTACTTTCACACTAGCATTTTTCTTTTCTGGTATTGAGTTCCGTCACAGTAGCTCAATACCGGAAAAAAACAGATCAGTTTTATTCTGATGCATTTTGAATGGAGACCAATCCGTTCAGTATGCATCAGGGTGCATACGTTTTGTGGCCGGAGAAAATACTGCAGCATCCTGAACACATGCTGGATCTGGCATTCATTTCCATTAAAATGTAATCTGGCATTAAAATTGCTGCATTGACGGATCCGTTATTCCGGTCCGTGCATACGCAGACCTTTAAATCTGTGGGAAAAAAAATACTGGATCCGTTTTTCCGGATGATGCCGGAGAGACGGATGCGGTATTTCAATGCATTTGTCAGACGGATGCGGTATTTCAATGCATTTGTCAGACGGATGCGGTATTTCAATGCATTTGTCAGACGGATGCGGTATTTCAATGCATTTGTCAGACGGATGCGGTATTTCAATGCATTTGTCAGACGGATCCGGTATTTCAATGCATTTGTCAGACGGATCCGGTATTTCAATGCATTTGTCAGACGGATCCGGTATTTCAATGCATTTGTCAGACGGATCCGGTATTTCAATGCATTTGTCAGACTGACCTGGAGAATTAAGATAACAGATATTAATTTTACCGCATAGTGTACAGTGTAAAAAATAAAATAAAAACCTTTATCAGAATTGCGTTTTTCCCCAATTCCACCCCATTTGGATTATTTTTCCCGCATCCTACTACATGGTATGCAACCATAAATGGTGCCATTAGAAAGTACAACTTGCCCCGCAAAAAAATAAGCCCTCATAAGGCTATGTGAATAGAAAAGTAAGTTAGGACTATGGGAAGGCAGTGAGTGAAAAATGGAAAATCCCAGGGTCCTTAAGGGGTTAAAGAGAAAACTAGTGTAGGACTGTGGGGACAATGGCCTGGCACTACTCAGGCTGGACACGAAGCGTAAATCCCTGCATACAGTAGGTTTTTCCTGCACTGTTCCTTGAAATGCTTCTAACCATTGAAATGTTCCTCTGAAATGAATCTGTTTGTGAAACTATGAGTATCTTCCAGAAAGGTGATTGATTGCTACACATTTAACACCTTAGTTTTTTCTAGTTTGTGGATTATGCTCTATTTTGTCTTTGCAGGGTTTGGTCCATTTGGGGAACATGCTGTAAATGCAAGCTGGGTGGCTGTACAGGTAAACGGACATTTCCTTAGTTTGGCTTAGGTTTTCAGACAATGTGAACCAAATCAAAAAAAAGCAATTTTCTTCCTGTAACATAAATAGATATATATTTACACTATTACTATCTATAGTATATGGAGAAAAGAGGCAGCATTCCACTTTTCTGATTTTACTTTAATTCCAGTCTACTACAAACCAAAAGGAATTTGATATAAAGCATGCATAGTGCATATGCTCATGCAATATATTTAACTATGTGTACTACCTGCCACTTGCAGTATTTCGGATGCACGTAAAAAATAAAATAAAAACACATGTTAAGGACTCATGAACACGACCGTTGTTGATTTGCGGTCCGTTTTTCACAGATCTGTTCCGTATCTGAGTTTGTTTTTTTTGTTTTTTTCACTGATTTAAGTCCTCTTCCATTGCATTGCACAAAACATATCCGTATTGTTTCTGGATTTGATCCGTTTTTGCGGATCGTAAACAGTAACTTTGTAAGCACCAAACACATGAGCAATATGGGCTGGGCATAGCATTTCTACAGTATGGATCCGCAAAATACTTGTGCTTTCCGTATTTTTTGTGGACCCATTCACTTGAATGGGGCCTTGGACCGTGATCTGCGAACAATAATATTGCAGAACGGAAATACGGAAACGGATCGCACACTGAGTACCTTCCGTTGATTTTGCGGACCTATTGAAGTGAATGGTTCCACATGCGGTCCGCAAAAAAACCCGGAACGGAAGCAGAAAGAAAATACGTTTGTATGCATGAGCCCTAAGAAACATTCATCATATATTCCACATCCAAATGCTAGAGATATATCAGTAGCTTCTCTTCATGCAACAAAGACATTACATCTTTTAACGTACAAACAATAGAATGTGTGTATGTATGCCCCTTTAAGATGTGGCGACTATAGAAAGATTTAGGGAGTCTGTCACCTAATTTTTATCTATTAAACCACTTGTACTGGCCAGCAGATTGTTGGAAATACATTCTAGACATATCTTTTACTCTTCTGGAAAAAGTAGTTTCAATCCTCTGGCTAAGGCCTTATTCACACGTCCGTTGTTTCTTTCCTGATCTGTTCCGTCTTTTGCTGAACAGATCTGGACCCATTCATTTTCAATGGGTCCTGAAAAAAAACGAACAGCTCAATGTCTGATTTTTTTTTTTCAGGACCCATTGAAAATGAATGGGTCCAGATCTGTTCAGCAAAAAACGGAACAGAACAGGAAAGAAACAACGGACGTGTGAATGGAGCCTAACTGCTCCAAAGTGCTTGCCCAATCCTTTCCCTTGCTGAGTTCCGCCCCTAAGATTAAAATGTTTCCTATCATTACCAACAATGTCACCTTTTGTTATTTTATATTATTATTTTTATTTATTTTTTGTGCCAAAATATTATATTTTATATTAAGCCCTGACGTCACTGAGATGCCTCTGCATTGATGCGTGCAAAAACGACCATACTATTAAAATATAAAAAGATTTATCCTATATGGTAAATGGCCGAATCGCCATTTTTTTGGGTAGCTTCATCTCCCACGGAAAATGGAACAAAAATTGATCAAAAAGCCATAGACACCCCAAAATGATATTAATGAAAAGTACAGATCACCCGCGCAGCTCCATACACATAACTACAAAAACGTTGGAGTCAGAATATGATGACGAAAACTAATTTTGTTTCAACGTTTTTTTTTCCCCCCCAGTGTTAAAACACAAGAATAATTATACATATGTGGCATCACCGTAATCATACTAACCTGGAGTAAGGAATTAATGGACCAGTTTTACAGCATACGGAACACCGTAAAAACAAAATCCATAAAATTGTTGCAGAATTGCTGTTTTGTTTTTTTCCAATTTCACCCCATTTGGAATTTTTCTCCAGCTTCCCACTACATCGGATACAATATTAAATGGTGCGATTATAAAGTACAACTTGTCCCGCAAAAAACAAGCCATTATACGGCTATGTGAACAGAAAAATATAAAAGTTATGGACCCAGAAGGGCAGGGAGTGAAAAAAGAAGAAAATCTCCAGGGCTGAAAGGGTAAAAGCTTCATGAGCATATGCATTTTGAGCTGCAAAACAGTGACAAAAGTGAAAAAAATTACAGGCCATATAACTTCACATGTGCTGCCATATGTTTTATATGGTGGGATTCATGGCCTCTTGAGATTCATGGTGGCCATATTCAGTTTATTGCGATCCCAAATGTACTCCTGTGCATAAGACTTAACCGTAACCTCTTATGTTGAACGCGGCGTCTGATCTATTGGCCGCATGGTAAAGAGCAGGAAGAGCTGAGTACATCTGTACATACATAGTTTTGTAGGAAAAGTTTTAGCAGAAGTTGTAATGGGTAGACAGCAATCTCTATATACTCATTCATACAAGAAAGGCTGTCTGTCACTGATAGGACAACTCACTGAACTTCTTAACCCAGAATGTGCAGGATTTAGTGATTCATTGTGGAAAACTACTTTTAATCCAGGTGAGATGACGGGAACCTGGCCCTACAGTATTTATTTTTACTACTATATATATTGTATGTATTGAGGGTAGCTGCCTTCTTTAGATTGAGCATTCCCTGCCCATCTGCCTGGGGCTTCTTTTTTTCGGACCCATTGAAATGAATGGTTCCATATACGGTCCGCAAAAAAACCCAGAACGGAAACGGAATGAAAATACGTTCGAGTGCAAGAGGCCTTAAGACAAGCCTAGGAGAGGCAGTTCTGTTAGTGTTAGGTACCCATCTGCAGAAGCCACCTTGACGCCTGGTAGATGGGCCCGACACACATTTGATCAAAAATGGGCGCAAAGAGCTTCTATTTTTATCATATATAGTAGTTATAATACCACTTTAATTCAGAATAATCCCTACTCCCCAGTTTCATTGTTTGTATGTGTAATGTTGTGCTGCCATACATTTTTTTTGTTTCCTATTTATTTTATTTATTTTTTTATTTTACTCACAATCTAGGCTCCCTATCAGTAAGTTTTTGGAGTGTGGGAGGAAATCAGAGAACACTGAGGAAACCCACACAAACACAGGGTGAACATACAAACTCCATGCAAATGTTGTCCTTGGTCGGATTTGAACCTAGGACCCCAGCGCTGCAAGGCACCACTGAGCCACCTTTTCCCACAAAACTATCAGTATATCAGTCAATATCAATCTGTTCAGCTGCTCTCTAACGTGTTCCCTTTAAGATTCTGTAACATTACTTGCTGTAATGAGTAAATAATTCCCTTGTTTTTGTTGCAGGAACTGGAAAAGTTAGGCCTTGGTGACAGGGTTGATCTACATGTCTACGAAGTTCCAGTTGAATATCAAACTGTGCAAAGGTTAATCCCAGATTTATGGATAAAGTACAAACCTCAGGTAAACTCATGCAATTATTCACCTAGTCAATTATTCATTTGTCTTTTTGCCCTCACTAAAATAAATTATGCAGTTTATTCCTGCATCCCTAAGGCCCCTTTCACACGGGCGAGTATTCCGCGCGGATGCGATGTGTGAGTTGAACGCATTGCACCCGCATTGAATCCCGACCCATTCATTTCTATGGGACTGTTCACATGAGCGGTGATTTTCACGCATCACTTGTGCGTTGCGTGAAAATCGCAGCATGCTGTATTTTGTGCGTTTTTAACGTAACGCAGGCCCCATAGAAATGAATGGGGTTGCGTGAAAATCGCAAGCATCCGCATGCAAGTGCAGATGCGGTGCGATTTTCACGCACGGTTGCTAGGAGACGATCGGGATGGAGACCCGATCATTATTATTTTCCCTTATAACATGGTTATTAGGGAAAATAATAGCATTCTGAATACAGACCTCATAGTAAAATAGCGCTGGAGGGGATACATTTTTTTTGAACTCGCCTTAATCCACTTGATCGCGCAGCCGGCATTGCTTCTGTCTTCTTTCTTTGCTGTGTGCAGGAACAGGACCTGTGGTGACGTCACTCTGGTCATCACATGATCCATCACATGATCTTTTACCATGGTGATGGATCATGTGATGACCGGAGTGACGTCACCACAGGTCCTGTTTTTGCACACAGCAAAGAAAGAAGACCGAAGCGATGCCGGCTGCGCGATCAAGTGGATTAAGGTGAGTTAAATTTATTTATTTTTTTAATCCCTCCAGCGCTATTTTACTATGCATTCTGTATTCAGAATGCTATTATTTTCCCTTATAACCATGTTATAATACAATCTACAGAACACCGATCCCAAGCCCGAACTTCTGTGAAGAAGTTCGGGTTTGGGTACCAAACATGCGCGATTTTTCTCACGCGCGTGCAAATCGCATTATAATGTTTTGCACTCGTGCGGAAAAATTGCGCATGTTCCCGCAACGTACCCGCACCTTTTCCGGCAACGCCCGTCTGAAAGAGGCCTAAGAGTGTAAGGGCGATTTCACACCCAAATTTGTTCTGGTGTTTTTTGCTCACTAAAGAGACCCACAAATATGCCACCTAACTAAAATTCTAGTAGCAAAAATATGCCTGTGTCCTGCATTTAGTATTTTCCATAGACTTGCATCTAACATCTGGAGCCAGTTTTTTTATACTGCAAAAAAAGCACCAAAAACAATAGGTGCAAAAAAGCGCCTTTAAAACTTTGTGAAAACATTCTAGTTTCAGATCATGTTAGAGATCTGGCAGACTGTTACGACAGGGAACAGCCTGCCAGATTTCTTTGCCAGCATTTCCAGAAGCTTGTAAGTGTCTCCGAGAATCAACTACCTGCGGGATCTCTAGCACTAGTCTGAAACTAGCCTAAGACTGCTATCTTATCATTTACTAAATACTCCATCTAAAAAGGTGGAGTGAGAAATCATTACATGAAAACAGCCAAAGTAATCAGCAACCATCTAATTTTTGCCGCCTTCTGGATGAACAGTCAGATTATGGGTTGAATTTACATAGTTACATAGTTAATACGGTTGAAAAAATACATAAGTCCTTCAAGTTCAACTAGGGGATAGGTGGGGACGCGAATCCCAGAAGGAAGTGAGACTCGGGTTTCTACACGTTTTCATAAACATTAATGTTGTTTACGTTTAAGAATTCGTCTAAACCCTTTTTGAAACGGTCCACTGTTCCTGCTGTGACCACGTCCTGAGGAAGTCTATTCCACAGATCTTACAGTAAAGAAGCTTTGACGCGGTGCCCCCTTGTCTTTTGAGTGCATTTTAGATGGAACAGTTTTTCACTGTATGTTTTGTATGGCCCATTTATATATTTGTATAGGTTAATCATGTCTCTTCTGAAGACTAAATAAATTCAATTATTTTATTCTTTCTTCATAGCGAAGACCTCCATTCCCCTTATCAGTTTGGTCGCTCTCCTCTGTACTGTTTCCAGCTGCAGAGCGTTCTTTCTATGGACTGGTGCCCAGAACTGAACTGCATATTCCAGATGAGGCCGCACCAATGCTTTTGTAAACTAGTAATATTACATCCGTGCCCCGCGAGTCCATGCCTCAATTAATGCATGACAATATCCTGGTGGCCTTAGAAGCAGCTGGTTGACATTGTATGCTGTTATTTAAAGGGAACCTGTCACCGGGATTTTGGATATAGAGGTGAGGACATGGGTTGCTAGATGGCCGCTAGCACATCCGCAATTCCCAGTCCCCATATCTCTCTGTGCTTTTATTGTGTAAAAAAAACAACGATTTGATACATATGCAAATTAACATAAGAGTCATATCTTGTGTGACCAGAGCAGAGTCATATTTTCAAGCTCTGTCTCATCTCAGGTAATTTGCATATGTATCAAATCTTTTTATACACAATAAAAGCACACAGAGCTATGGGGACTGGGTATTGCGGATGTGCTAGCGGCCATCTAGCAAGCCATGTCCACAGCTCTATACACAAAATCCCGGTGACCGGTTCCCTTTAATCTACCATCTACAAGGACACCCAAATCCTTCTCTAAGTGACTCTCCCAGTGTTACATCAGGACATACGAAGCACAGAGATTATTACTACCAAGATGCATAACTTTACATTTTTCCACATTGAACCTCATTTGCCAAGTTGATGCCCAATTACTCAGTGTTGGAGTCAGCTTGTAGTTTAAGGACATATTCCATAGACTTTACAGTTCTACACAGCTTAGTGTCACCTGCAAAAATAGACATGGTGCTATTAATCTCGTCCTCAATATCATTAATAAATTAAATAATATATTTGATGAACCTATGTCTTTTTTTTTATTTATTAAATTTTTTTATTACTTCATGAACTATGTAAAGGCAGATTTACAGTACCTGAGCAGGCAACTATTGGGAAGGAACAGTTTTTTTCATGATAAACGCCTGCTTGTCAGTGGAGGTAAAGAACTGCATTTACATGCAGCAATCCTCTCCACTGTATGTATCTACACAGCGCGATCTGCTGCCCAGAATCCATCTTGCTCACCATAGGCTGCAGATCTCCAGCGCCAAAGGAAGGATAGCATCCTCAGAGCATCACTGAGCCACCACTATGCTTCATTGCACGGTGTAGGCAGGGTTTTCTTTACAGATATGCTTCAGTTTTCATCCTCCAGACATATCGCTGGTTCTTAGGTCCAAAAAGTTTAGTTTCATTGCTCCACAGAGCAAAATCCCAAAAGTTCTGTTTGTTTATATTTTTTTGAGCATATTGGAGCTGACTTTTCTTGCACTTGTGGGTCAGCAGAGGTACACAACTGGATTTCTTGCATTGAAACCTTCAGCATGTTGTGACAGGTTCTGTGTGTACTGGTAGGATGGTAGTCATTTTGTTTCATCCTGATAATTGCTCCCCCGACAAAACGAGCCATAATAAATAATGAAAGGTATTTGGAAATATATTTATTATAAAGTAATATTTTAAGTATTTTCTTTTTCTTAATTCCCGGAGAACCCCTTTAACTTTGAACTTGCAAACCATGTATCTCCAGGCGATTTTTTTTTTCCTTTTTGCGTTTTTCAATCCCTTCCTTTCCGGAGCCATAACTTTTCCGTTCACATAGCCTATGATGGCTTGTTTTTTATGGGACAATTTTTTTTTTTTTTTTAATGGCACCATTTAATATTGCATACAGCGCAGTGGGAAGCTTGAAAAAAATGTGTACTTATATTCATTAGAAATTCAAAATATTACATTTCTTGTACACAAAAGTGGATATTGGTAGAAAGTATAATGCATCGGCACACAGAGCCCCAAATAAGCAAAGGTGCAACAGTCATGGGTTGTATGCAGGGCGGTGCAAGGATTTTTGTCAACACAAAAGAATCTACATTTCTCCCCCCCCCCCCCCCCCATCATTTCACATTTCTGCCCCTCATGATTCATGTTCATTTCTTGCGTCGTCCCCCCCGCATGTGCCAATATCATAGTGCCATCCTCTCCCCCTGCCCCCTAATGTGCCAGTATCAAGTGCCTCTCTCCTCCCCCCTCCATGTGCCAGTATCATGGCGCCAATAGCCCCCCCTCCCCCCGTGGCAGTAAAGTCTGGTATTTAAAAAACAAAAACAAATCAAACACTTTTATACTTGCCTCCATGTCAGCGATGTGATGCAGGCCTCTTCTGGTCTGTGCTCCCACCAGCCTCTAGTGTTGAACATTTGGTGCTTGTGTTCTTATTTAGCCTGTCTTTCAGAAAAGTTTCTCCTGGGATTCAAACCCATGACCTTTTGTATCAGAGGCAAAGCACTTTCCCACACAGCCATGAGAGCTGTATAGCCAGTTACTTAAAAAAATAAATAAATATAAGACTTCTACTGTAGATAACTTTGATACCTAGTGTACAACCATACACGTGACAGTTGCCCCAACACATCCAGCTCTGCTACATCCATACACAGTGTGCTGAGGCAGCTGTCATGTGTATGTACACTAGGTATCAGTTATCTACAGTAGAAGCCTTATATTTTTTTTGTAACTGGCTATACAGCTCTCATAGCTGTGTGGGTAAATGTCTTGCCTCTGATGTGAAAGGTCGCGAGTTCGAATCCCAGGAGAAACTTTTCTGAAAGACCTGGCTAAATGAAATTTAAATACACCAGGGTCTCGTAGCAGAGAGAGAGAAAGAGAGAGAGAGAGAGAGGCCCATAGCAACCAATCAGATTCCACCTTTCATTTTCCAAAAGAGCTCTGAAATATGAAAGGTGGAATCTGATTGGTTGCTATATCAAAACTGGCTTAGTTGCCCATATCACCGCAAAGAGTATTTGGAACAAACCTATTATCATTATCCCTGAGGCACTGTGCAGAGTCTTTAACACAAATGAACTGAATATATCATCAATCCCTACTTGTTTAGCGCTAGGCATTTGCCCAGATAAATCGCTCCTTGATTAGATTGTCTTGAACGCGATGCTTATGTGTATTTTGTGGTAAGCAATATTTGCCCTGAATGATACATATCCCAATAGATGGAGCTGGTTAGTGAGTGGGAGCAGTGCTGCAGTAACTAGCTCCATCTACAACAGAATGGATGGAGCTGTGAAGTACCTGCACTGAAGATACTGCAGAACAGTTAATCGCCCACCAGATATTCATGGCCTATCCCAAGGTTCAAATACCATACATTTTTCAGTCAACATTGCTGTATGAGGGCTTGTTTTAAGCAGGACAATTTTTTAAAAAATTTTTATGCAACTATTTTTCAGAATTGTTATATTGTCAGAAACTTCGACACGGAGGGGTCATATAGCATTATTTTATTTTTTGCGTGAAACGACTGCATTAATGCAGAGGAATTGCATTGTTTTCTTCACACTGGCACTCCAATTTATATTGTATACTTAAAAAAATATGGATGCCAGTGTGAAGAAAACAATTCAATTCCTCTGTACGCCTAGGCCAGTGAGGTCATGTTCATCGGTCATATGACCTAGGCACAGCTCAGTCCCAGGTTCAATAATTGGATATTAATTTTTTTCCCTTTTTTTTATTTTTTGTAAATTCTTTAAGTTTCGCATTTTTATGAATAAGCAGACGAATTAAAGGGCTTCTGTCACCCCACTAAACAGTTTTTTTTTTTTTTGGATACTTATAATCCCTATACTGCGATTTATGCATACATACTGTAATTAATTATTTTGGTTCAGCAGATTGTTAAAAACGTACTTTTAAAGTATGCAAATTACCTTGCTACCAGCAAGTAGGGCGGCTACTTGCTGATAGCAGCAGCATCCTCCTATCCTAAAGACACCCCCTCCGCACGTTTGACAGGGCTAGCAAACGGGATCTTTCTCTGCTGGCCCTGTTTGCATTCAAAATCTGGCGCCTGCGCCGTACCTGTCTTGAGTCGGCGCAGGCGCACTGAGAGGCGGACGCTCGCTCGGCCGCTCCATCCTCAATGCGCCTGCGCCGATGACGTCACATCTACATCCGGCGCAGGCGCATTGAGGAAGGAGCGGCCGAGCGAGGGCCAGCAGAGAAAGATCCCGTTTGCTGGCCCTGTCAATCAACATGCGGAGGGGGCGTCTTTAGGATAGGAGGATGCGGCTGCTACCAGCAAGTAGCCGCCCTACTTGCTGGTAGCAAGGTAATTTGCATATTTTAAAAGTAAGTTTTTAACAGAATCTGCTGAACCAAAATGTTTAATTACAGTATGTATGCATAAATCGCAGTATAGGGATTATAAGTAACCAAAAAAAACTTTAGTGGGGTGACAGAAGCCCTTTAAGTGTGGGGCGCAGCCCAACAAGTGTCATGGACACATTATCAAGTAAAACATAATGAGAATAGTCCTCAAAAGATTATCTCTAAAATTTTAAAGAGAAAATGGTACAAAATGTTGTATAGCACAGGGCTCGACAAATCCCAGGTCGCCATGGCGATCAGGAATTATGTCCTGGCACCTGGGTATTTGCCCTCACATGGCTGGTCCCCAGTAATCCGGGGCGCTCCCGGCACTCTGCCGCCTCTACGTGGACTTCTCGGACACTTTGGCAGGGAAGGAGGGAAGGAGTTACCTGGATCCGCTCCACCCGCTCACTGGATGCTGCTCGTGGCTCAGGCCAGGAGGGGGCAGTGTGACCCGCGGGGTGGACAGGGTGGCATCGGGGGAGCGGAGGAGGTAGGTAGGACTCAGTGGGTTCGCATCATGTGCCCCAGGGCGACTGACCGTGCGGATGTGTGTACACTGCCACTGTATATGTGTTTGCGATTCTGTACACTGCCGCTGTATATGTTGTTAATGCCCATGTTGTTTGGTTCTAGACTTCTTTATATGTTAATTTAGGAGGTGTTATTTTTGTCGCTGAAAACAAGGCTTTATAAGGTAAAAAAAAACAAAAAAAAAACTGCTCCTAACTTTTTATAGCTGGCTCCTAGATTCCAAGGAAATTTGTCAAGCCCTGGTATAGCACATTCCTGGTTAGGTAGGTCTATGTTGTTAGTGCAAGGTAATGGAGTCACAGCATAGATCCCAACATGTGAATCAGGACAGGTGAATGGGTATGGAATAGAGACAAAGGGAAAAATGGGAGGGGGAGGGGGAGGAAGAAAAAAAAAAGGGGGGGGGGTATAGTAGAATAGTCATTATTATTATTATTATTATTATTATTATTATTATTATTATAATAACCACCTTAGTTTCTTTAGAGTTTGAGAGTTAGTTATCTCCCTCTCATTGCGATGATGGTAATAGTCTGCATGCTTGGGAGTTATGAAAGTTAATTCAATCTTTCCAGGTTTTTTTCTGTGTTTCTCAGTGATGCGGTTAGATCCTCCATCCTCATGGTCTCCTACACTTTGCCCCCACAATCGCAATGTGGATTAACAGAGACTTGTCTCCACATACAAAGGATACACGCTCTCGCTGCATTGACCAAATGTCGTGCCACCGATTTATTATAGGTAGTGATAGGAATCTCGCACTGATGAAGTAGAAAAAAGGCTGGCGTCTTGGGTAGCACATAGGAAGTGAGTCTAGATGTTGTACGCCATACCTTCTCCCAAAAACTGGCAAGAACTGGGCATTCCCAGAAAATATGTAATATTGTTCCCCTAGCTCCCCCACATCGCCAGCAAAGCGGGAAACTGTAGGGAAAATAAAATGTAGTTTTGTAGGGACTCTGTACCATCTAGAGAGGATTTTAAACCCTGCTTCTTGTATGTTACTAGCTATGGAGGATTTGTGTACAGATAAATAATCTGTTTTTCTGTTCTGGAGAAAAATTAAGACCCAAGTCTTGTTGCCCGTTGTGTATGTAATTGGGAGGTGACTGGTCAGAAGGTGAGATCAGTAGATTATACATTTGAGAAAGAACATGTCGGGATATGCCTCTTTGTTTGCAGAGTTGTTAAAAGACTGTTTTGTCCCTTTTGTAAGTTGCTGCCGAGGGAAGTGTAGCAAGAAAGTGTTGTAGTTGTTGAGATTGCCAGGGCGTTAAGTTAGAAGTATTTTCCGAGTTAATGTTGTGTTGAGGGAGGAGCCAAGAGTCCGGCGTGATAAAATGGTGCGCCCTGTATTTATTATTTAATAGTAGACTCCGAAACATTCCGTGTTCGAGCCCAGGGGGGAACTGAGGATTCCCCAAAATCGGGTACATTGGCGAGGGTGACGGAGAGACCTCCAGATTGTCCTTGATTGAGGAAAAGATTTTCAGGGTAGGACCTATTGTCGGGTGAAGACGTGCCGTTAATGGTGTGTAAGTCCCCAGCCACGGCGTTGGTGTTAAAGGAGTGGATAGGAAGGATTGCTCAATCGCAATCCATTGTTTGTGTCTGATGTCGACACCAGTCGACTATTCTCAGAAGGTGGGACGCCCTATGATAGGCTATGAAGTCTGGTAAGCCCAGACCTCCATTAAGTTTGGGACGGAATAGGACATTTCGGGCTATTCTAGGCGTTTTCCCAGCCCATATGAAGTGTGTGAGTATTTTTAGTAAGGTATGGAAGAATAGTCTAGGAATATGTATTGGCATGGCTTGAAAGAAATACAGTATTCTGAGTAAGATGTTCATTTTGAAAATGGAGATCCAACCAAACCACGAAAATGTACTCTCGTGCCAATGGTCTATGTCCGCTTTTATAGTTCGAAGGAGAGGAGGGTAGTTTGTCGGGTGTAGATCGGAAACAATGGGGGTTAGGTGTATTCCCAAGTATTTCAGGGGCGATCTTACCCATTTAAATGGGAAGTTAGCTGATAATTCTAAAAGTGTTTTGGTGGGGAGTGTGACGTTTAGGGCTTCAGACTTTTGGTAGTTTATCTTAAAATTTGAAAATTGGGCAGAAGCTTTAAGTTCTCGTTGCAGATTTGGTAGTGATATCCTAGGATTGGTGAGGAAAGAGTAGGTCATCTGCATAGGCTGCAATTTTGTGTGGTTCCCTGAATTTTCAACCCTGATACGTCAGGATTCGCTCTTATGTGGCCTAAGTGGTTCTAAACAGAGTACAAATATTAGAGGAGAGAGTGGGCATCACTGTCTTGTTCCGTTCTTGATGGAAATACATGTTGAGAATTGGCCATTCACTTTGATCAAGGCTGTGGGGTTTGAGTATAAATTGTGGATACAGGCCATCGTCTCGCCCAATCCAATGTGTTTCAGGGTTTCAAACATAAATGTCCAGTTTACTCTGTCAAACGCCTTATCGGCGTTAGTTGAGAGGAGAAACATGGGTAATTTGGAAGTTATTGCGTGATTTATCATGTTTATGGCCCTAGTAGTGTTGTCTCGGGCCTCCCTCAGGGGGAGGAAACCGGTCTGGTCAAGATGGATAATGTTTTGTATGTATGGGATGAGACGTGTGGCTAGGATTTTGGAGAACAATTTTTAGGTCCACGTTTATTAGCGAAATGGGTTGGTAATTCTGGCATTGGGATGAGCCCTTCCCTTCTTTGGGGATGACCGTAATGTGAGCTCTAAGTGTGTCTGAGGGGAGGTTATGAATTAAGTCTAAGGAGTTAAAGGCGGCTAAAAATTGTGGGGAGAGTATGTCCATGAAGGTTTTGTAATATGACAGGGGAAGGCCATCTGTGCTAGGAGCTTTCCCTGTTTGGGAATCTTTGACCACCGACATAAATTCAGCTGCCGATATGGGGGACTCCGGTGGGAGACTATTTAGACCTGAGGTCGTGAGATATGTATGGTTCAATTTTCCTCAGGGTTCTGCATTGGGGATTCGCACATATTGTATAGTGAATGATAGTATGTTTTAAAGGTTTCAGCTATTTTTGGGGTAACGTTACCCGTTGTCCGGTATTGTCCATTATAAATTGTACGTATGAGCGTATTCTAGTTTTGTGCAGTGCCTTTGCTAGGATCCTACCAGTTTTGTTCCAATGTTCGTAGTAGTGTCTTCGACATTTAACCATGGTCGCTTTTGCTTTGGATAGGCAGAGGGATCGAACTTGGTCTCTTAATTGTGAAAGTTCCACTCCTATTTGCATGTCCAGGGTATTCTTGTGTTGTTGTTCTATGGTATATATTCTGGTTAGAAGTCGATTGTTGTTGCCCTTCTTTTTTTTTTTTTTTTTTCAGTTGTGTCCCCATTTTAATGAGGGTACCCCTGATAAAACACTTGTGCTTCCCATATGGTGAGGGGATAGCTCTCGGAGGTGGTATTAATTTAGAAATATTCCGCTAGGTCTTTCCGGACCTCTGTGAGAACCTGTAGGTCTTGTATGAGAGAGTTGTTTAAAGGGGTTGTCCGGGTTCAGAGCTGAACCCGGACATACCTTTATTTTCACCCCGGCAGCATCCCTGAGCCTAGCATCGGAGTATCTCCTGCTCCGATGCGCTCCCGTGCCCTGCGCTAAATCGCGCAGGGCACGGGCTCTTTTGTTTTCAATAACACACTGCCGGGCGGTAACTTCCGCCCGGCAGTGTGTTCGGTAACGTCACCGGCTCTGAGGGGCGGGCTTTAGCTCTGCCCTAGCCGTTTTACTGGCTAGGGCAGAGCTAAATCCCGCCCATCAGTGCCGGTTACGTCACCGGGGTTCCTGTCAGCCCCATGAAGAGCCCTGGTACGTCACCGGAACTCCTAAAAATGCCTTTGCCCTGCTCAATTTAGCGCAGGGCAAAGGAGAGCATTGGAGCGTGAACTGCTCCGATGCTCATGTCAGGGGGGTGAAAATGGAGGGATGTCCGGGTTCAGCTCTGAACCCGGACAACCCCTTTAATTGCCAATGCCAGGCTCTGGCCCGGAAATTCGGATGTGAAAGTGTCATTGATATCAGAGCGTGGTCAGAGAAAGTGATGGAATAGATCTGGGCCCCTGTTAGATGTTCCATTTTGGAGTGTTGTATGAAAAAGTAGTCTAGTCTAGAATATGAATTGTGTGGATTAGAGTCAAATGTATAGTTCCTGGTTGCATGCCATGTGTCTATCAGTTGGTGTGTAAAGAAGAGTTCCCGTAGTCTGGATTGTGTAGAGCGAGGTAAATATGATTGACCCTTGGAAGAGTCAATGCTTGGGTCGTTAGTAAGGTTGAAATCACCCCCCAATATCGGGATGCCCTCAATAAATTCTTCTAGGGCTGTGAGTGTTTTGTCTAGAAATCTGGTTTGTCCTGTGTTAGGAGCATATACTGTTGCTAGTGTAGTGATCGTGCTCGCAAGCCTACCCTTAACAAATAGATACCTGCCGGCTCCATCAGTAAGAGAATCAATCAACTTCCAAGAGACAGCGTTGGAGAGGAGGATAGATACTCCTTTTGTCTTTGAGTCCGGAGAGGTACTGTGGTACACATGAGGGAATCGCCTGTCAGAGGGATTGGATTTTGTCTGAGCAAAAATGTGTTTCCTGTATGAACGCGACATGTGCTCTTTTCTTCCATAGGAGTCTGAGGAGGGAGGATCCTTTTTCCGAGTTGAGAGAGATCAGTAAAATATCAGACATAGTGAAGGGTTTATCGACGGAGGTAAAATAAGGTAATGTGAGAACTATAGGAGATTATAGCGCACACAAAGAGAAGAAGGGAGGAGAAAAAAAAAAGGGGGGTGGGGGGCGGGGAAGTAGAGGGGGGAGGTGGAGAGGTAGGAAAATAAAGGGATCTAGGGTTGAGGTATGACTAAGTCACTTCTGTGAATCTAGCAGATAGCTATGATGCTAACTTAACTGTGTATTGTCCGTTCTGGACCAATGGCCACAGTACCCTAGTGGGGGAAAGTGGAACAGATGGTCGAACAAGAAGAAAAAAGAAAACTGCGAAGAGCAGCCATTGACCAATAATAGAGGTGAAACATTAACTTTTAGCAAAGAAAGATTGTAAGTGGGTGACCACGCATTGGGGAGTGGACATGTGGTGCGTAGACAGGTAGTGACAACAAAGGCTGAGTCACGAGTCAGTCACCATCTCCTGTGGTTAAGATGGGTTGGTATTTTGATGGGATTCTCTGAGGCGGGTAGAACAATATGAGAGTCCCCAGAGATCTCTTCGGTAAGGATGGAAGTTTCTTCAGAAGTAGAGATCATGGTGCTGTTTCAGCGAGGTGAGGTTGGTTGCCATCTTGGAGGGTATTGTGCTCGTTGTGTACGTCCCCGGTTGCTGCCTGGGTGGCCATTCAGTGCTCGTTGAGAGAGAGGTGGTGGATATCTCCACGGTTGCTCATTTCTCAGAGTTGGGGACTGGAGTGGCGGAGGTAGTGTCCAGTCAGGGACTGGGACCGGATGAATGTCCAGAAATCTGAAAGCTTCCGGCAGGTCTTCTGGAGAGTGGATCAGCATGGACTGTCCACCTTTGTTGCGCAATATGATGTGAAATGGGTGGCCCCAGCGATATGACGCTCCTGCTTCTTTTACAACTTCCAGTAGAGGTCTGACTAGTCTCCGCATGTTAAGAGTTAGGCGGGAGACATCTGGCAAGACTGTGATTGGGGTGCTGTCAAAGAAAAGTTATTTCTTCTCCAAGGCTTTGCGAAGGATGTCGTCTTTCACTTTATAAAAATGAACCCGGCAGATTACATCACATGGTCTGTCAGGGTTGCGGTTCCTCGGACCGGTTGTTCTATGGACTATGTCCAACTCAATCTCTGTTCTTGGCGGATTGTCCAGAATTTTGTTAAATACGGTTACTACTGTTGTATACAATTGGTCACTGAGAATTGTTTTCCGGGATATTGCGGATTTTGAGATTGTTACGGCGGCCTCTGTTTTCCACATCGAGGTGAAAAGTCCTTCAACTGAGCGGTATGGGAGTCTAGGTTAGTGGAAAGAGAGGATATCTTGGAAGTGGTGTCGGCGTATTGTTCAAGTGAAGTTACCCTGTCATCCAAGGATGATTGAACATTTGCTTGTAGGGCTTGGGCTTGTTTGGTTTCTATGCGGGCCACCTGGGCCTCCAGGTCTGATCTTGTAGGTAAGGCCCTCACCACCCAGAGTTCCGCTAGTGTGCGATCTAGAGTGGCAGGTGGGAGCGATTTTCCCCCTGCGTGCCCTCAGGTGGTTGTGAGGGAGTTTAAAATAACGCCGGCATGCTCTGGCTGAAAGATGGTGTCTCAGTCACAGTTAAGGGGGAGGCCGGTACTTGTATATGCTGTATCCTGGGTCCGGACTCTCCTTGAGTGTCTTCTATGTGGCCAGGATTATGCTGTCTTGTAGGCAGTTCATCCCTTCCCCATTTATTCTGGTGGGACTCTGTGTGATGAGACAGGGTGGGGATGTAAAGGTGTATGGGCGACCGTGTCTTCATCTGAAGTAGACCCAGTGCGCACCCTTATTGACTTACCTGACTGCCCAGAGGGATGTGGTTCCGCCGTTACTGCCGTCATTGCTGGCGAACTTGTGGGTTTTTCCACTGCTCTGTGGACCTCCCCAGACGGCGGCGCAGTGGGTAGGTAAGTGTGAGCCCGCTGTGGTGTTTTCTGGCGCAAGCCCGCTGCGCGCCCTTGTCGGGGTAAACGGCTGTGCTGAGGAGCGCAGCGTTGTTGCGGCCGCCATTGCTGGTGATTCTGTGTCAGTCGTTCCCAGAGGTCCAGAACGGAGGAATCTTCCGATTGATTAATCAGGGGGGACCACCAGCTGGCTCCTGGATCGTCTCCCTCTGGTCATGGCCTCTTGGAGTCTGTAAGGGTGGTGTTTTCTGCAGCTCTCCTGCTCTTAGTCACGGAGCTCTTGTTACATGCATCTTCACGCCGCCATGCTGAAGCCACGCCCCCCCTTTTTCACATTTTTTTTTCCGGCTGAGCATGTGCAGACAGCAAAAACTGATCCGTTTTGCCGGAACACTCGGGGCCGGATCCAGCATTAATGCATTCCGGCAAGTGTTCCGGAATTCTGGACAGAGATAAAACCGCAGCATGCTGCGGTATTATCTCCGTCCTGAAAAGGTAAAAAGACTGAACTGAAGACATCCTGAACGGATTGCTCTCCATTCAGAATGCATTAGGATAAAACTGATCAGTTCTTTTCCGGTATTGAGCCTCTGTGACGTAACTCAATGCCGGAAAAGAATAACGCTAGTGTGAAAGTACCCTAAGGCCATAGGATTTGATGACTTTGTTTTGTTTATTTCTATTTTCGCTTAGCATTAACTTACTGCGCTTAGTGATGTACAGTACAATACTTTTTTAGTTTATGATCCTTTTACTTTCATTGTACCATGATGTATCCATTTTGGTAATTTTTACTGTATATTAGCATCACAATACACATTGATTTATTGATTGTTTGACATTATATCTTTATAGTTATTTTTTGTGGGCTTTTTCATAATTTTATTTATTGTAGTATTGGTATACTGAGATTTTCCTAACTTTGCTGTGTTATTTCTCACTTTTTAAATGTATAAAATAAATATATATATATATATATATATATATATATATATATATATTTCCCCAGTCGTCTCCATGACAGCACAAACTGAGATTGCCTTCCTCTGATAGGACAGGAAAAAGCACACAGAGAGGTTAAAACCCCACCCCCACCCCTCATCGCCAGTGTTTTTTCCTGTCCTGACAAGGAAGGAATGCCAGAGAGGTGCTGGGAGCTCTTCTGGGTTCCCTAGTCCTTTTTTTCTTCGGTTTTTACCTTTTTTCTTCTCGCCCTGCTACGGCAGGGGGTCATCCGTTAGACCGGAGGTCGGTTCCGGGGTCCGGCTCTTCCCTCCTCCAGGTGCGGTCTATGCCCGGGTCACCCTCATTCATGGTGACCCCGGCGAAATTCCCTCTGCGGCGGCCCAGGCGGGCTTGAAGCAGTGCGGTAGGGCGGCTGGAGCGACGCTATGACGCGCTTCCCTCCAGTCGCCAGGTGATGACGTCGGACGCCGGGAGGCGTGGCCAGCGTCGTGACGTCACGGAGGCCGCAGCCGGCGCCAAATTCAAAAAGGGACACCGATTCGGACCGCTCTGAGGCCTCTACGATTCACCCTACCTGCTGACAGCATCGTAAGTGGACGGGAGCTGAGAGGATGAGCGCCCCTACCACCACTGGCTCGGGTCCTGAGCCCCCTACCACTCTGGGCGGTGTGAGTAGCCTGCTGGCACCTTTTCTTATTGCATATTTTCCCTGCAGTGGCTGACCCTTTCCTCCCTTGTGTGTTGCAGGGAGAAAAGGAGTCTACCTCCTCTGTTAAATCCAAACCCAGGAAGTGCGGCGTCTGTTCTAAGCGCCTTCCTTCCTCAGGGTCCAAGTTACTGTGTAAGGACTGCACCTCTACCGTGGTGAAGGCAGAGTCCTCTAGTTTTATGGAGGAGATCAAGACTCTGGTCAGAACGGAGGTCCAATCAGCGTTGGCCGCTAGGGACCCCCCTGCCTCCCCTATACCCCAGCCCTGTCAGGGCCACAGACCACCCTCCTCCAGAGGCCTGGACTACTCCGGGAGTGATCTGGACTCGGCCGACTCTGTTTTGTCAGATGCGGGGACTTCGGCTAGATCTCAGGAATTGGAGGAAAGTAGTGAGTACAGGAGATTCCTCTTTAACCCAGAGGATATAGAAGAATTGATCCGAACCATCAGGGCTACTATTAAGATGGAGGTCCCTAAGAGGTCCAAGTCAGTCCAGGAGGAGATTTTCGGGGGTTTAGGGGAGAGGCACAAATCAGTGTTCCCGGTCCCGGACAATATCCAGAAGATGATACGGGCAGAATGGGAGAAGCCAGAGAAGGATTCCTTTATCCCACGGGGCCTCAAAAGGCGATACCCCTTCGACGAAGCGGACTGTGCCGACTGGGAGACCATTCCCAGGGTGGATGCTCCCGTCGCTAAGGTAGCGAAACGTACGGTCCTTCCGTTTGAGGACGCAGCGCAGCTCAAGGACCCCCTAGATAGGAAAGCCGAGAGTCTGCTCAAGAGAACCTGGGAAGCTACAGCAGCTCTCCTAAAACCGGGGGTAGCAGCGACATGTGTGGCTCGTACACTCGCGGTGTGGCTTGAAAAACTAGAGCACCATTTAGCGAATAAGGCCCCTCGGGAGGAGATCCTGGATAGTATTCCTCTTCTGAAGAAGGCTACTTTCTTCCTTGCCGATGCCGCTGCAGAATCGGTTAGGCTTTCTGCCCGCACGGCGGTTCTGTCCAATACCACCAGACGGGTACTATGGCTTAAAGCCTGGTCGGGCGACTCCGTATCGAAAAACAGGCTGATATCCCTACCCTTTCACGGTCAGTACGTGTTCGGGTCCGACCTGGACAAAATCCTTGAGAATGCCACGGACCGTAAGAAGGGCTTTCCAGAGGACAAATCCAAGTCCAGGAGACAGTTTTTTCGGAGGCCCCAGCAGGATCCCAGGGCCGATAGGAGGAGCCGCGAGGGTCGCGGATTTACGAGAGGCGGGAGAGGAAAAGGTTTTTTCCTTAATCCCAACAGGGGAGATCCCTCTCCCTCTTCATCAAAACAATGACATCATCCCGGTCGGAGGAAGGCTCAGCTCCTTTCTAGGGGTTTGGGAGCAAACCATCACGGATCCATATATATTAGGCATCGTAGAACATGGCTACACTATAGAACTGGATTCCCTTCCTCCGCAGAGGTTCGTCCTGACCAAGCTCACCAGGGGCCTCGAGTCTCCCTTATCCGAGGGCGTAAGAAACTTATTACGCCTGGGGGCAGTAGAAAAGGTACCCGCCAGAGATTTGGGGAAGGGTCACTATTCCCCCCTTATTCCTGGTCCGGAAATCGAATGGCAATTTTCGGACCATCATAAATTTGAAACCCCTGAACAAACACATCACCTACCACAAGTTCAGGAT
Organism: Bufo bufo; assembly: GCF_905171765.1. Lineage (NCBI taxonomy): Eukaryota > Metazoa > Chordata > Amphibia > Anura > Bufonidae > Bufo > Bufo bufo. The sequence goes on from NC_053390.1 coordinate 455,982,619, forward strand.
GGAGACAGTCAAGTCAGCGGTGAAGCTCATCAAGAGAGGGTCTATGATGGCTACAATAGACCTCTCCGACGCATACTTCCACATCCCAATACAGGTCCGTTCCAGAAGATATCTGAGGTTCACGGTGGAGCAAGGCGGGACGCTTTGCCACTTTCAGTTCAAGTGCCTCCCGTTCGGCATATCATCGGCACCCCGCATATTCACCAAAGTGATGGCGGAGGTCGTAGCCTCCCTAAGCAAGGAGGGGATAATAATCGTCCCTTACCTAGACGACCTGCTAATAGTAGCAGAATCCTCAGATCTCCTTCACAGACACATCCAGGTGGTTCTCTCGCGCCTCCAGAACTTGGGCTGGTTGATCAACCGGGAGAAGTCCGACATGTTCCCAGACCATCGGAAGGTATTCCTGGGTATTCTCTTGGATTCAGTTCTTCAAAAATCTTTTCTCCCTCCGCTAAAGGTACAGAAGCTGAGGTCAAGGGTCCTCCACTTCACCAAACAGTCCCGTTGCTCAATAAGGCAGGGCATGGAAATGCTGGGCCATCTCACCTCCTGCATCCCCGCGGTAGCCTGGGCCCAATTCCATACGAGGCCTTTACAGAAGCTGGTTCTAAAGCAATGGAATGGGTATCGATCATCCCTGGACCAGGGGCTGTCAGTGTCCCGGGAGGTAAAGGCTTCACTGGGCTGGTGGCTCAAGGCAAAGAACCTGGAATCGGGAGTTCCATGGAGGCAGGAAAGTGTGTTTTCCCTCACGACGGACGCCAGCTCTTGGGGCTGGGGGGCCCTCACGGCTTCAGAGACTTTCCAGGGGATTTGGTCCGAGGACCAGAGAGAGATGTCCTCCAACTACAGAGAGCTCCGTGCGGTGTGGGAAGGCCTCAGGTCCATCCAAATACAGGCCAAAAATCGCCACGTTCTGGTCCATTCTGACAATTCTACAGCGGTGGCTTTTATCCAGCACCAAGGAGGAACAAGACACGGTCATCTCCAGAGGCTCTCAGACCGAATCTTCCTTTGGGCAGAAAAGAATCTACAATCCCTTGCGGCAGTACATCTAAAGGGATCCCTGAATCTCCAGGCGGATTACCTCAGTCGGCAAAGTCTGGATCCAGGCGAGTGGTCTTTGTCCCAGATCGCTTTCCAACAAATTCGGGACCGTTGGGGGAATCCCATCCTAGACCTGTTCGCATCAGCAAAGAATCGCAAGGTTCAGAATTTCTTCTCCCTCAATCGGAGAGACCCATGTGTGGCAATAGACGCTTTTACCCAGAGCTGGACGACTGGCCTTGTCTACGCTTTTCCCCCGATACCAGTAATCCCAAGAGTGCTCCAAAAGTTTCAGTCCGAAAGGTGCAGACTGATTCTGGTGGTCCCATTCTGGCCCAGGAGAAGCTGGTTCGGGCTCCTCAGGTCCCTCAGCCCGGAAGATCCCATTCGTTTCCGGCCGGAGGAGGGTCTTCTAACCCAGGGTCCCATACCGCACCCCAATACCAACCTCCTCAAGCTGTCCGCTTGGATTCTGAGCAATCCCTCTTGCTAGGGCTAGGGCTCTCTGAGAGAGTAGTTAAGACCCTCTTACTCAGTAGGAAGTCTAACACCTCCAAAGCGTACCTCAAGGTTTGGAGGAAGTTCGCCTCCTGGGGAGGAGTCAGGTTCAACCAGTCCACCCCTAATATCCCGCTTATCCTGGAATTCCTCCAGGATGGGCTGGATTTGGGTCTTGCTCCTAACACATTGCGAGTTCAGGTGTCTGCCTTGGGGGCCCTCTATAATACCAGCCTCTATGAGGTCCCCTGGGTAGCAAGATTCCTGAAAGCGGCAGATCGACTAAAACCCAGAGTCAGGAATATGGTCGCACCATGGAACCTCAACACTGTCCTTTTAGGGCTGTCAGATGTTCCGTTTGAGCCTCTGCTCTCCCTATCTATTAAGTGGCTCACTCTGAAAACCATCTTCCTAGTGGCCATATCCTCCGCAAGGAGGGTTTGCGAGCTCCAGGCCCTGTCCATACAGGAACCCTTCCTCAAGGTGCTAGACGACAAGCTCATTTTCAAATTAGACCCCTGTTTTCTCCCTAAGGTGGTCTCCTCCTTTCATAGGTCGCAAGATATAGTTATCCCGTCCTTTTTTCCTAACCCTAAAGACGAGCAGGAATCTAGATTCCACAATTTAGACGTTAGGCGTTCAGTTCTTCATTATTTGCACGCCACGGAGGAATGGCGTATCGATAAAAATTTATTTATCCAATTTGCAGGTCCAAATAAGGGTAAGAAGGCAGCTAAGAGCTCTATATCCCGCTGGATTAGATGCACAATTTCTGAGGCCTATAGAGCTTCTGGCAAGGAGGCTCCTACATCCCTTAGAGCCCACTCGGTTAGATCGGTCTCCACTTCTTGGGCTGAGAGAGCCTCTGCTTCGTTAGAACAGATCTGCAGGGCAGCTACCTGGAAGAGGGCCCACACCTTCACCAAGCATTATAGGGTGGATGTGTTTGCTGACGAGGACTTGGCCTTTGGACGTAAAGTCCTAGGTGCTGTAGTCCCCCCCCTAAGTTACTTTGTTAGTTCTCAGTTTGTGCTGTCATGGAGACGACTGGGGAAATGAGTATTACACTCACCGGTAATCCGGTTTCCTGGAAGTCTCCATGACAGCACAACTTTGTCCCGCCCTTGTTTTTTTCTCTGTCAATAGACTATTTGGCTAGCTTTATGTTCTACCCCTTGTCCTAGTCCTGTTATAATACACTGGCGATGAGGGGTGGGGGTGGGGTTTTAACCTCTCTGTGTGCTTTTTCCTGTCCTATCAGAGGAAGGCAATCTCAGTTTGTGCTGTCATGGAGACTTCCAGGAAACCGGATTACCGGTGAGTGTAATACTCATATATATATATATATACACACATATACACTGCTCAAAAAAATAAAGGGAACACTTAAACAACACAATGTAACTCCAAGTCAATCACACTTCTGTGAAATCAAACTGTCCACTTAGGAAGCAACACTGAGTGACAATCAATTTCACATGCTGTTGAGAAAATGGGACAGACAACAGGTGGAAATTATAGGCAATTAGCAAGACACCCCCAATAAAGGAGTGGTTCTGCAGGTGGTAACCACAGACCACTTCTCAGTTCCTATGCTTCCTGGCTGATGTTTTGGTCACTTTTGAATGCTGGCGGTGCTTTCACTCTAGTGGTAGCATGAGACGGAGTCTACAACCCACACAAGTGGCTCAGGTAGTGCAGCTTATCCAGGATGGCACATCAATGCGAGCTGTGGCAAGAAGGTTTGCTGCGTCTGTCAGCGTAGTGTCCAGAGCATGGAGGCGCTACCAGGAGACAGGCCAGTACATCAGGAGGCGGTAGGAGGGCAACAACCCAGCAGCAGGACCGCTACCTCTGCCTTTGTGCAAGGAGGAACAGGAGGAGCACTGCCAGAGCCCTGCAAAATGACCTCCAGCAGGCCACAAATGTGCATGTGTCTGCTCAAACGGTCAGAAACAGACTCCATGAGGGTGATATGAGGGCCCGACGTCCACAGGTGGGGGTTGTGCTTACAGCCCAACACCGTGCAGGACGTTTGGCATTTGCCAGAGAACACAAAGATTGGCAAATTCGCCACTGGCTCCCTGTGCTCTTCACAGATGAAAGCAGGTTCACACTGAGCAGATGTGACAGAGTCTGGAGACGCCGTGGAGAACGTTCTGCTGCCTGCAACATCCTCCAGCATGACCGGTTTGGCATTGGGTCAGTAATGGTGTGGGGTGGCATTTCTTTGGGGGGCCGCACAGCCCTCCATGTGCTTGCCAGAGGTAGCCTGACTGCCATTAGGTACCGAGATGAGATTCTCAGACCCCTTGTGAGACCATATGCTGGTGCGGTTGGCCCTGGGTTCCTCCTAATGCAAGACAATGCTAGACCTCATGTGGCTGGAGTGTGTAAGCAGTTCCTGCAAGACGAAGGCATTGATGCTATGGACTGGCCCGCCCGTTCCCCAGACCTGAATCCAATTGAGCACATCTGGGACATCATGTCTCGCTCTATCCACCAACGCCACGTTGCACCACAGACTGTCCAGGAGTTGGCAGATGCTTTAGTCCAGGTTTGGGAGGAGATCCCTCAGGAGACCGTCTGCCACCTCATCAGGAGCATGCACAGGCGTTGTAGGGAGGTCATACAGGCACGTGGAGGCCACACACACTACTGAGCCTCATTTTGACTTGTTTTAAGGACATTACATCAAAGTTGGATCAGCCTGTAGTGTGTTTTTCCACTTTAATTTTGAGTGTTACTCCAAATCCAGATCTCCATGGGTTAAAAAATTTGATTTCCATTTTTTTATTTTTGTGTGATTTTGTTGTCAGCACATTCAACTATGTAAAGAACAAAGTATTTCAGAAGAATATTTAATCAATTCAGATCTAGGATGTCTTATTTTTGTGTTCCCTTTATTTTTTTGAGCAGTGTGTATATATATATATATATATATATATATATATATATATATATATATATATATATATATATATATATATATATATATATATATATATACACACTGCTCAAAAAAATAAAGGGAACATAAAAATAACACATCCTAGATCTGAATTAATTAAATATTCTTTTGAAATACTTTGTTCTTTACATAGTTGAATGTCCTGACAACAAAATCACACAAAAATAAAAAATTGGAAATCAAATTTTTCAACCCATGGAGGTCTGGATTTGGAGTCACCCTCAAAATTAAAGTGGAAAAACACACTACAGGCTGATCCAACTTTGATGTAATGTCCTTAAAACAAGTCAAAATGAGGCTCAGTAGTGTGTGTGGCCTCCACGTGCCTGTATGACCTCCCTACAACGCCTGTGCATGCTCCTGATGAGGTGGTGGACGGTCTCCTGAGGGATCTCTTCCCAGACCTGGACTAAAGCATCTGCCAACTCCTGGACAGTCTGTGGTGCAACGTGACGTTGGTTGATAGAGCGAGACATGATGTCCCAGATGTGCTCAATTGGATTCAGGTCTGGGGAACGGGCGGGCCAGTCCATAGCATCAATGCCTTCGTCTTGCAGGAACTGCTGACACACTCCAGCCACATGAGGTCTAGCATTGTCTTGCATTAGGAGGAACCCAGGGCCAACCGCACCAGCATATGGTCTCACAAGGGGTCTGAGGATCTCATCTCGGTACCTAATGGCAGTCAGGTTACCTCTGGCGAGCACATGAAGGGCTGTGCGGCCCTCCAAAGAAATGCCACCCCACACCATTACTGACCCAATGCCAAACCGGTCATGCTGGAGGATGTTGCAGGCAGCAGAACGTTCTCCACGGCGTCTCAAGACTCTGTCACGTCTGTCACATGTGCTCAGTGTGAACCTGCTTTCATCTGTGAAGAGCACAGGGCGCCAGTGGCGAATTTGCCAATCTTGGTGTTCTCTGGAAAATGCCAAACGTCCTGCACGGTGTTGGGCTGTAAGCACAACCCCCACCTGTGGACGTCGGGCCCTCATATCACCCTCATGGAGTCTGTTTCTGACCGTTTGAGCAGACACATGCACATTCGTGGCCTGATGGAGGTCATTTTGCAGGGCTCTGGCAGTGCTCCTCCTGTTCCTCCTTGCACAAAGGCGCAGGTAGCGGTCCTGCTGCTGGGTTGTTGCCCTCCTACGGCCTCCTCCACGTCTCCTGATGTACTGGCCTCTTGTCACGGAACCATGAACCAGACGTACAACAAGAGATAAGTGAAAATAAGAAGGCTTTATTGAAAATAAAGCTGTAAAGCAAAAGTCCAAACGAATGGTGAAACCGAAGCAGAGTCCTTGAGAGGCCAGAGATCAGGAACCAGAAGGGTAGTCAGACGAAGCCAGGATCAGGAACCAGCAGGGTAGTCAGACGAAGCCAGGATCAGGAACCAGCAGGGTAGTCAGACGAAGCCAGGATCAGGAACCAGCAGGGTAGTCAGACGAAGCCAGGATCAGGAACCAGAAGCAGCAGCAGTCTTAGAAGCATGTGAACACAGGGGGACCAAGCAAGGAACTGAAGCCACAGACCTCCTATATATATATGAGCTAGGCATCCAGCTCCTCCCAGTGGGAAGGAGGAGCCGCAGGGTGGAAGGCTACAAGAAACCCAGAAACCAAGATGGCCGCCAGCACATGTCAAACGAAGGAGAACAGCAAGAAGGTAAGACCATGACACCTCTCTCCTGGTAGCGCCTCCATGCTCTGGACACTATGCTGACAGACACAGCAAACCTTCTTGCCACAGCTCGCATTGATGTGCCATCCTGGATAAGCTGCACTACCTGAGCCACTTGTGTGGCTTGTTGACTCCATCTCATGCTACCACTAGAGTGAAAGCACCGCCAGCATTCAAAAGTGACCAAAACATCAGCCAGGAAGCATAGGAACTGAGAAGTGATCTGTGGTCACCACCTGCAGAACCACTCCTTTATTGGGGGTGTCTTGCTAATTGCCTATAATTTCCACCTGTTGTCTATCCCATTTGCACAACAGCATGTGAAATTGATTGTCACTCAGTGTTGCTTCCTAAGTGGACAGTTTGATGTCACAGAAGTGTGATTGACTTGGAGTTACAATGTGTTTAAGTGTTCCCTTTTATTTTTTTGAGCAGTGTGTGTATATAGGTGTGTGTGTATGTATGTATGTATGTATGTGTATATATATATATATATATATATATATATATATATATTTTTTTTTTTTTCAAATTAGGGACACAATCTGTACATTGGCTGATTGGTTAAATTGATATACTGTACCTCCTTTTTATTGTACATTACATGTTCCATATTTTATTCTATAGTTTTGGTATTATTTTTTTCACATTCTTGTGTTTATTTAGTTCTTTCACACGAGTGAGATTTCCATCCGGATGTGATGCGTGTAGCAAACACATAGCATCCGGACTGAATCCTCACCCATTCATCAGTGGGTCTATGTACATGTCTTTCAGGCATAATCTTTGCGTTCAGGAAAAATCGTAGCATGTTCTGCGTTTTTCACACAGCCCTGGCTTCATAGAAGTGAATGGGGCTTGCGTGAAAAACGGACGGCATCCGGATGCAATGCATTTTTCGCTGTTGGTTGCTAGGAGATGTAGATTGTTCTTCAGTTTTTCTTCACACACATCAAAACGGTACGATATGGATGGAAAAAAGACACGCTGAACGCAATTCCTGAAAAAATGTATTGAACTTGCGTGCAGAACTATCAGTTTTTCCCTAAACAGATCTTGACACAATCTGTATTGCTCATCTGAAAGAGGCCTTAGGATTTAATAGGCAGGGATGTTACATCATTTGAAATTTCAGTGGTGGACATTCATCAAAGACTGGCATTTTACGCTGGTCTTTGATATCCCCTTGCGCTGCTGGAGGATGTGTTTAATTTATGATGAGGTGCAGGTCATAAATTAGGTGCACCCTCTGGCAGTCCACACAGCTACCATTTGATTTTTATTTATACCAGTAAACTGGCATAAAAGAATGTGCCTTTGCTGGGACCTATGGCCTTGCAACCTTTCCCTGTCAATCTCTCCTTTTCAGAAAGTGCATAGAAATGCCAGTTGTGCCTACATTTAGCCACAATGGTATTTAAAAAGTCGCAAACTGGGGGTTTGCAACTTTTTTACACCAGTTTCTGGCTTAGGGGGTTAGTAATTGACCCCCGGTATTTCTTTATTGTAACACAAGTGCTGGTTTATACAATAGAGCTGCTGGCTTTTGTAAGTGTGTGGCACGGTGCTGGTATATTCTTCCTGCATTTAGGCTCCATTCACACGTCCGCAATTGTGGTCCGCATCTGTTCCGCACAATTGTGGACCCATTCATTCTCTATGGGGACAGAATGGATGCAGACAGCACACAGTGTGCTGGAAGAAAAGACCGGCACTCACTATATCTTCTGCGAACTCAAGCTTTTAATGGTCACATGTAGAATACAGTTCTGTGACGCACGTTTCGGCTCACAATACGAGCCTTTCTCAAACAGGTAATACTATTGTGACCATTAAAAGCTTGAGTTCGCAGAAGATATAGTGAGTGCCAGTCTTTTCTTCAATACATGTGAGATTGCTATCTCGGACGCGTGCACCACGCCACCTGAACAGAGTGCCGGCTGATCATTACCTGATGGCACACAGTGTGCTGTCCGCATCCGCATTTCTGGAGTGTGCCACCGATCTTCCAATCCACGGCTCCAGAAAAAAATAGAGCATGTCGTATTCTTGTCCGCAATTGCGGACAAGAATAGGCATTTCTATGGGGGTGCCGGCCGGGTATATTGCGGATCCGCAATGCACTACGGACGTGTGAATGGACTCTTAGTTGCATGCATTTCCACAGTTGCATCTGCATATTCACAGGGATGGATCAGGACACTTTTCTAGACAGCATTGCAGGAATTCAAATTTTACTATGTTTCATTAAACACGACCGTATATTGGAGTCTGCATTCATTCCGCAATTTTGGTATTTCAATGGGGCCAGACAGCGTTGTACAGATGCGGACACAGTGTTGTGTCCACATCTGTACTTCCATTACACGGCCCTGCAAAAAAATATAGAAATGCCTATTCTTGTCTGCCATTGCGGACAAGAATAGGCATTGCTATCACAGGGCTGGCCATTCCGTTCCACAAAATGCGGAACGCACACGCCCGGTTACCGTGTTTTGCGGATTGCAAAACACATAGTCATCGGAATGAGCCCTTATTGGGGCACATTTATCAAGCTTGCTCGTTTTTAGGTGTACAATTAGACAGGTGTATTTGCTTTCTTTATCAAGCACTTCATAAATGAGACTAGACATATTGGCATTAGTCTGACCTCTAGTGGTTCTTTATCAGTACGACAGGTTCAAATTCAGACTGGTCTAATTAGTATGCGCATGCAATTGTGGCACAAGTGAGCTAAAATTAGGAAAGTAAACAGAATGTGGTGCAACTCACCACTCAAAAGATGCAGAAAAGTACACTAGTCCTAGAGTGGAGTAGCAATTAGATTGTTTTTACGACTAAATCAGGGGCAAAATAAGGCACTCCTACATAAATAGGTCGGAAAATAGGCGCAAAAGTTAGAAAACCTCTGAATTAGTCCAAAATCTAAATGATAAATAAAAGTCAGCCTAAAACAGCATTTTATGGCTAAAAACAGACGCAGACACTAGTGTTGAACGAAGCAAGCATTGGATGCTTCATCCGAAGTCACTTCGTTCAAAACTTCGGAATAATACTGTACGGAGATCCATCTCCGTACAGTATTAGAATGTATGGGCTCCAATGAGCCGGAGTGAGTTATTTGCGAAGTCGCTCGTGACTTCTTTAAATAACTTTAGTGGTTGATTTTTAAAGTGGGAAACCACTTTAAAACTTGACACCGAACTCTGCTTTGGTTCCGAGGTACTAGTGATTTTCCACTTTAAAAATCAATTACCGAAGTTATTCAACAAAGTCACGTGCGACTTCATGAATAACTAACTTACTTCAGCTCATCGGAGCCCATGCATTCTAATACTGTGCGGAGACTGATTTCCTTACAGTATTATTCAGAAGTTTTGAACAAAGTGACTTCGGATGAAGCATCTGAAGCTCGCTTCGCTCAACACTAGCAGACACTGTACTTTTGTTTAGATTTCATTTTAAATGCAGGCAGACCTGTTTGTTGACCAAGTCCCTGCTAAAGCCGTTCCAATGGCAGTACGCATGGAGTCTCCACACACACATGGTGTTGCGGGAAAGGTTGCTTTGTCTGGCAATCATCTATTTATTTGTACAGGCTTTTGCTCTGTTTTGCTCCTGCTGTATCCATGTGGTGGTCTCTGAACTAAGCACAAGTCAGGACCATGGTTCACTTGATATGCATCTTGAAATGTTTTTGATATTACCTGTTTGCACACTTGTGTAATTTTTAATGCAATAAATTGATTTTGATAGGCTTATGGAGGTGCCACACTTTCTGTAATTCAGTTCAAGCTGGTGTGTACTCAAGTGTAGCATTTTGTGCTCACCAGTATACTTAAAGGGGTTCTGCAGTTTTTTTAAACTGATGATCTATCCTCTGGATAGATCATCAACATCTGATCGGCTGGGGGTCCGACACCGGGGACTCCTGCCGATCAGCTGTTTGAGAAGGCAGTGGCGCTGGCAGCAGCGCCGCGGCCTTCTCACTGTTTACCGCAGGCCCAGTGATGTCAGGACTAGTATCAATTGCCTGGGCACAGCTAAGCTCTATTTACTTGAATGGAGCTTAGCCGTGCCCAGGCCAGTGATACTAGTCGCGACGTCACTGGGCTTGCGGTAAACAGCGAGAAGGCCGCGGCGCTACTGCCAGCACTGCTGCCTTCTCAAACAGCTGATCGGCAGGAGTCCCCGGTGTCTGACCCCCAGCCGATCAGATGCTGATGATCTATCCAGAGGTTAGATCATCAGTTTAAAAAAACTGCAGAACCCCTTGAATCAACATGTCCGCTTTTTAACTTTAACAATTTCCTCCAATAAACTGAATAATGTAGGTCTATCCTTTTGCATCACTGCACATCTGTAGGAGTACAGCAAATTGGAGATGGGCAGTGAAGTAATGGTACTGTGTGTCTTTTTTGTTTGTTAGTGTCCCTAAATAGGACCTGCCCCTGCTTCTGACATGTCTGTTTGAGTAACTACTAGAATTCCTCATGTAACAACTTATTGAACCTCAAATCTATTTTATGCCATTCTTCTATTATTCCTACTAGAAGCATATAACTAAATTGGTAGCAGTCTACAATATGGGTCCATCTGGGTGTTACCAGTTGGGGGCGTATCCATGCACAATTTGACTTTAATCAGTGCTGCCAGTGTCCGTGTGCAGGGACACACACCCCCAACTGGTTATACAGAATTTGACCTTGAATTGTCAGCAGCATGCAATCATTCAGAAACTTCTAGTAGATGAACCACAAACGGTTATGAAAAGATGCTTCAGAATTTTATTACATGGGGAATGCAAGTGGTTTCTAAAACTGACATGTCAGGAGAAGTGACTGGTCCTCTTTAAGTTTGACAGTAAAATTGTACAGAATATTTCTTGCTTATAGTGATTTTGCCTCTGTGTATCTATGTAAAATGTTAATAATGAAGCCTTTAAAAAGGAATAACGTTGATTGCATTTTGTTGCATATGACTTGTTGGTGGACTACATTTTGATGTAACTTATTTTTGTTTTTAGCTCATAGTACATGTTGGAGTTTCTGGAATGGCCACAGCTATAACACTGGAAAAGTGTGGCCACAACAAAGGTTATCTAGGTCTGGACAACCGCCAGTTTTGCCCAGATACACAGTGCTGTGTGGAAGGAGGCCCCGAATGCTTGCAGTCTTCTATTGACATGGATGTTGTTTGCAAGAGAGCGTCAGCGGCTGGGCTAGATGTTCAGTTTACAGTGTCTACAGATGCGGGCAGGTACTTACATTTTATTTTTCATACATAAAAAAAACGTGGTTGATTGTTATTGAGCTAGTCTTTCCCTGAAGTCCTTTTCAAATGTGGTCAGATTTATTTCCATGAAACTGATATCTGAGAGGCACATTTATAACTGTACTTGGATGTACTGTACACTGTACTTTGTATATGACCTATCCTTCCTAGATATGTCTTATAAACAGCACAGCTACGTCCTACCAGCAAGAAAACTACAAAATTATAATAACTGCAATATGGACTGCAAATCGACTCCAAAAATACATGGCACACCTCTCCGCTTCGAAACCAAGTTTGAACAGAGTCTGTACGTTAAGCAGTTTGGGTTGTATTAATCACAGAATTCTGTCTTTCATTTCTATAGGGGATTTTTTTATTTATGTAAATGTGTTTATATATTATTGTATTGTATTATTAATGGAAGTGTATTAACCAGGGCTGTGGAGTCGGTAGATAAATGTTTCGACTCCGACTCCTCTGTATTAATATGCAAATGTATTTTATACATTCCTTGAGGGAAAGAAACGCTACCTACCACAGGACTACTGGCTGGGAAGCCAACAGTCTACTGTATTGCACAGTTTAAGCAAAAGACAAACACAATGAAAACAATCAAGTGGCTGGATAGCAGCAGGCTTTTCTCCTTTGTGTGCTGATCTTCTGCTGAAGATCGGGCAGTGGGAGGATCCAGGAAGGGGCATTTATTCTAAAACATGATTTTCCTAGGAGAATCCCATAGTCATGTTTAAAGTTTAAGCTAACAATCTGAGTTTACAAGTTTTTATAGCCTTAGCTGAATGACAGCAGTTTTTCCAATGGTTTACAGCTTCAGTCTTGAACTATTGGCTATCCATTCCCTTCACTTATACAAGTGTCTCACTCTCTAGTCCTGCAAAAAACATATTTATTTAATGCCTTATCAGTGAGAGGCTAGGTTACACATGGACGCTGCGTTCCCTGTAAAAGCAGAACACAACACTATGGAAAGTATAAGTATTGCAGCTCCCAACTGTGCGTTGCGTGCCATATAGTGAAGCACATGAAAAGCATGCTTCTTCACGGTCACTTAACGTGTTCGTTTTGTGGTTACGTGAGGCACTGCATGCATTGGTCTTTATTCTTACAGTAGAGAAGTCATTAATTATAACTTTTTGTGAATTGGGACATTTAAACTTGTTTTTTTTTTTTTTTTTTTTTTATTCCAATCTAAATTTAGTAGGAGTCTGAGTCGGTGCATTGTTTGCCGACTCCGACTCAGACTCCAGGTACCCAAAATTTCCCCCGACTCCTCGACTCCGACTCCACAGCCCTGGTATTAACAACAGCAAAATTGATTGACTCCAAAAATATATGGTTGGTGTAGGTCTGAACTCTAGGAGCCTCACCAATTCTGAGAGTTCTAATGATTCGGCACTGTGGCCCATTTACTGCTTTACCCTGCACAGAAATGCCCCCCGCTGCTAAGCTATGAAGGAAACTGCAACTGGCCTCCGCGCTTGAATACAATGAAACTGCGCAGATGCCCTTTTTCCCAGAAGTTGGACCACCACTGATCATAAATTGATGACATATCCTGCAATCAAATTCTCTACCACTGAGCTCTAACCCCTACCTCTAGTGAATATCCTAGCAATGGGAATAGCCCTTTAACACTCAGTTCACCTCCTGATGGTGCATTGTTACAATCCCCTCTCCCAAATGTAATTTCTTTTCTTTTATACTAAATTAAGAAATGTTTGGAAAAGTTTATTTTCTTTTTTGTACTAGGATCTCTTCCCATTTTAGATGAAAAAAAAATAGAGAGCGGATCTTCCAAATTCATTTTAAAGGCAGGCTGTTAGCCCCAGCCCTATGTAAAAGGTTGTGAATCACAACTCCCCGGTCCTTTGTCTGTATGCAGTATTGTGACGTCCGTGACATTGTCACATGATAGTAGCAGCAATGTGGCACTCCACTATGCCTGACATCTTTTCCCTGGGTCCTCCCTGACGCTATTACTTGACATCTCATCTTGTGGACAGCTCATAATGTAAGAAAGGTAAATGAGGATGACTAGGGCAGGCAGGTACAGGGGCATAGTAGAACAACCAAGGATTACCAGGTAAAGTATATTATAATTTAGTTTATTTTTAAGCCATGTTAAAACCTGTTTATGCTTCTTTTATTATTCTGCTGAGACATTTTTAAGATAAATTGAGAATTCTTTTAAAGAGGTTTTCTGAGATTTTGATACTGATGACCTATCCTCAGAATAGGTCATCAGTATCTGATGGGTGTGGGTTCGACACCCGGGACCCCCACTGATCAGCTGTTTGAGAAGGCAGCGGCGCTCCTGTGAGCACTGCGGCCTTCTCCGTTTTTACCAAGCACAGCGCCATACGTTATATGGCGGCTGTGCTTGGTATCGTGCTCAAACCTTTTCACTTCTATGGAGCTGAGCGCGATACCAAACACAGCCGCTATGCAATGTATAGCACTGTGCTTGGTAAGCTGTGAGAAGGTCACAGCGCTCACAGAGTGATCGCCAGGAGTCCCAGGTGTCGCATTCCCAACAATCCGATACTGATGACCTATCCTGAGGATAGGTATTCAGTATCAAAATCTCAGAAAACCTCTAACTTCTGGCTTACACTACGACCAATGGGTAGACATGACCATGTTCTGGCTGGTGTGGCCCCGGTAGAAAAAGATTGAGAATCCCTGTACTACATTAGCTCCTCTCTCTGGTACCATCAGAGACCATCACAGCCAGTGTACAAAGCACTGACCGTTTGTATTGACAGCTTTCGCAGAATTAAAGCACCATTGTTAGGAGCTATGGTATATGGAAAATAACACCGATGCCGGCGCATTAACCCTCGCACTGCCGCTGTCAGCGCTGACCGCGGCACGTGCGGGATCATGTCGGGTGGCCATTGGGTCCCTGTGCTGCTGTGACTGGGACCCGATGGCAGGAAAGGCAGCCCGATGCCTTCCTTAGGCATCGTGGCTGCCTTCCATGACAGCCTGTGAGATCCAGCCCCCTGGATCTCACAGGAAGCAGGCTGAAGTGTATTACAATGTGTAATACACTTGCAGCCAATGCATCACAGTACAGAAGTATTGTGATGCATTGTAAAGGGGATCAGACTAGGGATCGACCGATATTGATTTTTTAGGGCCGATACCGATAATTTGTGAACTTTCAGGCCGATAGCCGATAATTTATACCGATATTCTGGGAATTTTCATTTTTGAGAAAAAAAAAAAAATTCCTACGCAAATCTGCTGACACTGCGCCACCAATGAAGATAAGTCTCTCAATCATTCATATACAGGAGGCGGGAGCTGGCTGCAGAATCACATAGCCGGCTCCCGACCTCTGAGCGGTAGCTGCGATCCGCGGCACCTGAGGAGTTAACTACCGTGGATCGCAGCTATCGCTCATAGAGGCCGGGAGCCGGCTATGTGATTCTGCAGCCAGCTCCCGCCTCCTGTATATGAATGAATGAAAGGCTTATCTTCATTGGTGGCGCAGCGGCCACAGCCCCTCCCCTCCTCTTGTCTTCTCTTCTGTCATTGGCGGCAGCAGCACAGGGGGAGGAGACACGGCTTCCTTCTCCCCTGTGCTGCGGAGGGAACACAGAACGCGCTGAGAGCAGCGCGTTCTGTGTTCCCCATACGTTATCGGAATATCGGCAAAATAGATGCCGATACCGATAACGTTCAAAATCCTCAATATCGGCCGATAATATCGGCCAAACCGATAATCGGTCGATCCCTAGATCAGACCCCCAAAAGTTGAAGTCCCAGAGTGGGACAAATTTTTATTTATTTTTTTTTAATAAAGTTTTGCAAAAAAATGAAATGTTTTAAGTTAAAAAAAAAAAAAAAGCGTTTTCCTCATAATAAAGTAAAAAAAAAATTGTAAAAAGTAGGGAAAAAAAGAAAACTAGACCTATTGGGTATCACAGCATTTGTATCGACCAGCTCTATAAAAATATCACATGACCTAACCCCTCAGATGAACACCGCCAAAAAAATTAAATAAAAACTCTGCTAAATTAAAGCATTTTTTGTCACCTTACATCACTAAAAGTGCAACACCAAGCGATGAAAAAGGCGTATGCCTCCCCCCCCCCCCCCCCCCCCAAATAGTACCAATCTAACAGTCACCTCATCATGCAAAAAATAAGCCCCTACCTAAGACAATTACCCAAAAAATAAAAAAAAACTATGGCTCTCAGACTATGGAGACACTAAGGCCTATTGCACACGACCGTATGGCTTTTTCAGTGTTTTGCGATCCGTTTTTCACGGATCCGTTGTTCCGTTTTTTGTTTCCGTTGTGGTTCCGTTTCTGTTCCGTTTTTCCGTTCCGTTTTTCCGTATGGCATATACAGTATACAGTAATTACATAGATAAAATTGGGCTGGGCATAACATTTTCAATAGATGGTTCAGCAAAAAACGGAACGAAAACGGAAGACATACGGATGCATTTCCGTATGTGTTCCGTTTTTTTGTGGACCCATTGACTTGAATGGAGCCACGGACTGTGATTTGCGGGCAATAATAGGACATGTTCTATGTTAAAACGGAACGGAAAAACGGAAATACGGAAACGGAATGCATACGGAGTACATTCCGTTTTTTTTGTGGACCCATTGAAATGAATGGTTCCGTATACGGACCGTATACGGAACGCAAAAAACGTCCAGTAAACGGGAAAAAAAAACGTCCGTGTGCAATAGGCCTAAAGCAATTTATTTATTTATTTATTTCAAAAATGCTTTTATTGTGTTAAATGTAAAAAAAAAATAAGAGTACACATTAGGTCGCATCCATAACATCCTGCTCTATAAAAAATACCACGTGACCTAACCTCTCAGGTGAACACCGTAAAAAAAAATTAAAACTGTGTAAAAAATCCTTTTTTTTTTTTTTGTCACCCTACATCACAAAAAGTGGAATACCAAGCGAACGAAGTCATATGCACCCTAAAATAGTACCAATCAAACAGTCATCTCATACCAAAAGAAATGAGCCCCTACATAAGATAGTCACCCCAAAAATTAAAAAAACGATGGCTTTCAGAATATGGAGACACTAAAAAATCGTTTTTTAAAAAAAATGCTTATGTAAAACTGAAACAACCCAAACAAGTAGTCATATTTGATATTGTCGCGTCCGTAACAACCTGCTCTATAAAAATACCGCATGATCTAACCTGTCAGATGAACATTTGAAATTTAAAAAAAAACTAAAAAAACGGTGCCAAAACATCTATTTTTTTTTTTTGGTTACCTTGCCTCACAAAAAGTGTTATATAGAGCAACCAAAAGTCATATGTACCCTAAAATAGTACCAACAAAATTGCCACCTTATCCCATAGTTTCCAAAATGGTGTCTTTTTTTGGAGTTTCTACTCTAGGGGTGCATCAGGGGGGCTTCAAATGGGACATGGTGTCAAAAAAACCAGTCCAGCAAAATCTACCTTCCAAAAACCGTATGGCATTCCTTTCCTTCTGCCCCCTGCTGTGTTCCCGTACAGCAGTTTATGACCACATATAGGGTGTTTCTGTAAACTACAGAATCAGGGCCATAAATATTGGAGTTTGGTTTGGCTGTTAACCCTTGCTTTGTAACTGGAAAAAAAATATTAAAATGGAAAATCTGCCCAAAAAGTTAAATTCTGAAATTGTATCTCTATTTTCCATGAAATCTTGTGCAACACCTAAAGGGTTAACAAAGTTTGTAAAATCAGTTTTGAATACCTTGAGGGGTGTAGTTTCTTATATGGGGTCACTTTTATGGAGTTTCTACTCTAGGGGTGCATCAGGGGGGCTTCAAATGGGACATGGTGTCAAAAAAAACAGTCCAGCAAAATCTGCCTTCCAAAAACCATACGGCGCACCTTTCTCTCTACGCCCTACTGTGTGCCCGTACAGTAGTTTACGGCCACATATGGGGTGTTTCTGCAAACTACAGAATCGGGGCAATAAATATAGCATTTTGTTTGGCTGTTAACCCTTGCTTTGTTACTGGAAAAAATGGATCAAAATGGAAAATTTCATCTCCATTTGCCAATAACTCTTGTGCAACACCTAAAGGGTTAACAAAGTTTGTAAAATCAGTTTTGAATACCTTGAGGGGTGTAGTTTCTAGAATAGGGCCATTTTTGGGTGGTTTCTATTATGTAAGCCTCACAAAGTGACTTCAGACCTGAACTGGTCCCTAAAAAGTGGGTTTTTGAAAATTTCTGAAAAATTTCAAGATTTTCTTCTAAACTTCTAAGCCTTGTAACGTCCCCCAAAAATAAAAATCATTCCCAAAATGATCCAAACATGAAGTAGACATATGGGGAATGTAAAGTAATAACTATTTTTGGAGGTATTACTATGTATTATAGAAGTAGAGAAATTTAAACTTGGAAATTTGCAATTTTTTACAAATTTTTGGTAAATTTTTTGTCTTTTTTCATAAATAAAAATGATTTTTTGTTACTTCATTTTACCAGTGTCATGAAGTACAATGTGTGACGAAAAAACAATCTCAGAATGGCCTGGATAAGTCAAAGCGTTTTAAAGTTATCACCACTTAAAGTGACACTGGTCAGATTTGCAAAAAATGGCCAAGTCCTTAAGGTGAAATAGGGCTGAGTCCTTAAGGGGTTAAGGTGAAAAATGGCAGGGTACTGAAGAAGTTAAAGACCAGATGCTTTTTAGGGAATTTTCAAGCCATTTGTTTTGTAAACCCATAGAATTACCCTAATGTATATAATTTATATTTGTGCTTGGTATTGTGTACTGTTTATTTTTATATTTGATATTGCCTAGTTAATGGAGCAGTAGCTTGGCAAAGGGTATGTTCACATGGTGGATTTTTTTCACCAAAATATATACGCTACTGAGACTGCAACAGAAATCTAAGGCTACTTTCACACACTCTTTTGGTGCGGATCCGTCATTGATCTGCACAAACTCATCCGTTCACATAATACATCCATCTGCATCCATTCAGAACGGATCAGTTTGTATTATCTTTAACATAGCCAAAACGGATCCATCTTGAATACCATTGAAAGTCAATGGGGGACGGATCCATTTTCTATTGTGCCATATTATGTCAGTGAAAACGGATCCGTCCCCATTGACATACATTGTGTGTCAGGACGGATCCGTTTGGCTCAGTTTCGTCAGACGGACACCAAAACGCTGCAAGCAAAGTGGAATGGTGACTGAACAGAGCCAAACTGATGCATTCTGAGTAGATCCTTATCCATTCAGAATGCATTAAGGGCAAAGCTGATCTGATTTGAACCGCTTGTGGGAGCCCTGAACGGATATCACAAACTGAAACCAAAACGCCAGTGTGAAAGTAGCCTAAGGCCTCATGCACACGACCGTTTTGTTTTTTTTGCGGTCCGCAAAACTGATTTCCGTTTTTCCGTGATCCGTGACTGTTTTTTCTTCAATGGGTCTTCCTTGATTTTTGGAGGATCCACGGACATGAAGGAAAAAGTCATTTTGGTGTCCTCCTGGCCGTGCAGAGCCAAACAGATCCGTCCTGAGTTACAATGCAAGTCAATGGGGACGGATTCGTTTGACGTTGACACAATATGGTGCAATTGCAAACGGATCCGTCCCCCATTGACTTTCAATGTAAAGTCAGTAGTCCCTATTAATATACCATCAGATCTGAGTTTTCTCCAATCCGATGGTATATTTTAACTTGAAGCGTCCCCATCACCATGGGAACGCCTCTATGTTAGAATATACCATCGGATTTGAGTTAGATCGTGAAACTCAGATCCGACAGTATATTCTAACACAGAGGTGTTCCCATAGTGATGGGGACGCTTCAAATTAGACTATACTGAGAACTGTGTAATAACTGCCCCCTGCTGCCTGGCAGCACCCGATCTCTTACAGGGGGCTGTGATCCGCACAATTAACCCCTCAGGTGCCACACCTCCCCAGTTTTAAGTTCATTGGTGGCCAGTGCGGTCCCCCTCCCTCCCCAGTATTATATTCCTTGGTGGCCAGTGCAGCCTTCCCCCCCCCCCCCTCCCTAATTAAAATCACCTTCCCCCATCATTGGTGGCCAGTGCGGCCTCCCCTCTCCCCCCCCCCTTCCCCTAATTAAAATCACCTTCCCCCATCATTGGTGGCAGCGGAGAGTTTCGATCGGAGTCCCAGTTTAATCGCTGGGGCTCCGATCAGTTACCATGGCAGCCAAGACGCTACTGCAGTCCTGGCTGCCATGGTTACTTAGCAATAGAAGCATTATACTTACCTGCGATGTCTGTGACCGGCCGGGCGCTCCTCCTACTGGTAAGTCACAGGTCTGTGCGGCGCATTACTTATAGCGCACTGGCCACCAATGATGGGGGAAGGTGATTTTAATTAGGGGGGGAGGGGAGGCCGCACTGGCCACCAATGATAGGGAAAGGTGATTTTAATTAGGGGGGAGAGGGGAGGCCGCACTGGCCACCAAGGAATATAATACTGGGGAGGGAGGGAGGCCGCACTGGCCACCAATGAATTTAAACTCAGATCTCAAAAGCTTTTATGCAGACGGATCAGCGGATCCGTCTGTGTGAAAGTAGCCTACGGACACGGATGATGGACGCGGATGACAATCTTGTGTGCATCCGTGTTTTTTCACGGACCCATTGACTTGAATGGGTCCGTGAACCGTTGTCCGTCAAAAAAATAGGACAGGTCATATTTTTTTGACAGACAGGAAACACTGATCACAGACGCGGATGTACAACGGTGCATTTTCAGAGTTTTCAACGGACCCATTGAAAGTTAATGGGTTCGCAGAAAATCACGGAAAACGGAACAACGGACACGGATGCACACAACGGTAATTTGCATGAGGCCTAAGGCTGACCTTCAGCTTTCTGCAGTGATTTTACTTGCCACAGCTCCTCTGGTGGTTTTAGCCCTATTCATTGGTATTAATTTGTGTGCTGACATCTATGCAGAAATAATCTGCAGCTGCACAAACATAAGCTTGAAATCCCACTTGCAACAATGGGAGGCAGTTTCTGTGCAAAAAAAGCCACCGTATGAACATTGCCTAGGGGTTCAGACACAGTTGGTGAGGGATTCATTAGGGTCTTTATTTTATTAATTTTACACTACATATTTTATATGTAACTGGAGTGGTCATATCAGACCTTTTGCAGGGTCTGGATAGATTTATCAGCTTTGTCATTTTACAGCACCATCTTAACAGTTCTCTAGAAAAGTCTCTTAATAGCTGCTGTAAAAATGATGGCATATGATCATTATAGGATTAAAGAGGACCTCCAAGGTCTCCTGATGTATCTATTTTGATACATCTCCCATACATTAACTAGCAATGCTGGAGAAGCGTTTTTTTTTTTGTTTTTGTTTTTTTAAGAACAACACAAAAATGTTTGAGGACGCTCACTGGTATCTATGGGGCACAGCCCGCTGACCACCTCTCAGCGAAACCAAATCAAAATAATAAACAACAATGGCTGGCTCATATGAATTTTCACATAATTACACTAGTTAATATTTTAATTCATTGAAAATACACCTATATAAAAACGAAGGCCCAAAACAGTTGTGAAAGTCACAGGGGACAATATAATAAATTTGAGTTCTATGATATTAACTGAAAATCACAAGAGATTAAGGTTTTAAAATTTGTTCCCAGTGCACCATTAAACAAATTCGATACATATATCGGCATAAAAAAAGTACATTAAAAAGTTATGTTGTAAGAAATATTTTCTAAAAAAATCCCATAAATGATAGTAATAAAGTATCCAACTATGTAGATGTAAAGCTGAGATCAAAACTATATCCAAGGCAGGAAATAGGCAGAGAGATAGCTGCCTTTAGAGGTGCAGTGGAAGAAGACATTAGAAAGATAGGAGTTGGTCATAATAGTAAGAGAAATTTATCTGACGAAGTAGTTAAGGCGATTAAAGAATTGCAACAGAACTACGATATCACAATAATACCGGCCAATAAGGGGGGTGCCATAGTGATTTTAGATACTATAATATATGAGGAATGCAGAAAACAATTATTAGATGCTAATACTTATAGGAGATTACAGAAAGATCCAATGGAAGACTATTATAAAGAATTAGTTGGATTATGTGAAAAAGCGTATTAAAGGGAAATACATTGAACAAATCATTGTTTGATTTCATTTCAGGCACCCCGAAAAGGCTTCCAGTTTTTTATTGCATCCCCAAGGTCCACAAGTATCCTTTGAATCCCCCGGGTAGGCCGATTGTCTCAGACTTTGGGTCTATTACTTAAAAATTTGTCCCAATATTTGGATCGAATATTGTAGTCCTATGTCGGGGATACTCCATCACATTTGAAGGATACTATAATTAATGTGTTGGAAAAATGGTTTGTCAACCTCATTGGATTCTGACGACATTGGATATTAGTTCATTATACACCTGCATCGGCCACAAACGGGGAATAGATGCCATATCTAAAATTTTGGTCCAAGCAGGAAAATTAAAACAGGAACAGATTGAATTTATATTAGAAGGGATTAATTTTGTCCTTTTTATCATTTTTATTTTTATTCCAATTATTATTTGCAGACAACAGGGCACCAGGTTCACCCCCAGCTATGCCAATTTGTTTATGGCAGCATGGGAGCAAGAATACATCAATCCCAAGCTGGGGACGAGCCCGGTGCTCTGGCGAAGATGATATATAAATGACATCTTGATCATATGGGGCGATTCACATCAAGCATTGACAGAATTTATAAATGGGATTAATAATAATCAATTACATTTTAAGTTCACCCCTAACATTAATTCTAGGATGATAGAATTTCTAGATTTAAAAATTGAAATGCAAGACAAATAATTTGTTTGTAGTACATACCAAAAGGAAGTAGCTTAGAACAGTTTCACTTAGAACACAAGCTGCCATCTACCGAGATGGCTTTTAAACGCCCCAAAAAGTCAAATCCGACATTTAAAAAGGAACTGTACTCAAACCCAGCAATTTGAGAAAGAAGCTGGGTATAATTTTGGAAAAATTATACCCATTAGAATTACTTGACAAATCACTGGACTCAAATGGAAAAGAAAAACTGATAGACTCTTGTAAGATAGTACTGCTATTTAATACGAAGTATAAAAAAAAGTATAAAAAAAGTGACTAAAATCATTCTAAAAGACAAAATTTTGGGGTCCATAATTCCTACTCGGCGCCCAATTTGGGCTTACAAATAGCACCGACCATCAAAAATAATAATAAGAGAACAACCTTGGGGAACTTGTTAAACCTAAAGGGTTTTTACAGGTGTTCCTTGTGTCAAAATTGCAAACTGTCATATAACTTTTCACCCTCTATGAAGTTTGACAAAGCATGGAGCAGTTGGGGAGAATATAGAACAAAGCTCCAACTAACCTGACCTGTCTTGAGACATCGAGCTTCCACTATATACAGTAACTCTTATTATTGTCGAACAAATAATAATTGTGCATAACAAACGGCTATGTAAGTACCTAACTGTATATATATATATATATATATATATATGACAGCATGTATGTTCTCCTATGTGCTAATTTTGTTTTTCACCTCACATCCTCATTCCTTCTTACCTTCACCTCTCTCCCCCTCCTTTTCCCTTCATCTATATGTACAGTTTTGTTAAACTGACTAAGGAAATGCAATGTAATGTACACGGATACTTCACTAGTGTCAATGTATGTAAATGTTTTCCTGAAAAACTTGAATAAAAAACTATTGATTAAAAAAAAAATAATAATAATTTGCAAACTGTCAAAGGAAAAACAATAACAGTACAATCAACAACAAACCAGTGTAAGTGGGATATAAAGGAAACCCTAACATGCAACAGCAAATTAGTTATTTACTTAATTCAATGCCCGTGTCAAAAACAATGTGGGACGAACAAAAAAAACCCTTAAAGCAAGGATTAGTGAACATATAAACAATATCAAAAAGGGTTATGAGAAACGCACACTATCAAACCATTTGAGGACACATGAGTGTAAACCTATGGGTATGACATGTTGCATTAGAATCTGTGAGAGAAAATTGGAGAGGTGTTGATTTTATTTCCCGGATGTCAAGATGTGAATCAAAGAAAATCTACGAATTTGGATCCTTTTTTCCGAGGGGGCTCAATACAGAGCTGGAAGTCTTCGGGTTCATATAGACGGGTTGGGGGGGGGGGGGGGAGACGCACAATGTGTCGACGCCAGGCTGCATACCAGTGCGTTCACGCACCCTGCGGCCTTCCCGTCACCCCTTTCACCTATCTGTTGTTTTACTTTTGTTTTCGTATTTATTTCTATTTTTATTCTTTTCATTTTTATCTTTATTTTTACTTTTATTACTATTTTTATTTCATTGTCCGTATTATTTCATTCAATAATGTGTACCGATATGTATGAATGAAAAGATGTTTTAGACATTATAAAAGAACATGTATACACCAAGAAACAATATAGGTATCCATATAGATATACAATACACTAGTAGACGATGTTGGAAGTATTGGCCTCTGTGCACAGTGTCATATATGGCTACATATGTCCATGATGAAAGGAGGTGATATCTACAGTCAGGTCCATAAATATTGGGACATCAACACAATTCTAACATTTTTGGCTCTATACACCACCACAATGGATTTAAAATGAAACGAACAAGATGTGCTTTAACTGCAGACTATCGGCTTTAATTTGAGGGTATTTACATCCAAATCAGGTGAACGGTGTAGGAATTGCAACAGTTTAACTATGTGCCTCCCACTTGTTAAGGGCCCAAAAGTAATGGGACATAATACTAATCATAAATCAAACTTTCACTTTTTAATACTTGGTTGCAAACCCTTTGCAGTCAATTCCAGCCTGAAGTCTGGAACCCATAGACATCACCAGACGCTGGATTTCATCCCTGGTAAAGCTTTGCCAGGCCTCTACTGCAACTGTCTTCAGTACCTGCTTGTTCTTGGGGCATTTCCCCTTCAGTTTTGTCTTCAGCAAGGGAAATGCATGCTCAATAGGATTCAGGTCAGGTGATTGACTTGGCCATTGCATAACATTCCACTTCTTTCCCTTAAAAAAACTCTTTGGTTGCTTTTGCAGTATGCTTTGGGTCATTGTCCATCTGCACTGTGAAGCGCCGTCTAATGAGTTCTGAAGCATTTGGCTGAAAATGAGCAGATAATATTGCCCGAAACACTTCAGAATTCATCCTGCTGCTTTTGTCAGTAGTCACATCATCAATAAATACAAGAGATCCAGTTCCATTGGCAGCCATACATGCCCACGCCATCACACTACCACCACCATGCCTCACTGATGAGGTGGTATGCTTAGGATCATGAGCAGTTCCTTTCCTTCTCCATACTCTTCTCTTCCCATCACTCTGGTACAAGTTGATCTTGGTCTCATCTGTCCATAGGATGTTGTTCCAGAACTGTGAAGGCTTTTTTAGATGCCGTTTGGCAAACTCTAATCTGTCCTTCCTGTTTTTGAGGCTCACCAATCGTTTACATCTTGTGGTGAACCTTCTATTATTCACTCTGGTGATGTCTTCTCTTGATTGTTGACTTTGACACACATACACCTACCTCCTGGAGAGTGTTCTTGATCTGGCCAACTGTTGTGAAGGGTGTTTTCTTCAACAGGAAAATAATTCTTTGGTCATCCACCACAGTTGTTTTCCGTGGTCTTCCGGGTCTTTTGGTGTTGCTGAGCTCACCTCAGCAACACCAAAGGTGCGTTCCTTCTTTTTAAGAATGTTCCAAACAGTTGTTTTGGCCACGTTTTAATGTTTTTGCTATCTCTCTGATGGGTTTGTTTTGTTTTTTCAGCCTAATGATGGCTTGCATCACTGATAGTGACAGCTCTTTAGATCTCATCTTGAGAGTTGACGGCAACAGATTCCAAATGCAAATAGCACACTTGAAATTAATTCTGGACCTTTTATCTGCTCATTGTAATTGGGATAATGAGGGTATAAAACACCTGGCCATGGAACAGCTGAGAAGCCAATTGTCCCATTACTTTTGGTACCTTAACAAGTGGGAGGCACATATGCAAACTGTTGTAATAACTACACTGTTCACCTAATTTGGATGTAAATACCCTCAAATTAAAGCTGACAGTCTGCAGTTAAAGCACATCTTGTTTGTTTCGTTTCAAATCCATTGTGGTTGTGTATAGAGCCAAAAATTTTAGAATTGTCGATGTCCCAATATTTATGGACCTGACTATTTAACGTACACTAACATGATTACTATTATTCTATTTTTCATTTCCTATTTCCATCCTTATTTTATATGAATATCAATGTAGACAATTCATGAAATGATAGTATTCAGTGACATTTAACAAATGAATTAAGATGGATTTAGCATGATCCAGTCCATTAACCACTTGCCGCACGCCTAACGCCGAAAGGCGTCATCGCGGCGGCTCTCCCAGGCTACACTAACGCCGATTGGCGTCATCTCGCGTGAGCGGAAGGTAAGCGAGTGGATCTCCAGCCTGCCAGCGGCGATCGTTCGCTGGCAGGCTGGAGATGTGATTTTTTTTTTTTAACCCCTAACAGGTATATTAGACGCTGTTTTGATAACAGCGTCTAATATACCTGCTATCTGGTCCTCTGGTGGTCCCTTTTGTTTGGATCGACCACCAGAGGACACAGGTAGCTCAGTAATAAGTAGCACCAAGCACCACACTACACTACACCCCCCCCCCGTCACTTATTAACCCCTTATTCACCCCTGATCACCCCATATAGACTCCCTGATCACCCCCCTGTCATTGATCACCCCCCTGTAAGGCTGCATTCAGATGTCTGTATGTTTTTTACGGATCCACGGATACATGGATCGGATCCGCAAAACACATACAGACGTCTGAATGGAGCCTTACAGGGGGGTGATCACCCCATATATACTCCCTGATCACCCCCCTGTCATTGATCACCCCCTTGTAAGGCTCCATTCAGACGTCCGTATGATTTTTACGGATTCACGGATACATGGATCGGATCCGCAAAACACATACGGACATCTGAATGGAGCCTTATAGGGGGGTGATCAATGACAGGGGGGTGATCACCCCATATAGACTCCCTGATCACCCCCCTGTCATTGATCACCCCCCTGTAAGGCTCCATTCAGACATTTTTTTGGCCCAAGTTAGCGGAATTTTTTTTTTTTTTCTTACAAAGTCTCATATTCCACTAACTTGTATCAAAAAATAAAATCTCACATGAACTCACCATACCCCTCACAGAATCCAATTGCGTAAAAAATTTTCAGACTTCTTCTCACGCTTTAGGGCCCCTAGAATGCCAGGGCAGTATAAATACCCCACATGTGACCCCATTTTGGAAAGAAGACACCCCAAGGTATTCGCTGAGGGGCATATTGAGTCCATGAAAGATTGAAATTTTTGTCCCAAGTTAGCGGAAAGGGAGACTTTGTGAGAAAAAAAAAAAAAAATAATCAATTTCCGCTAACTTGTGCCAAAAAATAAAAATTTCTATGAACTCGCCATGCCCCTCATTGAATACCTTGGGGTGTCTTCTTTCCAAAATGGGGTCACATGTGGGGTATTTATACTGCCCTGGCATTTTAGGGGCCCTAAAGCGTGAGAAGAAGTCTGGGATCCAAATGTCTAAAAATGCCCTCATAAAAGGAATGTGGGCCCCTTTTGCGCATCTAGGCTGCAAAAAAGTGTCGCACATCTGGTATCGCCGTACTCAGGAGAAGTTGGGCAATGTGTTTTGGGGTGTCATTTTACATATACCCATGCTGGGTGAGATAAATATCTTGGTCAAATGCCAACTTTTGTATAAAAAAATGGGAAAAGTTGTCTTTTGCCAAGATATTTCTCTCACCCAGCATGTGTATATGTAAAAAGACACCCCAAAACACATTGCCCAACTTCTCCTGAGTACGGGGATAGCAGATGTGTGACACTTTTTTGCAGCCTAGGTGGGCAAAGGGGTGCACATTCCAAAGAGCACCTTTCGGATTTCACAGGTAATTTACCTACTTACCACACATTAGGGCCCCTAGAATGCCAGGGCAGTATAACTACCCCACAAGTGACCCCATTTTGGAAAGAAGACACCCCAAGGTATTCCGTGAGGGGCATGGCGAGTTCCTAGAATTTTTTTATTTTTTGTCACAAGTTAGTGGAAAATGATGATTTTTTTTTTTTCTTACAAAGTCTCATATTCCACTAACTTGTGACAAAAAATAAAAACTTCCATGAACTCACTATGCCCATCACGAAATACCTGGGGGTGTCTTCTTTCCAAAATGGGGTCACTTGTGGGGTAGTTATACTGCCCTGGCATTTTGGGGGCCGAATGCGTGAGAAGTGGTTTGAAATCAAAATCTGTAAAAAAATGGCCGGTGAAATCTGAAAGGTGCTCTTTGGAATGTTTGCCCCTTTGCCCACCTAGGCTGCAAAAAAGTGTCACACATCTGGTATCCCCGTACTCAGGAGAAGTTGGGCAATGTGTTTCGGGGTGTCTTTTTACATATACCCATGCTGAGTGAGAGAAATATCTTGGCAAAAGACAACTTTTCCCTTTTTTTTTTTATACAAAGTTGGCATTTGACCAAGATATTTATCTCACCCAGCATGGGTATATGTAAAATGACACCCCAAAACACATTTCCCAACTTCTCCTGAGTACGGAGATACCACATGTGTGACACTTTTTTGCAGCCTAGGTGGGCAAAGGGGCCCACATTCCAAAGAGCACCTTTCGGATTTCACTGGCCATTTTTTACAGATTTTGATTTCAAACTACTTCGCACGCATTTGGGCCCCTAAAATGACAGGGCAGTATAACTACCCCACAAGTGACCCCATTTTGGAAAGAAGATACCCCAAGGTATTTCATGATGGGCATAGTGAGTTCATGGAAGTTTTTATTTTTTGTCACAAGTTAGTGGAATATGAGACTTTGTAAGAAATAAAAAAAATTAAAAATCATAATTTTCCGCTAACTTGTGACAAAAAATAAAAAGTTCTATGAACTCACTATGCCCATCAGCGAATACCTTAGGGTGTCTACTTTCCGAAATGGGGTCATTTGTGGGGCGTTTGTACTGTCTGGGCATTGTAGGACCTCAGGAAACATGACAGGTGCTCAGAAAGTCAGAGCTGCTTCAAAAAGCGGAAATTCACATTTTTGTACCATAGTTTGTAAACGCTATAACTTTTACCCAAACTATTTCTTTTTTTACCCAAACATTTTTTTTTTTTTATCAAAGACATGTAGAACAATAAATTTAGAGAAAAATTTATATATGGATGTCGTTATTTTTTTGCAAAATTTTACAACTGAAAGTGAAAAATTTCATTTTTTTGCAAAAAAATCTTTAAATTTCGATTAATAACAAAAAATGTAAAAATGTCAGCAGCAATGAAATACCACCAAATGAAAGCTCTATTAGTGAGAAGAAAAGGAGGTAAAATTCATTTGGGTGGTAAGTTGCATGACCGAGCAATAAACCGCTAAAGTTGTGGAGTGCCGATTTGTAAAAAAGGGCCTGGTCACTAGGGGGGGTATAAACCTGTGGTCCTTAAGTGGTTAACATGTACCACAAATGGTTTAAGTTGGCTGTTCGATCCCAGCAGCCATCTATTGCCTCTTTACCACTGAGGAAGGAACTACGTGTTCCGAAACGCGTCTGGTGGCGGGGACATATGGGCCGCTCACAGACCATATGTCTCGGAGGGCATACGGTCGTGTGCATGAGCCCTAACAGTTATACCACATGCCGGATAAACAAACTGTGCGTTGAAAGCTTCACATTATGGCTTTATATCTACATGAGGAACGAGTCATTTAATGCAGGGCAGTATGTGGCTCAGGTTACCATTGATATATACGAAGCACTACAGAGCATTATCCAACCTAGTGAACTGTGTGGATGTGACTATACTATCAAATAACTTAAACTATTAATCACACATCTGGAGCATAACGACTAATGAGGAAACTGTCTTATATTAATCAAATTTTTTATTCCTATTTTTACTTTTATATTGTAATACATGCGTGAGCTCTGCATCAAAGGGACTTGGTTCATGAAAAAGATGAGATGAATTGTATTTTATGTGGTTTTGTGGAATTATGTGTTTATTTTTATATAGGTGTATTTTCAGTGAATTAGAATATTAAATAGTGTAATTGTGTGCAAATTCATGTGAGCCAGCCATTGTTTTTTATTATTTTTCTTAAGACCTTTTCATTATGCCATTCCTGTTTTCCTCCTCCTTGACATGCTGCTGGTCTGGAGAATTCAATTTAAAATTGGCTATATAGGAGTGCCTTCACATGACCGTTGCAGCCATGAATAGGACTTGTTCTATGAATTGATGAATGAACATCCGGATGCAGACCGCACACGGATCACATCTATGTGCTATCTGTTTTATTGCGGATTCCATAGAAATGAATGGGAAAGGTATCCAAACCACAAAAAAAGCAGATCCCAAATACAGTGGTGTGAATGCTTCCTAAAACAGCATTTGTAAAATTTTAACTATGTAAGTTTGTTGAGGAAAATTTATATCTCTGTCCTATGTATAGTATTTGGAAATCCATTGTAGGGATGTTAGAGTAAAGCTTGCCATATGCATTAGGGCTCACGCACACGACCGTTG
The DNA here is from genome assembly GCF_905171765.1 of Bufo bufo. NCBI lineage: Eukaryota > Metazoa > Chordata > Amphibia > Anura > Bufonidae > Bufo > Bufo bufo. The sequence continues at coordinate 456,012,788 of NC_053390.1, forward strand.
TTTTGCGGTCCGTTTTTCACGGATCCTTTGTTCCGTATCTGAGGTATTTTTTTCCTCTAAGTCCTCTTCCGTTCCGTTATATCCGTATGGTTTCCGTATGCGATCCGTTTTTTGCGGATCGTAAACAGTAACTTATTAATCACCAAACACATAAGCAATATGGGCTGGGCATAGCATTTCTACAGTATGGATCCGCAAAATACTGACCCATTTTGCGGACCCATTGACTTGAATGGGGACTTGGACCGTGATTTTCAGACTATAGGACATGCACTACTTTTTTGCTGAACGGAAATACGGAATGCACACTGAGTACCTTCCGTTGTTTTTGCGGACCCATTAAAGTGAATGGTTCGGCATACGGTCCGCAAAAAAAAATGGAATGGAAGCGGAAAGAAAATACGTTCGTGTGCATGAGCCCTTAGTCTTATGTCAGCCAAACCCACCGAGAACGACCGGTTCGGCCAACGTGCTAATGTATGTGTATGAGGGAGTTGGGAGAGATAGCTGTCGGACGACAGACATTTAATGTGTATGGGCAGCTTTAGAAAAATTTGACCTGGAAATATAATGGACAGACCATACAGTCTGCTCTTTGATCAACTGGGCAAGGCAAGATCCTGCTTCCTTTTGTCAAAAGTACTCAGTCTTTAAAGCATGTATGGATGCACTGTATTTTAATAGATTGTCTTTTATCTTACAGGTATCTGTGTGACTTCACTTACTATACTTCTCTGTATGAAAGCCACGGGAAATCTGTGTTCATCCATGTGCCTCCTTTAGGGAAGCCATACACAGCAGCACAGCTGGGAAGAGCACTGCAGACCATCCTACAAGTGATCCTGGACATGGTGGAGCAATCCGAAGACCAGATCAACGGCGATCACTGACAATGAGACAGATTATCGGTTTATCTCATCATTTCTGTATATGAGGAGTGTAACCCTGCCGTGTGTTTGGTTTTTTTTTCTGGCGAAGATTATTTTGTCCTATCTGAATGATTGTGAATTTGCGAGTGCGCAATGTCCACTGTCCTTGCCAAATGTGATTAATGTTGTCTGAAGCTCATATAATGAGGAGTGAAGGGACTATAGGAGTGGAAATGATAGTGTATTTTATTATATTAGGATAATGTGTCTAGCGGATTTTTAAAAATTGTTATTCAATAAATTAGAAGTTTTAATGGGAATAAAAGAGGGAATAGGAAGTTAGTATCATCATTTCATATGGTTTCCAGTTATTACCATGGGGTTATGCAGTATAATTACGTTCAGAGTCTTTATATTTCAGTTGAATAACTTACATGAATTCATTACCCGAAAATAGTATTACCTGTCCCCATTAAATGCAGTACAGTATACAGGCAGCATGTTATAGAGCAGATTGATCTAATTTAAATTACAAGTTTTACTGAAAATGTTCCCATAACACTATCAATCTGCTCAGCTTCTCCTGCTCTATAACATGCTGCCTGCAAATTGCACTGAATTTTGGGGTGATAGGTCCTCTTTAAAGGGGTTTCCATGGTTAAAAAGAGCATGGCTGCCTTAAACAAAAAAACCTGTCCACTGTTTGTCTGGTGTTGAAGTGAATGGGGCTGACATTAATACACACACAGCCTGTGGATAGCTGTGGTGCTGTTTTTGGAAGTAACCATGTATTCCTGATCCTGGACAATCCTTTTTGGAGGGAAGAATGTAAAATAGATTATAAAAGCCTACCATGACTATAATTTTTTTGAAGAATGAATTTACCATATACCGGTGCTGCCTAATTTTGTCACAGTGGCGTTTAAGAAGTCACAAACATCATGTTTGAGACTTTTTTACACCAGAAAAGTTGTGTGGGGGAATGATAATTTCCACACACCATGTCTTGGAATTGTGTTAATTTATTTTGTTTTGTATGTCCTAATTCTTTCATTGGCTATTTCTGATTGTGAGATTTTTTACAGAACGTCTTAACTGTAAGAGTAGGATATACGAAGAACATATGCCATTACTAAATATACCAAATTGGACAAAAGTATCCTTTAACCAGGGTAAAACAATTATATACTTTATTTGGTGTAGATAGGAAAACAGTGTATGCAAGTATGTTGCTGTTTTTTTTTCGATCCGAGGGCTACAGTGTCTTGTTTGTATTCACAGATTTTGTATGGATTTTATCATGTAGAGAAAGCTAATACAAGGTACTTACTAATGTATTGTGATTGTCCATATTGCCTCCTTTGCTGGCTGGATTCAGTTTTTCATTACATTATACACTGCTTGCTTCCATGGTTATGTCCAGCAGCGGTGGCCGTGCTTGCACACTATATAGGAAAAAAACATTGGCTTCTCTGGTGGTTGGGACTGTCTGAGCAAACAGTCATGCATGCACAGCAGTTCCTGTTCTGGCCACCTCTTATCTACAGTGCAGCAGTGGTCATAACCCTTGGAAACAAGCAGTGTATAATGTGATGGAAAAATGAATCAAGCCAGCAAAGGAGGCAATATGGCTAATTACAATACATTAGTTAAGTGCCTTGTATTAACTTTCTCTACATGATAAATGCCATTTGCTGAAGTGAGACATCCCCTTTTAAGGTCTTCACATGAAAGATATGTAAGGCGTGTGCTTAAAAAGTTTGATCTTCTAGAACCGCCCTAATCTTTAGAACAGGGTGTCTGGTCACCCATTCCCATTAGATAAATGGCTGTGTTATAGGGTAAGGGAGATACAGAAACAAGTCAATGAACTTTACTGTTGCAGGATCTCCCATAGACTATAATGAAGAGTAACTGCTTACTTGTTCTTGGGGTCAATGTTGATCCCGGTGGCGAGACGCAAATTGATTTCACCATTAGGCGTGAAAATCTAAAACTATGCACAGGAAGACCCACTGCAAAATACCTAAATACTAAGTTTGAAAATGTTACATTTGTATGATTGGCTTTTATGAAATGTGATCCATACATTGTAGACTGTACTTTTGTACGGTTTAGAATCACTCCTGATTCAGCTTGAAAAGAATAAGAAAAAACTAAATGCATTCCAAAGCTGCAATGTTTGAACAAGGCCTAAAATGAACCCAAAATCTTGAAAGGAATCTGTCACACTGTATTTGCCTACCAAACTAAGCATAGCAGTTATTAGGGCTTGAAGACGCAATTAAATCAGTATCTTTCTTAGGCCTCTTTCAGACGGGCGTTGCGGGAAAATGTGCGGGTGCGTCGCGGGAACACGCGCGATTTTTCCGCGCGAGTGCAAAACATTGTAATGCGTTTTGCACGCACGCACGCACGTACGTGGGAAAAATCACGCATGTTTGGTACCCAAACCCGAACTTCTTCACAGAAGTTCGGGCTTGGGATCGGGGTTGTGTAGATTGTATTATTTTCCCTTATAACATGGTTATAAGGGAAGATAATAGCATTCTGAATACAGAATGCATAGTAAAATAGCGCTGGAGGGGTTAAAAAAAATAAAAATAAAAATTAACTCCCCTTAATCCACTTGCTCGCGCTGCCAGCATCTCGTCTGTCTCCTTCTTTGCTGAACAGGACCTGTGGTGAGCATTCATTCCAGGAACAGGACCTGTGGTGATGTCACTCCGGTCATCACATGGTCCATCACCATGTTAAAAGATCATGTGATGACCGGAGTGACGTCACCACAGGTCCTGTTGCTGCAATGAATGCTCATCACAGGTCCTGTTCAGCAAAGAAGGAGACAGACGAGATGCCGGCAGCGCGAGCAAGTGGTTTAAGGGGAGTTAAATTTTTTATTTTTTTTTTTAACCCATCCAGCGCTATTTTACTATGCATTCTGTATTCAGAATGCTATTATTTTCCCTTATAACCATGTTATAAGAGAAAATAATAATGATCGGGTCTACATCCCGATCGTCTCCTAGCAACCGTGCGTGAAAATCGCACTGCATCCGCACTTGCTTGCGGATGCTTGCGATTTTCACGCAACCCCATTCACTTCTATGGGGCATGCGTTGCGTGAAAAACGCAGAATATAGAGCATGCTGCGATTTTCACGCAACGCACAAGTGATGCGTGAAAATCCCCGCTCATGTGAACAGCCCCATAGAAATGAATGGGTCAGTATTCAGTGCGGGTGCAATGCGTTCAACTCACGCATCTCATCCGCGCGGAATACTCGCCCATGTGAAAGGGGCTTTAGGGCAATCCGTTGCTGCTTTTTCTAGAAAAAGCACTTTGTTCTAATTTACAAATTAGACGTACAGTTCCAGGGCAGGTCCATTCCCCTCGGTGCAGCAGATTAATCCCCTCCTTTCCCATGTTGATTGACAGAGCTAGGCATTTGAATTCTGCTGTCGTCTGGCCTCGTAATCTCGATCATGTGCATTGTACCAGCATTTTGGCACATGGACAGTTCTTCTCACGAGATGCTGTACGGTGCTTGGAAATTTAGAGCTGCCATGATGATCCACTTATTACTATGACTACTGAGAAGTTGCCATCTGCTACTCATTTCTCCTGAAATGCTGCTGCAAGGGAAATGTATTATTAAATGCCAGCCATTCAAATAAGCAGGGAATCCCCCACTGCAAGTTCCATACGTCCTAATAGGGTTTCTAAAAAGGGTTGTCCAGAGGAGACGAGCCCTCTAAGAACTTCTCGTTTTGAGAGCTCCAATAAGGATCTAAACATTTCATAACTGGGTGGGTTCTATATAACTCTTGACTATGATAACAATTATTGCTGCCTCATAATTCACGACCAGTAAGTCTTCTAATAAAAGCATTAAAGCTATGTACACGTTTGTACATAGGCCTTTTCCTACACAAGGATGGAGTATGATGAGGCCAGCAATTAGGGACCAGATGTCTGAGGGTATGTTCACATGGCGAAAATCTGCCCCTAATTCAGCAGTGGAAAGCAATACTCGCCAACAGTTTCTCCATTTATTTTAATGTTAAAAACTCCACCATGTGTGCAGTGTAAATTGGTAGAAGGGTTTTCAGTAGCTGATTTGAAAAACGCTTCAAAAGTGGCATGTTACTTCTTGGAAGCAGATTTGATTGTGGATTCCGTAGAAGTCAATGGGAAAGCAAAAACCTCTCAACCAAATACTCTTCTAATACTGCTGCAAAAACCTCCAGCAAGTGAGAAATCTGCCGCCAAGAGTGACCAGCTACTAATCTGCTACAGATTTTTCTACCGCTGATTTTGCTGTGTTAACTTAGGCTACTTTCACACTAGTGTTTTTTTCGGATCCGTCATGGATTTGCAAAAGCGCTTCCGTTACAATAATACAACTGCATGTATCCGTCATGAACTGATCCGGTTGTATTATGTCTTCTATAGTCATGATGGATCCGTCTTGAACACCATTGAAAGTTAATGGGGGACGGATCCGTTTTCTGTTATGCCAGATTGTATCAGAGAAAACGGATCCGTCCCCATTGACTTGCATTGTGTGCAGGCAGCATTTTGGTGTCCACCTCCAGAGCGGAATGGTGACTGAACGGAGGCAAACTGATGCATTCTGAGCGGAACCTTTTCCATTCAGAAGGCATTGGGGCAAAACTGATCCGTTTTGGACCGATTGTGAGAGCCGCAGGTTGGGCATCCCTGAGCTAAGAAATAACAGGGCATGCATTTCCAGCACATGTCCAGTCTCAGCATGCACAGCCTTAATATTACTTTTAAATATTTTCTGTAACAGACAGTTTGCTTAGCCTCTAGTATTAGGAAAACTTTTTGTACAAATTTGTCAGACTACCTCTGCAGCTTGTGTACTTGAACTTTTCTCGGACGGTGCCTTTATAAAACCTTGCAACATTTCTGGCACAAAAGTATCAAAATTATTGAGTATACAAAGCTTAATGCCTTGTCTTACAAAATGACCTGTATCCTTAAGACAATTGTTGATTGGTTCAACTACATGGCAAGATATAATAGCCATGAATGCACTTCTACCTCTGTACTACTTACATTCCTTATTGTAGTTTTTCTGCAATTATCAGGGCTATATTAACCTACCTACTATACACTGATACATATACTGATTATCATAGGTTCTGGTGTGTGTGTGTGTGTATGTATATATATATATATATATATATATATATATATATATACCAATGGTGATTATACTCGTCAAAGGTGCATCATAAAAATTGTCTTAAAAATATGACTCATTTGATTTGTCTTGTTGGTGCCACATTCTTTGTGCTCTGTAAAAAAATAAAAAAAAGACTTAGGCCTTGTGCACATGTCAGAAGCTGAATGTTAGCACATGTAGTGGCTTTAATTTCATTTCACAATCATAGTCCCTCCTTGTGCTGCTGTTTGGTGCCTCTGTACCGCACCGTGTTTGTTCTCCACAGAAGACCTCCGTTATAAGGCCTCCGATGGAACGTGGTACTTTTTCTTTTCAACATGAAATAGAAGGCCTACAGACCTGAATCGGTGCTTTGTCACAGCTTAAACGTAGATGTTGTTCAGAGCTGTAATAAGGTAGTATGCATGAGGTCTTAGCCCGTTTTCAAATGGCCATAATTGAGCTCCATATGAGAACTGTATATTTTGTGCCATGAACAGCTTGGGATCTTTTCAGAACAAAGCAGTGAAAAGATATGGGAAATGTTTCGGTGGGGATAAAATCCTGTTCCTGTCAGTCTGTTTTCTGCACTCCCATACAAATGAATGGACGACAACCGTGTGTGTGCGGTCCCCTCTTCTTCACTTTGCAGGCCCACCTATCCTAGCGATATGCCCCCAATGTATAAAATGGGCCAACCAATTTCAATACAGACGTCCCATGGTGGAGATCATACTTACCTGGCCCCACCACTGGGATCAATCTGTCACTCTTGGGCCGACTCTTCCTCTCCCTGCAGCACTTAACATCAGTTGACTGGTGGGGATTTGGATGTGACCGCTGCAGCTAATTATAGGCTGCAGTAGTGACCTGCTCCACTTGCGTCACAACTGGTCACGTGACTCAAGGGGAACAGTTTACCGCTGCAGCCTCATCAATGGATGTTGATTTAAGAGCTGCAGGGAGAGGAAGAGCCTGAACCCAGTGGCGGGGACCAAGTAAGTATGATCACTATCAAGGGTCGGCCCCTCTGGGAGGTCTTTATTAGTTTTGGATAATGTCTTTAATGAGTGTTTGGCACTTTTGTTTGGCCAATTACATGCGGCTGTCATTGGGAATATGGGGATGAACAATCGGTAATACACGGGTCAATGTGCTGCTAACAAATAATGATTTTTGGTGCAATCACCCATTTGTCATGTCATCGGTGGAATGCTTACACAGGCAATGATCAGGCAGAAGTGTTGCTCATTCCTGATCATCGGCCCATGTAAAAGCCTACATACGGAGGGCTCATTCAGATGTCCGTATGCTTTTTAGCAAAAATGCGGATCAATTTTTTTCCAGATTAGATTCAGACCTATTCACTTCTATGGGGCCCTTTATTTCCGTTCTATGGCTCCGCAAAACCAATAAAACATGTCCTATACAGTACTTATCAGTGAAAATCAGGACATGGCCCCATTGAAGTCTATGGATCTGCAAAAAATGCGGAATGCAATCCGTTTTTGCGGACATGCTGAACAGTCTGCAAAAAAACTGATCCGCATTTTTGTGGACTGCATACGGCCGTCTAAATGAGGCCTAATGCTTGGGCTCTCTTTTTGACTTGTTACTTTACTGACCTTGTGCTGTGTTTACTTAAATGTGCCACACAACCGGATTTGCCATTTTGGATTCTGCTTCATGTCCACTGTATACCAATTTCACATTGGCTCCCAGGACCTGCAGTTTTAGGCTAGTATGAATGATTTAGATAAGAATGTTGAATGCACTCTTCATGCTGTTTGTTAGTTCTACACAGAAGTCCTTTGCATGTTTTGTGCACAAGATATTTTTATTACATAACAAAGGGTTTGATAAAAACCTCTGAAAAGAATAGACGCTGTTGCAAATAATTCATGTGGGTGCTTTTTTATACAATTGCTGAGGCAGTAGAATCCATGTAAAAGATTTAAAAGGGGCTCTTATAGCACAAGTGCCTTTTGTAGTGTATCCAACACAGTACCCTTGTATGACCAACTGTCATCTTTGAATCTGAAATGTAATACCTTTTTATAGGAGATTCCAGACTAATATAAAAATTCTACCTGGTTAGGCCAAATTCTTATCTTTGTGGTACACTGTTGGTTTGTGAACACAGATTTTTATAATTTCTCCAACTCTTGGCTCAATAGACCTGACTTCCCAGGGCATACAACCCGGCATTACTCAGACTCAACTTTGATATACTACAATTCTCTAAATTTGACCACCATTTGTATTTGGCACATCTGCCGAACCTCATCTAAAACAATTAGGTTTGTAAGATCTGAATGATTTACACTTTATCTCCCATAGTTACTCTGTGTTTTGGACAGATAAATCTTAAAGGGTTTGTATGAGATAAGAAATAGGTTCTGTTTCTGCAATATAGCCTGACAAGAATGGCAATGCTTATGTGAAAAGAAACTTTCTAATGTCATATCCCTTTTAAGTACAATGTTTCCTTATTGCCAATAGCAACCAGAGCTCAGCTTAAAGGGTACCTGTCAGCAGAGTTTGATATTAACCTACTGCCATGGTGTGCTCAAATACTTTTGTAGATGGCCTGTTGAAATCTCTGGCCTGAGAGAAAGTGAAGTTATAAAATCAGTGTACTACTGTCCAATAGTGATCTGCTGATCCAGAGACACTTTCTGCTTCATAACTTTAGTTTCTCCCTCCTACTAAAACCAGTGATTTCAACAAGGTCATCTCTGCAAAGGTATTTACAAGCACATATGTAGCATGCCGATAGTTTAAAGTTGATGTTTAGATAATGGGTAAAATGGTTTAAAATGCTCTCCATACCGACACCCCTCTCCCCCCACTGCTGTTCCAATGTTTACCAGGTTATTGCTAGTCTCTTCTTTCTGGATCAGGCTTGACACACAGGCTGTACTGTCCTGCTAAGTGCACGCGCGCACAGCGTCATTGGTTGCTATGACGCTGTGCGCGCGGCAGGCCGGGTTTTCTCAGACCACGGTCCGTGAAAATCCACGTATGTGTAAATGAGGCCTTAGTTGGGACATTGCTGAGGCCAATAACTGGCTGTGTGTGCATCTCCTGTTTATTTCCTGTGTGTCAAATCTGGACCTTAAAGCGGAGGTCCAGTAGGTGTTGGAAAGAACACAGCAGGGAATCGGTGAGATGAGTAGTGTGTGTGTGTTTTTTTTTTTTTTTGTTTTTTTTTACTCCATTGTCAATGTAATTTATCCCACCGGCCAACCTCTTTAATATTGAAAACTTGCTAACCGGTTCTAAGGCTTCATTCAAGCCCGATTATTAAGAATTGTCCATCTTGTGACTGCAATACACAGATGATTTTCAGTATGCAAGTAAGTCTATATATGTCTGCATAGTACACTATGTGGGCATATGGGCCAGCTGACACCCTCACTGGCCTGCTGACACCCATGCCATGTGTTTTTCCACACAGATCTGAAAAAAATTGACAAAATAGCACCCTTCGCTTTTATGGGTCTATGTGATGTCTGTTGTACAAACAGATGTAAATTACATTTGTATGATTCAGTCCTAAGTCTTTTAAAGGTCTCTGGAGAAGCTAAACTTTGGGTGCTATGGGCAATAAGCCATTTTTCTAATGGACATTTTTAGTATGTATCTTTATATTATACAGTAATTATCTTTCAAAATATCTTTATACTCCTATGAACAAGAAAGTATGAACTTCTCAGGTATTGTTCTTATCTTATACATTATTTCATTTAAACATGAGGATAAAACCAGTTTAGCCTCAAGTTGCAGCGCCTTGCAATGCCAAATGTTTACCATAATTTAAGGGCTGTTATCCAAGTCTTTGTCGTTTTATTGTGTCCATTCTGGTAACTTTTTTCAGTTGAATAAAAATGTGTCATTTCAACAAGATGAGCCATGTGTTTCTGTGTTAATTTTCATTTCTAAATGAAAAAAGAAGAAATTAATAAGTTTTTAAGAGCTTGTGCACCAGGGTTGTCATAGAGATAAATACATCCACTGTCATACCGTGAGTCTTTTCCTGTCGGACTTTACAGAAAAAAAATTGGAGCATTGGATGCCATGTGTATTTTGCCCCTAGAAGTGCTAAAGCTGCTTTTCTACTTTGGGTGATTCATGGCATGCACACAGGATGTTAATGTAGGTATTTGACTTGATTTATTGAATTTGCTTGTTTGTCATTGAAAGGTGCAATCAAAATGTGTGACCGCAGTTTCTTCATCGGTCTTGAAATATTTTCAAAATTAATATACAGCTCAGTGCATGATTTATTTTTAAGTAGAATTCTAGTATACCTTGTCAGGCAATGGGTGTGGAACCACCAAACTGATTTGACTTAGGCTGCGTTCACACGAGCGTGTCCGGATTAGTTCCGGATGCGTCCCGGTGTGTTGCGGCAAACCCGCGCGAGTAGGAATGCAATTGCAGTCAGTTTTGACTGCGATTGCGTTCCGATGTTCAGTTTTTATCGCGCGTGTGCAATGTGTTTTGCACGCGCGTGATAAAAAACCGACTGTGGTACCCAGACCCGAACTTCTTTACTGAAGTTCAGGTTTGGGTTCGGTGTTGTGTAGATGTTATTATTTTCCCTTATAACATGGTTATAAGGGAAAATAATAGCATTCTGAATACAGAATGCATAGTAGGTGATCAATTGAGGGTTAAAAAAAAATAAAAATTAACTCACCTTGTCCTCTTGTTCGCGTAGTTCTCCCGGTCTTTAGTTCTTTAAAAAGATGAACTATGGGCTAAAGGACCTTTGGTGACGTCAGATCACATGCTCCAATCACATGGTACATAATTAACATGATAATGCTCCGTGCCTCTCGGTGACCTTTTTACTACAAAATCACAGTGAGATAAAGTGGTCACCGTTATTTTGTAGTAAAAGGGTCACAGAGAGGCAAAGAGCATTATGAATTATGTTAATGTGCCGTGCCTTTGCTGTCCAGACCGGGGCTTGGCACTCTTTCACGCAGTGAATTCCACACACTGGATCCGCTCGGGTGAAAGAGCCCTAAGGATGTTATCCTGGAAGTCCCTGGTTTCCTTTACTTAACCCCTTTATCTGGATTTTGCTGCTGGTGAACAACCAGACCACTATCTCCTGGAGTAGTCTGTTTGACAACTGATTAACAGGGGTCAAGAGACATCAGTGTGGAACATTGAAGGGTAAGACCAACTGTAGTCATGAACAGGCTGAGGTCAGGGGCAGTCAGAGCATGTACAATCCAATAAACAGTCCAAAGTCGAGATGGGCAGCTCAGGGTCAGTATGGAGGTCAGGCAGAGAAGGGTCAATTCCAATAAACAGGCTGTGCATGTTGATAAATGTATAAGAGGACACTTTTTCAGGGCACTAGTGGACTAGAACCTATTATTGTTCATGCACCCTCCCATAGGAGAAGATGCTTAAAGTACCCTAAGGAGGCCAGCCATTGACTGCTGAGCAAAGCAGCAGCTGCCACAGGCACCAAATTTATGGATGTCACATTTCTATCTTAGGCTACTTTCACACTAGCGTTGTTTGACTCCGGCGTTCAATTCCGACACCGGAACTGCCCGCCGGATCCGGAAAAACGTGTGAAAACGCATTACATTTGAATCCTGATCAGGATTTTGATCACAATGAAAAAAATGCATTGGAAAAAAACGGATCTTTTTTTCACATTTTTCAGGTTTAACATGCAAAAGCCGGATCCGGTTTGACGGAACACACGGCGCCGGATCCGGTGTTAATGCAAGTCAATGGGAAAAAGGCCGGATCCGGCGTTCAGTCAAAGTGTTCAGGATTTTTGGCCGGAGGGAAAAATACAACATGCTACGGTTTTCTGAAAAGCCTGATCAGTCAAAAAGATTGAACTGAAGACATCCTGATGCATCCTGAACGGATTACTCTCCATTCAGAATGCATTAGGATAAAACTGATCAGTTCTTTTCCGGATTTGAGCCCCTAGGACGGAACTCAGCGCTGGAAAAGAAAAACACTAGTGTGAAAGTACCCTTAAGATGTTATTCCACTTTATATGCCACCCTTTTACTGAAGAAAGATTGCAACAGTATTAAGACTTTAAGTAGCAGTTGATAAATCTGACTTAAATCAGCTAGACCGGGTAAACCACCTCCACTTACGCACTCAATTGTCAAAACTGGAGTGAGTGGGCTAAAAAGACAAAATGTTGCCAACTTTTTGTGCAGGTAAGCTAAAACAGTCACGAAGTCTAATTTTGCAACTTTTTTAAAGCAAAATTTCAGTCGCGCCAGGTCTAATAAATCCCCCCCGTTTGTATGTGTGTACTTTCACACTTGCTGTAGCCTTTTCCTGCAGGCTTTTCCCAAATTTGTTCAGTAGGATTGATTTATTTTAAAAACTATTTTAAGGAATTTGGGTTTCATTGTTTCATCATATAATATACTAATGCATTGATAAATGATAAATATTTTTTGAGTGACTCATGGAGGTGTCCATGATTTTGAAAAGAAACAGTGCTCTCTTCCTGAAAACAAAAAAAATTAGAACAAAGGCTCATAGTGTTTAATAAAGGATTCAATCAGGGATGCTCAACCTGCGGCCCTCCAGCTGTTGCAAAACTTCCAGCATGCCTGGACATCCTACAGCACGGCATGGTGGGAGTTGTAGTTTTACAACAGCTGGAGGGTCGCAGGTTGAGGCTCCCTGAATTACAACATTTGCAGCATGTGTGTACCTCTTGGCATTTTAGGATATGTTAAAATACCCAATGTGTATTTCTCAAAATACAAAACACTGCAAACAATATTGAAGTTGAGGCATAAGAAGCTCCAAAGTTATCGTATTCTATTACCCATGGACCCACGTAAACCTGGAACCAGCGATGCCAAGCAGATGAAAGTTTTTATTCAAGACACAATGGTAGCTAGCATTCAGTATTTAATTGCAGCATCTAACTGTGCTCCCTATGCCCCTTCTCCCCTAGCATGTGTGAGCTGAACTACCATCTTCCAGGTATAGCAGAAATATGACTTTCCACATTCTGATGTTCAGCAGTTCTTAAATAACCCCTTCGGGGCTCTGCCATTTTTCACCTTAAAGGGGTATTCCCATCTCAGACACCGCTGGGACCCGCACTTACAAAGAGAATGAATCAGGGAACGCTGTGGCTGGAGGACCCCGGATTTTCTGGGGTCTGACCACCACCAAGCGCTGCTCCCATAGAGGTGAATGGGAGTGCACCGTGCATGCACGCCCCTTGCTCTCATTCATTTCTATGGAGCAGATTGCAATAGCCAAGCCAGCGCCTGGCTATTTTCGGCGGCCCCATAGAAATGAATGGAGGGCGGCTGCGCATGCGCAGTGCACCCTGCATTCATTTCCCTGCTCAGTTCCCATTGTAGGTGCGGGTCCCAGCGGTGTCACTTTGTGGTGATAACTTTTTAAAATGCTTTCACTTATCCAGGCCATTCTGAGATTGTTTTCTCGTCACATATTTTTTTAAAAAATACCAAATTTAATTGGAAAATTTGCAAATTTCAATTTCTCTCTTTTTAAAATACATAGTAATATCTCCAAAAATAGTTATTACTTTACATTCCCCATATGTCTACTTCATGTTTGGATCATGTTTTGAAAATTACATTTTATTTTTTTTGGGATGTTAGAAGTTTAGAAGCAAATCTTACCCATTACCCAATTTTTTAAGGACCAGTTCAGTTATGAAGTCCCTTTGTGGTGCTTGCATATTAGAAACCACCCCTTTTTAGAACCTACACCCCTCAGGCTATCCAAAACTGTTTTTACTAACTTTGTTAACCCTTTAGATGCCCCACTAGAGTTAAAGGAAAATAGGAATTAAATTTCAAAATTTCACTTTTTTTTTTTTTTTTTTAGCAGATTTAAAATTTTAATCCATTTCTCTGCAACACAGAAAACAGGGTTAACAGCCAAACAAAACTCAAAATCTATTACCCTGATTCTGGAGTTTACAGAAACACCCCATATGTGCTCAGAGTGGAAGGAGAGCCGATTTAGCTGGAATGGTAATTGGGAGCTATGTCGCATATGATGACACCCTGAGGTGGCCCTACAGTGGAAACCCCCCAAAAAGTGACCCCATTTTGGAAACTACACCCCTCAAGGAATCTTTCAAGGTGTGTAGTGAGCACTTTGACCTTAAAGGTGTTTCCTAGAATTAGGAAACACTTGGCAGTGAAAATGAAACATTGCATTTTTTTCGAGAAATTGCTTTACACCCACATTTTTCACTTTCCCAAAGGGATAACAGGACAAAATGCACCCCACATTTTGTTCCCCATTTCCCCCGAATACGGCATCACCCCATATGTGCTCAAAAAATGATGTATGGGCGCACAGCAGGGCTCTAGAGTCAAACAGCAAAATATGGACTTTGCTGGCCTGAATTGGCAGACATGGATTTTAGGTGCCATGTCACATTTAAAAAAAAATTCCCGAGGTCCTCAAATTAAAACCTCAAGAAGTTACCCCATTTTGGAAAGTGCACCCCTGTACAAACATTTTAAGGGGTGGAAAGGGCACTTTTGACCTAACAGGTTTTTCACAGAAATTAATATGTAGTGGTTGGTGAAAAGTGGATCTGTAAGCTATGCGGACTAAATCGGAGATATAAGGTGGTAAAACTTCAGGGTACATCAAGGATGAAATTAAATGAATACTTTATAGATGAGTGGTAGATTTTAAAACACTCCTGCATGCGCAGGCCAGGTTTTTCAGGACAGGTTTTGCAGTGGTAAATGGTGTCTTTCCTTATCCGCCTTTTGGAACACACCCTGCATATTTTTTGGGTCCTTCCCTTGCTTGCTGTCTAGGGGACTTGACCTGGAAAATATTGCCCTGGTACAACACAGGCATCATGACTTCCTGAAGTACTGGGACCCTCCCCGGCCTAGCTTTTAAAAATTAGGGCCTTAACAACCACCTCTTGGAACTGAAGGAAAGTTCCTGTGTGGCATGCAGATTGAAATAGCATGTACGCATTGCATATTGCCATCTATGCAATGTGTACGGACAGCTTTTTGTACCACACTTTCGTTTTTCATGTGGCACTGTAGGGCTTCCGAAGTTGATCTGAAAGATCCATCCCTCCCATGTGCCTGTAGTAGTCCAGGATACGAACTGGTTTTGGGGTAGTGGTTGTGGTACCTCGTAGAGCAGCAGGGGAGCTGGTGTTAGTGTGAATGGTGGTCTGTACAAGGACCACCAGCATGTTCTTTCTCATGGAGAAGAGCCCTACTTTCACCCATTCTCAGTGGTTGCCCTACCAGGGATCTAGGAAGGCCTCTTAGATTTTTGCGCACTGTGCCGCAAGCCACAGTACCTCTGGCAGTTAGGGACATAAATAGGGGTATGCTGGTATAATAGTTATCCACATAGAGGTGGTAACCCTTATCCAGCAGTGGGTGCAGAAAGTCCAACACGATCTTCCCACTAACTCCTAGGATTGGGGGGGGGGGGGGGCGGGCATTCTGAGGGTTCTATCTGGGAATCTTGTAGGTGTACCCGGAGCTACTCTCACAAAGATTGTAAATCTTTATGCCATACCTTGCCCGTTTGCTAGGCAGATACTGACTGAATCTAATCCTCCCTTTGAAAAGTAATAGGGACTCATCTACACAGACATTTTTATATCTGGGTTGTACACCTCAGCAAACTTGGTGTTAAAGTGGTCAATGACGTTTTGGGGTGGACACTGTGCATTATCGTTGTAGTGTAGGAATTTCCGAATTTACTCAAATCGCTTCCAGGTTATGGTCTTACTGTAAATTGGAGTCTAGTAGAAAATGTCTGAACTCCAATATTATCTAACGTTTTGGCTTCTTTACAACACCCATATGCAGCACGAGTCCCCAAAACCTCATCATCTCTTCTGCACTTACTGGGGTCCAACCTAGGGGTGTAGCATATGCTGATGTAGGGTTCTGAGCAATGAACTGTTGGGCGTAAAAATTGGTTTGGGCCACCATTAAATTTACAAAATCTTCAGAGAAGAAGAATTTGAAAAGAGCTAGTTCAGTGAAGCCCGCACAGTCTATCTGTATTCCGGTGCTGCCCTCAAAATACGGAATTTGGGGCTGATAATCGTCAGGGGGTGGGGTCCATATGGGCTCATTCTAGGGGGCTGCCTCAGCTGTTTTTCTGGGGTGCCTTTTAGAGGGTCCCTCATCAGCGGATGATGATGATGAGGGGGTAGAGAAAAGTGGCATCCTCTTCTCCCTCACTGGCAGACTCCGTATCAGAGGCAAGATATGAGTATGCCTCTTCAGCTGAGTATACTCGTTGGGACGGACAGGCCATTTTTATTGGGGTGTTAAATGTGTAAACCTTTAGTGTGAGGGGTGTGTATGTTGGGTTTTCACACATGAAGGGGCTTGTAATAAATTTGAAATACAGAAAAAAGGAGTAGAAAAAAAAAGTTAAAAAATTAATTACAGGTGCACGATGCACGCACAAAGATGTTGCCTTCGTGCAAAATTCTACACTAACGCTACCTAACTAAAATTGATTTCTATATATATATGTATATGGAGATTTATATATATATATAGATAGATAGTTATAACTAACTACACAAAGAAAGAAAAAAAAATCTGCAAAGTATAATGAGCAGACCGGTCAGAAAAATGAATGTTTCTGATCAGCGCTCAGCAGGTGCAGGACACACACGCACCGATATTATGTGCGTGCAAAAATCTACACTAACACTACCTAAAATTGATTTCTATTTAACACTAAATGTATTTTTTACACCCAAAAAAAGAAAGAAAACCGCACAAAAGCGACTAGTAAAAAAAATGGTTTCTATTGGTGCTCGGGGCTGCAGAACGCACGCAAGATGACGTTTGGTGCATCTGTGCTGACACTGCAGTATACAAATTTACTGCAGATACAAA
Source organism: Bufo bufo (assembly GCF_905171765.1). Taxonomy (NCBI): domain Eukaryota; kingdom Metazoa; phylum Chordata; class Amphibia; order Anura; family Bufonidae; genus Bufo; species Bufo bufo. The sequence goes on from NC_053390.1 coordinate 456,029,773, forward strand.
AAAAAAAACATCTAAAAATCAACTTCTATACAGTGCCTTGCAAAAGTATTCACCCCCCCTTGACTTTTTTCATATTTTGTTACATTAAAGCCTTAATTTTAATGTTTTGTATATCTGAATTTTATGTGATGGATCAGAACACAATAGTCTAAGTTGGTGAATTGAAATGAGAAAAAGAAAAAAAAAATTAATAAAATATAAAAAAATAAAACTATTGTTTAGAAAAAGAAAGCAGAAAATTGTCTTGTTCATATGTATTCACCCCCTTTGTTAGGAAGCCCATAAAAAGCTCTAGTGCAACCAATTACCTTCAGAAGTTACATAGCGTATTTTTCCCCCCATAAGATGCACTTTTTTTCCCCCCAAAAGTGGGGGGAAAGTGCCCCTGCGTCTTATGGGGCGAATGCTGGCAATTTTACATCTCAGTCTGCGATATATTAGGGAGGAGGGACTGAAGTTGGTGGGGAGAGCGGCGGGCAGTGCAGGCCCTGTGCTCTGGCCCCGCCGCTCAGTATGTACTGTTTTATACGTAGTGTTAATCATCATATCTAAACTGAGTAATGATGCGCTCCCCATGTGTACCGTACTTACATGTCACGCTCCTGTAGTAAGCACTAGCAGGCAGGCCGGGCGGCCGTAACTCACTGAGGTCACGTGCCTGCTCCGCCAACTTTATGAATGAAGCAGGCGGAGCAGGCATGTGATCTCCGTGAGTTACGGCCTGCTGCTAGTGCTTACTACAGGAGCGTGACATGTAAGTACGGTACACATGGGGAGCATATCATTACTCAGTTTAGATATGATGATTAACACTACGTAGAATACAGTACATACTGAGCGGTGGGGCCAGAGTACAGTGCCTGCACTGCCTGCCGCTCTCCCCGCCTTATCCAGCCCCTCCCTAGGAATCTGTGGATGGGATAATGATGGGGGGGGGGGGTCTGTGGATGGCATTATGATGGGGGGGGATCTGTGGATGGGACTGTTATGGGGAGGATCTGTGGATGACACATAGCATTGTCATCCACAGATCCACCACCCCATAACAGTGCCATCCACAGATCCCCCCCCCCACCATCTTAATGTCATCCACAGACCCCCCCCCATCATAATGCCATCCACAGCTCCCCCCCATAACAGTGCCATCCACAAATCCACCACCCCATAACAGTGCATCATCCACAGATCCCCCATAATAGTGTCATGCACAGACCGCCATTAGTTCAAACCCACCAAAAGCACACCTTTTGGTTAGGATATATATTTTTCTTATTTTCCTCCTCAAAAACCTAGGTGCTTATGGGCTGGTGCGTCTTATAGGGCGAAAAATACGGTAATTAGTGAAATGATGTCTACCTGTGTGCAATCTAAGTTTCACATGATCTGTCATTACATACAGTGCTGCCCATAATTATTCATACCCCTGGCAAATTTTGACTTAAAGTTACTTTTAATTCAACCAGCAAGTAATTTTTTGACAGGAAATGACAGGTGTCTCCCAAAATATAATAAGACAATGTACAAGAGGCATTATTGTGGGGGGAAAAAAAAATTCTCAGCTTTTATTTACATTTAAAGGGGTTGTCCGGTATTGGGGACATTGTTCTAATTGTACAACAGTAAAACAAATATTACACACATAACTATCCTAACTTTGCCACACATGTCTGATGCCCCGTTTTCATATAGCAAATTCTAAGTCGGAAGTGCCTATTTTCTCATAGTCAGTGACGTACCGGGTCCCTTGCTGCAGAGCGAAGCCTCTTCTTCCGCTTCCCAGGGAGCCCAGTGACGTCACCAACAGCCTCTGTAATTATTCAGGTCGCAGGGAGGGGCTGTAACTAGGCTGGAAGACATTGCGCTAAGCCACGCCCCTCCAGCCCGGTGACGTCACCATCAGCCTCAGTAATTGTGTAGATCGCAGGGAGGGGCGGTGACTAGGCTGTAAGACATTGCGCTAAGCCACGCCCCTCCGGTCCGGTGACGTCACCAGGCATGGCACTTTCTAATGAATGGAGGCGGAATATTAATGAGGGGGTGCAGATGATAGTTGGCTGTAACCACGTGATGCCGCGCTGCGCTGGAACCCACAGTGCAGTGCGGCAGGAAGTTAGGCAAAGATAAACATATATGTAAACAATGCGTGGGGGACCATCGGAGCCATGTAGAAGTGGCGAAAATACCTCAACACATATGGGGGGAACTTTAATCAACTGTTAATAGTGAGTACACTTAAAAAATATATATATATTTGATCCCGGACAACCCCTTTAAGCAAAAAGTGTCCAGTCGAAAATTATTCATACCCTTCTCAATAATCAATAGAAAAGCCTTTATTGGCTATTACAGCAATCAAACGCTTCCTATAATTGCAGACCAGCTTTTTGCATGTCTCCACAGATATTTTTGCCCATTCATCTTTAGCAATGAGCTCCAAATCTTTCAGGTTGGAGGGTCTTCTTGCCATCACCCTGATCTTTAGCTCCCTCCACAGATTCTCAATTGGATTCAAGTCTGGACTCTGGCTGGGCCACTCCAAAATGTTAATGTTGTCTGCTAACCATTTCTTCACCCCTTTTGCTGTGTGTTTTGGTTCATTGTCATGCTGAAATGTCCATTGGTGCCCAAGGCCACATATCTCTGCAGACTGCCTGATGTTGTCTTTGAGAATCCTCATGTATTGCTCTTTTTTATGGTGCTGTTTACTGTGATTAGGTTCCATGGTCCATTGGCTGAAAAACACCCCCAAAGCATTAGGTTCCCACCACCATGTTTGACAGTGGGGAGGGTGTTCTTTGGTTTGAAGGCTTCTCCTTTTTTACACCAAATGAAGGAAACATCATAGTGACCAAACAATTAAATTTTTTGTTTCATCTGACCATAACACAGAAGACCAGAAGTCTTCTTCTTTGTCCAGATGAGATTTTGCAAAGGCCAAGCAAGCTTTTGTGTGCCTTATCTGGAGAAGTGTCGTCCTCCTTGGTCTGCATCGGTGGAACCCAGCAGTGTGCAGTGTCCGTTGGATTGTCTGCCTTGAGACATTGCCACCAGCAGAGCCCAGATTCACCAGGATGGCCTTGGTTGTGATCCTTGGATTCTTTTTCACCTCTCTAACTATCCTCCTGGCCAGCACAGGTGTCACTTTTGGCTTCCGACCACGTCCTCTGCGATTTTCCACAGTGCGGAACATCATGTATTTTTTAATAATACTTTGCACTGTAGCCACTGGAACTAGAAATGGCCTTGTAGCCCTTTCCTGACTTGTGAGCAGCCACAATGCACAGCCGCAGGTCCTCACTGAGCTCCTTTGTCTTAGCCATGACTGTCCACAAACCAACTGCAGAGAGCTGCTGTTTTTCACCTGTTGAGTTGATAAAAACTGTTCCCAATTAATCAGGGTAATTAGGATGCTTTAGAACAGCTTGGACTATTTGGAATGGTATAGAACTTTTGATTTTCCCACAGACTGTGACAGTTTGTGAAGGGTATGAATAATTTTGGACTGGACACTTTTTGCTCAAATGTAAATAAAAGCTGAGAAATGTCTTTCTTTTTTACAAAATAATGCCTCTTGTACATCATCTTATTATCTTTTGGGAGACACATGTCATTTCCCGTCAAAAAAATTACTTGCTGGTTGAATAAAAGTAACTTAGTCAAAATTTGCCAGGGGTATGAATAATTATGGGCAGCACTGTATACACACCTTTTTTGAAAGGCCTCAAAGGCTGCAACACCTAAGCAAGAGGCATCCCTAACCAAACACTGCCATGAAGACCAAGGAACTCTCCAAACTAATAAGGGACAATGTTGTTGAGAAGTACAAGTCAGGGTTAGGTTATAAAAAAAAGATCCAAATCTTTGATGATCCCCATCAAATCTATTATAACCAAATGGAAAGAACATGGTACAACAGCAAACCTGCCAAGAGACGGATGCCCACCAAAACTCACGGACCGTGCAAGGAGGACATTAATCAGAGAGGCAGCACAGAGACCTAAGGTAACCCTGGAGGCTCCCAAAATATATGGACTAAGGCTACTTTCACACTTGCGTTCGGAGCGGATCCGTCTGATGTTTCATCAGACGGATCCGCTCCGATAATGCAGACGTTCGCATCCTTTCAGAACGGATGCGTCTGCATTAAAACTTAGAAAATTTTCTAAGTGTGGAAAGTTGTCTGAGCGGATCCGTTCAGACTTTACATTGAAAGTCAATGGGGAACGGATCCGCTTGAAGATTGAGCCATATGGTGTCATCTTCAAGCGGATCCGCCCCCATTGACTTACATTGTAAGTCTGGACGGATCCGCTCGCCTCCGCACGGCCAGGCGGACACCCGAACGCTGCAAGCAGCGTTCAGGTGTCCGCTCACTGAGCGGAGCGGAGGCTGAACGCTGGCAGGCGGATGCATTCTCAGTGGATCCGCCTCCACTGAGAATGCATTAGGGCCAGACGGATGCGTTCGGGACCGCTCGTGAGCCCCTTCAAACGGAGCGCACGAGCGGACACCCGAACGCTAGTGTGAAAGTAGCCTAAGGTGCTCTGGTCTGATGAGACTAAAATTGAACTTTTCAGCCATCAAAGAAAACGCGATGTCTGGCGCAAACCTAACACATCACATCACCCAAAGAACACCATCCTCACAGTGAAACATGGTGGTGGCAGCATCATGCACTGGTCAGAGTTGAGGGGAAGATGGATGGTGCTAAATACAGGGATATTCTTGAGCAAAACCTGTAACACTCTGTGCGTGATTTGAGGCTAAGACGGAGGTTCACCTTCCAGCAGGACAATGACCCCAAACACACTGCTAAGGCAACACTTCAGTGGTTTAAGGGGAAACATGTAAATGTGTTTGAATGGCCTAGTCAAAGCTCATATCTCAATCCAATAGAAAATCTGTGGTCAGACTTAAAGATTGCTGTTCACAAGCGCAAACCATCCAACTTGAAGGAGCTGGAGCAGTTTTGCAAGGATGAATGGGCAAAAATCCCAGTGGTAAGATGTGGCAAGCTCATAGAGACTTATCCAAAGCGACTTGGAGCTGTGATTGCTGCAAAAAGTGGCTCTACAAAGTATTGACTTTAGGGGGGGGTGAATAGTTATGCACATTGACTTTTTCAGTTGTTTTGTCCTATTTGTTGTTTGCTTCACAATAAAAAAAAAATAAACAAACATCTTCAAAGTTGTGGGCATGTTCTGTAAATTAAATGATGCAAATCCTCAAACAATCTATATTAAAGGGTTTCTGTTACCCCATTAAACCGTTTTTTTTTTTTCTTTACTAATAATCCCTATAGTGCGATCTCATGATACATAAGCAAATTAATCATTTTGGTTCAGTAGAATTTGCTAAAAATCGATTTTTAAAATATGCTAAATACCTTGCTACCAGCAAGTAGGGCGGCTACTTGCTGGTAGCAGCCGCATCCTCCGATGGTAATGACGCCCACTCGGCATGCTGATTGACAGGGCCAGGGAAGGGAATCGTTCTCTGCTGGCGCTGTTAGAATTTGAAATCTCGCGCCTGCGCCGTACCTGTCTTCAATCGGCGCAGGCGCACTGAGAGGCGGCCGCTCTCTCGACCGCTCCATCCTCAATGCACCTGCGTCGATGACGTCATCAAGTACACCCGGAAGAGATTTATTATTAATAATCGTTGGTGGTATAGTGTTAATAACTGTCATTTTTATAAAATTATTTATTCCCATTTCATTGGTGGTTTTTGTGGCAGCATGCTTATTATGTACATACTTACCTGATTCAAGCATCCAGCGACGTCACCAGACTCTCCGCCTCCTTCCAGCGATGCCGGCGTCTTCTCTTCCGGGTGTACTTGATGACGTCATCGACGCAGGCGCATTGAGGATGGAGCGGTCGAGCGAGCGGCCGCCTCTCAGTGCGCCTGCGCCGATTGAAGACAGGTACGGCGCAGGCGCGAGATTTCAAATTCTAACAGCGCCAGCAGAGAACGATTCCCTTCCCTGGCCCTGTCAATCAGCATGCCGAGGGGGCGTCATTACCATCGGAGGATGCGGCTGCTACCAGCAAGTAGCCGCCCTACTTGCTGGTAGCAAGGTAATTAGCATATTTTAAAAATCGATTTTTAGCAAATTCTACTGAACCAAAATGATTAATTTGCTTATGTATCATGAGATCGCACTATAGGGATTATTAGTAAAGAAAAAAAAAAAAACGGTTTAATGGGGTGACAGAAACCCTTTAATTCCAGGTTGTGAGGCACCAAAATATGAAAAAAAGTCAAGGGGGGTGAATACTTTTGCAAGGCACTGTGTGTAATATATATATATATATATATATATATATACACTGCTCAAAAAAATAAAGGGAACATAAAAATAACACATCCTAGATCTGAATTAATGAAATATTCTTCTGAAATACTTTGTTCTTTACATAGTTGAATGTGCTGACAACAAAAATTAAAAATGGAAATCTAATTTTTCAACCCATGGAGGTCTGGATTTGGAGTCACACTCAAAATTAAAGTGGAAAAACACACTACAGGCTGATCCAACTTTGATGTAATGTCCTTAAAACAAGTCAAAATGAGGCTCAGTAGTGTGTGTGGCCTCCACTTGCCTGTATGACCTCCCTACAACGCCTGTGCATGCTCCTGATGAGGTGGCAGACGGTCTCCTGAGGGATCTCCTCCCAGACCTGGACTAAAGCATCTGCCAACTCCTGGACAGTCTGTGGTTGGTGGATAGAGCGAGACATGATGTCTCAGATGTGCTCAATTGGATTCAGGTCTGGGGAACAGGTGGGCCAGTCCATAGCATCAATGCCTTCGTCTTGCAGGAACTGTTGACACATTTCAGCCACATAAGGTCTAGCATTGTCTTGCATTAGGAGGAACCCAGGGCCAACCGCACCAGCATATGGTCTCACAAGGGGTCTGAGGATCTCATCTCGGTACCTAATGGCAGTCAGGCTACCTCTGGCGAGCACATGGAGGGCTGTGCGGCCCTCCAAAGAAATGCCACCCCACACCATTACTGACCCAATGCCAAACCGGTCATGCTGGAGGATGTTGCAGGCAGCAGAACGTTCTCCACGGCGTCTCCAGACTCTGTCACATGTGCTCAGTGTGAACCTGCTTTCATCTGTGAAGAGCACAGGGAGCCAGTGGCGAATTTGACAATCTTGGTGTTCTCTGGCAAATGCCAAACGTCCTGCACGGTGTTGGGCTGTAAGCACAACCCCCACCTGTGGATGTCGGGCCCTCATATCACCCTCATGGAGTCTGTTTCTGACCGTTTGAGCAGACACATGCACATTTGTGGCCTGCTGGAGGTCATTTTGCAGGGCTCTGGCAGTGCTCCTCCTGTTCCTCCTTGCACAAAGGCGGAGGTAGCTGTCCTGCTGCTGGGTTGTTGCCCTCCTACGGCCTCTTCCACGTCTCCTGATGTACTGGCCTGTCTCCTGGTAGCGCCTCCATGCTCTGGACACTACTCTGACAGACACAGCAAACCTTCTTGCCACAGCTCGCATTGATGTGCCATCCTGGATAAGCTGCACTACCTGAGCCACTTGTGTGGGTTGTAGACTCCGTCTCATGCTACCACTAGAGTGAAAGCACCGCCAGCATTCAAAAGTGACCAAAACATCAGCCAGGAAGCATAGGAACAAGTGGTCTGTGATCACCACCTGCAGAACCACTTCTTTATTGGGGGTGTCTTGCTAATTGCCTATAATTTCCACCTGTTGTCTATGCCATTTTCACAACAGCATGTGAAATTGATTGTCACTCAGTGTTGCTTCCTAAGTGGACAGTTTTATTTCACAGAAGTGTGATTGACTTGGAGTTACATTGTGTTGTTTAAGTGTTCCCTTTATTTTTTTGAGCAGTGTACACTCACCTAAAGAATTATTAGGAACACCTGTTCTATTTCTCATTAATGCAATTATCTAGTCAACCAATCACATGCAGGATAACAGGCCGAACTGGATGGACTGGATGGACAAATGTCTTTTTTCGGCCTTATGTACTATGTTACTATGTTACTATGTTACATGGCAGTTGCTTCAATGCATTTAGGGGTGTGGTCCTGGTCAAGACAATCTCCTGAACTCCAAACTGAATGTCAGAATGGGAAAGAAAGGTGATTTAAGCAATTTTGAGCGTGGCATGGTTGTTGGTGCCAGACAGGCCGGTCTGAGTATTTCACAATCTGCTCAGTTACTGGGATTTTCACGCACAACCATTTCTAGGGTTTACAAAGAATGGTGTGAAAAGGGAAAAACATCCAGTATGCGGCAGTCCTGTGGGCAAAAATGCCTTGTGGATGCTAGAGGTCAGAGGAGAATTGGCCGACTGATTCAAGCTGATAGAAGAGCAACGTTGACTGAAATAACCACTCGTTACAACCGAGGTATGCAGCAAAGCATTTGTGAAGCCACAACATGCACAACCTTGAGGCGGATGGGCTACAACAGCAGAAGACCCCACCGGGTACCACTCATCTCCACTACAAATAGGAAAAAGAGGCTACAATTTGCACGAGCTCACCAAAATTGGACTGTTGAAAAATGTTGCCTGGTCTGATGAGTCTCGATTTCTGTTGAGACATTCAAATGGTAGAGTCCGAATTTGGCGTAAACAGAATGAGAACATGTATCCATCCTCTGATGGCTACTTCCAGCAGGATAATGCACCATGTCACAAAGCTTGAATCATTTCAAATTGGTTTCTTGAACATGACAATGAGTTCACTGTACTAAAATGGCCCCAACAGTCACCAGATCTCAACCCAATAGAGCATCTTTGGGATGTGGTGGAACGGAAGCTTCGTGCCCTGGATGTGCATCCCTCAAATCTCCATCAACTGCAAGATGCTATCCTATCAATATGGGCCAACATTTCTAAAGAATGCTATCAGCACCTTGTTGAATCAATGCCACGTAGAATTAAGGCAGTTCTGAAGGCAAAAAGGGGTCCAACACCGTATTAGTATGGTGTTCCTAATAATTCTTTAGGTGGGTGTATATGTGTATATATATATATATATATATATATATATATATACACAGTACAGAACAAAAGTTTGGACACACCTTCTCATTCAAAGAGTTTTCTTAATTTTCATGACTATGAAGGCATCAAAACTATGAATTAACACATGTGGAATTATATACATAACAACCTTTTGCTTTGATTACTGCTTTGCACTCATGGCATTCTCTTGATGAGCTTCAAGAGGTAGTCCCCTGAAATGGTCTTCCAACAGTCTTGAAGGAGTTCCCAGAGATGCTTAGCACTTGTTGGCCCTTTTGCCTTCACTCTGCAGTCCAGCTCACCCCAAACTATCTCGATTGGGTTCAGGTACGGTGACTGTGGAGGGCAGGTCATCTGGCGCAGCACCCCATCACTCTCCTTCATGGTCAAATAGCCCTTACTTTCAAAGTTTTCCCAATTTTTCGGCTGACTGACTGACCTTCATTTCTTAAAGTAATGATGGGCACTCGTTTTTCTTAACTTAGCTGCTTTTTTCTTGCCATAATACAAATTCTAACAGTCTATTCAGTAGGACTATCAGCTGTGTATCCACCTGACTTCTCCTCAACGCAACTGATGGTCCCAACCCCATTTATAAGGCAAGAAATCCCACTTATTAAACCTGACAGGGCACACCTGTGAAGTGAAAACCATTTCAGGGGACTACCTCTTGAAGCTCATCAAGAGAATGCCAAGAGTGTGCAAAGCAGTAATCAAAGCAAAAGGTGGCTACTTTGAAGAACCTAGAATATGACTGTTTGTTATGTATATAATTCCACATGTGTTAATTCATAGTTTTGATGCCTTCAGTGTGAATCTACAATTTTCATAGTCATGAAAATAAAGAAAACTCTTTGAATGAGAAGGTGTGTCTAAACTTTTGGTCTGTACTGTGTGTGTATATATATATATATATATATATATATAAAATCAAGGAAAAAAGGCGGCACTGGAACAAAATCAAGTAGAGTTAGGGTGCACGTTCCAAGGGGAATAGGCTTCTTACCCCAATGTATAGATCCAGAAAAACGGGCGGCACTCCAAAGGATAAAAGAAAGTGAACCTTTATTCACCCAGGTGGTGCAATGTTTCGGCTCTGCACTTGAGCCTTTTTCAAGCAAAGATACAACTCAAATCACAGCATTATATACAAGTGAATCAATTAGCATATCAACATGTGATCACACTCCACCCAGTGGGTGTGTTACAAATCATGACAATCATATGTGAAAACAATGTAAGCATCGCATAAAGACAATAAACAAAGTGCGGATCAGGTAGGAAATACATGTAACATACATGTCATATATAATGTGACTAGAAACACATGCCACAAATATCTGTTAAAAGATCGATCTATCCGATCGGTGCATTTTAGTGTAATATACTTTACAGGAGGGAGGAACAGAGAGGAGGGGCGATCAAGCAAACATACCAAGAAGGCGAGGTGATTCCTGTCATGCCGCTGTTCGACGTTGTTTACCATTGTCTTTATGCGATGCTTACATTGTTTTCACATATGATTGTCATGATTTGTAACACACCCACTGGGTGGAGTGTGATCACATGTTGATATGCTAATTGATTCACTTGTATATAATGCTGTGATTTGAGTTGTATCTTTGCTTGAAAAAGGCTCAAGTGCAGAGCCGAAACGTTGCACCACCTGGGTGAATAAAGGTTCACTCTCTTTTATCCTTTGGAGTGCCGCCCGTTTTTCTGGATCTATATATATATATATATATATATATATATATATATAGAGAAGAAAATCCAGTGGGAGCACCAACCAGAATGTGGGTGCACGGTCCAACGTAGGGAAGCGGCAATCCCCAATGGTATATAGAAAGGAAGAAGTAGGACTGCACTCCGGAATAGTGGTAAAAACAGCAGTAATTAATTCACCCATACTATGGCAAGTCTTGCGACGTTTCGGCTCACAAGAGCCTTCCTCAAGCATGGTAACAGTGAAAGTGAAGACATATAAAGGCATTTACAAAGTGTCCAACCCATCAGGGTGTGGTTACAATCAGTTACAATTACATACATCTGATATAAAAAAAGTGCGTGTGCATAAAGTGACATGTGACATACAATCTACAACTTAGGGATGCCATCCCTTTTAATGTGGAATAAACTGTATACAGTACTTAGTTTAAATTGCATTCGTAGTTGCATAAGTGATAGTATAATGAATATGGATCACAGAAATAAGACCTTGGGTAGCCATGGGGCCCGCATATACCATCGCGTTCGTTGCGCGTCTCCAACTCTTCATTGCGCATGACCACACTGACATCATCGTATGAGTCATAGTGCAAAGGTCATACGCAAGCGTTCTATGTAGTCGACATAAGAACGCCATTTTACTTAAGGGAAACATACCCTCTAGTTCCGTTCGTGTTCTGTACCTAGCTGCTATCTGGACAAAATAATGATATACGACCGCTGTAGGGATCTCCTACATATCCCAGCATCTGGACCGGGATCCCGACCTTGCGAGCGGCACACCAGATCAGAAAGCCGCGAGTGTCAGAGGGGGACATTTCCATGATCCCCGCCGACAGTCAAAGCCCAATTGCTGGTAATTTAGCAGTCATGGAGGGATGGTCCCTCTACCATTACAGCAGCCATATCTTGTTAAAGGATAGTAATACATCTGGAGTAGCGCATAAGTACAAGAACGCTGATGTCCGCATTGGGCCGCATTGCTTCCAAAAGGTCAAAGTTCAAGGATCCACACCGCCTATATCTCCTCCTTTCATCAACGATAGCCGTAATCTAGCGATGCGCGAGCTCGCGCATGCGCAGTTCTTTCCCTGAGGCTGATGCCAGCACAGGGAAGGAACACTATACCGGCACTGCGCATGCGCGAGCTCGCGGCTATCTATCGTTGATGAAAGGAAGAGACATAGGCGGTGCTGGGCTCCTTCACAGGCAGGCGTGGCTGGGCACAAGGAAGGTTAGTCACCTGAAGTAGGCGGATCGAATGAAAGGGAGGGCGGCGATTTCAGCTCAGAAGGCGGCGCTGGGCACCTAAACGAGATGGCTGCAGCCGGGCACCTTTCACCATGAGACGTCCCCTTGGACACATTTTGAAGTGATTGAGAGGTGATATAAACAGTTTTTTTTATGAATATAGAGCCACAGGGGCATTTGATAAACTCACTTTAGGATTCTGTGTTTTACAAGGGACATCGCCATATGTTTAGCTTATAGGGCTCATTTCTGATGACAGAATCCCTTTAAAAATAAACAGATGAAAAAAAAATATATATCTGCACCAAATAAATGAGCCCAGGTGCTGAACAGTCTATTATGGACTGATCAGCGCTTGGCGTTCACAGCTTGCACACAAAAAATCTGGTGCAGAGTAGGAAAAAAAAGCCAGATAAAAGTGACAAAAAAGGTCACAATTTGTTCGCCATTGGCAAAATCAGACGCAGGAGGGGGGGGATAGGGACAGGGATTAGGGCTTGGGGAGGGGGGTTGTATTAGGGATCTGGAACTTCTGCTGCTGCAAAAAAAATATATCACTGCAGCAGATGTTCCAGGTGTTCTTCTTTCTTCTTCTTTACAGAAAGCAGTAGATCGCTGTGGTGGTGAACCACAATTCACAGAAAGCAGGTACAGCACAGAAGGGCACAGGTCCACTCTGCATGCAGTCGCCAGCTAAAATGACTGCATGCAGAGGGATTCTTCTGGTTCCCTCTGCTGCTGTAGCACTACCATTGGCTGGAGAGTTGTTCCAGCCAATCGCAACTCTGGCAGGGGATGCCAAATACTGAAGTCCCCTGCCTGACCTCAAAGGAGACTGGTGCTGACTAGTTCAGCACCAGTCTCCTCCCCATGACCCGCCCCACAGCTTCCTTCTGCTTCCGGCGCTGCGATGTGCCGGTCTTCGTTGACCGGTCAATCACAGTGCTTGGAGCTGCAAGGGGGGGGGGGGGGGGGGGGGGGGGCGGAAATACACCATACTGCCCTTACCTGGCATGGATGCCTGCCGGTAAGAGCAGCCATGATGCCCTGATTCCTCCGCGATTTCTTCCCAACACCCGGAGGACCTTACGCCGTACATGTACAGCGCTGGTCCTTAAGTCACGTCCAACTGCGCCGTACATGTATGGCGTGGGTCTTTAAGGGGTTAAGCAATAACAATATATGAGGTACTTAGCAAATATACATTGATAAAAATTCTTTATGCCCATCCACCATGTCCAGGTGAACTCTTTTAGATGGGACACTAAAATGACTCCTCTCCTGGTGCGAATAGGCCTCAAATGAATTCAGGAAAAGTAGGCTCCGGCTATAAACAGATTAAATACAGCTTGTGGAAAAGATTTCATAGGATGTGCATTTAGAGGTGTGGCTGTCTCCATCTTGTCATCCATTCCTAATAACCCAACTTTCCCACAGGGTGATAGCTGGAGCTTCCTTTCCCTCAATTCATTTGAGGCCTGTTGCACGAGTAGAGGAGTCATTATAGAGAAGGGTCCCATCTAAAAGAGGTCACCTTGTCGTGTTGGGTGGGCACAAATGATTGCGATCAAAATACATTGGCTAAGTACCTGATTATTTTATACAGTGAATATAGCTTTAGTTAAATGTATTATATTCAGTGTATGCAGAAATCTGTTGCATTGTGTTTGGTTTTATTTCATTACTTACTTTGGCCTCTGTTGGGCAGATATGCAGCACCATTTTATTTAATAATTAATAGTAATATAGTAAAGGGCTGCAGACCTCACTTCCTATACAGTGGGCCACTGCAAATATCAGTGTACTGTGTGTGATTGGTATCGCTCTTCCTATAGGAGAATGAAGCTGGTCAATACAGATTTTAGCAAAATGACTAGGTTAGTTTAATTAAAGAGTAACTAAACTTTTAATTAAGTTTTTTGTAAAATGTCCTAAATTCCCTAATAATACTTTTTGTATCATACTTTATTAATGGATTTTCCCATGCACCTTTCCCTATGCACTTTAAATTCACTTTTCTGTACACCGCTGACTTCTCAGCAGTGTACAGTTTATCAACACATTGCTTCTCCTGCCTGTACCCCACCGAGGTTTACTAAATCCTGGAATAGCACATGGGTACCCTGTAACCATGTGCTATGCCAGGATTAGCTGAGCGGAGCTGCTCCTGCCTGTGCCTGCTTCGCTAAGCTAAGAGCTGACATGCAGTGTGTGCTCATGCCTGTACTCCGTGCGCTGTGGCCCCATTGATAAACTGTAGACTCCGTACACTGCTGAGAAGTCAGCGGTGTGGAGAATACAGAATTTAAAGCACACAGGGAAATCTGCGCTTTAGGGAGGGAAAACTATAAAAAATCCATTAATAAAGAATATTACAAAAAGTGTTATTGGAGTATTTAGGTTATTTTTACTAAAAACTTAATTAAAAGTTTAGTTACTCTTTAAGTCACCTAGTGCCACAGAGACATAGGGTCTCTGTCATCAGTTTTTTCTGCCCTCAAGACAGCATAAAATTGCTGAGGCTAGTTTCATACTAGCGTTCGGGAGATCCTGCAGGCTGTTTTGGCATGGAGCAGCCTGCCAGAGGTCTCTGGATCTGGGCCCATTCACACGTCCGCAAAATGGGTCCGCATCTGTTTTGTGGAATGGGTGTGGACCCATTAATTTTCAAAGGGGCCGCAAAAGATGCGGACAGCACACCGTGTGCTGTCTTCATCCGCACTTCGGTTCCGCGGCCCCGGAAAAAAATAGAACATGTCCTCTCCGTGGACACTGTCCACGGACAAGAAAAGCCATTTCTATTATAGTGCTGGCCATGTGCGGTCCACGAAATGCACATGGCCGGTGTCCGTGTTTTGAGGACCGCAAAACAGTTGCGGATATGTGAATAGACCCTAACTAATAATGGGGACCGGTGGAGATCCATACATACATCATCATTGCATACAACAGCCGATCTCTCACATGCCAACTCTTAACTGTCTCTTAGGGCTCATGCACATGACCGTTTCCTATTTTGTGGTCTGCAAATTGCGGATCTGCAAAACAAAGATACCGGCCATGTGCATTCCGCCTTTTGTGGAACAGAACTTCCAGCCCATAATAAAACAGTCCTATCCTTGTCCATTATGTAGGCAAGAATAAGACATGTTCTATATTTTTGAAAGGACATATGGATGTGTGCTGTCCGCATCTTTTGCAGCCCCATTGAAGTGAATGGGTTCGCATCCGACCCACAAAAAATGCAGATCGGATGTGGAGGAAAAAATGTTTGTGTGCATGAGCCTTTAATTTTAGTAAAGTCAATGAAAATGGGTTTAAATGCCTTTCAGAGGTAAATAAAAAATAAAATAAAAAATTATATGAAATATACTTACCTCAGCTACTTGAACGAGCTGACACTCGCTCTGCATTGGATGGCATGACACTGGGAGCGTCAGGTCCTTCCAGTGAAGAGAAAGTGTCAGCATGTTCAAGTGTATTTTTTTTATTTTTTTTGGGCACCAAGAAAGAGTTACTAATTTATACTGGAGGAGCTGTTGGTGGCATTTGAAAAACCGGGGAGGGGGGTTATTTAATACATAAGGTGGCACTTTTGGGGGATATTTTATACTTGGGAAACACGATTGGGGAGGATTTTATATACAAGAGGCACTGTTGGGGGGATTTTACATACAGGGGGCACTGTGGGACCTTATACAGGTTCTTTAAAAAAAATTAGCATATTGTGATAAAGTTCATTATTTTCTGTAATGTACTGATAAACATTAGACTTTCATATATTTTAGATTCATTACACACAACTGAAGTAGTTCAAGCCTTTTCTTGTTTTAATATTGATGATTTTGGCATACAGCTCATGAAAACCCAAAATTCCTATCTCCAAAAATTAGCATATTTCATCCGACCAATAAAAGAAAAGTGTTTTTAATACAAAAAAAGTCAACCTTCAAATAATTAAGTTCAGTTATGCACTCAATACTTGGTCGGGAATCCTTTTGCAGAAATGACTGCTTCAATGCGGCGTGGCATGGAGGCAATCAGCCTGTGGCACTGCTGAGGTGTTATGGAGGCCCAGGATGCGGCCTTAAGCTCATCCAGAGTGTTGGGTCTTGCGTCTCTCAACTTTCTCTTCCCAATATCCCACAGATTCTCTATGGGGTTCAGGTCAGGAGAGTTGGCAGGCCAATTGAGCACAGTAATACCATGGTCAGTAAACCATTTACCAGTGGTTTTGGCACTGTGAGCAGGTGCCAGGTCGTGCTGAAAAATGAAATCTTCATCTCCATAAAGCTTTTCAGCAGATGGAAGCATGAAGTGCTCCAAAATCTCCTGATAGCTAGCTGCATTGACCCTGCCCTTGATAAAACACAGTGGACCAACACCAGCAGCTGACATGGCACCCCAGACCATCACTGACTGTGGGTACTTGACACTGGACTTCAGGCATTTTGGCATTTCCCTCTCCCCAGTCTTCATCCAGACTCTGGCACCTTGATTTCCGAATGACATGCAAAATTTGCTTTAATCCGAAAAAAGTACTTTGGACCACTGAGCAACAGTTCAGTGCTGCTTCTCTGTAGCCCAGGTCAGGCGCTTCTGCCGCTGTTTCTGGTTCAAAAGTGGCTTGACCTGGGGAATGCGGCACCTGTAGACCATTTCCTGCACACGCCTGTACACGGTGGCTCTGGATGTTTCTACTCCAGACACAGTCCACTGCTTCCGCAGGTCCCCCAAGGTCTGGAATCGGTCCTTCTCCACAATCTTCCTCAGGGTCCGGTCACCTCTTCTCGTTGTGCAGCATTTTCTGCCACACTTTTTTTCCTTCCCACAGACTTCCCACTGAGGTGCCTTGATACAGCACTCTGGGAACAGCCTATTCATTCAGAAATTTCTTTCTGTGTCTTACCCTCTTGCTTGAGGGTGTCAATGATGGCCTTCTGGACAGCAGTCAGGTTGGCAGTCTTACCCATGATTGCGGTTTTGAGTAATGAACCAGGCTGGGAGTTTTTAAAAGCCTCAGGAATCTTTTGCAGGTGTTTAGAGTTAATTAGTTGATTCAGATGATTAGGTTAATAGCTCGTTTAGAGAACCTTTTCATGATATGCTAATTTTTTGAGATAGGAATTTGGGGTTTTCATGAGCTGTATGCCAAAATCATCAATATTAAAACAAGAAAAGGCTTGAACTACTTCAGTTGTGTGTAATGAATCTAAAATATATGAAAGTCTAATGTTTATCAGTACATTACAGAAAATAATGAACTTTATCACAATATGCTAATTTTTTTTAAAGAACCTGTATACACTGGAGCTACTATGGGCAGCGTTATAGAACCTGGGAACATTACACTGTGGGGTGAACTGAGGGTACTGCAGGGGTTAGGTCCATTCACATGTTTGCAAAATGGGTCCGCATCCTTTCCGCAATTTTGCGAAACGGGTGAGAACCGGTCATTTTCAATGGGGTCGCAAAAGATGCGGACAGCACACGGTGCACTTCCATTCCGCGGCCTCGCAAAAAAAATAGAACATGACCTATTCTTGTCCGTAGTCATGGACAAGAAAAGTCATTTCTATCATAGTGCCAGCCATGTGTGGTCCGCAAAGTGCGGAACGCACATGGCCGGTGTCCGTGATTTGCGGATCTGCAGTTTGCGGACTGCAAAACATTTGCGGATGTGTGAATGGACCCTTAGAATGCTGGCACGTCGAGCTGACACATGCGTGGCCTAGGTAAGGCCTCGCTCCATGCTGCCTAGGCCACTTGGAGGAAGATCCCCAAGGCAATTAGGGGCTTGTTTAGGGTCCCTGGGTGGCAGGACTGACCAGTTGTTCTTCCAGCACCAGCCACCTGGACCATTCTTTACTGGTGAGCAAGGTGAGCCATTTTATAGTTGGGAGAGATCTCCTAAATTCATGATTCCATAATGAGATACCTGCAACAATTTTGGCCACAGTGATTCCCCCCATTGTTCATAAATATACCTTATTGAATTTCCCCCCACCTACTCATTTATATTAACCTTCATATGGGGACTGCTCACAATATTCTTATTTCTCTGCCAGTTGTAGGACGCTACTACCATTTTGTGGCTGATCCTGGAATATGTGGTGTACTCCTTCTGTATTTATGCTGTGCTTTACCTGCTATGCTCACAGATATAATGCTACTATGGGGAGACACTCTCCCAGTGGGGGACTCTCCTGTAACTGTATAAGGCCCTAATTGGACTTTAATTTAACTCCCTCCATGGAAGTTTAGACTCTCTGGTTGTTGCAATTTACTCCTGCTCTAGCCATATCTACTATTTGTGCCTGTTACTTGCTATCATCCTCCTCTGCTTTTTTATTCCCCTCTACCTGGAGTTATGGCTCCTAATAAGGGCTCATTCAGACGGCCATATGCTGTCCGCAAAAATGCGGATTGCATTGTGTTTTTTTGCTGACCCTTGCACTTCAATGGGGCCATGTCTTGATTTTCACTGATAAGTAGAGGACATGTTTCATTTGTTTTGCTGAGTCGTAGAACAGAAGAAAAGGGCCCCATAGAAGTGAATGGAACAGCATCTAATCCACAAAAAAATGGATCCGTTTGAATGAGCCCTAATGCTGTACGGAGCAGTATAAGGCTACATGCACAAGAACGTTGTATGTTTCTGTGTTAAATTCATTTCAATGGGTCCGCAAAAAATGCGGACAGCACACCGTGTGCTGTTCGCATCAGTATGTTCGTTCCGTAGCCCCGCAAAAAAAATAGAACATGTCCTATTCTTGTCCATTTTAGGCTACATGCACACTACCGTATGTGTTTTGCGGGCCGCAAAAAAACTAATGACATCTGTATGCCATCCGTTTGTTTTTTTGGGCGGATCCATTGTAACAATGCCTAAAACGGACAAGAATAGGACATGTTTTTGCAGGGCTACGGAACGGACATACTGATGCGGGCCCATTGAAATGAATGGGTCCACATCCTATCCGCAAAAAAAAACGGAATGGACACGGAAACAAATGTTCGTGTGCATGTAGACTTAGTCATTGTTACAATGGATCTGCAAAAAAAAAAATGATGGCATACAGATGTCATCCGTTTTTTTTTTTTGCAGACTGCAAAACACATACGGTCGTGTGCATGTAGCCTTAGTATGTATTGACTCCGATGAGCCGAAGTTATTGTTTTGCGAATCAATTTGTACTGTAAAAAAACATTTCCCGAACTTGGGTTCGGTTACAAGTGGTACCTTGGAACTGAACCCCAGTTCGGTAAATGTTTTTTTACAGTACAAATTAATTTATGAAGTTATTATAAACTAGTTATTATATCCCTAGTGAGGATTACTGCTCCTTCTAAAACTCAGTAATCGGAAAATCCTCCTATACGTGCTGCTGAACCAACAGAGCAGCACACTGAGCAGGAGACTACCCCACGAATACAAGCTGGACCAACCAATTTATTTTCTTCACTACCCTCACAGATGTACTCAACATCTATCACAGACTTTTGCGCTGCCCTCACTGGGAAGATTGATGCCCTCCAGTCAGACTTCAGTCTCCTCTGGGATGTACAGACCTTGCGGGAGCACACCTCTGGCACAGAGTCCCACATTTCTAAGTTTGAAGATGTAGTGACGCCCCTTAGGGGTTGACAATAGACATTAGATGACACTTCAGCTGCCCACTAGAGATGTCCCGAACTATTCGCCGGCGAATAGTTCCCGGCGAACATCGCTTGTTCGCTGCGGCGGGCGAACATATGCGATGTTCGGTCCGCCCCCTATTCGTCATCATTGTGTAAACTTTGACCCTGTACCTCACAGTCAGCAGACACATTCCAGCCAATCAGCATCATACCCTCCCTCCCACCTCCTGGACAGCATCCATTTTAGATTCATTCGGAAGCTGCATTCTTAGTGAGAGGAGGGACAGTGTAGCTGCTGCTGCTGATTTAATAGGGAAATCGATAGCTAGGCTAGTGTATTCAGTGTCCACTACAGTCCTGAAAGACTCATCTGATCTCTGCTGTAAGGACAGCACCCCAAAAAGCCCTTTTTAGGGCTAGAACATCATTCTGCTTTTTATTTTTTTTCCTGTGTAATCTAATTGCAGTTGCCTGCCTGCCTGCCAGTGTGTGTGTCAGGCTCACAGCGTTTACTGTGCCCACTTGCCCAGTGCCACCACTCATATCTGGTGTCACAGTAGCTTGCATTAAAAAAAAACTAAAACTTTTTTGACTGTAATATAATAGCAGTCAGTTGCTGGCACACGTGTGTGTTTCATGCCCTGAAAGTGCACAGTGTCACCAGCGCAACTCATATCTGGTGTCACATTCGATTCCATTTAAAGAAAAACAACCATTTTGACTGAATAAATAGCAGTCAGTTGCACACACGTGTTTGTGTGTTTAAGGCCCAGCTGCAAGCGCATAGTGTCACTTCAGCGCCATTCATATCTGGTGTCACATTCGATTCCATTTAAATAAAAACAACAATTTTGACTAAATAAATAGCAGTCAGTTCCACACACATGTTTGGGTGTTTAAGGCCCAGCTGCAAACGCATAGTGTCACTTCAGCGCAACTCATATCTGGTGTCACATTCGATTCCATTTAAAGAAAAACAGCAATTTTGACTGTGAATAAATAGCAGTCAGTTGCACACACGTGTTTGTGTGTTTAAGGCCCAGCTGCAAGCGCAAAGTGTCACCAGCGCAACTCATATCTGGTGTCACAGTAGCTTGCACACATAGTACAACTTAACGAATCTAAAAAAAATGACAGGCAGAGGCAGGCCACCCCGCAGGGGCCGTCGTGGTGCTGTGATTCCCTTTGGCCCTAGAATAATGCCCAGTGTTCAGAGGCCACGTACCCTGAACTCGAAAAGTTCTGAGGACATAGTTGACTGGCTAACACAGGACACCCAATCTTCTACAGCTTCCGCCCGGAACCTTGACGCACCATCCTCCTCCAGCTCAGCTTCGGGCACCTCTCAAGTTACCACTCGCCCGCCTGCCGCAACCACCAACACTAGCACCACAGCTGCTTCACTTGATCTGTCAGAGGAGTTATTTACACATCAGTTGGAAGAAATGAGTGATGCGCAACCATTATTGCCAGAGGATGTAGATAACAGGGATATGTCTCAGTCAGGCAGCATTACACACATGGACGTACGGTGTGATGATGATGATGATGATGTTGTACCCGCTGCTGCTTCCTTTGCTGAGTTGTCAGATACAAGTGAAGCGGTTGATGATGACGATGTGTCCGTGGATGTCACGTGGGTGCCCGCTCGAAAAGAAGAAGAACAGGGGGAAAGTTCTGATGAAGAGACAGAGAGGAGGAGGAGACGAGTTGGAAGCAGGGGGAGGTCATCGCAAGGAGCTAGTGGCACAGTCAGACAGCATGCATCGGCACCCGGGGTCAGCCAGACAGCACGCCAATCAACGCATGCTGTTGCCACCACCAGAATGCCGTCATTGCAGAGCTCAGCAGTGTGTCTGCCTCTGACAACAGCGATGCTATTTGCAACCTGTGCCAAAAGAAACGGAGTCGTGGGAAGTCCAACACCCACCTTCGTACAACTGCTTTGCGAAGACACATGATCGCACATCACAAACGCCTATGGGATCAACACATGAGTACAAGCAGCACACAAACTCAAAGCCGAAATCCTCCTCCTGGTCCAGCATCTTCAGCCACGTCAACCACTGCTGTCCTCCTTGCCCCCTCTCAACCATCCGCCACTCCGTCTCTCGCCTTGAGCAGTTCCTGCTCATCTGCCCACAGTCAGGTGTCTGTCAAGGACGTGTTTGAGTGTAAGAAGCCAATGTCACAAAGTCACCCCCTTGCCCCGCGTCTGACAGCTGGTTTGTCTGAACTCTTAGCCCGCCAGCTTTTACCATAAAAGCTGGTGGAGTCTGAGGCGTTCAAAAAATTTGTAGCTATTGGGACACTGCAGTGGAAGGTACCCGGCCGAAATTTCTTTGCACAAAAGGCAATCCCCAACCTGTACTCGATTGTGCAAAAGGAAGTAATGGCATGTCTGGCACACAGTGTTGGGGCAAGGGTCCATATGACCACTAATACCTGGTCTGCAAAGCACGGTCAAGGCAGGTATATCACCTAAACTGCGCATTGGGTAAACCTGCTGACGGCTGCCAAGCATGGAATGCGTGGCTCTGCAGAGGAGTTGGTGACACCGCCCCGACTTGCAGGCAGGCCTGCTGCCACCTCCTCTACTCCTCCTACTCCATTCTCTTCCATAACCTCCTCAGCTGAGTCCTCTTCTGCTGCTGCGGCTTGCTCCACATCAACGGCACCCCCCCAGCTCCCCAGGGGCTATTCCACATCCCGGATACGGCAGTGTCACGCCGTCTTGGGGTTGACTTGCCTGAAAGCAGAGAGTCACACCGGACCAGCACTCCTGTCCGCCCTGAACGCACAGGTGGATCAGTGGCTGACTCTGCACCAACTGGAGATCGGCAAAGTGGTGTGTGATAACGGAAGCAATTTGTTGGCGGCATTGAATTTGGGGGTGCATGGCACATGTCTGTAATCTGATCGTACAACGCTTTGTGCATAAGTACCCAGGCTTACAGGACGTCCTGAAGCAGGCCAGGAAGGTGTGTGACCATTTCAGGCGTTCCTACACGGCCATGGCGCACTTTTCAGATATCCAGCGGCGAAACAACATGCCAGTGAGGCGCTTAATTTGCGACAGCCCAACACGTTGGAATTCAACACTCTTAATGTTCGACTGCCTGCTCCAACAAGAAAAAGCCGTCAACGAGTATTTGTATGACTGAGGTGCTAGGACAGCATCTGCGGAGCTGGGAATTTTTTTGCCACGTTACTGGACGCTCATGCGCAATGCCTGTAGGCTCATGCGTCTTTTTGAGGAGGTGACAAACCTAGTCAGTCTCACCGAAGGCACCATCAGCGACATCATACCATTTGTTTTCTTCCTGGAGCGTGCCCTGCGAAGAGTGCTGGATCAGGCCGTAGATGAGCGTGAAGAGGAAGAGTTGTGGTCACCATCACCATCACCACCAGAAACAGCCTTATCAGCATCGCTTGCTGGACCTGCGGCAACGCTGGAAGAGGATTGTGAGGAAGAGGAGTCAGAGGAGGAATGTGGCTTTGAGGAGGAGGAGGAAGACCAACCACAACAGGCATCCCAGGGTGCTCGTTGTCACCTATCTGGTACCCTTGGTGTTGTACGTGGCTTCGGGGAAGAACATACCTTCAGTGAGATCACTGAGGACGAGGAACAAGACATGAGTAGCTCGGCATCCAACCTTGTGCAAATGGGGTCTTTCATGCTGTCGTGCCTGTTGAGGGACCCTCGTATAAAAAGGCTGAAGGAGAACGACCTGTACTGGGTGGCCACGCTACTAGACCCCCGGTATAAGCAGAAAGTGCCTGAAATGTTACCGAATTACCGCAAGTCGGAAAGGATGCAGCAGTTCCAAAATAAATTTAAAAGTATGCTTTACACAGCGTATAAGGGTGATGTCACAGCACAATGGGAATCTAACAGGGGAAGAGGTGAAAGTATCCTCCCACGACCACGCCGGCAAGGACAGGACGCTTTACAGACGTGTTGTTGATGGAGGACATGCAGAGCTTTTTAAGTCCTACGCATCGCCACAGCCCTTTAGGGTCCACCCTCAGAGAACGACTCGACCGACAGGTAGCAGACTACCTCGCCTTAACTGCAGATATCGACACTCTGAAGAGCGATGAACCCCTTGACTACTGGGTGTGCAGGCTTGACCTGTGGCCTGAGCTATCCCAATTTGTGATAGAACTTATGGCCTGCCCTGCTTCAAGTGTCCTGTCAGAAAGGACCTTCAGTGCAGCAGGAGGTATTGTCACTGAGAAGAGAAGTTGCCTAGGTCAAAAAAGTCTAATTACCTCACTTTTATTAAGATGAATAAGGGATGGATCCCGAAGGGACTGACAGTGGGCGATACAAAAGGCATGATGAGATGAGCTGCCTTGGGCTAAAAATGGTCCACACGCTGCTGTATTTTATCTCTGAATGCCGGGTGACTTGCGTGACTTATCCACCACCAACTAGGGTTCAAGCCACAATGTTTTAGGGCACTTTCTGCCTGGGAAACAAACATCAATTTTTCTGGCTGCTGCTACAGCAGCGGCTGCAACAATACCTAATTTTTAAGGCATGTGTACATGCCTAATTTTTCTGGCCTCTGGTGCTGCACTGTGGCTTCAAAAACCAAACAAAAAAAAAGGCACATACATGTGTCAATTCCCCTTCGTGATCGTTACCTTCTTGTGGTGAAGGGGCTTGCGTATCACAATGAAGCGACCACCTCTATGAGTGTGTTGGCAATGGCAATGTTGGCACACCCCAGATGATAAGGTCGTTGCTTCATTGTGAACAGACCAAAAGCGATCGGCTGGATAATTTTGCATAGAAAAAACATTCATTTTCTTTGTGATCATCTAAGGTGATCATTAAAGCCTACTAGGCCAACAATGGGCCCACACTGCAGACTCATTGTTTTCTGGGTCACTTAACTGTCACTGAACTACCTCAGCACGACCATAGGCTTTGAAAAAACCTCCATCGCCTGCAATCTCCCAAACGTGCGCATGAGCAGTCATAACTACACCAAGATTGACGCATAGAGGTATAAAATTTATGTCATGAGTGTGTCGACTATTGACAACTCTTTGCGGTTGTCTAAAATCTATTCCATACACCTCCCCTGATAGGGGACGTAACAGGGATTAAACTGATAGGAATAGTACTACTTAACACACCACTCATATCTGGTGGCACGGTACATTGCACGGCGCACGCGATGTGCCCCAAATTGGAAGTAAGAGGACCAACCAAGCATCTTTTTCCATCTCCCAGTTCCTAAAATCTATTCCATACACGTCCCCTGATAGGGGACGTAACAGGAATTAAACTGATAGGAATAGTACTACTTAACACACCTTATAATAACACAGAGAGAGGCAACGCAGAGAGAGGAGTCTGAAGAAGAGGAGTCAGAGGAGGAAGGTGGCTTTGAGGAGGTGGAAGACCAAACAAAGCAGGCGTCCCAGGGGGCTTGTTGTCACCTTTCGGGGACCCTTGGTGTTGTACGTGGCTGGGTGGAGGAAGAGACCTTCAATGACATCAGTGAGGACAAGGGACGGGACATGGCTAGCTTGGTATCCAACCTTGTGCAAATGGGGAGTTTGCGGTTGTGCAAATGGACTGCTTGCGGTTGTTTGCGGTGCATTAAACAGGGAGTTTGGTCTGTCACTGTGAAGCGGGCGTAACCGTTACACTACCTGATCGATACAACATCATACCTGATGTTTTAAAGCACGTTATTCCAAACAATTTAGGAATGTTAGGTGATTTCTGCCCTTTATGGATTAAAACCCGACTCTGTGTCAACTACGTAATTTTCCATGGGAGTTTTGCCATGGATACCCCTCCGGCATGCCACAGTCCAGGTGTTAGTCCCCTTGAAACAACTTTTCCATCACTATTGTGGCCAGAAAGAGTCTCTGTGGGTTTTAAAATTTGCCTGCCCATTGAAGTCAATGGCGGTTCGCCCGTTCGCGGACATTTTGCGAAAATTTGCGTTCGCGGCATTTGCGAAAATTTTATGTTCGCGACCTCTCTACTGCCCACCAGAGAAAGATCGACATTCTGGTAAACCGCCAGCAGAGATGTAACATCGCCTAGGGGGTCTGCCTGAGGGAGCAGAAGGAAAATCTCCTTAAAACTACCTTTGGAGCTGACTCTTTTTCTCCTCTATGTGTGGAACACGCTCATAGTATCCCTGGCAGGGCCCCTCGCCGTACCTTTTATAGCTAAGTTGCTCAATTATCGGGACTGTGATAAACTCTTGGATCTTAACCCAGGGATCCCATTATTGTTAGAGGGCAGGAGAGTAAGATTTTTTCTGATATTTAACTCGAGGTTCAGAGGAGGTGTCAGAAATTTACAGAGATGAAGGACCAAACAACTTAGTTATGCTATGTTGTATCCTGCTAAACTTCAGGTCTTGAAGGACGATTGCGCACACTTCTTTGAGAAGCCAGAGGATGTCATTGATTGACTAGAGCACAACTCGACAATTTCCTTGTTTCTGTTTCCTCAGCCTGATTTGCACTTGAGTTGTCTCCTGTTGCTGCTATCAAGAACTCTCAGCATGAATATGTTATCTCTGTTGATATTGCAGGGGGACACCTACTGGGTATTTATGGTCTCTTCTTCTATCATTAATTACGTTTGGACTTTTATTGAGGTTGCATTCTTGGGATATAATAATTGTATTACTTTGCAGAAGAGCTTCTACTCCTTTTCTGCTGTTGAAGGGATAACCTTTAATTAGTCCCCCTTCTAGTTAGTGCTAGGCAGGCTTAGTTATCCTCTCCATTACTTTAGTTGTGGTTATGGGATATAGACCTGTTATGGGTGGGGTGGGTTTGGGATACTGTTTTATTAACATACTCTATTGCAATTGCTTTACCTGTGGTTTGTTCTCCCTCCCTTTTTCTTCCCTCTAGCGCAGCCATCTCCTTCTGACCTTACTTTTGTAAGTCCACATGGCTGATTTAAAGTCTAAAGTTATATCGTGGAATATACGAGGTCTCAATTATAAAAATAGCAAAATAGCCTTAGGCTGGGTTCACATCACTTTATCCCATCCATTTAAGGCCTCTTGCACACAACCGTGTGCCCCCCGTGGCCGTATTGCGTCCCGCATACGGCGGGTCCGCAATACACAGGGCACCGGCCGTGTGCATTCCGCATCACGGATGCGGACCCAATCACTTGAATGGGTCCGCATATCCGGAGATGCGGAACGGATGCATGGAACAGAACCCTACGAAAGCACTACGGAGTGCTTTCGTGGGGTTCCGTTCCGTGCTTCCATTCAGCAAAAAGATAGAACTTGTCCTATCTTTTTGCAAGACAGACGGAACGTGGACCCCATTCAAATGAATGGGGTCGCGATCCGCATGCGGCATCCCCACGGTCGGTGCCCGTGCTTTGCGGGCCACAGCACGGGCACGGCCACCACACGTTCGTGTGCAAGAGACCTAACTTATACAAAAAAACTGATACGTTAAACGGATCCCTCAGACTCATGCCATACAGTGGCATCCGTTCACCATAGAATTCCACTGTAAAAAAAAAAAAATTAAATATATATATATACAGTGTGTGTGTGTATATGTATATATATATATATATATATATATATATACAGTGCCTTGCAAAAGTATTCACACCCCTTGACTTTTTTCGTGTTTTGGTGCCTCACAACCTGGAATTAACATGGATTGTTTGAGGATTTGCATCATTTAATTTACAGAGCATGTCCACAACTTTGAAGATTTTTTTTATTTTATTTTTTATTGTGAAGCAAACAACAAATAGGACAAAATAACTGAAAAAGTCAATGTGCATAACTATTCACCCCCCCCTAAAGTCAATACTTTGTAGAGCCACCTTTTGCGGCAATCACAGCTCCAAGTCGCTTTGGATAAGTCTCTATGAGCTTGCCACATCTTACCACTGGGATTTTTTTGCCCATTCCTCCTTGCAAAACTGCACCAGCTCCTTCAAGTTGGATGGCTTGCGCTTGTGAACAGCAATCTTTAAGTCTGACCACAGATTTTCTATTGGATTGAGATCTGCGCTTTGACTAGGCCAGTCCAACACAATTAAATGTTTCCCCTTAAACCATAAAGTGTTGCTTTAGCAGTGTGTTTGGGGGCATTGTCCTGCTGGAAGGTGAACCTCCGTCCTAGCCTCAAATCACGCACAGAGTGGTACAGGTTTTGCTCAAGAATATCTCTGTATTTTGCACCATCCATCTTTCCCTCAACTAGGACTAGTTTCCCAGTCCCAGCTGCTGAAAAATTGTGTTCTTTGGGTGATGTGTTGGGTTTGCGCCAGACATAGCATTTTGTTTGATGGCCGAAAAGTTAAATTTTAGTCTCATCAGACCACAACATCTTCCTCCATACATTTTGGGAGTCTCCCACATGCCTTTTCGCAAACTCACAACATGCCTTTTTGTTTTTAGCTGAAAGTGATGGCTTTCTTCTGGCCACTCAGCCATAAAGCCCAACTCTATGGACCATACTGCTTATTGTTGTCCTATGTACAGATACTCCAGTCTCTGTTGTGGAACTCTGCAGCTCGTCCAGTGGTACCTGAGGTTTCTGTGCTGCCTCTCTGATTAATGCCCTCCTTGCCATGTCCATGAGTTTTGGTGGGCGGTCGTCTCTTGGCAGGTTTGCTGTTGTGCCATATTCTTTCCATTTGGTTATGATAGATTTGATGGTGCTCCTGGGGATCATCAAAGATTTGGATATTTTTTTATAACCTAACCCTGACTTGTACTTCTCAACAACATTGTCCCTTACTTATTTGGATAGTTCCTTGGTCTTCATGGCAGTGTTTGATTAGTGATGCCTCTTGCTTAGGTGTTGCAGCCTCTGGGGCCTTTTAAAAAAGGTGTGTATATGTAATGACAGATCATGTGACACTGAGATTGCACACAGGTGGACATCATGTCACTAATTATGGGACTTCTGAAGGTAATTGGTTGCACCACAGCTTTTTATGGGCTTCCTAACAAATTCACCATACATACGCACATCCCAATTTTCTGTTTTCTATTTCTAAACAGTAGTTTTATTTATATATTTTTCTAATTTCACTTCACCAACTTAGACTACTGTGTTCTGATCCATCACATAAAATTCAGATTAACAAATCATTGAACTTGGTATCTGATATTACTGTAGGGGAAAGCTTGGGATCTAGTGATCACCAGTCAGTGTGGTTTACTATAAGTACAGTGATTGATTCACACCACACAAAAACAAAGGTTTTAGATTTTAGAAAAACTGACTTTTCTAAAATTAGATTAGTGGTATACGAGTCCCTATCAGATTGGAACAGTTTCAATGGAGTCCAGGAGAAAAGGGACTACTTAAAAGTGGCACTATTGAAGGCAACAGAAAATTGCATTAGGCATGTCAGTAAAAGCAAAAAAAGGAAGAGACTACTGTGGTACTCAGCAGAAGTGGCCAAAATCATTAAAAACAAAAAGATAGCATTTAGGAATTATAAAAAATAAAAAAAACGAGGATGACAGGCTAATTTACAAGATTAGGCAGAGAGAGGCCAAACAAGTTATAAGAGCTTCTAAAGCACAGGCAGAAGAGAAATTAGCTCAGTCAGTGAAAAAAGGCGATAAGACATTCTTCAGATACATAAATGAAAAAAAGGAAACTAAAACAAGGAATTACCAAATTAAAAACAAAAGAAGGAAGGTATATGGAAGAAGATAAAGAACTAGCCGACTGCCTCAATGAATACTTTATGGATCCAGAAACTGGGGACATTAACACCACACGGCCTAAATCGCGAATGTGATTTCTTTATGAACTTGTGACAATATTGATGTATATGAACATATGTGTCTCTCATTTTTTCTACAGACGCACTGAATTGTCCACAGCGGGTGAGGGTGATGTATTGGCCTCTGTTCCCCATGTTCCCTTTCTCCGCTTCCCCCCCCTTCCCCTCCCCCCCCCCCGCCCTTTACCTTTCCTTCCCCCCCTACCTAGACTATATAATGCCTTTTTGACTAATGTAGTTGTTGTCTCCTATATACCCCTGGGACCTAATAATCACATATATACACATACGTGTAGAGGATGCCATAATATAGCCCAGTAAGACACCACTGACCGTTATATATAGATCTCAACAGGGTTGATTTCGCCCACATTTATCCTCGTATCATATTACATATCTAGGTAGTCGTGCTCTCTCACCAACAGAATACTCTGATATTAATATACCATGCGTGTAACCTAATCCCACACCCACGAGGCCACCTACCTCCCCTCCCTATCTAATATCCTTAGAAAAGGCTAGTGTCACCTTTCCTAACAACCTCCAAAGCAATCCATCCTCATTCTATATTATTACACTCTATTCTTCCCCAATAACGTTCATTCTAGACTAACGTCATTCCCCTTGCAGATCGCATCCCATTCCCCCCCTATCATATTCCACTATCCCATACTATATAGATCGAATCACATACAGTGGGATATAACGTTTATCTAGCTCTATCCGCAGTGGAACGCATAATTATAACTGTGAATGTCCACATGCTTATATAACATCCCCCATGGGATGTATAGCCTGTTTTTTCAGTACTTTATATCTGTGAATATCCACATGTCTACATAACATTCCCCATGGGGTCTATAGCCTGTTCTCTCCATATGTTATAGCTGTGAATATCCACATGTTTATATGACATCCCCCATGGGATCTATAGCCTATTTTTTCAGTATGTTTTCTCAGTATGTTGTTTTTTCCGGGACGTCCTCCCAACATGCTTCTCCACATTGGATATAAATACTATGTTCGATTAACCGTCTATGCAAATTGCACAAGCATCCATGGGATTGGAACTTAATATACGCAGTTTGAGCAAGCAAATCTCCACGAATATTGCCACATCTGACTCTGACACAGATGAGATGCTTTTTAGTGCAATTAACATAGACGATACAACAACGATCTTTATAATCATGTTTCAAATTCCCATAGAATAATGTTTTTTTTCCCCTCTTTCATCATTTGCCCCCCATTATAATTCCTCTGGTTCACATCCAAATAATCATGTTTGACAAACTACATTCGACTACTATGAATATATGAATTTTTCCATGAATTTATACGTATACGTCTCTACCAACCCCTGGACGCTTATCCACTCTGCTGCTATAACTTTATAAAATTTTGCTTGTAAATTATTTATTGTCTTGTTATGTTATATTATTATTTATGTGACTTCATGCTCTGCCATCCATATAAAAACACTTTAAATATGTATTTAATACTGTTCCAGATAACATGACCACTGATGAAGGTCCACCGTGACCGAAACGTCTGGTCAGAAATAATCTGTTATTCCTTAATTTACCACGGGCATATGGATGATGCAGAAAAATGAAAAAATAAAAAATACATTTTAATTGCAAAACTTCCAGACTGAGTGCCTCAAATTTTTATCACTTAGATTAAAACTAGAGACTTGCCGGTGGATTGGCACTTCCACATTTCTATTGCTATTATTGAGCCAGCCAGTTAGTGTATGCCCATTGGTAGTTGACTGCTAGTGATTATAATCCGGCAGTGAGTCTGGCAGTACTTGGCCTGACTAGATCTCTGCAGACACTTCTTTTAAGAGGTGTTACTTTAGACTGTCTCTTTCTCTCTGCACCCATGATGGTTACCCTATGAGAGTGGACTCTTTCTTTGAATCTGACACTTGAGCAGGGCCAGATTAAGAGCATCATGGGCCTGGTGTTGAAGATTTTAATGGGCCTTTTTTTTTATAGAAAATGAAAACGCAACGCCTATAGGCATATCTGTTTATAATAGCTGATCTATTTCTCACCTAGCTTTTCCATGCTCCTGAATGGCATATCTGCTTATAATAGATCAGGCTCAGCTATTATAAAGATATATGCCTATAAGCAGATATGCAATTCAGGAGCATGGAAAAGCTAGGTGAAAAAAATCATCACCCAGCTTTTCCATGCCCGTGAATGACATATGTGTAAATTATACAGTATAATAGGTGAGGTGAGCCAATGCTGAGTTACTTTCTTACCGCCTAATAAGTTGTTTTCTGGGCAAGTGGGCAGTACACTGAAGGCTGCTGAACGCGACTCACCGCCGGCTGCCAGAACCGCACCTGACTCCAAGCAGAAAGAATTTTTAACTTCTGCGCACAGCTGACCTGTCACTGTCCTGGTGAGTTCTGTAAAGGGGCGGCCTGGGAGATTACTCCTTGCGGCACCGGCCCTGTCATCATCTGACAGTTGGCCCGGTCCTTCTAACTGGGTAGCGGGGCGGCCACCAGGCGACTTAAGCGAGGCCGAGGCAGTGGCGGATCCAAAACCTGGTCTCGGGAGGGGAACTTCCAGATTATTTTCTGTCCGCTGCCACAAAACAATGGTGCTTATAGAACAGACTACACAGTGTAGCGGTATACTGTATATTGTGTGGCACAGTGTATGCTATATGTGTATAACAAACATATTTCACATGAAAACTTACAATTACTTGGCTTGGCCCTTGGGGATCTTGGATACCACTTCAACACTTTGGCTGGGGGGCTCAGCGGAGCTGATGTTGTGTTTTATCCTAATGAGAAAGATTTCATAATAAGGATTTGGAGAAGGGGCAGAGGGGTCGCAGAGCAGGGAGTGGCTAGTGCTGCTACTAGGGGGCTTATACCATGGGGGAGTAATAAAGCCCACCATAATGCCCCCCCCAGTAGAAATAATTCCCCTTATAATGTGACAGTGCAAAAAATACCCCCTTGTAATGCCCCCAGTTAAACTAATGTCCCCATAGTGCCTCCATAATGTGCCAGTATAAAATACCCCTATATAGTGCCCCAGTAAATGCCCCTCTCCCCTTCCTCCTAGTGCCCCCCATAATGTACCAGTATAAAATGCCCCATATATAGTGCCCCAGTAGATGCCCTCAGTGTCCCCCATAATTTGCAAGTATAAAATACCCCTTCTTAGTGCCCCCGTAGATGACCCCATAGTACTCCTCTCCCCAACAGTACCCACCATATTGTGCCCCAGTATAAAATGCTACTGTACAGAGCCTCTATAGTGCCCACCAAGAATGTGCCAGTAAAAAGTGCCCCCAATAATGTGCCAGTAAAATGTGCCCCCATAGATGCCCCCCATCATGTGCCAGTAACAGGAGGGCCCCCCATCATGTGCCAGTAACAGGAGGGCCCCTCCATCATGTGCCAGTAACAGGAGGGCCCCCCATCATGCGCTAGTAACAAGAGGGCCCCCATCATGTGCCAGTAACAAGAGGCTCCCTTATGCCCCATCATGTGCCAGTAACAAGAGGCCCCCCATGCCCCATCATATGCCAGTAACAAAAGGGGCCCCCCATCATGTGCCAGTAACAAGAGGGCCCCCCCATCATGTGCCAGTAACAAGAGGGCCCCCCATCATGTGCCAGTAACAAGAGGGCCCCCCCATCATGTGCCAGTAACAACAGTAACAATGGCTCCCTTAAGCCCCATCATGTGCCAGTAACAAGATGCCCCCCCTCCATCATGTGCCAGTAACAAAAAGACCCCCCATCATGTGCCAGTAACATGAGGGCCCCCCATCATGTGCCAGTAACAAGAGGGCCCCCCATCATGTGCCAGTAACAAGAGGCCCCCCCATGCTCCATTATGTGCCAGTAACAAGAGGCCCCCCATGCCCCATCATGTGCCAGTAACAAGAGGCCCCCCACTATGCCCCATCATGTGCCAGTAACAAGAGGGCCCCCCATCATGTGCCAGTAACAAGAGCCCCCCCATGCCCCATCTTGTGCCAGTAACAAGATGGCCCCCCCCTCCATCATGTGCCAGTAGCAGAAGGGCCCCCCCATCATGTGCCAGTAACAGGAGGGCCCCCCACATCATGTGCCAGTAACAAGAGGGCCCCCCCATCATGTGCCAGTAACAAAAGGGCCCCCCATCATGTGCCAGTAACATGAGGGCCCCCATCATGTGCCAGTAACAAGAGGGCCCCCCATCATGTGCCAGTGACAAGAGGCCCCCCCATGCTCCATTATGTGCCAGTAACAAGAGGCCCGCCTATGCCCCATAATGTGACAGTAACAAGAGGGCCCCCTCATCATGTGCCAGTAACAAGATGGCCCCCCATCCATTATGTGCCAGTAACAAGAGGCCCCCCATCATGTGCCAGTAAAAGACTTACTAAAAGTATTGTAATACATATAAAAAAAAAACACTTAGGCCTCTTTCAGACGGGCGTTGCGGGAAAATGTGCGGGTGCGTTACGGGAACACCCGCGATTTTTCCGCGCGAGTGCAAAACATTGTAATGCGTTTTGCACGCGTGTGAGAAAAATCGTGAATGTTTGGTACCCAAACCCGAACTTCTTCACAGAAGTTCAGGCTTGGGATCGGTGTTCTGTAGATTGTATTATTTTCCCTTATAACATGGTTATAAGGGAAAATAATAGCATTCTGAATACAGAATGCATAGTAAAATAGCGCTGGAGGGGTTAAAAAAAAATAAAAAATAATTGAACTCACCTTAATCCACTTGATCGCGGAGGCCGGCATCTCCTTCTGTCTCCTTTGCTGAACAGGACCTGTGGTGAGCATTCATTACAGGAAAATGACCTGTGGTGACGTCACTCCGGTCATCACATGATCCATCACCATGTTATAAGGGAAAATAATAATGATCGGGTCTCCATCCCGATCGTCTCCTAGCAACCGTGCGTGAAAATCGCACCGCATCCGCACTTGCTTGTGGATGCTTGCAATTTTCACGCAACCCCATTCACTTCTATAGGGCCTGCGTTGCGTGAAAAACGCAGAATATAGAGCATGCTGCGATTTTCACGCAATGCACTAGTGATGCGTGAAAATCACCGCTCATGTGAATAGCCCCATAGAAATGAATGGGTCGGTATTCAGTGCGGGTGCAATGCGTTCAACTCACGCATCGCATCCGCGCAGAATACTCGCCCGTGTGAAAGGGGCCTAATACTTACCTACATGTCAGCCATGCAGGCCTCTTCCGGCCTGTGTCTCGTGCTGTATGTTACAGGCGGCCTCTGATAGGCTGCCGGCACTAGGCCGGAAGCCTATCAGAGACACAGGGGAGGGACACGCCTCTCCCTCCCCTGCCGCAGGACAGCGATACAGATAGAGATGAGCGCTTTCACAATGGAAGCGCTCATCTCCCTGTGCCGACACGCCGGCAGGCCGCCACCTACTTTAAGTTTTCACCAGGGACATGGTCCAGGGCCGTGCCGGGCTGCGGCGCAAGCTCGGGGGGAAGGGGGGGCAATTGCGGGCTGCTGCCCTGCTGGGCCTATTTTCACACAGGGGCCTGGAGCTGCAGCTCCATCCGCCCCTACGTTAATCCGGCCCTGCATCCCAGTGAACCATCATTGACTTGTGTCCCTTCAAGAGTCCTGTTAAGGGCGCAGCAAGAGTAGCAAAGTGGGGAGCAAACCTTATGTAATAGCCCACCATTCCCAGGAATTACTTTATTTGCCTAGTGGTGACAGGTTGGGGCCAATGCCGTATCGCCTTTATTTTGTTCACTTGTTTGATGACTCTGTGCCCAATGACATAGCCCAGGTACTTAGTCTCTTCTAACCCTAATGCACATTTTTTGGGGTTAGCGGTTAGGCCAGCTTTCCGAAGGGAGTCCACTACAGCCTGCACTTTGGGTAGGTGACTTCTCCAGTTGGTACTGTGGATGACAATATCGTCCAGGTAAGCCGAAGAGTAATGACGATGTGGACAAAGCACTATGTCCATTAGTCGCTGAAAAGTGGCAGGGGTGCCATGCAGACCTTATATTGATACAGCCCCTCAGGCGTGATGAAGGCAGTTTTCTCTTTGGCAGCCTCCGTTAAGGGCACCTGCCAGTACCCTTTTGTGAGGTCCAAAACAGAAAAATACCAGGCTTGTCCTAACCTCTCGATGAGCTCATCCCTCAGGGGCATGGGATACGCATCGAATTTGGAAAGCTCGTTAAGTTTTCAAAAGTTGTTACAAAACCACAACGTCCCGTCTGGCTTGGGTATCAATACTATAGGACTGGTCCACTCACTTTTTGACTCCTCAATGACGTCTAGCTGCAACATTAGCTGCACGTCCTCCGATATGGCTTGTCACCGAGCCTCGGGTTACCCGGTATGGTTTTAATCAGACTTTTGCCTGTCATGCTGGATTACGGAAGTGCGTCTAGGAAGGTCCGAGAACACATCCGTATTCCGATTAACGAACTCCCTGGCCTCCTTAGTCTGTTCAGAGGAGAGGCTGTCAGCAATTTTTACTGTGGCAGCCACTTCTCTTGCATCAGACAGAGGGGCCGGTACCTCTTCTCCTAGAAAACCCAGCCGCGGGCTGTCTTCTGTACAGGTTTCCTTATCTTTCCACGGTTTGAGTAAATTCACATGGTAAACCTGCTCTGGCTTTCGCCGCCCTGGCTGGTGTACCTTGTAGTTTACATCTCCAATTTTCTCGAGTACCTCGTAAGCCCCTGCCACCTAGCCAGGAACTTACTGTCCACGGTCGGCATCAGAACCAAAACACGATCACCCGGGTTAAAGATCCGGGCCCAAGGCTGCCGATTAATTATAGACTCTGGGCTCGCTGAGCTGCCACCATATGCTCCCTAACAAGAGGCAACACTGTCTCTATCCGATCTTGCATCTGGGTAACGTACTCAATGACACTTTTATGTGGAGTGTGTTGTTGTTCCCACGCCTCTTTGGCCACATCTAAGAGACCGCGAGGGTGTCTGCCATATAGCAGTTCAAAGGGCGAGAACTCAGTAGAGGCCTGGGGTACCTCTAGCACTGCGAACATGAGATAGGGCAGAAGCAGGTCCCAGTCCTTCCCATCTTTAGACACTACCTTTTTCAACATATTTTTTAATGTTAAATTAAACCGTTCTACCAGGCCGTCCGTTTGCGGATGGTAAACGGACGTCCGTAGTTGTTTTATGTGCAGCAACTTACAGAGTAACCTCATCACCTTGGACATAAAAGGGTTCCCTTGAACGGTCAGAACCTCTTTAGGTAGTCCTACTCTGGAAAACATCTCCATTAACTCCTTAGCTATAAGTTTGTCCGAGGTATATCGCAGTGGCACTGCCTCCGGGTACCGAGTGGCGTAGTCTAGAATGACCAAAGTGGCGGTCACCCCTACCGCTGGCCCTTTGGTCTCAGGTTCCCAGGGTTCTGGTCTCCCCCCTGAGTCGGGCCACTCTGCTAGGGTTACCCCTGTCTCATGGCTATCAGTCACTCTCACAGGCCACAGTGCCGGGAAGCCCGGGAAGTCTCTCCCTATTATAAGTTCATAATGTAGATTTGTGGCGACAGCCACCTCGTGGGTCCATCTACCGGCCACCATGGTTAGAGACACCAGTGCGGTGGGGTAGTCTTTCAAGTCTCTGTGGATGCACATCAACCCGATTTTCCAGCCAGTATACCCAGTGGACTGCACCAGGGTGGCCCTTACTAGGGTCACCAGACTCCCTGAGTCAAGCAGAGCCTCTGCCAGAGTGTCTCCCACTTCCACCTGGCACAAGTGATCTAGAGGCTATGGGATACCTGTTGCACACAGCCTCCTGGCATATAGCGACTGAAGGTAGCCATAGTTAGTGTCCATGGGCTCAACCCGATAGGGACAGTCAGCCCTTACATGGCCAGGCTCCTGACACCACCAGCAGACTATCGGAGCCAGGTCCGCCATGGGTACATCCCGGGCGGGTTTTATCGGCTCAAATCTCCGGGCCTGGGGTGGAGATTTACGGGGCTTGCCAACCCCACTCCCAACAGAACCCTCCTTTAGATTCCTGGTAGCTTCATAGCGTTCCACCAGGTCCACCATCTCAAGGGCATTGCCAGGAGACACCTGACCGATCCAGTGCTGAGAGGGTATGGCAAAGCCCTCCAGAACATATCGGCTAATAGTCTATCCAGCATAGCCGGGGGACTCAGCACATCAGGCTGTAGCCACTTTTGCAAGAGGTGGAGTAAGTCATAATACTGGGTCCTCGCATGCTCAGCTCGCTTAAACCCCCACTAATGTACCCGCTGGGCCCGGACCAACACATTTACCCCCAGTCTTGCCAAAATCTCACCCTTTACTATTTGGTAGTCGGCCGCTTGATCGTCCGGCAAGTCGAAATACACCCGCTGGTAATCGGATGCCAGGAATGGAGAGACGACCTCAGTCCACTGGTCACAGGGTAGCTTTTCCCTGATGGCCACTTTATCGTACATCGCCAGGTAGTTTTCGATGTCGTCTGCGGGGGCCATCTTAGGAATCACAGCACGGACTGCTTTTCGGGCATCTTGGACACTCGGGGTTGCTCCTGCTGTCTGCAAAGCCATCACGTGTTGTAACAGCAACTGGTTAGTCTCCTGCTGCTGCTTATTAGCCTCGCGTTGCTGCAGGTTTGTCTCTCGCTGCTGCAGATTAGCCTCCATGAGGGCCTTCACAACAGCATCCATTTTGTCGTGGGGCACTGGTTGTAATACAGCTGGTTTAATGTACGACATACAACTGTGCCTGAAAAATGCAGAAACCAAAAATATCGGCGTTCACGCCAGCCTCACTGCTGTTGCCCGCATCCTCCACCCATTATAGGTACTCGCTCTAGTAGACAGGATTAGTGGATGCAGTATAGAGGCAACAACAAGTTCTTTGGATTAAACAGTTCAGTGTTTTATTCACACTTTAGGCAAGTGACAAAGCAGTCATATTCAAACAAAAAGTCACCTTGCGGTGTTGGTGGTAATTCACACCATGCGGCAATTCTGCCTCAAAGAGTCCTTGCTCATAGCAGCACCAACCTGTTTTCACACCTTCATCCAGACACAAGGCTCCAAGATCCCAACACAGAGACATGGCTTCTGAGCCCAGCTGCCTATTTAAGGACAGCCAGGTGCTGCCAAAACCCGGACCGGCATTTAAAATCCGGTCCGGTATTTCACCTCACCTGGCTGTAAATCAGCCCAGCAGCACATGCTGGGAGGAAAATACCTGTTTTCCCAGACCAAACCTCTCAGTGTATCACAATATATATAGAAATCAATTTTAGTTAGGTAGTGTTAGTGTAGATTTTGCACGCACATAATATCTGTGTGCGTGCGTCTTGCACCTGCTGAGCCCTGATCAGAAACATAAATTTTTCTGACCGGTCTGCTCAGTTTACTGCGCAGATTTTTTATTATTTTTTCTGTGTAGTTATATCTAAATATATATATAATGTAGCAAAAGAAGGCAGCACTCCAGTTTGCAGTAAAAAAGTGGACGGTTTATTCACTCATCAGCAACGTTTCAGCTCTCACATTGGAGCCTTTTTCCAGCTGAGTAACATGTGCAAAATTACATACATATATAGTGCAAGTAATTACCAAAATACAAATTAACCCATCATATAATAAAGTGCAAATGCATAGACATAATCATCACATTACAAATATAATCAGTGTATTGTCATAATTTGATATAGCAGCAATACAGACATAACCGTAAGAAAATTCATAATATAGTGGATGTGATATAAAATCACCAAACTGTCATAATGACCAATCAAATGTGAGGGTGAACAGGTGTTTTCAAACATGATATAACAATCAAAAAAGATTAAAAAACCTTTGAATGAGTCACTTGCGGCTGACAGGGCATGGTAGGAACTGTTGGCGTCCGGAAAGGAGCATGGCGCATGCGCCGCTCCAACCACTATCGCGAGATTCACTGAGGTAATGTGTGGTAAAACAACCACATCAAAGATGGCCACTTTGGAACAATGTATTAGGGCGCATGTGTGTACCAATGCTACCGCCCATACGAGTTTGACAGACACAGATACAGTGTCCGAGCGCCGCAGTATACAGCAGAAACAGCTGATCTATTCATCGGGGACCGACGGGTCAACGTGGGTCACCAGTGAGATATCTGTACATGTGGGATGATGCGGTTGTCACACCGTTAGCATCCCACTGTCCAGACTGCCAGTATATCCGCTCTATGTCCCTTATAGCCATACAGTAGACGATGTCCACTTGAAATCGGCCTGAAGGACACAGATAGAACTGCATCGGGGCTCATAGTATATATAAATGTATATAGAATAGGTCAACTGTGCCCGTCTGTATAGGTGTCACCCCAGTCCCAAAGGGGGCTTAAGTCACACCATGGCACAGACCGGTACTGACCATAAATATTAATAGAACTTATTACAAGATTATGAAAAAAGGGGATCGCCAACATGTTCCTCCAGGCTTCGCCATACGTGAACATTCGAACTTTTATGCTTCAGAATAATTTCCTATAAAAAAAGAAAAAATATTTAATGTATAGCACATGTTGTTTTCCATATGAGTCATCAAATTGGGAGAGAACACACATAAATTCAATGACTAGACAACCCTAAACTCCACATTTAAACCTTGTGGCCTCAAAGTGCCAAGTGTGTAGATCCAATAAAGTTCACGCTTTTTCAATAACTTTATCCGATCTCCACCTCGCCTTGACAGAGATATTTGCTCCAAAATTCTAAACCGTAGGTCATCTTGTGTATGTTTAGCTTCAGTGAAGTGTTTGGACACTGGGAGATCCATTTTTTGTTTTCTAATTGAATACCTGTGTTGGTTGAGACGGGTTTTGACGTCCCAAGTGGTCTCACCAATATAAAGCAGACCACACGGGCACACCAACAAATAGATGACATAAGACGAATCACATGTTAAATATTGTTTGATCTTAACCCTGTAGCCCAGGGTAGGGTGCAAAAAAGAATCCCCTCTCAACATTAGTTTACAATTGATGCAGTTATAACAAGGATAACAGCCTTTGCGTGTGGAGCCAAAGTAGCTCTCACATGTCTCCCTTGTGGATCCAATATCTGACTTCACCAGTTTATCACCTAAATTAGGGCTACGTCGGTATGAGCATAGAGGTGGCGATTTGAACTCCTGTACTTTCTCAAAATTGCTATTGAGAATTCGCCAGTGTTTTTTAATTATGGCAGCAATCTTACCACTATTGGTACTGAATTCTGATACAAAAGGGATTCTTGCCTGTGTGGACCTGTGTTCACCTAAACCTTCTCTGATGGTTTCTCTAGTAAGTGAATTGATTCTATTCAGTTGTTCTCGAATCAATTTTTTGGGATACCCACGTGTTTGAAATTTGGACCCCATTTCTTGTAATCTGTTCTCCGCTGTTTCTGGATCTTGAACAATTTTTTTGACCCTGAGAAGCTGACTGAAAGGGAGAGACCTAATCATAGGTTTGGGATGATGGCTCTCATAACGTAACAGGGTGTTTTTATCTGTGGGTTTCACATATATATCCGTCACTAACCTGTCATTTTGTATGCCAACTTGTGTGTCCAAAAATTGCAAAGATGTCTCTGAATGGGTCAATGTAAACTTTACACTGGGATCAATGGTGTTTAAAAAGCTATGGAAAGCGATGAGGTCCTCCGTGGCGCCGACCCAAATCAGGAAAATGTCATCAATGTAACGCCACCACCCCAGCACATGGCTGAAGTGGTGGCTCACATAGACGACAGACTCCTCAAGATGTGACATGTAAAGATTTGCATAGGTCGGCGCCACGTTAGACCCCATCGCGGTCCCCCGTAACTGTAAAAAGAAGTCATCCTGAAACAGGAAATAATTTCTGGTTAGGATGAACCTCAACAAAGTGCTCAAAAATCGTTGACAGTCCTGACTATAATTTGTTTTCTGTAAAACATGTTCAATAGCTTGTATGCCCAATTCGTGTTCAATCGAGGTATAGAGGCTTACTACATCGAAAGAGGCCACTAGTGCCCCCTTGGGGATGGAGAGACCACCGATCTTGGTCAAGAAGTCACTAGTGTCTCTGATGTATGATCTTGAGGATAGAGCAAACGGACGCAAAATTTTATCAAGAAAAATCGCTGCTTTACAGAACAGTGAGTCCATCCCCGAGACAATAGGACGTCCCGGGGGTGAAGTCAAAGACTTGTGTATCTTAGGCAAAGTGTATAGGATTGGCGTGGCAGGCTTATCACTATATAAAAAAGCAAAGATTTTTTCATCAATTATATCTTTCTCTTTATAATTGATGAAAAAATCTTTGCTTTTTTATATAGTGATAAGCCTGCCACGCCAATCCTATACACTTTGCCTAAGATACACAAGTCTTTGACTTCACCCCCGGGACGTCCTATTGTCTCGGGGATGGACTCACTGTTCTGTAAAGCAGCGATTTTTCTTGATAAAATTTTGCGTCCGTTTGCTCTATCCTCAAGATCATACATCAGAGACACTAGTGACTTCTTGACCAAGATCGGTGGTCTCTCCATCCCCAAGGGGGCACTAGTGGCCTCTTTCGATGTAGTAAGCCTCTATACCTCGATTGAACACGAATTGGGCATACAAGCTATTGAACATGTTTTACAGAAAACAAATTATAGTCAGGACTGTCAACGATTTTTGAGCACTTTGTTGAGGTTCATCCTAACCAGAAATTATTTCCTGTTTCAGGATGACTTCTTTTTACAGTTACGGGGGACCGCGATGGGGTCTAACGTGGCGCCGACCTATGCAAATCTTTACATGTCACATCTTGAGGAGTCTGTCGTCTATGTGAGCCACCACTTCAGCCATGTGCTGGGGTGGTGGCGTTACATTGATGACATTTTCCTGATTTGGGTCGGCGCCACGGAGGACCTCATCGCTTTCCATAGCTTTTTAAACACCATTGATCCCAGTGTAAAGTTTACATTGACCCATTCAGAGACATCTTTGCAATTTTTGGACACACAAGTTGGCATACAAAATGACAGGTTAGTGACGGATATATATGTGAAACCCACAGATAAAAACACCCTGTTACGTTATGAGAGCCATCATCCCAAACCTATGATTAGGTCTCTCCCTTTCAGTCAGCTTCTCAGGGTCAAAAAAATTGTTCAAGATCCAGAAACAGCGGAGAACAGATTACAAGAAATGGGGTCCAAATTTCAAACACGTGGGTATCCCAAAAAATTGATTCGAGAACAACTGAATAGAATCAATTCACTTACTAGAGAAACCATCAGAGAAGGTTTAGGTGAACACAGGTCCACACAGGCAAGAATCCCTTTTGTATCAGAATTCAGTACCAATAGTGGTAAGATTGCTGCCATAATTAAAAAACACTGGCGAATTCTCAATAGCAATTTTGAGAAAGTACAGGAGTTCAAATCGCCACCTCTATGCTCATACCGACGTAGCCCTAATTTAGGTGATAAACTGGTGAAGTCAGATATTGGATCCACAAGGGAGACATGTGAGAGCTACTTTGGCTCCACACGCAAAGGCTGTTATCCTTGTTATAACTGCATCAATTGTAAACTAATGTTGAGAGGGGATTCTTTTTTGCACCCTACCCTGGGCTACAGGGTTAAGATCAAACAATATTTAACATGTGATTCGTCTTATGTCATCTATTTGTTGGTGTGCCCGTGTGGTCTGCTTTATATTGGTGAGACCACTTGGGACGTCAAAACCCGTCTCAACCAACACAGGTATTCAATTAGAAAACAAAAAATGGATCTCCCAGTGTCCAAACACTTCACTGAAGCTAAACATACACAAGATGACCTACGGTTTAGAATTTTGGAGCAAATATCTCTGTCAAGGCGAGGTGGAGATCGGATAAAGTTATTGAAAAAGCGTGAACTTTATTGGATCTACACACTTGGCACTTTGAGGCCACAAGGTTTAAATGTGGAGTTTAGGGTTGTCTAGTCATTGAATTTATGTGTGTTCTCTCCCAATTTGATGACTCATATGGAAAACAACATGTGCTATACATTAAATATTTTTTCTTTTTTTATAGGAAATTATTCTGAAGCATAAAAGTTCGAATGTTCACGTATGGCGAAGCCTGGAGGAACATGTTGGCGATCCCCTTTTTTCATAATCTTGTAATAAGTTCTATTAATATTTATGGTCAGTACCGGTCTGTGCCATGGTGTGACTTAAGCCCCCTTTGGGACTGGGGTGACACCTATACAGACGGGCACAGTTGACCTATTCTATATACATTTATATATACTATGAGCCCCGATGCAGTTCTATCTGTGTCCTTCAGGCCGATTTCAAGTGGACATCGTCTACTGTATGGCTATAAGGGACATAGAGCGGATATACTGGCAGTCTGGACAGTGGGATGCTAACGGTGTGACAACCGCATCATCCCACATGTACAGATATCTCACTGGTGACCCACGTTGACCCGTCGGTCCCCGATGAATAGATCAGCTGTTTCTGCTGTATACTGCGGCGCTCGGACAC
Source organism: Bufo bufo (assembly GCF_905171765.1). Taxonomy (NCBI): domain Eukaryota; kingdom Metazoa; phylum Chordata; class Amphibia; order Anura; family Bufonidae; genus Bufo; species Bufo bufo. The sequence goes on from NC_053390.1 coordinate 456,073,726, forward strand.
TGTATCTGTGTCTGTCAAACTCGTATGGGCGGTAGCATTGGTACACACATGCGCCCTAATACATTGTTCCAAAGTGGCCATCTTTGATGTGGTTGTTTTACCACACATTACCTCAGTGAATCTCGCGATAGTGGTTGGAGCGGCGCATGCGCCATGCTCCTTTCCGGACGCCAACAGTTCCTACCATGCCCTGTCAGCCGCAAGTGACTCATTCAAAGGTTTTTTAATCTTTTTTGATTGTTATATCATGTTTGAAAACACCTGTTCACCCTCACATTTGATTGGTCATTATGACAGTTTGGTGATTTTATATCACATCCACTATATTATGAATTTTCTTACGGTTATGTCTGTATTGCTGCTATATCAAATTATGACAATACACTGATTATATTTGTAATGTGATGATTATGTCTATGCATTTGCACTTTATTATATGATGGGTTAATTTGTATTTTGGTAATTACTTGCACTATATATGTATGTAATTTTGCACATGTTACTCAGCTGGAAAAAGGCTCCAATGTGAGAGCTGAAACGTTGCTGATGAGTGAATAAACCGTCCACTTTTTTACTGCAAACTGGAGTGCTGCCTTCTTTTGCTACATTATCTACATTTGGGATCTTGGTCGCAGGTCTCCTGGGAGGATTTTTTTGCACCCGTTCATTTTTTGTGTGCTGCTTTCTTTCTTTTTCTTTTTTAAATATATATATATATATATATATTTAGTGATGCAAATTCAGGGCAGCACACCTAGTAAAAAATGCTGGTTGCCAGCGGTGTCGACACTAGGTCCAAAAGTGTCAATAGACAAAGAAATAAGCACACCGCAGCACACCCGTCTGGTGAAAAAGTGGTGGGATCCTTTATTCACCCAGGTAGCGACGTTTCGGTCCGCTTACTGGGACCATTTTCAAGCTTGAAAATGGTCCCAGTAAGAGGACCGAAACGTCGCTACCTGGGTGAATAAGGGATCCCACCACTTTTTCACCAGACGGATGTGCTGCGGTGTGCTTATTTCTTTATATATATATATATATATATATATACCAGAAGAAAATCCACAGCACTCCTTGAAGTAAAAAATGTGCAATTTATTCACACATGTCAGCAAAGACAACGTTTCGGTCCTCTCACAGGGCCTTTCTCAAGTCAAGTGAATATAAAAGTGCATAGTGCAACAATAAATACATCTCTACATCATGACCCTTTACATTGTTAACCAATAGGGTACTAGTGCACTCCCATTCGTGGGTGTGTTACAATTCATATAATTAACTCCACATGTTAACATATACACCAACGAAAGTCAAAGCGTACCAGTGATACATTTGATAGTGTTCAATCTTCATGAGTGTATACAAGTGCATACAGTAAAGTGAACAGTGCAATTTAAAAAAGCATAGACTATAATACCTTGCCAATCGCCTGACCGTGGATCAAAGAGCATGAGGAGAAGGCGTCTTTACTTGTCTTGGGAGCGCGCCACTCATCCGCGTCCACTGCTCCTTACTGCGCATGTATCTCTCCCACTTCCTCTATGACGCAGCATATAACCATCATGCGTCGCCTCTGGGGTGGACGCCAGCGTGGTGACGCCAGATCGACCGCGTCCGAGCGCAGCACACACTGAAAGTGTGCGTCAGCACGCAGCTCAATCGTCCGCGCCTCACCACGAATCCTCGTCCACCATCTTAAATCAGGGCACCCGTTTGGGCAATATCATTACGTCTCCATACCACCTCATGTCTCCTTGTCCCCATCTAGTACCCGGCACAGGCAATAGTCAATACATACAAATATATATGTTAATATAGACATATCACTCTAGCTTCTAATCAATTCACCTTATACAGCGAGCAGACAACATCAGGTCATAGGTCATATAGACTGGGTAATTAGCTAACCATTCCTCCTGTCACCCTAAATTCCACATTTAACCCTTTCGGTTTCAGGGTATCCAGCCTAAAAATCCACCTTAGTTCTGTTTTCTTTAATTTACTCAATCGGTCACCTCCTCTCTCCAGTGGTTTCACATGGTCTATAATCATAAATTTTAAATCACTTTCTTTATGATTTTTTTCCGCAAAATGCTTTGATACGGGCAAATCTCTTCTTTTATTCCTAATTGATTGTCTATGGTTATTCAACCTAGTTTTAAGATCACAAGTGGTTTCACCAACATATAATTTTTTACAAGGGCACCATAGTACATATATCACCCATGACGAGTCACAGGTGAGATAATGCCTTATTTCAAAGGTCTTACCCGTGTCTGGATGCGTGAACACAGATCCCTTGGCCATCTGTTTACAGTTCACGCATCCCAGACACGGGAAAGAGCCCGTGCGTCTTGTTTTGAAAAACGTCTGTCTCAATTGTCCTTTGACTGGTACTTTAGAGTGTACTACCTTATCCCTGATGTTCCCTGCTCTTCTGTATGCCATCATAGGTGAATTTTTAAAGGCAGCAACATTGGGATGCCCACTACTTAGTAAGCCCCAATGTCGCCTCTCTATCTTTTCAATGTCGGGACTTAACTCATTATATGATGATACAAACGGCAATCTATCACTAGTTTGTCTTAGTTTGGGGGTCAACAACTCATCTCTAGGGATCTTTTTGGCTCTTTCCGCATGTTTCTTTACTAGCCTTTTAGGGTACCCCCTATCTATAAAGGACTGTTCCATATTTTTCATCGCTGAATTCATATTCTCATCTTTATCAACTATTCTCCGTACTCGTAGCATTTGACTGAACGGCAGAGAATCCACCATCCTTCTTGGATGCCCACTGGTGAAGTGCAACAATGTATTCTTATCTGTGGCCTTAATATTCAAATCCATATGCAGCTGTTCATCCTCAATATATACTTGTGTATCCAAGTATTGCACCCGGTCAGTCGATGCCGTTAACGTAAACTGGATCTCCCGGTCAAGAGAGTTCAAGTATACGCGAAAGTCCATCAACTGCTCCATAGTGCCACCCCAAATGAGGAAGATATCGTCTATGTATCTCCACCACGTCAAAACCTGGTTGAAGTGGGGAGATACATAGACAAGACGTTCCTCAAATGACCGTACAAAGATATTTGCATAAGTGGGCGCGGCATTAGAGCCCATCGCCGCACCCATCTTCTGCAAAAAAAAAATTGTCCCTGGAACACAAAATAATTGTTCCTCAGGGACAGTTCCAACAGTGTCAGTATAAGGGATCTGTGTTCACGCATCCAGACACGGGTGAGACCTTTGAAATAAGGCATTATCTCACCTGTGACTCGTCATGGGTGATATATGTACTATGGTGCCCTTGTAAAAAATTATATGTTGGTGAAACCACTTGTGATCTTAAAACTAGGTTGAATAACCATAGACAATCAATTAGGAATAAAAGAAGAGATTTGCCCGTATCAAAGCATTTTGCGGAAAAAAATCATAAAGAAAGTGATTTAAAATTTATGATTATAGACCATGTGAAACCACTGGAGAGAGGAGGTGACCGATTGAGTAAATTAAAGAAAACAGAACTAAGGTGGATTTTTAGGCTGGATACCCTGAAACCGAAAGGGTTAAATGTGGAATTTAGGGTGACAGGAGGAATGGTTAGCTAATTACCCAGTCTATATGACCTATGACCTGATGTTGTCTGCTCGCTGTATAAGGTGAATTGATTAGAAGCTAGAGTGATATGTCTATATTAACATATATATTTGTATGCATTGACTATTGCCTGTGCCGGGTACTAGATGGGGACAAGGAGACATGAGGTGGTATGGAGACGTAATGATATTGCCCAAACGGGTGCCCTGATTTAAGATGGTGGACGAGGATTCGTGGTGAGGCGCGGACGATTGAGCTGCGTGCTGACGCACACTTTCAGTGTGTGCTGCGCTCGGACGCGGTCGATCTGGCGTCACCACGCTGGCGTCCACCCCAGAGGCGACGCATGATGGTTATATGCTGCGTCATAGAGGAAGTGGGAGAGATACATGCGCAGTAAGGAGCAGTGGACGCGGATGAGTGGCGCGCTCCCAAGACAAGTAAAGACGCCTTCTCCTCATGCTCTTTGATCCACGGTCAGGCGATTGGCAAGGTATTATAGTCTATGCTTTTTTAAATTGCACTGTTCACTTTACTGTATGCACTTGTATACACTCATGAAGATTGAACACTATCAAATGTATCACTGGTACGCTTTGACTTTCGTTGGTGTATATGTTAACATGTGGAGTTAATTATATGAATTGTAACACACCCACGAATGGGAGTGCACTAGTACCCTATTGGTTAACAATGTAAAGGGTCATGATGTAGAGATGTATTTATTGTTGCACTATGCACTTTTATATTCACTTGACTTGAGAAAGGCCCTGTGAGAGGACCGAAACGTTGTCTTTGCTGACATGTGTGAATAAATTGCACATTTTTTACTTCAAGGAGTGCTGTGGATTTTCTTCTGGTATTGATCCCGTCCCATATCGAGGGACCACCGCGGGCACCCATACCATTACAGCAGTAGCTGAAGGAGTGCTGCCTGACCTTTTTCCATGTATATATATATATATATACTAGCAGAAGGACCCGGCTTTGCACGGGTATATTTCATCTATTTCATTTAATGTTTGTGTGTGTCGTTAAAAGATATCGACAGTATCCCCCATAACAATGACCTTTACAGCACCTCGCCCCTTTAACAGTGAACTCTACAGTGCCCCGCCATTTTAAAATGGGACCTCCACAGCAGCCCATCCCCTTAACTTTGACTTTCACAGCAGTCCATCCCTTTAACAGTTAGTTTCACAGCACCCCACTCCCTTGACAGTGACCTCCGCAGGGGCCTGCCCCCTTAACAGTGACCTCCACAGTACCCTGCTACCTTAACAGTGACCTCACAGTACCCTGCTGCCTTAACAATGACCTCCACAGCAGTTGCCCCTTTAATAGTGGCCCCTTACCCCTTAACAGTGACCTCCACAGTGTCCAACCCTTTAACAGTAACCTCCCCTTAACAGTAACATCCACAGTGAACGCCTCTTTAACAGTGACCTCCACAGTGCCCGCCCCTTTAACAGTGACCTCCACAGTGCCCTGCCCCTTTAATGCTAGGGCTACACGACGACATGTGTCGCGCAACATTTTGTCTCAACAATTTTTATAATGATAGGCTATGGTGTCGCACTGCGACATGTGACATGCTGCGACTGCGACTGCGACATGACAGTTGCAGAAAATCCATACAAGATGGATTTTTCTGCTACTGTCGTGTCGCAGTCGCAGCATGTCACATGTCGCAGTGCAACACTATAGACTATCATTATAAAAATTGTTGCGCGACATTGGTGCGACATCAATATCGCACTACACATGTAGCAGTGTAGTTGTGCCCTATGTGTCGTGCGACTTATTGTCCCGAGAAACATGTCATCGTGTAGCCCTAGCCTAAAGCTGACCTACATCAGTGAAAAAAAATGGCTGGGTTGTTTTGGAAACCTGGAGTAAAACTATGTGTATGTGGAGACTAAGGGCCTGCGAGCTTCTATTGGCTGATAAGGGATATGTGACCGTGTGCATGACAGTTGGGATATGAAGAGAAAGACTTGCAGGCTTGTATTGGCTAATGCAGGTCATTTTTGGGGAATATCTCAGGAATGGTACGTCCTAGAGAGCTGTGACCCCGACAAGATTTCTTTCCAGGTAGCAAGGGATGTGTATACCAAGTTTTGTTGAAATCGATGGTTGCATTTTTGAGTGATCGAGGAACATACATACACACACATATATAGGTCCTTCTTTTTTATACCGTATTTTTCACCCTGTAAGACGCACTGGCCTATAAGACGCACCCAGGGCCGGATTAAGAGCATCATGGGCCTGGTGCTGAGGATTTTGCTGGGCCTTTTTATGGAACTGCACTCAGTGTCTTAATTACACTTAATTAAATTATGGACACAGCTCTCAGCATGCTTAGCCAGCCTTCTATCTGGCTGTGCTTCTTGAGAGTCACAGTCCACAGGCTCAGAAACAGCCTGTGTACTGTGACTCTCAAGATGCAAAGCCAGATAGAAGGCTGGCTAAGCATGCTGAGAGCTGTGTCCATAAATCATAACAGCACTATGATTGCCCTCCCTTCCAACTGGATGAGTTTATCTGATACCTGCTCCAGAAGCTCCTGATGTCTCGCGGGCTGGTGTGGCTGAGCGCTGTGGGCCGTGTGCTGGTCGAAACTGCTGAGCAGGTTGTACACAGCGCAGCCTGCAGGAGGGATAACCGCGGGCGCACTGAGGTCATATCCGGCGGGCCGGCATTACAGGAACCGCACCAGCTGCTCTGAAGTCCTGCCGCCGGATATCCTGTGACGTATATCCGGCGGCAGGACGTCAGAGCAGCTGGTGCTGTTCCTGTAATGCCGCGGCCTGCCGGATATGACCTCAGTAGTGATGGGAAGTTCGGATCTTTCAGATGAATTGGTTCATTTGAATCAGCTCATTCAAATGAACCGATTCATGAATCGGATCTTCGGTTCACTTGCTGAGTCACTGACTGCTGAGCTGACTCGCAAGTGAACCGAAGACTCTAGGTGCCGGTGCGCATGCGCAGATGCTATCCATTCGATTCACTTGCTGCTGCTGACTCAGTCGGCTCTTCAGCACTCTAATGAGTGAGTCAGGATCAGGAAGAGTGATTGATTATAGTGATAGTGAAGGGAAGCTGAGGCTGGCGCCGGACAGGAGGACTCAGGACAGGAGTCAGGAGCTGTCACTGTGGTGTGCATTGTTGTCTGTTGTGCATTGTTACCCACAGTGACAACAGTCTGACACTGACAGTAGTACAACGAACCAAGTGAAGTGAAATGTGAATGCACGCACAGGGAAAACTATGTGCTGAATTGATAACAGTATTACAGTAACACAGTCACTGGCTGATAATAAAATAGTCCCCACAGTCCCCACTTAACGGAATCCATAAAGGAGATGTGAACCCACCCTTAGTTATATAGCTACTGAACGAGATGCCTTTAACATATATATATCTCCTGATAAGCCAATTTGATCCTAAAGGGTTAATTCAACCTGTAATGTAAACTCTGTGTCATCTGTCACTTCTCTTATCTCTCTGCTCCTGTCCCTTAATCTTATCACTGCTGCAACAAAAGCATCAGCCTAAGTGTAACCTGTTCTAGACTCTGACTCACGGCTCTTTTAACTCAAAGAATCGAATGAGTCTCTAACTAATCGGATCTTTAGATTCTTTTAACCTGAGACTCATTCGATTCATTTCTATTCTTAGACTCCCTGTACAGACGGCTCAGAGCTGCTAGTGCTTGCCTTGCCTCAGCTCTGATTGGTTGGTGGGCGGGGAGGGGAGGGGCTGGCAGAAGCAGCTTCCACTCTAGGATCATATTACGCTCCTCCCGAGTCCCTCCCTCAGGCTCCCTGCTGCCAGCGTGAGGTGAGCGTCTCTGCATTGTCTGTGTGCTGTGTGACGCTGCGCTGTGTACAACAGAGGACTTTTAGCGCGGGTCGCTCCCGACGGCCTTTTGGCTGGCGGATGGGGCCATTTTATGGTAGGGGCCTGGAGCTGCAGCTCCATCAGCCCCTACGTTAATCCGGCCCTGGATGCACCTACGTTTTAGAGGAGGACAATAAGAAAAAAAAAATGTTTCATTAGACCTAAGGTCAGACCAGCAATCAGACCCCCAATATTAATCAGACCTCAGCTGACATCTCCAATCAGACCCCCCCAATGTTAATAAGACCCCAATAAAACCTTAGATCAGACCCCAAAGTGTACGGCCCCCAATCAGACCTCAGATAAGAGCCCCCAGCAGCCTCTCATCAGACCCCAGCAGCCTCTCATCAGCCCCAGCAGCCTCTCATAAGCCCATTCTTATCAGCCCCCTATCCTCTTCTAAGCCCCCTAGCCTCTCATCAGCCCCCAGCCTCTCATCAGCCCTCTTACCTTGTACACAGGAGCAGGCAGTGTGAAGACTTAGAGGGGGAGCAGGCATGTGTGGCAGGAAAGCCTGTTCCCTCGCTCCCACCAACGTTCTCACTGCCGGCCGGTCCCGATCAACAAGCCCCAGACAGGGCCGGCCGATCTCTATCACCCTACTGCCGAGCGCATGCCGCAGCAGACCTTTCCTTACCACCCAGCGCATGCCGTGGCCGGTCTCTATCAGTAAGCACGCGCTGCAGCCGCCAGGCTCTTCCTTTTCAGGTAACTTGGATGTTTGGTACATCGTAGGCTGCTGTTCGTATGCAGCGCAGCCTGCCATGTACCGAGCATAATCAATGCGCCGCACATTTTATATGTCTTTGCCCTGTATTCACCCCATAAGACGGGGAAAAAAGTGCGTCTTTTGGGGTGAAAAATACGGTATATAGATATAAATCTCGATATACATATATATAGAAATCAATTTTAGTTAGGTAGTGTTAGTGCAGATTTTTGTGCGTGCGTGCGTGCATCCTGCACCTGTAATTTTTTTCTTTCTTTTTTTTCTACTCCTTTTATCTGTATTTCAAATTTATTACAAGCCCCTTCACGTATGAAAACACAACATACACACCCCTCACACTAAAGGTTTACACATTTTTTACATCCCAATAAAATAAAAATGGCCCGTCCGTTCCAACTAGTATACTCAGCTGAAGAGGTATACACCATCCTTGCCTCCAATACTGAGTCTGCCAGTGAGGGAGAAGAGTATGCCACTTTACTCTACTCCTCTACCCCCTCATCATCCACATCCCCTTATGAGGGACCCTCTAGAAGTCACCCCAGGGTAGCATTGGAGGCAGCCCCACCCCCTGACAATTATCAGCCCCAAATTCCGGATTTTGAGGGCAGCTCCGGAATACAGATAGACTGTGCAGGCTTCACTGAACTAGATTTTTTAAAAATATTCTCAGAATTTAATGGTGGCTCAAACCAATTTATACGCCCAACAATTCATTGCTTAGAACCCTACTTCGGCATACACTAGATCCCTAGGATGGACCCCAGTAAGTGCATCAGAGATGATGAAGTTTTAGGGACTCGTGCTGCATATGGGCATTGTAAAGAAGCCAAACGTTAGACAATATTGGAGTTTGGACATTTTCTATCAGACTCCAATTTACAGTAACACCATGACCCGGAAGCAATTTGAGTCAATTTGGAAATTCCTATACTACAACGACAAATGCTCAGTGCTCCCCCAAAACGACCCGAAATTTGACCATATGTTCAAGGTTAGGCCTGTCATTGACCACTTTAACACCAAGTTTGCTGAGGTGTACAAGCCAGATAAAAATGTCTGTGTAGATGAGTCCCTATTACTTTTCAAAGGGAGGATTAGATTCCGCCAGTAGCTGCCTAGCAAACGGGCAAGGTATGGCATAAATATTGACAAACTTTGTGAGAGTAGCTCGGAGTACACCCACAAGTTCCGCATTTACGAAGGGAAATATTCCCAGATAGAACCCCCAGAATGCCCCCCCCCATCCTAGGAGTTAGTGAGAAGATCGTGTGGGACTTACTGCACCCACTGCTGGATAAGGGTTACCACCTCTATGTGGATATCTATTATACCAGCATACCCCTATTCATGTCCCTAACTGCCAGAGAGGCCTCCCTAGATCCCTGGTAGGGCAACCACTGAGAATGGGTGAAAGTAGGGCTCTCCTCCATGAGAACATGCTGGTGGTTACGTACAAGGACAAGAGGGACGTCCTTGTACTGACCAACATTCACACTAACACCAGCTCCTCTTCTCCTGTATGAGGTACCACAACCACTTCCCTGAAACCAGTTTGTATTCTGGCCTACAACAGGCACATGATAGGGGTGGATCTTTTAGATCAACTTTTGAAGCCCTACAGTGCCAAACGAAAAATGAAAGTCTGGTACAAAAAGCTGGCCGTACACATACAGACGTACAATGTGTAAGTGCTATTTCAATCTGCAGGCCACACAGGAACTTTCCTTCAGTTCCAAGAGGTGATTATCAAGGCCCTAATTTTTCAAAGCCAGGCCGGGGAGGGTCCCAGTATTTCAGGAAGTCATGGTGCCTGTGTTGTACCAGGGCAACATTTTCCAGGTCAAGTCCCCCAGATAGCAAGGAAGGGAAGGACCCAAAAAAGATGCAGGATGTGTTCCAAAAGGGGGATAAGGAAAGACACCAATTACCACTGTGAAACCTGCCCTGAAAAACCTGGCCTGTCCATTCAGGAGTGTTTTAAAATCTACCACTCATCCATGGAATATTAATTTAATTTCATCCTTGATGTACCCTGTAGTTTTACCACCTTATACAGTATCTCTGATTTAGTCTGCATAGCTTACATATCCACTTTTCACCAACCACTACATATTAATTTCTGTGAAACACCTGTTAGGTCAAAAGTACCCTTTCCACCCCTTAAAATGTTTGTACGGGGGTGCACTTTCCAAAATGGGGTCACTTCTTGGGGTTTTTAATTTCTGGGGACCTCCGGAATTTTTTAAATGTGACATGGCACCTAAAATCAATGTCTGCCAATTCAGGTCAGCAAAATCCATATTTTGCTGTTTGACTCCAGTTCCCTGCTGTGTGCCCATACATCATTTATTGAGCACATATGGTGTGGTGCCGTATTCGGGGGGAAATTGGGAACAAAATGTGGGGTGCATTTATCCTGTTACCATTTGAGAAAGTGAAAAATGTTGGTGTAAATCAACTTTTTCTAGAAAAAAAAATGCAATTTTTCATTTTCACTGCGAAGTGTTTCCTAATTCTAGGAAACACCTTTGAGGTCAAACTGCTCACTACACACTTTGAAAGATTCCATTAGGGGTGTAGTTTCCAAAATTGCATCACTTTTTGGGGGTTTCCACTGTAGGGCCACCTCAGGGTGTCATCATATGCGACATAGCTCCCAATTTCCATCCCAGCTAAATCGGCTCTCCTAAAGCCATATGGTGCTCCTTCCACTCTGAAGCCTTCTCCTATACATCAGTTTTTGAGCACATATGGGGTGTTTCTGTAAACTCCAGGACCAGGGTAATAGATTTTGAGTTTTGTTTGGCTGTTAACCCTTGATGTGCTGCAGAAAAAATGGATTCAAATTTTAAATCTGCTAAAAAAAAGGGAAATTTTGAAATTTTATTCCTATTTTCCTTTAATTCTCGTGGGACACCTAAAGGGTTAACAAAGTTTGTAAATCAGTTTTGAATAGCTTGAGGGGTGTAGTTTCTAAAATGGGGTGATTTATGGGTGGTTTCTAATATGCAAGCCACAAAAAGTGACTTCATAACTGAACTGGTCCTTAAAAAATTTGGTTTTGGATTCTTTTTTTTTTTTTTAAGATTTGCTTCTAAACTTCTACCTTCTAAAGTCTCAAAAAAATAAAATGTCATTTTCAAAATGATCTAAACATGAAGTAGACAGATGGGAAGTGTAAAGTAATAACTATTTTGGGAGGTATTACTATCTATTTTAAAAGTAGAGAAATAGAAAATTGGAACTTTGCACATTTTTCAATTTTTTTTGTAAATTTGGTATTTTTTGTAAATAAAAAAGAAATATTTTGAATCAAATTTACCACTGTCATGAAGTACAATAAGTGGCAATAAAACAATCTCAGAATGGCCTGTATAAGTAAAGTTATTACCATATAAAGTAACATGTCAGATTTGCTAAAAATGGCGTGGTCCTTAAGGTGAAAAATGGCAGGGTCCTGAAGTGGTTAAAGTCTCCCACTGCAGCTGCAGTCAGTCATTGGCCTAACAATTTTCCCCATCATCCATTTATTTTTTTTACGGAAAAAATAATTATTACACTGGATAACCACAACAGTGACATTTCAGCTACATTTATTTGACCTATAATTACTGTAGATGACACTTCGGCATGCACGTAAGGCACCGGCCACAGTGGGCCAAAATGGAATCAGGATATAATTGTAAATATTTTTGATTGTGTTCAGTGGGTTTGAGGAAGAAATAGGGATCTATTTCGAAACGCGTCTGGAATCGATGGGATATTCATAAAGAGTCCGAAATTTTAAGCATGGCCATGCAACAATGAAAGATACCAAGGAAATTACTTACTGAAACGAACGAAAGAAAACCGACTGGTGGTCGACTTTATTAACGGCTGGCTACTGATAGCAATCTATAATCACAAGATCGAAGCTTCACTGCGATGTTTAGCCGAGATTGAAGAGTCTGTATTATGCGAAAGAAAAAGTAACAGCTCATCTTGCGATAATTGAAGCGATCTTACGGAGTTCCGATTTTATGACGTCAGTAGGGAACTACACTCTGCCGTTTGCATTTGATTGAATTGACCCCGAGGTAAGCGCTCTTACATGTGGGGCGCCACAGAGTTGCGCTTTAAATAGTGAGTACCCTACTCATCATACTATGAGACTGTTTGCTATGGATTTTGCATATTAGGTATTATTTTCATAAGTACGGGACATTATCCATTTTCTCCAATTACCTGCATCTTATGGACTTGACACATGAGATAGTCCATCCATTATCTCATCCATCCCACTATTACGTGTATGTATGCTTTTATGTTTTAATAAATTGCACTATTTTACATTATTGGTTCTTTGCGGGAACCCATATGTTTGAGTGCCGGTCCAATACTATTTCATTTTACTGTTTTTGAAGGGGTGATTCATTTTGGACATTGGCACCTATCCGTGTATATAGAGAGTGAGCCGTCCCTCCCATTACTATTCATTCACTTGATCTGCTTTTATGTAGTATTTCCTTCCTTGCTTTTTGCTCAGTAAATTTCCAGCCTGATGCTTTCACTTTCATTTGCTGACTTGCTCTGATCGACTGTGGATGTCTTATTATGACCTATGTAAAACGAATATGAATAACATGGATAAGATTTCTTATTCCATAGCTGTTAAGAGCAGCAAGGAACTGAGTGAAAAGCAAGAAAAAGAACTAAAGCATTATTTTTCTTTGAGGAAAAAGTCTAATGGAGGAGAATGTGAAGTGAACAAGCTGGGCCCTTCCTTGTACAGAGTCAGCTATCAGAAGAAGGAAGGTAAGACATGTTAGTACTTGTAGTCATCAAAACCAGGATCTTGATTAGAAACCCCATGGTTAGCAGAAGGAAGAAATTGATAAGTTGGGAATAATTTAGGAAGCATAACTTCATTCGACATGTAAAATCTATAAAGGAGCATTATTACTTCAATATAAATTTTTGAATGTAATTTGATAGTTCTTTTGTATTCATTTTTTCAGTGTTCCATTTTGTTCTTGTATTAAAGCTTTTTCACAAGAAGCCAGGTAGTTAGGGCTGGGCCCTTCTAATATTTCCTGATAAAGTGCTTCAGTGATGTTTCTGGATCGCGGACCCCATTCAAGTAAATGGGTCCGCGATTCGCATGCGGCTGCCGCAATTTGCGGTCGGCAGCACGGGCCCGGCCAGCACGCGGTCGTGTGCATGAGCCCAAACAGAGCAGCAAATAGGCCAAAAAATTTGTACAAGTATGTGCACATATTAAACCTCAGACACACAGCCATAGTTTTGGTCCACATCCGATCTGCATTTTTTGCGGATCAGGCACAGACTCATTCATTTCAATGAAGCCACAAAAGATGCAGACAGCACACCCGTGTGTTATCCGCATCTGTATGTTCATTCCGCGGCCCCGCAAAAAAATATATGTCCTATTCTTGTCTGTTTTGCAGACAAATGGTCCGGTTTTCAGAAAATAGTGACACAAAAAACATGATTTATTTTTCACTAATACTTTCATTGTATAAGACTGGAATAAAATTAAAGAAATATACATATTAGGTATTGCTACGTCTGTAATGACCTGCTCTATAAAAAATCACATGATCTACCCCCTCAGGTGAACGCTGTTAAAAAAATAATAAATAAAAACTGTGCCAAAATAGCAATTTTTTGGTCACCTTGCCTGAAAAAAGTGTCATATTGAATGATCAAAAAAATCATATGTACCGAAAAATGGTACCAATAAAAATGTAAGCTCTTCCTGCAAAAAAAGAGCCCCTGCACAAGATGATGAAAATGGAGACACAAAAACATTATTTTTATTTTCAACAATGCTTTATTAGGTAAAACTGAAACAAAAAAATTTAAAATGCACATATTTGGTATTTTCCTGTCCGTATCAACCTACTCTATAAAAAGAACACATGATCTATCCTGTCAGGAAAACTCCGTAAAAAACAAAACAAAAAAAACCTGTGCCACAACAGCCATTTTTGGTTTACCGTATTTTTCGCCCTATAAGACGCACCGGCCCATAAGACGTACCTAGGTTTTTGTGGAGGAAAATAAGAAAAAAAACATTTTTAACCAAAAGGTGTGCTTTTGGTGGGTTTGGAACTAATGGTGGTCTGTGGATGGCACTATTACTGGGGATCTGTGAAGGACACTGTTATGGGGGGATCTGTGGATGACGGACACCCTTAAGGGGGCATCTGTGGATGACGGACACTGTTATGGGGGGATCTGTGGATGACGGACACCCTTAAGGGGGCATCTGTGGATGACGGACACTGTTATGGGGGGATCTGAGGATGACGGACATTGTTATGGGGGGATCTGTGGATGACGGACACTGTTATGGGGGGATCTGTGGATAACGGACACTGTTATGGGGGATCTGTGGATGACGGACACTGTTATGGGGGATCTGTGGATGACTGACACTGTTATGGGGGATCTGTGGATGACGGACACTGTTATGGGGGGATCTGTGGATGACGGACATTGTTATGGGGGGATCTGTGGATGACAGACACTGTTATGGGGGGATCTGTGGATAACGGACACTGTTATGGGGGGATCTGTGGATGACAGACACTGTTATGGGGGATCTGTGGATGACTGACACTGTTATGGGGGATCTGTGGATGACGGACACTGTTATGGGGGGATCTGTGGATGACGGACACTGTTATGGGGGGATCTATGGCTGGCACTGTTACAGGGGGGGATCTGTGGATGGCACTGTTATATATGTGCCATCCACAGACCCCCCACCCCATAACAGTGCCATCCACAGACCCCCCCAGCCCATAACAGTGCCATCCACAGACCCCCCCAGCCCATAACAGTGCCATCCACAGACCCCCCCAGCCCATAACTGTGCCATCCACAGATGTCCCCCCATAAAAATGTCATCCACAGACGTACCTAGGTTTTTGTGGAGGAAAATAAGAAAAAAAACATTTTTAACCAAAAGGTGTGCTTTTGGTGGGTTTGGAACTAATGGTGGTCTGTGGATGGCACTATTACTGGGGATCTGTGAAGGACACTGTTATGGGGGGATCTGTGGATGACGGACACCCTTAAGGGGGCATCTGTGGATGACGGACACTGTTATGGGGGGATCTGTGGATGACGGACACCCTTAAGGGGTCATCTGTGGATGACGGACACTGTTATGGGGGGATCTGAGGATGACAGACATTGTTATGGGGGGATCTGTGGATGACGGACACTGTTATGGGGGGATCTGTGGATAACGGACACTGTTATGGGGGATCTGTGGATGACGGACACTGTTATGGGGGATCTGTGGATGACTGACACTGTTATGGGGGATCTGTGGATGACGGACACTGTTATGGGGGGATCTGTGGATGACGGACATTGTTATGGGGGGATCTGTGGATGACAGACACTGTTATGGGGGGATCTGTGGATAACGGACACTGTTATGGGGGGATCTGTGGATGACAGACACTGTTATGGGGGATCTGTGGATGACTGACACTGTTATGGGGGATCTGTGGATGACGGACACTGTTATGGGGGGATCTGTGGATGACGGACACTGTTATGGGGGGATCTATGGCTGGCACTGTTACAGGGGGGGATCTGTGGATGGCACTGTTATATATGTGCCATCCACAGACCCCCCACCCCATAACAGTGCCATCCACAGACCCCCCCAGCCCATAACAGTGCCATCCACAGACCCCCCCAGCCCATAACAGTGCCATCCACAGACCCCCCCAGCCCATAACTGTGCCATCCACAGATGTCCCCCCATAAAAATGTCATCCACAGATCCCCACACAGCTCCAGTATACTAATATAAAATGTCTTATTCAATTAAGTTATTAAACATGCCCCCCAACTCCTAATAGTACCGTACATCCTAACCGCTTCAGTACAACGCAGGCAGGCCGGGCGGCCGGCGCGTCACTCACTGACGTCACTTGCCTGAGCCGCCTGCTTCATTCATAAAGTAGGCGGCACAGGCACGTGACATCAGGGAGTTACGCTGCCGCCCGCCCGGCCTGCCTGCATTCTACTAAAGCGGATGTACGGTACTATTAGGAGTGGGGGGGCATGTTTAATAACTATTAATTGAATAAGACATTTTATATTAGTATATTGGAGCGGCGGGGCTACAGTACACTGACTGAACCGCCCTGCCGCTATTGCCGGCCCCCAGCTCCTCCTCCCAGTCCCTTCCCCGCTCGCTCGTACATCGCAGCTTGCGATGTAAAACTGCTAGCATTCGCCCCAAAAAAATTGCGTCTTATGGGGCGAAAAATACGGTACCTTACCTCACAAAAAGCGTATTATTGAGCGAACAAAGTCATATGTACCCCAAATAGTACCAATAAAACTGTCACCTCATCCCGTAGATTACAAAATGGGGTCACTTTTTGGGAGTATCTTCTGTAGGGGTGCATCAGGGGGGCTTTAAATCCGACATGGCAACTTAAAATTATCCCAGCGACATCTGCTCTTCAAAATCTATATGGTGCTCCTTTCCTTCTGCTCCCTGTCGTGTGCCCATAAATTTGTGGTGTTTCTGTAAACTGCAGAATCAGGGAAATAAATATTAAGTTATGTTTCGCTATTAACCCTTGCTGTGTTACAGGCAAAATAGATTAAAATAGAAAATCTGCAAAAAAAAGTGAAATTTTTAAATTTCACTTCCATTTTCCCTTCATTCTTGTGGACCACCTAAAGGGTTAACAAAGTTTGTAAAATCAGTTTTCAATAACTTGAAGGGTGTGGTTTCTAGTATGTAAGCCCCACCAAGTGACTTCATAACTGAACTGGTCCTTATACAAGTGGGTTTTGAAACAAAAATAAAAAATGCAAGAATTACTTCTAAAATTCTAAGGCCCCTTTCACACAAGCGAGTTTTCCGTGTGGGTGCAATGCGTGACGTGAACGCCTAGCTCCTGCACTAAATCCTGGTGATGGATCATGTGACGGACCATGTGATGAACGTAGTGACGTCATCAAAGGTCCTATTCCTCACAGAACAAGACAGAAGAGATACCGAACAAGTGGATTAAGGTGAGTTAAATTATTTTTTATTTTATTTTTAACCCCTCCAGCCCTATTGTACTATGCATTCTGTATTCAGAATGCTATTATTTTCCCTTATAACCATGTTATAAGGGAAAATAATAAAGATCGGGTCCCCATCCCGATCGTCTCCTAGCAATCGTGCGTGAAAATCGCACCGCATCCGCACTTGCTTGCGGATGCTTGCGATTTTCACGCAGCCCCATTCACTTCTATGGGGCCTGCGTTGCGTGAAAAACGCACAAAATAGAGCTTGCTGCGATTTTCACGCAACGCACAAGTGATGCGTGAAAATCACGGCTCATGTGCACAGCCCCATAGAAATGAACGGGTCCGGATTCAGTGCGGGTGCAATGCGTTCAACTCACGCATTGCACCCGCGCGGAAAACTCGCCCGCATGAAAGGGGCCTAAAGGGGTTTTCAAGTATATAGGAACAAGCCATCTCATAGAAGTGACTGGCCTGTAGTTACTCACCGCTGCGCTGTAAACAATGAATGGAAGGCTGCGCTGGCATGAGCGCTGCCTTCTCTTCAAACAGCTGATCGGCAATGGTGCCAGGTGTTGTAAACCCGCCGATCTGATATTGATGACCTGTCCTAAGGATAGATCATCAATATTAAAATCTGGGAAAACCCCTTTAACATTACCCTTTGAGCCCCGGAGTTTTTATTAATTTTTGCGTTTTCATTTTTCACTCTCTGCCTTTCTGGGGACAATAACTTTTATTTTTATGTTCACATGTCCAGCAAAAATAAGCCCTCATGTGGCTAAGTTGCACTTTCTAATGTCACCATTTAATATTGCATGCAATGTAGTGGGGAGCTAGAAAACAATTCCAAATGGGGTGCAATTGGAAAAAGACGCAATTCCACAACAGTTTTATGGAGTTGTTTTTTTACGGCGTTCACTATGCTGTAAAACAGTTACTTTCATTCTCCAGGTCAGGATGATTACAGCGATACCACATACTGTATGTATACTTTTTCTTGCGTTTTAATACTGGAAAAAAAAAAATTAGAATTTTTTTTTCTGAACCCTATAACTTTTTGTACTTATGTGTACGGAGCTGTGGGAGGGCTTATTTTTAGCGGGCGATCTGTACTTTTCAACAATATAATTTATTGGGGTGTGTACAACTTTTGTGTACAATGTTTTGATCACTTTTTATTTCATTTTCTGAGCCGTCTCACAAAAAATTTACAGCAGTATGCACAATACCAAGCATTGACTGAATTGGACCAGAAAAATGAGTTGAGTTTGTTGTAGAAGGCTCAAGTGACCCTCTGAATACTGATTTGCTAAAATGTTATTTAATTAAGACAAAAATCTTTGCTTTCTCTTTAACATTCTTTATTATTATTTTTTTTTATAGTGAAGGAGAGAGTGCTAAATCATAAAGACCACAGAATAGAGTCTGAGGGAGAGTTAATACAATTTACTGTTCAGGAAGAGGAAGAAAATGACCAGGTAAGGTGGAAGGGGTTTTCCAGTCTAAAATAAGTATATATGTCAAAAAGTTTAATATGTATTGAACTGTCATTTTGTAATATAATTTACTTACCCGTGTAGACTATATCTGCAGATCAGAACTTCAGTACTCCATAAACAAGACAGAGTTTTCACCAACCTCACATCCTCTTCTTCTGTCATCTAATCCAGAGTGCATCACTAGGCAATGCTCAAATCCTTTCCACAGTCATGGCTACGTACCCTATATTAAGAGCACATGCACCATTATTAGGCCACATGCACAAAACGGCATGATCCACATTTTTTGTGGATCGCACATGGACCTATTAATTTCTATGTGTCCACAAAAAATACAGATTTCACGTAGATGTCATCCGTGTGCTGTCTCATCTGTGTTGCTATTCCACAAGATGTAGAACACGTCCTATACTTGTCTGTTTTCGAACAAGAATTGCCATGTTCTAATGCTGTGAGAAAATTGTGGAATGCACATACCGTAGCTGGTATCCGTATTTTACAAATCCGTGGTTTGTGAACCGGAAAACGGATATTGTTGTTTGCATGAGGCCTTAGTGAAAGGATTCTGACACTGCATAATAACTGCCCATGTGATGTCTGTGGAAGGTGCCAGAGTTTCGATCTCCAGATACAGACCACACAGGTAAGTAAAGTACAGTATATCACAAAACAGCGGTTGGATACATATTAAAATTGTTGACCTATATGTATTTTAGACTGCAAAATTCCTTTAAATACCAATGGACAAACAGTCCTCCATTTTTTCAGAGCATACAAAATGGTGCTGAACTAGCTACAATAAGCCCCATTTCAAAACTGTGCTCATCAACTGGTTCACATAACTATGTAAACTCTAGATACTATATAAGTAATTTAAAGCTGTTCTCTACCTAAATGTATTTATACAAAATTATGGTTAATTTAACACTAGGACACATAGGGGAAATTTATCATGAGGGTAATATTTGAAGTCAAGTTTGCTTGAGTCTGCTTTGGAGTGCTTTGCACAAAATGTATTAAAAATTGCATGTTTGTTACATTTGATGCATCTTTAAATCACTTATTTAGAAATGCTATTCTAATGTTTCTATGCCACCTCCCTTCTGGAGTGAGTTTGCAATTTTTTTTTATGACCTATTAAAACTGTTGCAGTAATAAAACTGTAGCGAAACTCATTAACCTCTTAAGGACATAGGGCGTACAGGTACGCCCTTGTGCCCTGGTACTTAAGGACACAGGGCGTACCTGTACCTGCGCGGCGGGCGGTGATCGGAACCCCGTGCCTGCTCAAATCATTGAGCAGGCACTTGGGGCAAATGCGCCGGGGTCCGGTGACCCCCCCATGTATGCGATCGCAGAAAACCGCAGGTCAATTCAGACCTGCGGTTTTCTGCGTTTCCGGGTTGTTAGGGTCTCTGAAGACCCGATAACCCGGAACAGGATGGTGATGGTGGTGTGATTTCACCCCACCAATCACCATCCAGCGATCCTCAGTGGTGATGGTGACATCACCACTCAGGATCGCTTTCTGATTGGTCTGTAGGCGGTCCGGCGGCAAATTCAAAAGAGGCAGGCGCTCCTCTCCTCCTCCTTTTGTGTTCCGGAGCCGGAGGAGAGAGGAGCTGCCTGCACGTGTGTCTGCCATCGCTCCCAGCACCCCCCATCAGGTACATAGGGACAGCACAGGGAAAGTTTGGTTTAGACAGGGAAAAAAAAGGGAAAGTTAGTTTCTGAACTTTTCTAAACTTTGATTGCATCACAGCTGTGTGACCCTAGACCCCCCAGGGGTGCTGCCACTTGCCCCCCCACACCCCCTGCCCCCCCCCCCAGCTTTTTTGGGGTGCATTTTTTTTTTTTTTTTGTGTACGCTGACTGTGGCCGGCACTTAGTGTCCGACCACTGTTAGCGCATCTCACACCCCACCGCTGATCAACTTCGGACGGTTGATCAGCGGTTTTGAATTTTTTCCCCCACATTTTTTGCCCTTTTTTTTGTTAGTTTATTTTTTATTTTTTATGTTAGTTTTAGGGTGAGTTCGTGAACACCCGTGCCCCCACACACACCCACACAAAATAAAGAGTTACACACACGCACATATACACGCAGACACACACTCCCCTATGGCCCGCCGGACGTTCTCGGCCGAGGAGGCATACGCCCAGCTTGCCTCCGACTCCGAGAGTCCCAGTGAGGATGAGGATGACCCCACATTCCTGTTGTCATCCGCATCCTCCTCATCATCTAGCGATGATGATGAGCCCCCAAGGCGGCGGAGACGCCGCCAGGCGGAGCAAGGGGACCGCCATGTTAGGGACCCTGTGGCCCACACTAGTACGAGCAGCTCTGGGGCTCGTACTGGTTTCCCGGCCCACCAGTTAAATCCACCGGAGCCCCCTGCCGGTGAACTTGTCTGGTGTAGCCCAGAGCGATACGAGCCCGTGATTCCTGATTTTGTAGGCCAATCAGGAATCCAGATTTCCACAGTGGGCTACACTGAATATGACTTTTTTTGTCATTTTTTCAGTGACCCACTGGTAAATCTGATGGTGGAGCAGACGAATCTGTACGCCCAACAGTTCGTCGCTCAACACCCGGGCTCCTTTTTGGCCAGACCCGGTGGCTGGACGCTGGTCAGTGCAGCCGAAATGAGGATATTTTGGGGCCTCGTGCTGCATATGGGCCTGGTCAAAAAACCCAGTGTCAGGCTGTACTGGAGTGGGGACGTCCTATACCAGGCTCCACTTTACAGTACAGCCATGACACGCTCCCGGTTTGAGGCCATCCGGAAATGTCTGCATTATTCCGATAATGCAGCATGTCCCCCCCGAGGTGATCCTGCCCATGACCGTCTGTATAAGATACGGCCGGTCATCGATCACTTTGGGGCCAAATTCATGGAGGCCTATGTACCTGGAAGGGAGGTCGCGGTTGATGAGTCTCTCATTGCGTTCAAGGGGAGACTCATTTTCCGCCAGTATGTGCCCTCCAAGCGGGCGAGGTATGGCGGGAAGCTATACAAAATTTGTGAGAGTACCTCAGGGTACACTTACAAATTTTGTGTGTACGAGGGGCGAGATTCCCGGATTCAACCCCCAGAATGTCCCCCCACTCTGGGTGTTACCGGGAAACTTGTGTGGGACCTTATGTACCCACTGCTGGATAAGGGTTACCACCTTTACGTGGATAACTTTTATACCAGTATCCCCTTGTTCCAGTCCCTTGCCGCCAGATCCACGTCCACTTGTGGGACCGTGCGGAAAAATCAACGCGGCCTCCCTGCCCACCCCCTCCAGGTACCTATCCCCAGGGGTGAGACCCGTGCCCTTACCACTGGAAACCTGTTGCTGGTCAGGTATAAGGACAAGAGGGATGTCCTTATGCTGTCCACAATTCATGGTAACGGCATCACCCCTGTCCCTGTGCGAGGTACCGCGGCAACGGTCCTCAAGCCCGATTGTTTCGTCGCCTACAATCGGTATATGGGAGGAGTTGATCTCTCTGATCAAGTCCTCAAGCCATATAATGCCATGCGCAAAACCCGGGCATGGTACAAAAAAGTTGCGGTCTACTTGGTGCAGGTTGCCATGTACAACTCTTTTGTACTATCCCGAAGCGCTGGCAGCACAGGGACATTCCTCCAGTTCTATGAGGCAGTCCTCAAGGCCCTGATCTTTTCGGACCGGGAAAGAGCAGGCCGGAGTACCTCGGGAACTGTAGGTGCCTGGATCGTCCCTGGCCAACACTTTCCAGGTGTGGTCCCCCATACTGGAAAGAAGGGACGAACCCAAAAAAAGTGCAGAGTGTGTCGCAGGAGGGGGATACGGAAGGACACGACTACTCAGTGCGACACGTGCCCCGATCATCCGGGCCTCTGCATTGACGGTTGCTTCAGGGAGTATCACACTTCCATGGAGTACTAAATTTATATCCCAATTTAGCACTGACATCGGATAAAAAAAATTGGTTCCCAGACTTGAGACACCCAAAAAAACTAAAATAATTTATTAAAAGTAGACATATTAGGTATCGCCGCATCGGTAATAATCTCCTCTATAAAACTACCCCATGACCTAACCCCCCAGATTAACACGGTCAAGGGGAAAAAAAAAAAAACTGCAAAAAAAGTTTTTTTTTGTCACCTTACATAATAAAAAGTTTAATAGCAAGCGATCAAAAGTCATATAGCCCCCAAAATAGTGCCAATAAAACCGTCCGCTCATCCCGCAAAAAAATGAGCCCCCACATGAGATAAATGGATAAAAAAAAATTAAAAGAAATGACCCTTAGACTTTAGAGATACCCAAAAAAAATTTGTATCAAAAAAGATAATATAGTCTAAAACCCCCCAGATTAACACGGTAAAAAAAAAAATAGGTGCAAAAAAAGATTTTTTTTGTCACCTTACATAACAAAAAGTTTAATAGCAAGCGATAAAAAAGTCATATAGCCCCCAAAATAGTGCCAATAAAACCGTGCGCTCATCCCGCAAAAAATGAGCCCCCACATGAGATAATTGGATAATTTTTTTTTTTTAAAATGACCCTTAGGCTCAGTTCAGACCTGAGCGTTTTACAGCGCGTTCCTACGCGCTGTAAAACGCTCAACAAGGAGAAACCAATGCTTCCCTATGGGAATGGTTCTCACCTGGGCGTTTTACAGCGCGTACGATCGTGCTGTAAAACGCCCGACGCTCAAACAAGTACAGGAGCGTTTTTTTGGGCGCTTGTCGCGCGTTCCCGTACATAGACTTTCGGGAACGCGCGACACTGTGTGTACGCTTGTCTCTGTATGCGCGATTGTAAACGCCCGTACAATCGCGCATACAGAGCGCTCCTTTCAGAACGCTCAGGTCTGAACTGAGCCTTAGACTTTAGAGATTTAGACTTATTAGGTATTGCCGCGTCCGTAAGAATCTCCTCTATAAAAATATCCCATTACCTAACCCCCCAGATTAACACGGTTAAAAAAAAAAAAAAAAACGGTGCCAAAACCGCTATTTTTGGCACTTTTCCATTTCAATCCGTTTTTTCCTGTAACAAAACAAGGGTTAACAACCAAACAAAACTTAATATTTATTACCCTGATACTGCAGTTTACAGAAACACCACATTTGTGGTCGTAAACTGCTGTATCAGTAAAAGGGAGGCCGCAAAAGGAAAGGACCGACATGGTTTCTGGAAGGCCGATTTTGATGGCCTTTTTTATTGACACCATGTCCCTTTTGAAGCCCCCCTGATGCACTCTAGAGTAAAAACTCCCCAAAACTGACCCCATCTAAGAAACTACACCCCTCAAGGTATTCAAAATTGATTATACAAACTTTATTAACCCTTTAGGTGTTCCTCAACAGTTAATGGCAAATGGAGATGAAATTTCAGAATTTCAATTTTTGGTAACCTTGCCTCACAAAAATGTAATATAGAGCAACCAAAAATCATATTTACCCTAAAAATAGTCCCCAAAAAAATGCCACCTTATCCCGTAGTTTCCAAAATGGGGTCACTTTTAGGGAGTTTCTACTCCAGGGGTGCATCAGAGGGGTTGAAACAGGACACGGTGTAAATAAACCAGTCCATAAAAATCAGCCCTCCAAAAACCAAACGGCGCACCTTTCACTCTACGCCCCGCTGTGTGGCCGTACAGTAGTTTACGGCCACATATTGGGTGTTTCTGTAAACGGCAGAGTCAGGGCAATAAAGATACAGTCTTGTTTGGCTGTTAACCCTTGCTTTGTTAGTGGAAAAAATGGGTTAAAATGGAAAATAGGGCAAAAAAATTAATTTTTCAAATTTCATCCCCATTTGCCAATAACTCTTGTGCAACACCTAAAGGGTTAACAACGTATATAAAATCAGTTTTGAATACCTTGAGGGGTGTAGTTTCTTAGATGGGGTCATTTTTGGGTGGTTTCTATTATGTAAGCCTCGCAAAGTGACTTCAGACCTGAACTGGTCCCTAAAAATTTAGTTTTTGTAAATTGCTGAAAAATTTCAAGATTTGCTTCTAAACTTCTAAGCCTTATAACATCCCCAAAAAATAAAATATCATTCCCAAAATAATTCAAACATAAAGTAGACATATGGGAAATGTAAAGTCATCACAATTTTTGGGGGTATTACTATGTATTACAGAAGTAGAGAAACTGAAACTTTGAAATTTGCAAATTTTTCAAATTTTTCGTTAAATTAGGTATTTTTTGGTGCAAAAAAAATATTTTTTTTTACTTCATTTTACCAGTGTCGTGAAGTACAATATGTGACGAAAAAATAATCTCAGAACGGCCTGGATAAGTCAAAGCGTTTTAAAGTTATCAGCACTTAAAGTGACTCTGGTCAGATTTGCAAAAAATGGCCTGGTCCTAAGGTGTAAAAAGGCTGTGTCCTTAAGGGGTTAAAGGGAATGTGTCACCTATTGTTTAAATCACATTTAAACCAGTTACAAAACCAAAACAAACAGTAGTCATTCACAATTAACCCTTAGCATACCGGAGGGTTTTTTTAAAAAATTTTTTTTTACTTTTTTAACGATTTTTAAGCTCGTATTTGAGCCTACAAAGTCCTTTTTTTTCTATTCTGAACAATCATGGATTGTACAGAATGGCTCATTTCTTATGTTGGCCTGCCACCTGCTGGCCAAAATAAGAATTGCAGCTTCAATACCCTGGGTCTTTTCAGAAAGACTCAGCCCATTAAATTCAATTATCTGCATCCTCATTGGTCACAGAGGATGCAGGTAAGAATTTTCACCCTTTAGATGCCATGATCTCACTTTGATCATGGCATCTAAAGGCTTTAACCACCTCAGCCCCCCTAGCTTAAACACCCTTAATGACCAGGCCACTTTTTACACTTCTGACCTACACTGCTTTCATCATTTATTGCTCGGTCATGCAACTTACCACCCAAATGAATTTTACCTCCTTTTCTTCTCACTAATAGAGCTTTCATTTGGTGGTATTTCATTGCTGCTGACATTTTTACTTTTTTTGTTATTAATCGAAATTTAAAGATTTTTTTGCAAAAAAATGCCATTTTTCACTTTCAGTTGTAAAATTTTGCAAAAAAAACGACATCCATATATAAATTTTTCGCTAAATTTATTGTTCTACATGTCTTTGATAAAAAAAAAATGTTTGGGTAAAAAAAAATGGTTTGGGTAAAAGTTATAGCGTTTACAAACTATGGTACAAAAATGTGAATTTCCGCTTTTTGAAGCAGCTCTGACTTTCTGAGCACCTGTCATGTTTCCTGAGGTTCTACAATGCCCAGACAGTAGAAAAACCCCACAAATGACCCCATTTCGGAAAGTAGACACCCTAAGGTATTCGCTGATGGGCATAGTGAGTTCATAGAACTTTTTATTTTTTGTCACAAGTTAGCGGAAAATGATGATTTTATTTTTTTTTTCTTACAAAGTCTCATATTCCACTAACTTGTGACAAAAAATAAAAACTTCCATGAACTCACTATGCCCATCACGAAATACCTTGGGGTGTCTTCTTTCCAAAATGGGGTCACTTGTGGGGTAGCTATACTGCCCTGGCATTTTAGGGGCCCAAATGCGTGCGAAGTAGTTTGAAATCAAAATCTGTAAAAAATGGCCGGTGAAATCCGAAAGGTGCTCTTTGGAACGTGGGCCCCTTTGCCCACCTAGGCTGCAAAAAAGTGTCACACATCTGGTATTGCCGTACTCAGGAGAAGTTGGGCAATGTGTTTTGGGGTGTCATTTTACATATACCCATGCTGGGTGAGAGAAATATCTTGGCAAAAGACAACTTTCCCATTTTTTTTATACAAAGTTGGCATTTGACCAAGATATTTATCTCACCCAGCATGGGTATATGTAAAATGACACCCCAAAACACATTGCCCAACTTCTCCTGAGTACGGCGATACCAGATGTGTGACACTTTTTTGCAGCCTAGGTGGGCAAAGGGGCCCACATTCCAAAGAGCACCTTTCGGATTTCACAGGTCATTTTTTACAGATTTTGATTTCAAACTACTTACCACACATTCGGGCCCCTAGAATGCCAGGGCAGTATAACTACCCCACAAGTGACCCCATTTTGGAAAGAAGACACCCCAAGGTATTCCGTGAGGGGCATGGCGAGTTCCTAGAATTTTTTATTTTTTGTCACAAGTTAGCGGAAAATGATGATTTATTTTTTATTTATTTTTTTCTTACAAAGTCTCATATTCCACTAACTTGTGACAAAAAATAAAAACTTCCATGAACTCACTATGCCCATCACGAAATACCTGGGGGTGTCTTCTTTCCAAAATGGGGTCACTTGTGGGGTAGTTATACTGCCCTGGCATTTTAGGGGCCCGAATGCGTGAGAAGTAGTTTGAAATCAAAATCTGTAAAAAATGGCCGGTGAAATCCGAAAGGTGCTCTTTGGAATGTGGGCCCCTTTGCCCACCTAGGCTGCAAAAAAGTGTCACACATCTGGTATCACCGTACTCAGGAGAAGTTGGGCAATGTGTTTTGGGGTGTCATTTTACATATACCCATGCCGGGTGGGATAAATATCTCGGTCAAATGCCAACTTTGTATAAAAAAATGGGAAAAGTTGTCTTTTGCCAAGATATTTCTCTCACCCAGCATGGGTATATGTAAAAAGACACCCCAAAACACATTGCCCAACTTCTCCTGAGTACGGTGATACCAGATGTGTGACACTTTTTTGCAGCCTAGGTGGGCAAAGGGGCCCACATTCCAAAGAGCACCTTTCGGATTTCACCGGCCATTTTTTACAGATTTTGATTTCAAACCACTTCTCACGCATTCGGGCCCCTAAAATGCCAGGGCAGTATAACTACCCCACAAGTGACCCCATTTTGGAAAGAAGACACCCCAAGGTATTTCGTGATGGGCATAGTGAGTTCATGGAAGTTTTTATTTTTTGTCACAAGTTAGTGGAATATGAGACTTTGTAAGAAAAAAAAAAAAATCATCATTTTCCGCTAACTTGTGACAAAAAATAAAAAATTCTAGGAACTCGCCATGCCCCTCACGGAATACCTTGGGGTGTCTTCTTTCCAAAATGGGGTCACTTGTGGTGTAGTTATACTGCCCTGGCATTCTAGGGGCCCTAATGTGTGGTAAGTAGGTAAATGACCTGTGAAATCCTAAAGGTGCTCTTTGGAATGTGGGCCCCTTTGCCCACCTAGGCTGCAAAAAAGTGTCACACATGTGGTATCGCCGTATTCAGGAGAAGTTGGGCAATGTGTTTTGGGGTGTCTTTTTACATATACCCATGCTGGGTGAGAGAAATATCTCGGCAAAAGACAACTTTTCCCATTTTTTATACAAAGTTGGCATCTGACCAAGATATTTATCTCACCCAGCATGGGTATATGTAAAATGACACCCCAAAACACATTGCCCAACTTCTCCTGAGTACGGCGATACCAGATGTGTGACACTTTTTTGCAGCCTAGATGCGCATTCCTTTTATGAGGGCATTTTTAGACATTTGGATCCCAGACTTCTTCTCACGCTTTAGGGCCCCTAAAATGCCAGGGCAGTATAAATACCCCACATGTGACCCCATTTTGGAAAGAAGACACCCCAAGGTATTCAATGAGGGGCATGGCGAGTTCATAGAAATTATTTTTTTTGGCAGAAGTTAGCGGAAATTGATTTATTTTTTATTTTTTTCTCCAAGGTCTCCCTTTCCACTAACTTGGGACAAAAATTTCAATCTTTCATGGACTCAATATGCCCCTCACGGAATACCTTGGGGTGTCTTCTTTCCGAAATGGGGTCACATGTGGGGTTTTTATACTGCCCTGGCATTCTAGGGGCCCTAAAGCGTGAGAAGAAGTCTGGAATATAAATGTCTAAAAAATTTTACGCATTTGGATTCCGTGAGGGGTATGGTGAGTTCATGTGAGATTTTATTTTTTGACACAAGTTAGTGGAATATGAGACTTTGTAAGAAAAAAAATATATATTTCCGCTAACTTGGGCCAAAAAAATGTCTGAATGGAGCCTTACAGGGGGGTGATCAATGACAGGGGGGTGATCAGGGAGTCTATATGGGGTGATTACCCCCCTGTCATTGATCACCCCCCTGTAAGGCTGCATTCAGATGTCCGTATGTGTTTTGCGGATCCGATCCATGTATCCGTGGATCCGTAAAAAACATACGGACATCTGAATGCAGCCTTACAGGGGGGTGAGCAATGACAGGGGGGTGATCAATGACAGGGGGGTGATCAGGGAGTCTATATGGGGTGATCACCCCCCTGTCATTGATCACCCCCCTGTAAGGCTGCATTCAGATGTCCGTATGGGTTTTGCGGATCCGATCCATGTATCCGTGGATCCGTAAAAAACATACGGACATCTGAATGCAGCCTTACAGGGGGGTGAGCAATGACAGGGGGGTGATCAATGACAGGGGGGTGATCAGGAAGTCTATATGGGGTGATCACCCCCCTGTCATTGATCACCCCCCTGTAAGGCTGCATTCAGATGTCCGTATGTGTTTTGCGGATCCGATCCTTGTATCAGTGGATCCGTAAAAATCATACGGACATCTAAATGCAGCCTTACAGGGGGGTGAGCAATGACAGGGGGGTGAGCAATGACAGGGGGGTGAGCAATGACAGGGGGGTGATCAGGGAGTCTATATGGGGTGATCACCCCCCTGTAAGGCTGCATTCAGATGTCCGTATGTGTTTTGCGGATCCGGTCCATGTATCCATGGATGCGTAAAAAACATACGGAGATCTGAATGCAGCCTTACAGGGGGGTGAGCAATGACAGGGGGGTGATCAATGACAGGGGGGTGATCAGGGAGTCTATATGGGGTGATCACCCCCCTGTCATTGATCACCCCCCTGTAAGGCTGCATTCAGATGTCCATATGTGTTTTGCGGATCCGGTCCATGTATCCATGGATGCGTAAAAAACATACGGAGATCTGAATGCAGCCTTACAGGGGGGTGAGCAATGACAGGGGGGTGATCAATGACAGGGGGGTGATCAGGGAGTCTATATGGGGTGATCACCCCCCTGTCATTGATCACCCCCCTGTAAGGCTGCATTCAGATGTCCGTATGTGTTTTGCGGATCCGATCCATGTATCAGTGGATCCGTAAAAATCATACGGACGTCTGAATGGAGCCTTACAGGGGGGTGATCAATGACAGGGGGGTGATCAGGGAGTCTATATGGGGTGATCACCCCCGTCATTGATCACCCCCCTGTAAGGCTCCATTCAGATGTCCGTATGTGTTTTGCGGATCCGATCCATGTATCAGTGGATCCGTAAAAATCATACGGACGTCTGAATGGAGCCTTACAGGGGGGTGATCAATGACAGGGGGGTGATCAGGGAGTCTATATGGGGTGATCAGGGGTTAATAAGTGGTTAATAAGTGACAGGGGGGGGTGTAGTGTAGTGTGGTGCTTGGTGCTACATATTACTGAACTACCTGTGTCATCTGGTGGTCGATCCAAACAAAAGGGACCACCAGAGGACCAGGTAGCAGGTATATTAGACGCTGTTATCAAAACAGCGTCTAATATACCTGTTAGGGGTTAAAAAAATCGCATCTCCAGCCTGCCAGCGAACGATCGCCGCTGGCAGGCTGGAGATCCACTCGCTTACCTTCCGATCCTGTGAACGCGCACGCCTGTGTGCGCGCGTTCACAGGAAATCTCGGCTATCGCGAGAGGACGCGTATATACGTCCAGGAGGAATCAATCAACCAACCACCTCCAGGACGCGTCGCTGCGTTCGGCGGTCCGGAGGTGGTTAATGACTGCGGTCGGCATTTTTGCCATTGTGGTCATTAGCCGCGGGTCTCTGCTGTTTGAAACAGCGGAGACCGGCCATGGCGCTTGCTGCACGCGTGAGCAGGCGCCATGTACGGTGCTGGTAGCGAGCGGGTTAACAGATCATATTTGGTTGTCTCTCAAGAGGTCGAATTGAAAACATGCATGGTGTCAAGCCTTTGCAATCCAGGGTTACAGTATTCTCTATGTGCTAAAAATGACATGACAACCTTATTCTGTGGGTCAGTACAATTACAGGGATCCACAATTTATAAAGTTTCTATTATGTTTTACTATTTTTAAGAAAAACCCTTTCAAAATAGTTTTTTTTATGCCATGCCATATTCGAACACCCATAACCTTTTTATATTTCTATCTAAAGAGCTACAGTATATGAGAGCTTTTTTACCAAGGAGTCCTGTACTTTTTTTTATTGGTACCACTTTTCATAAAAAAATTTCTTGGAGTGACCTGCATTCACCACATATTATTAGTTAAACATATTTGGAAGTAGCGATACCAATCCGGTGTTTTTTTGTTTATTTTTTTATATAAAATTTGGATGGTGATTTTAATTCAGAATATTTTTTTTAAATATTTTTAAGAATGTTAATTTTTTTATTTGCTGTATTTATTAGTCCCCTTAGGGGACTTTAACATGTGATTCTTTGATCACTTATACAGTAGTATACAGTAGCATACTGTTGCTGCTGATTCTTGCTGTCTTCCTTTTAAGCATTGCCTTCATAAAGCCTCAGTCTGCCATAGCAACTGATTGGAACCCTGCAAATTCACTGCGGGAGTCCGATCTAATGTCAGAGGGAGTCCCCTCCCTCTGTCCAACCTTTCAGATGCCACATTGACTGCAGCATCTTAGGGGGTTAAAATGACTGGAATTGGAGTTCTGCCATTTCAGTCATTGCAGCCAGGTATCAACTGTATTAGACACTGAGCACTTGTCATGTGTGGAGCAGGGTCAGCTCCTCAGCCTGCTCGATACATTTCTCATGCGTATATGATGGATATATCCATCATTCATTGTTAAGGGGCTAAACAATTTATATTTTTGTCTTTCTAGTTAGCCCTATTTCTTGTCTTGAAAACATCACAACAAATGTATTAATAGTCAAGAAGTAGACACATAAGAATTAAACTAGCTGACATACTTTATTTTATTTAATTTGCAGACAAATGTGCATTCCCAAGAAATGTCTGGTAAGTAAGACCCAGGAGCTTTATTAATTAGTTTAAATGCATTTTGCAACATATAGACTGCAGTTTTTATTTTAAAATATAGAACATGTAGAGCTTAGTCATTGTGTAATTAAAGGTTGAGGTGGCTATATCTCAATTTTCTTTGCATAATTAAATATTATGTTAAAAAATTCAGAATATTGTATTACATTATATGTTTTAGCCTAAAGAATTTGGATGTACACTGAACTAAAATATAAACGCTTTCGGTTTTGCTCCCATTTTGCATAAGCTGAACTCAAAGATCTGAAGCATTTTCTATATACACAAAAGACCCATTACTCTCAAATATCGTTCACAAATCTGTGTTAGTGAGCACTTCTCCTTTGCCGAGATAATCCATCCCACCTCACAGGTGTGGGATATCAAGGTGCTGATTAGACAGCATGAATATGCCTTAGACTGCCCACAATAAAAGACCACTCTGAAATGTGCACAGTTTTGCCTTACTGGGGGGGGGGGGGGTGTCAGAAAACCAGCCAGTATCTGGTGTGGCCACCATGTGCCTCACACAGTGCAACACAGCTCCGTCGCATAGAGTTGATCAGGTTGTTGATTGTGGCCTGTGGAATGTTGGTCCACTCCTCTTCAATAGCTGTGCAAAGTTGTAGAATATTGGCACGAACTGGAACACGCTGTCGAATACGCCGATCAAGAGCATCCCAAACTATCACGGCTGAGGATGGGGGAAATCCTCAGCCGTGCGCTGCCATGTGCTGTAGGCCTACTCGGCCAGGAGAACAGGATAGGGAGCAGGTCACCTCCTACAGCGTCCCTACCCTGACCCTAACTCCTAACTGCATGGGCCGACCTTAAAGGTAGGAGGACCCATGCGCAGGAACCTCGGATCCCTAACTCACCCTCCGTCCGGTCCCTGCGCTAGGAGTCAGGATAAGACGACCTACTCCTCCTAGGCACGGAGGAGCAGGAGTCTCAATGGCCAAGCTGTTGGGAAAAGGGGAACTCATACAGCCTTACGGGAATGACAGGCGAACTATTAGTTCCACCAACCTGTCACAGCCTTGCTGACTGGATCCCTGCGCAAACAGGAATCCAGAACCGTAAGCTGCACCAAACACATAGAAAGATCCCAACAGAACATAACATACAACATCAACACACAGCAGACATAAACATAAGGACAATATCTTTATGACCACAGGGGTGGCTCTCACTGGCAGATAGTAACACAGGAGACTGCTCCAGCAAGCATGGCTGAAACAACCCACAGAGCCATGCTAACAGTGAGGCTATATAGGCCAGGAAGCGACACCCCACAGTCGGACACACCCAGTGACACACACACACACTGGGAAGGAAGTTAACCCTTCCAACACCCGGGAAGGGAAAACACAACATTAAAGGGAAAGTGTCCAACAGTAGCAACCCACTGTGGTTGTTGCCGCTGGCCACGACATGGGTGGCAACCGTGTCCTGGGGAATAGCCCAGAGCCCGGGACACTGCCACCACATGTACAGACAGCCAAACGTTGCCACGGGCAACCACAGTGCAGGAAAAGTGTCAGTGCACACAACACACTACACAGAGTGCACACAGACAAACAACACAGTGAACACAATTCACACACACCTAACATAGGGGTTGCTAGGTGCAACCGCATGCACAGCAGGAAAGCTGCCACAAGCAAGCGTTGTCAGCGGCAACCACAGGTGAGGCAAATACCACTGCCCTCACCTGTGATTGACAACAAAACCAAACCGCTGACAATCGCATGCGGTTGAAGAGTCACGGTCATAGCCATGGCCGTGACACAAACATGCTCAATGGGTGACATGTCCGCTGAGTATGCTGGCCATGCAAGAACTGGGATGTTTTCAGCTTCCAGGAATTGTGTACAGATCCTTGCAATATGGGGCCGTGCATTATCATGCTGCAACATGAGGTAATGGTCGTGGATGAATGGCACAACAATCGGCCTCAGGATCTCATCACGGTATCTCTGTGCATTCAAAATGCCATCAATAAAATGCACCTGTGTTCGTAACATAACATACGTTTGCCCAAACGTTTGCCCATACCATAACCCCACCGCCACCATGGGCCACTCGATCCACAACGTTGACGTCATCAAACCGCTCACCCACACGACACCACACACACTGTCTGCCATCTGCCCTGAACAGTCAAAACTGAGACTCATCCGTAAACAGAACGCCTCTCCAACGTGCCAGACGCCATTGAATGTGAGCATTTTCCCACTCAAGTCGGTTATGACGACGAACTGCAGTCAGGTCCAGACCCCGATGAGGACTACGAGCATGAAGATGAGCTTCCCTGAGACGGTTTCTGACAGTTTGTGCAGAAATTCTTTGGTTATACAAACCGATTGTGGGTGCAGCTTTCTGGGTGGCTGGTCTCAGACGATCATGGAGGTGAACATGCTGGATGTGGAGGTCCTGGGCTGGTGTGGTTACACGTGGTCTGCGGTTGTGAGGCCGGTTGGATGTACTGCCAAATTCTCTGAAATGCATTTGGAGATGGCTTATGGCAGAGAAATGAACATTCATTGCACGGGCAATAGCTCTGGTAGACATTCCTGTAGTCAGCATGCTAATTGCACGCTCCCTCAAACGTTGCGACATCTGTGGCATTGTGCTGTGTGATCAAACTGCACATTTCAGTGTCCTTTTATTGTGGGCAGTCTAAGGCACACCTGTGCAATATTCATGCTGTCTAATCAGCACCTTGATATGCCACACCTGTGAGGTGGGATGGATTATCTTGGCAAAGGAGAAGTGCTCACTAAACTAACACAGATTTAGACAGATTTGTGAACAATATTTGAGAGTAATGGGTCTTTTGTGTATGTAGAAAATGTTTCAGATCTTTGAGTTCAGCTCATGCAAAATGGGAGCAAAACCGAAAGTGTTGCGTTTATATATTTCTTCAGTGTAGTTACAATGCGTGAAGAAATAATACATTTTAGTCTACAATCTTCCTTCCGTTTGCAAGCTACTGCTAGTTTCAGACTTTTCACATATGGATATGCCCCTGCCAGTAATGCATGCTGGATCGGTGTGTCCAGGATGCTGCTGTCTCCCCCTGCAAACTGCGTTCTATGTTATTTCCTCCCAATCTATAGCCTGTATCTCCTTCCTTTCTTCTCTTCTGTGTACGATTGTTTTCTTTTACACTGAACATGCACACTTCTTCCTACCCCTGTTGCCAGTCCTAGGCTGCTTTGTCTTTCTAGTACTTTTAGTCCTCCCTGCTGTGTAAGATTATTATCTCCTGGCAGCCCAATTCTTTCTACCCCTGTCGAATTATCTTCTATATAAAATTAATCTTCATATAAAAGAGGATCCTAAAAAAATCTAATATAAAATGATTGTATCCTCTAGGCTGACATATCACGTCTAAGTTCTTTGATAAGGAATCTTAATTTGTTTTGTGCAATCAGTGAAACAAGGGACAAATATGTATGAAAAAATATATGTAATAATTTATTTATAAATGAGTAAAATCCAATACAAAACAGACATAAAATAAATGGATAGACAAATTGACGCACTACCAACAAACCACCACTAGATGGTGGTGTAACCCAATATTAGTTTCTCACCAGCACAAAATTATCAGAAAGCCAATGAAATATATATCATACAAAATTGAAGATAAAAAGGATAAACACGGATTAATACAGGAAGAATAACTGATCCACTGTCTCCTTATGACCAATCAAAAAAATATATGAAATTAATATGATATTATACCCCACTCGGCAATCAGACTATGGAAATATAATTTCCCAAGGGTTTTTTCTCTACTCAGATAATGTCTAATCTCCCATTAGCAATATGCATCTTTGCTAAGAGGACAACTAGCATCAGGGAGGTGTTTAACACTATATGTTCCCACAGTATGGGAACTCTTGACTATATACTGAGAGGAATATCTTATTAATACCACGATCAGTAAGTACAATATACATTCACCTAAAGAATTATTAGGAACACCATGCTAATACGGTGTTGGACCCCCTTTTGCCTTCAGAACTGCCTTAATTCTACGTGGCATTGATTCAACAAGGTGCTGATAGCATTCTTTAGAAATGTTGGCCCATATTGATAGGATAGCATCTTGCAGTTGATGGAGATTTGAGGGATGCACATCCAGGGCACGAAGCTCTCGTTCCACCACATCCCAAAGATGCTCTATTGGGTTGAGATCTGGTGACTGTGGGGGCCATTTTAGTAAAGTGAACTCATTGTCATGTTCAAGAAACCAATTTGAAATGATTCGAGCTTTGTGACATGGTGCATTATCCTGCTGGAAGTAGCCATCAGAGGATGGATACATGTTCTCATTCTGTTTACGCCAAATTCGGACTCTACCATTTGAATGTCTCAACAGAAATCGAGACTCATCAGACCAGGCAACATTTTTCCAGTCTTCAACAGTCCAATTTTGGTGAGCTCGTGCAAATTGTAGCCTCTTTTTCCTATTTGTAGTGGAGATGAGTGGTACCCGGTGGGGTCTTCTGCTGTTGTAGCCCATCCGCCTCAAGGTTGTGCATGTTGTGGCTTCACAAATGCTTTGCTGCATACCTCGGTTGTAACGAGTGGTTATTTCAGTCAACGTTGCTCTTCTATCAGCTTGAATCAGTCGGCCCATTCTCCTCTGACCTCTAGCATCCACAAGGCATTTTTGCCCACAGGACTGTCGCATACTGGATGTTTTTCCCTTTTCACACCATTCTTTGTAAACCCTAGAAATGGTTGTGCGTGAAAATCCCAGTAACTAAGCAGATTGTGAAATACTCAGACCGGCCCGTCTGGCACCAACAACCATGCCACGCTCAAAATTGCTTAAATCACCTTTCTTTCCCATTCTGACATTCAGTTTGGAGTTCAGGAGATTGTCTTGACCAGGACCACACCCCTAAATGCATTGAAGCAACTGCCATGTGATTGGTTGACTAGATAATTGCATTAATGAGAAATAGAACAGGTGTTCCTAATAATTCTTTAGGTGAGTGTACGTTACCGGATCAAGGATGAACAGAGTTTCGGGTGTGATCAGTTCTCAAAAACTTTTCCAGTAGACAAAAATTAATCCAAGTTTCTTTGTGGTAAATCTTCTTATGGACAATTTTCTCTGTGCCAATGTTTCTTTGTAGCAAGTTTTTTATTTTTTGTGTTGTAGTTCTTTTTAGTTGTAGTTGTATTGTATATGTAGTATCCTAACCTCCTACATGCATACTTTATACCCCATGTTATCTAAGAACCCATCCCCTTCTAGATTAGGGATTTCCAATCAGACAAGGTGGGTGTATTCGTATGCAGATAACAATGATGTCATTTTAACCCTTGAAATACTGGTGAAAATGACATACTATTATCCATCTACCTCCAGATGGCACTGTTGTACCACATAATAATTTCAGACATTTAAGAATTAACACATATAAATGGCTTCTTATACAACTTAAACTTTAACCTTTCCCAACTTAAATCAATTAGGAGGGATTCTTCTTGGACACTTTAGAATCACTTTCCCAGACATCACGGATCCAGCTTGACAGTTAACATACCATCTTATTTATGGTCAGATAAGAGAACAATAATCTTTTAACTTTTCTCCTGGTTTGTGTACCCTAAGGCTACATTCACACGTCAGTATTTTTCTATATCCCGATTTTTGGTCCGTTTTTTGCGGATCCGTTGTTCCTGAAAAATTTTCCGTATGTCATCCGTATGTCATCCTTTTTTTGCGGATCCGCAAAAAACGGAAACATGTATAAATTTCAATAAGTAAATAAAATTGTTTATAAAAGTTTATAAAATAAAAATTTAATTTCCAGGAACGGAATCCGCATAAAACAGATGACATACGTAATGACATACGAATGTCTTCCGTTTTTTGCGGATCCGTTGACTTTGTATTGTACCAGGATCCGATTTTTGCGGAAAAGAATAGGACACGTTTTATATTTTTTCGGACATGCGGAACGGAACAACGGAAACGGACAGCACACATTGTGCTTGTAGTAAGAAGACCAGCACTCCGTAATTCCAATAATGAAAAGGATTTTCTTTATTCGTCACCCATATGTGACGCGCGTTTCGACACTACTCTGTGTCTTTGTCAAAGTACAGGTGATAACAGCTCAATTCCACATATGTAAAACACCACTTAAATACAATTCAAATAGCCCGCCTCCCAGTCACGTAAGTCATCACATGACCGGGACCGGACTAAACCGCGCCCAGCCATATGACAAGTCACGCGACCATAACATCACATTGCTACACAACCTGTCCAAATCAAGTTGAATCTTCTAGAATTGGAACGCGGTAAATCATGCATCTGAATCCATAAACCATTGGACATCTGAGCAATCCATAATAGATTATATATTAGATTAAACATTTTTCGTAATATATCGTTCAGATGCACTGAAAACATGCCGTC
Source organism: Bufo bufo (assembly GCF_905171765.1). Taxonomy (NCBI): domain Eukaryota; kingdom Metazoa; phylum Chordata; class Amphibia; order Anura; family Bufonidae; genus Bufo; species Bufo bufo. The sequence goes on from NC_053390.1 coordinate 456,112,012, forward strand.
TCCTAGTTATGCAAGCAGTCACGTGATTCGGGAAGAATCCCGGTCACCTGACCAGTCACATGATCATGACGTCACATTGCTATGCAACTAGTCCAAACCAAGTTGGATCTAACTGAGGACAGATTGTGATGCAATACATATTGAGATCCATGCTATGTATCTACTTCTGAATCATGCGTGATCTATCACCGGACCCGGAATACACATCTGGTAAACATTTATACATATATACAAAGCACCATTATAATACCACTTCAATACAATACAAATGGCCCACCTCCCAGTCACGTAAGTCATCACATGACCGGGACCGGATTGAACCGCCCCCAGCCATGTCACAAGTCACGCGACTGTATCATCACATTGCTACGCAACCAGTAGATACATAGCATGGATCTCAATATGTATTGCATCACAATCTGTCCTCAGTTAGATCCAACTTGGTTTGGACTAGTTGCATAGCAATGTGACGTCATGATCATGTGACTGGTCAGGTGACCGGGATTCTTCCCGAATCACGTGACTGCTTGCATAACTAGGAGACGGCATGTTTTCAGTGCATCTGAACGATATATTACGAAAAATGTTTAATCTAATATATAATCTATTATGGATTGCTTAGATGTCCAATGGTTTATGGATTCAGATGCATGATTTACCGCGTTCCAATTCTAGAAGATTCAACTTGATTTGGACAGGTTGTGTAGCAATGTGATGTTATGGTCGCGTGACTTGTCATATGGCTGGGCGCGGTTTAGTCCGGTCCCGGTCATGTGATGACTTACGTGACTGGGAGGCGGGCTATTTGAATTGTATTTAAGTGGTGTTTTACATATGTGGAATTGAGCTGTTATCACCTGTACTTTGACAAAGACACAGAGTAGTGTCGAAACGCGCGTCACATATGGGTGACGAATAAAGAAAATCCTTTTCATTATTGGAATTACGGAGTGCTGGTCTTCTTACTACAAGTATCTGGGGAATCAACCTACTGACCGTGCACCTGGACCCCTACCGAAGCACAGTGCCGCCCATTTGCCTTTGATCCAGTTACTGATTTTTTGGAGCGTGCACGTGCAGCTGAGCTCGACACACAGATGAGTACCTACAGCTATGATGATGAGGAAGCCCGTGCAATAGTGGCACGTATTGATTCATCGGCAGAGTTCCTGAGAATACCTCCAGGTGAACTGAGAAGCCGTGATTTGGAGAGAACCTCCAAGCATTTGGTCTCTTTACAATTGCATGCAACGACTCTAGCAGAGTATCATCGTTCCAAGCGTATTCCACGAGGACTACGAGTAAACCTGCGACCTACTTTTTTCCGAGAGAGCGTTGAGTATTGTGCCCGCTTCGCTAATATTTTAAATAAGTGTTCATTGGACATTATAGTACTGACAATTGAACACTTGACCAAATCAATTGCAGAGTGCCAAGAGAGTATTGCTACCATAGAGTCCCAATTAAGAGACTGCCTAAAAAAAGAAGATCTTGATACCTTAAAAGAAAAAATCGATAAGCAATGTATCGAATTACAAAGCTCCATACAAAATACAAAGAGAACAAAATATATTCGGGACATGGAGGATTATCAAAGGAATCAAGAATACAGATGGCAGGACAAAGCCGGCACTGCTACATCTCAACCACCACGTCGATCCGGACGCAGAGCAGGCACAGCATCCTCCGACTCTGGAAGCGACTCTACAACTGGTCAACGCATGAATTTTTTAGGAGCACGCAGACGCCCAAGAAGGCCAACACCAGGCGCTCAGGTCGACGCCATCATCGGGGACGCCGAAGCTCCACGTCTAACTCGGTCACAGGTACTCAGCACACCTTAGTTTTAAATCTATCTTCCAAGAATCTCTCTCCACTCCAAAATGGACTCCTTGAAAAGGGACTATCCTTCAGTCCGACGGCTAGTCTGGACACATTTGGACTGGACATGGATTTGAACCGTTTTTTCCGTAACATACGGCTCAAAAGCCATTTTTCAAGTGTATCTACGCATGATTTTGTTTCCACTGATAATGTTCATTCATTGTTAAATTTGCAACAATTTGGTTTAAAACTAAAGAGCCATTACATGCCTCCGAAAATATATCATCCTAATGAAACATATATACAACTTGTGCAGCGTGATATTACTTTGTTACTTGGAAAATTTAAAAAGGGAGATTATTTCATACACCATAATTTGTCCGCTGAGGAGAGACAGGTAGTCAATCATCTGATAGATGATGACTCCCTGGTCTTTAAGCCCGCAGACAAAGGGGGAGCCCTTGTCATATTAGATAAAGACTATTATGTCAAAGAGATTCTTGGACAATTATCCGACCACAATGTCTATGAAATATTGCAGGGGGATCCGGTCTGGACAATCAAGCGGGAGTTACAGGTCTTGGTTGATGAGAACTTAGAACAACATGTCATTGATAGAAAGCTAGCGGAATTTCTAGTCAACCAACACCCTGTGACACCTGTGTTCTACACACTTCCCAAGGTGCATAAATCCCTGGAACGGCCTCCGGGCCGTCCGATAGTCGCAGCCACGGATTCGGTCCTTTCTCCCCCTGCAATATTTCTCGACAAAGTGTTGACCCCTCTCACTAAAAAGGCCCCTTCCTATCTTAGGGACACACAACACTTTTTGGAGACGGTGCGGGAGATTGAGCTGTCGCATGATTGTGTCCTGGTCACTCTAGATGTCTGCAGTTTATACACCAGTATAACTCATGAAAAGGGTCTGGAGGCTGTCCAGGCACTACTAAATGACAGCACATACACAGAGAAAGAGAAAAACTTTTTTCTGTCTTTGCTTTCTATTGTCCTACGTCGCAACTATTTTTTATTCCAAGACACTTTTTTCCAGCAGCGGTGCGGGACCGCGATGGGGTCCAATGCTGCACCGCCATACGCAAATTGCTATATGGCACATTTTGAGAGAGAGTACATCTACCCAAATGGTCTATATCAGAATCATTGCATATTTTGGAAACGTTTCATAGATGATGTTTTCTGCGTATGGCGGTGCAGCATTGAGACCCTCATGTCCTTTATGGACTATATTAATAACATAAGACCTGAATTAAAATTCACCCTGCACCAAGATCTACAACGTGTTTCCTTTCTTGACACATGGGTGATTAGAGGAATTAACAACAGGATTACCACTGACTTGTATGTCAAAGAAACGGATAGAAATAGTCTGTTATCATTCCATAGCAATCACCCCTCGACTGTGAAAAAATCACTGCCGTATTCACAGTTTAAAAGGGTGGCTAACATTGTAATGGATCAGGACACACGTGACCTTAGGATGCAGGAAATGACCCAGAAGTTCATGGATAGAGGCTATCCCCCTCATTTATTACATGAACAACGAAATAGAATAGAAAGTTCCGTAGAACCACAAAAGAAAAAAGACAAAGGACAGAGAATACCATTGATTGTAAAATACCACCCCTGGATGGATCGTGTTAAAGCTGTCATTAATAAACACTGGAGCATTCTGCAGAAATCATATCCCACGATTCAGGAATTTAGGGAATATCCCATGATGTGCTATAAGCGTAACAAAAACATTAGGGACATGATCATCCGTGCGGATATAGGAAGTGACAGGACACTTCAGCGACAGCTCACTCTCTCTACCGTCAAAAAGGGAACATTTCCCTGCCTTAATTGTGTCCACTGTTCAAATGTCATCAAAGGCTCCAACATCTCACACCCACATACAGGACAACAAATTCCCATTCGGGGTCACTTTACATGTGACAGTAGTTTCGTCATTTATTTACTTAAATGTCCTTGTGGGTTGTGCTATGTTGGAGAGACAACAATGCGCATAAAAGACCGGGTAGGGAAACATAAGTCCACGATTAGGAAGGAGAACATTCTATTACCTATCCCTCAACATTTTAAAGAAAAAAATCATCGCATCTCACAACTGCGTTTTCAAATTATAGAGGAAGTGACCCTGCCTCGGCGTGGAGGAAATCGGATCCAGATGCTCCACCAACGTGAAGCATATTGGATCCACCGGCTTGAGACGCTTGCTCCTAAAGGCCTCAATAAGGAATACTCATTAAGTAGTTTTACTTGATTCAATATATAGAACGTGTGATTACTAAGTATTATTCTGTATAAATGCTTACCAGATGTTTGTCCTTGGTCTCGTGACAGATCACGCATGATTCAGAAGTCGAAACACAGTATGGATCCCAGTATATATTGCACCGTAACCTGTCCATTGATAGATCCAACTTTGTTTGGGCCGGTTGCGTAGCAATATGATGTCATGATCATGTGACTGGCCATGTGACCAGGATTCTTCCTGAATCATGTGACCGCTTGCATGTTCAGGAGGCGGTATGACCTCAAAGCATCTGAATGATATATCACGAAAAATGTTTAGTCTGATGTATATTATATTATGAATTGCTCAGATGTCTAATGGTTCATGGACTCAGATGCAAGAATTACCGTGCTCCAATTTTAGATGATTCAACTTGGTTAGGACTGGTTGCGTAGCAATGTGATGATACAGTCGCGTGACTTGTGACATGGCTGGGGGCGGTTCAATCCGGTCCCGGTCATGTGATGACTTACGTGACTGGGAGGTGGGCCATTTGTGTTGTATTGAAGTGGTATTATAATGGTGCTTTGTATATATGTATAAATGTTTACCAGATGTGTATTCCGGGTCCGGTGATAGATCACGCATGATTCAGAAGTAGATACATAGCATGGATCTCAATATGTATTGCATCACAATCTGTCCTCAGTTAGATCCAACTTGGTTTGGACTAGTTGCATAGCAATGTGACGTCATGATCATGTGACTGGTCAGGTGACCGGGATTCTTCCCGAATCATGTGACTGCTTGCATAACTAGGAGACGGCATGTTTTCAGTGCATCTGAACGATATATTACGAAAAATGTTTAATCTAATATATAATCTATTATGGATTGCTCAGATGTCCAATGGTTTATGGATTCAGATGCATGATTTACCGTGTTCCAATTCTAGAAGATTCAACTTGATTTAGACAGGTTGTGTAGCAATGTGATGTTATGGTCGCGTGACTTGTCATATGGCTGGGCGCGGTTTAGTCCGGTCCCGGTCATGTAATGACTTACGTGACTGGGAGGCGGGCTATTTGAATTGTATTTAAGTGGTGTTTTACATATGTGGAATTGAGCTGTTATCACCTGTACTTTGACAAAGACACAGAGTAGTGTCGAAACGCGCGTCACATATGGGTGACGAATAAAGAAAATCCTTTTCATTATTGGAATTACGGAGTGCTGGTCTTCTTACTACAAGTATCTGGGGAATCAACCTACTGACCGTGCACCTGGACCCCTACCGAAGCACAGTGCCGCCCATTTGACTTTGATCCAGCACACATTGTGCTGTCCGATTTTTTCCAGGACCCATTGAAAATGAATGGGTACAGAACTGGTCCAGATCTGTTCCGCATAAAACGGAACAGATCAGGAAAGAAAAAACGGACGTGTGAATGGACCCTAAGGCTGAGTTCACACGAGTGTGTCCGGATAAGGTCCGGATGCGTTGCGGCAAACCCGCGCGAGTAGGTACCCAATTGCAGTCAGTTTTGACTGCGATTGCGTTCCGTTGTTCAGTTTTTATCACGCAGGTGCAATGCGTTTTGCACGCGCGTGATAAAAAACTGACTGTGGTACCCAGACCCGAACTTCTTCACTGAAGTTCAGGTTTGTGTTCGGTGTTGTGTAGATGTTATTATTTTACCTTATAACATGGTTCTAAGGGAAAATAATAGCATTCTGAATACAGAATGCTTAGTAGGTGGTCGATTAAGGGTTAAAAAATAAAAAATAATTAACTCACCTTCTCCTCTTGATCGCATAGCTGCCGGTCTCTTCTTACTTCTTTAATCATGAGCTGCCGGCTAAAGGACCTTTGGTGATGTCAGATCACATGGTCCATCACCACGGTGATGGATCATGTGATTGGACCATGTGATCTGACGTCACCACAGGTCCTTTAGCCGGCAGCTCATGATTAAAGAAGTAAGAAGAGACCGGCAGCTACGCGATCAAGAGGAGAAGGTGAGTTAATTATTAAAAAATTTTTAACCCTCAATTGACCACCTACTAAGCATTCTGTATTAAAGAATGCTATTATTTTCCCTTATAACCATGTTATAAGGGAAAATAATACAGTAAATAGACTGTCATTGTTGCAGAGCTTCAAAGTATACTATCAATATCTCCACTTAAATCCCCTTGTAGCTGAAGAAACAGGTCAATATCCAAGAGACATTTCCCCAGTAACTGGACGACACACAGTTTGGGAGTCAACTGACTTTACTAGGCATGCGCACCTGGTTTCAAACCCCCAAAAGCCTCATTTATATACAATACATAGATTACTATGGTACAAGGATAGGTGGGGTCAGACAATAGCAAGGGCTGATGGGAGGTTGAGGGGGGACACTGCAGCTAGTTTAACCCCTGCCCAACCGCAATCTGTATATATACCTGATAGCTGCACATACCCCATGCAGCTACCACGTATATAAACGTCAAACCAGCTCTTTAATCCAAGCGCTGCAAAGCGCTTGGATTAAAGCTTCTGCCTGAGCCCTGCTGCTGTCATGGACAGCATACAGTCTAGTAATGCCGGCAAGGGACCAATCAGAGTGGCCCCTTGCCGACAATCGATCCGATTGGTTAGTCTGTGCAGACTAACCAATCGGATAGCGGCAGTGAAAAAAATGCCGGTTTCATGCTCTGATCTGCGCTCTGCAGATCAGAGCATGAAATCAGGTAGGGTCCTCATAATACCCCCCCATCTGTGCCCCCGATCTGTGGCTGTGCACCCCATCTGTGCCCCTCCAAGCCCCCCCTTGTGTCCGCCTGCAGCTCATCTAGAGGCAGCTGCCCTGATGCGGTTCGCCCCCTCCCCGCCCCATCCCCGCCCCATGCTTTCATTCTCACCCGCCCCTCCTGCCCCAGCCTCCCTCAATATTGGAGGCCATACCCCCCCGATCCCCCCCTTTCCAGCGCTGCCCCCGAACCCCCCTGATCCCCCTGCTGTGTGTGATGGCGGCGGCTCCATTACTGAGCCGCCGCCATCAGCAGAGAGTGTCAGCTCTATGCTGACACTCTCCTGTAACCCCATAGATGCCGCGGTTGCGACATTTATGGGGTTAATAGAGGGAGGGAGCTCCCTCTCTCAACCATCGGGGCTGCAGCGCTGTGATTGCAGCACCCGATGGTTGCCATGGCAACCGGACGCTTTGCAAAAGCGTCCGCTGTTGCCACCTACAGGGCACCTAATAGTACAGGGATGGCCAACCTGAGGCTCTCCAGCTGTTGCAAAACTACAACTCCCAGCACGCCCAGACTGTCTACAGCTATCAGCCTACAGCAAGGCATGGTGGGAGTTGTAGTTTTTCAACAGCTGGAGAGCCGCAGGTTGTCCATGCCTGTAATAGTATTATACTTTGCAATGCAAGAGCATTGCAAAGTATAGTACAGCCATCAGCCCCACTGGATCTTCATGATCCAAGAGGGACTTGATAAAAAAAGAAAGTGAAAATAATAAAAATAAAAAATAAAAAAATAAATAAAAATGTAAATTAAAAAAAGAAATTGCCTTTTCCTATAAAAAAAATGAATAAATAAAATAAAATACACATATTAGGTGTCACCGCGTCCATAACAATCGTCTCTATAAATATATCACATGATAGACCCCGTCCGATAAACACCATAAAAATAAAATTAAAAAAACAGTGCCAAAAAAGCTATTTTTGTCACCTTACATCACAAAAAGTGCAGCAGCAAGCGATCAAAAAGGCTTATGACCCCCAAAATAGTCACCTCGTTCCGCAAAAAATGATACCCTATTTAAGACAATCGCCCAAATAATAAAAAAGCTATGGCTCTCAGACTATAGAGACACTAAAACATCATTTTTTTGGTTTTAGAAATGCTATTATTGTGTAAAACTTAAATAAATAAGAAAAAGTATACATATTAGGTATTGCCACGTCCGTAACGATCTTTTCTATAAAACTATCACATGACCTAACTCCTCAGATGAACGCTGTAAAAATAAATAAATGAAAACTGTTCCAAAACAGCCAATTTTTGGGTCACCTTGCCCCATAAAGTGTAATAATGTTATGATCAAAAAATCCTATGTACCCAAAAATGGTACCAATAAAAACCTCAACACTTTCTGCAAAAAACGAGCCCCTGCACAAGACGATCGGCAGAAAAATAAAAAACATATGGCGTTCAGAAAACCAATCCAGCACAATCTGCCTTCCAAAAACCGTATGGCATTCCTTTCCTTCTGCGCCCTGCCGTGCGCCCGTAAAGCAGTTTACGACCACATGTGGGGTGTTTATGTAAACCGCGGAATCAGAGTAATAAATATAGAGTTTTGTTTGGCTGTTAACCCTCAATGTGTTAAAGAAAAAAAAATTATAAAATGGAAAATCTGCCAAAAAAGTGAAATTTTGAAATTTAATCTCCATTTTCCTTTAATTCTTGTGGAACGCCTAAAGGGTTAACAAAGTTTGTAAAATCTGTTTTGAGTAACTTGAGGGGTGTAGTTTCTACAATGGGGTCATTTATGGGGGTTTCCACTATGTAAGCCCCACAAAGTGACTTCAGACCTGAACTGGTCCTTAAAAAGTGGGTTTTGGAAATTGTCTTAAAAATTTTAAGAATTGCTTCTAAACTTCTAAGCCTTCTAACGTCCTAAAAAAATAAAATGACATTTCCAAAATGATGCCAACATAAAGTAGACATATGGGGAATGTTAAGTAATAAATATTTTATTAGGTATCACTTTCTGTTTTAGAAGCAGAGAAATTGAAATTTGGAAAATTGTGAATTTTTGAAAATGTTTGGTAAATTTGGGATTTTTTCATAAATAAAGGTGAAATATATTGACTCAAATATATGACTATCATGAAGTACAATGTGTCACGAGAAAACAATCTCAGAATGGCGTGGATAATTAAAAGTGTTCCAAAGCTATTACAACATAAAGTGACGCATGTCAGATTTGTAAATTTTGACCTGGACACTGGGGCATCAATGACCCTTGGTCATGAAAGGGTTAAACAGGTTTGTCAGTGTCCCTGGGACACCGCCCTAATCTTGGGAAACAATGGAACAGGAAAGTGGGGAAGGGGAAAGGGGGTATACAGACAGTGGAACATAAAATAATATAAAAGGGTCCATCTGTTACACTGCTCCCCCTTAACCACAAGCCAGCATACACAGTCTGATCCCCCAACGGATCGGCTTGGGGATGTCTGGGAAGTACTCACAAATCACTTTTCCAGTTCAGTTTGTCGTGATAACCCGTCAGCATTGCCATTCTGTTTTCCAGGGCGGTAGTGAATTGTAAAATCGTATGGTTGTAACGCCAAGCTCCAGCGCAACAACCGGGCATTGTCCCCTGCCACACGATTTAGCCATACTAACGGGTTGTGATCCGTGAGTAATGTGAACTGCTGTCCATACAAGTAGGGTTGAAGCTTCTTTAGGGCCCACACCACAGCCAGGCATTCCTTCTCTATGGCGGCGCAGCTCACTTCCCTGGGTAGAAGCTTCCGACTCAAGTACACCACGGGATGTTCACCGCCATCTTCTCCAACTTGGCTCAGTACCGCTCCCAATCCAAACATTGAAGCATCTGTGTGAACGAGGAATCTTTTAGATGGATTGGGAGCAGCGAGTACAGGACTATTAACAAGGGCCTGCTTGAGCTGTTGGAATGCCTGCTCACACTCTGGGGTCCAGACTACTTGGCGGGACGGTTCTTTTTGGTGAGGTCAGTGAGGGGTTTGGCCAGGGTACTATAGTTTGGGACAAATTTCCGATAATAGCCCGCGGTCCCTAGGAAGGCTAACACCTGCGTTTGGCCACTGGGCTACTGCCTCTACTTTAGCAGGCTCAGGCTTTTGCTTCCCACAACCCACGCGGTGTCCTAGGTATGGTACCTCTGCCATCCCAATATGGCACTTGCTGGGCTTTAGGGTTAGGCCAGCCTCTCTGATGCGGTCTATCACGGCACTTATGTGTCTCAGATGCTCTTCCCAAGTTTCACTATAAATAGCAATGTCATTCAAGTATGCACATGCATAATCTTGGAAGCCATCAAGCAGCCGGTCCACCATACGTTGCAACGTGGCTGGGGCATTTTTCATCCCAAATGGCATGACCTTAAATTGGTAGAGACCAAACGGGTGACAAAGGCCGACTTGGGAATGGCATCTGGCGCTAAGGGAATTTGCCAATAGCCCTTACATAAGTCGATGGTCGTGAGGTATTGACCTCTAGTCATCCTATCTAAGAGCTCGTCTATCCTGGGCATAGGATAGGCATCAGAGACAGTTTTATCATTGAGACTCCAGTAATCTACACAAAAGCGGGTCGTGCCATCCCGCTTTGGTACTAGAACTACCGGAGAGGCCCAAGGGCTATCCGATGCTTCTATGACCCCTAAGTGGAGCATTTCCTGAATTTCCTGTCTCATGTGCTCCCTGACAGCCTCAGGAATTCTGTAGGGCGTCTGTCTAAGGGGTTGTTGATCGGCCATGTCTACCCTATGGGTAGCTAGTGTAGTGTAGCCAGGTGTGTTAGAGAATGTGGTGCCCTTTGTGGCTAACAGTTGACGCACCTGGATACGCTCTTGGGGACTTAGTCTCTCCCCTAGCTGAACGCCATCTAGGGTCGCTAGTTTATCATGCTCCCCTAGAAGATCCGGTAGGGGAAGATTCTCAAAGTCGTCAGAGGCGGGCGCACATATAGCGGCCACATTCTCTGTTCTCTCATAGTAGGGTTTGAGCATATTCACGTTAAACATGCGTCTCCCCCCACTACCAGAGCATGGGCCGATCACGTAAGTGGTGTTGCACCTCTGCTCCACCACTTGGTATGGGCCCTGCCAGGCGGCCTGGAGCTTGTCATGGCGCACAGGTTTCAAAATCAACACCTTTTGGTCAATCCAAAAGCTCCGGTCCCTGGCACCTCTGTCATACCATCGGCACTGACGGGTCTGCGCCGCCTGGAGGTTAGTATGCACTTTCTGAGTCAATTCCTCCAAGCGGTCACGGAACTCCAGCACATAGGGTATGACAGGGGTACCATCCTCACCTACTGCTCCCTCCCAGTGTTCTCGGATTAAATCTAGGGGACCTCTAACTCTCCGTCCGAACAGTAGTTCGAAAGGCGAAAACCCTGTCGATTCCTGCGGCACTTCCCTGTAAGCAAAAAGGAGGTGGGGTAGGAATTTTTCCCAGTCCCGACGGGTGTCAGTAAAGGTGCTAAGCATCTGTTTTAAGGTGCCATTAAATCTTTCACACAAGCCATTCGTCTGGGGGTGGTAAGGTGAACTAACGATGGATTTGATGCCGCACAGTTTCCACAGCTGTTGGGTAACTTCTGCAGTGAACTGAGTGCCCTGATCCGAGACTATCTCTCTGGGAAAACCCATCCGAGAGAATACTCGCATCAATGCCTCCGCCACCGTCTCTGCCTGTATATTAGTCAGAGCCACAGCTTCTGGATACCATGTTACATAATCCACTATAGTTAAAATATACCTTTTGCCTGACGGGCTGGGTTTGGCCAACGGTCCTATAATATCTACCGCTACCCGTCCGAACGGTTCTTCGATGATGGGTAGAGGTTGCAACTTAGCTTTGTGGCGATCCCCTCTTTTACCTACTCGTTGGCATGTGTAGCATGTTTGACAGTACTGCCTAACATCTTTAGAGATGCCAGGCCAAAAAAAAGTGTGGGTAAACCTGTATCTGGTGCGGCTGACCCCTAAGTGTCCTGCCAGGGGGATATCATGCGCGATCTGTAATAACTCCCTCCTGTACTTCTGTGGGACTACTAGCTGTCGGGTGGAAATAGGTGGGGACCCTGCTGTGACCCTTTCAGAGTCCCGGTACAATAACCACTGCTGCCAAAAATATCTCTCTCCTTCTATTCCGGTCTGGGCCTGGTTTACTTTATCCCTATAAACCTGCAAAGTAGGGTCACTAAGGGTTTCTTGCCCAAATGCTGCGGGGGTATCCCAGGGGATAGGGTGAACGTTTTGGGGAAGGGTTCTTACCTGGACCTCAGAGTGTGCCGGGTTGTTCAGGGAGTGGGCCTGTGACCTGGTGGTAACAGGATAGGTCTCGTTGGTACCCTGGGAAGGTACAAAAGTGGAAGTCATACAAAAGCGGAAGTCATCGGGCCAAGATCATTTCCCAGCAAAACATCAGTGGTTAGGTCTTTTATCAACCCAACATTAACCATTCCCGCCCCCACACCCCAATGTAGATGTACCCTGGCTGTGGGTAATTTGTGGATGGTCCCTCCCGCCACCCGTACAGCTACAGAACCCCCAGTGCAGTCGTTCTCTGGAATCAGATGTCGTCGCACCAGGATGAGAGTGGCACCAGAATCGCGCAGCCCCTGGGTCTCCTTGCCGTTGAGGATAACCATCTGCCTGTGAAGCTGTCGATTATCAGTCTCCGCCTGTATTGGGTCTGCCTCGTGTAGAACACCCCAGTGTTCCTCTGGATCCTCTGTTCTGATGTTAAGCGGGACAGCCTCATTATGGTAGTAGTGGGCGTCTGCCCGCGCTGGAGGAGGTGGACCTGGATGGATCCATGCAGCCTGGTTTTGTTTATGGGTACAGTCCCTAAGATAATGCCCAAACTTTTCGCAGGCATTGCACTGTATGGTGCTGCGATTAGGGTATTTGTTCGCTGGGATACTAGGCAGGAGCCCTGTGCGTCGTGGTGCTGGTGGCCCAGGGGGTATTGGTCTGGTATTGGGTCTGAAGCTTACCCTGGATTGTCTGCGGGCATCCTGGTAGTCATCTGCCTGTCCCGCTGCATTGGATAGAGTGGTAGGTTTCCGGTCCCTTACCCACTCCTGCACTTCTGGATTTAGTCCATTGAAAAATTGTTCCAGTAGAACCAGCTGGGTAATTTCCTCTGCTGAAAAAGCTTGGCTTGCCTGTAGCCAGGCTAGGGCTGCCATCTGCATGCGGCAGGCCCACTCTTTGTTTGAGTCTTTTTCCTGTTTTTTAGTGTCCCTGAATCGTCTCCTGTATGCTTCTGGGGTGATGGCATATCTTGCCAAAATTACCTCTTTCACCCGGTTATAGTCTGCAATCTCCTCGTCAGGTACAGCTCTATATGCCTCTGCTGCATGGCCATCGAGCTTACTAGCGAGGATCCGTACCCAGTCTGCTGGGGGTACCTGGTGTAGCCTGCACTGCCGTTCAAAGTCTTGCAGGAAGCCATCGATCTCATCCTCGGCTTCCACAAATTTTTTAAACGCATCATGCGGTACCTTGACTTTAGGTTCAGGAACCGGAGTACTAGTTAGCGATCTTTCCAATGCCCACTGCTCTGCTATCCGGAGTTGGTTCTCTCTCTCTTCCCTAGTAGTGATCAAGCTATCTACCTGGTTCATGGTGGCCTGTACCAGCTCTATTGAGGGATTCTCTCCATAAAATGCTAGCCTGCGTTTCACCTCTCTGTCGAACTCTGACTCTCTGGTTTCTGTAGCCATACTGTGTGCCCAGTCTCCCTTGGTCAGTTCGGCAATTAGTACGGCCTTCGTTTTATTGCTGGCTATCTGCCCTCTCGCTTCCAGCAATTCCTTTAATGTTGTCCGTTTTAATCCAGCATAGTTCGTCTCCATTCACAGTTCCATTAAACGACCTGTTATCTGCACGAACCGCTGCTGCTTTCTTCTGCTGCAAGGCTTGTATCACGCCGCTTGCCACCAATTGTTACGGAGCTTCAAAGTATACTATCAATATCTCCACTTAAATCCCCTTGTAGCTGAAGAAACAGGTCAATATCCAAGAGACAATTTCCCCAGTAACTGGATGACACACAGTTTGGGAGTCAACTGACTTTACTAGGCATGCGCACCTGGTTTCAAACCCCCAACAGCCTCATTTACATACAATACATAGATTACTATGGTACAAGTAAAGGTGGGGCCAGACAATAGCAAGGGCTGATGGGAGGTTGAGGGGGGACACTGCAGCTAGTTTAAACAGTTTGTCAGTGTCCCTGGGACAACGCCCTAATCTTGGGAAACAATGGAACAGGAAAGTGGGGAAGGGGAAAGGGGGTATACAGAACATAAAATAATATAAAAGGGTCCATCTGTTACAGTCATCTTAGCAACCATGCGTGAAAATCACACCGCATCCGCACTTGATTTCAGATGCTTGCGATTTTCACTTCTATGGGGCCTGCGTTGCATGATAAACGCACAATATAGAGCATGCTGCGATTTTCACGCAACGCATAAGTGATGCGTGAAAATCACAGCTCATGTGCACAGCCCATAGAAATGAATGGGTCCAGATTCAGTGCGGGTGCAATGCGTTCACCTCACGCATTGCACCCGCGCAGAAATCTCGCCCGTGTGAACTCAGTCTAACTGTCTCAGCTATTGACTAATGATGTTTGAAATAACATCAGCTCCTCTGAATGGATCCTATTAGGAAAATTCAACTTAAATGCTCTTCTACATCTTCTAAGATTATATATCCACTTAGTGAGATACACACGGTATAAAATATACATTAACAATATTTGGTTATAATATATCAATATTGCATATTATATATGAATCATTAATAAGTTCAAACGCTAAATAAATGCACACAGGAATATATATATATATATATATATATATATATATATATATGGTATAAAAAACTACTGGCAGCACCACCTTTGGAAAAGACGGGTGCAAAGTCCAAGTACGGTAACTGGAGCTTACCCACTAGTAGACAATAGAAAAATCGGACAGCACTCCGGACGGTTTCTTCAGTAAAACAAGTAGTGTTTATTTACCCATATGGTGGCAGCAAAAAGCAACGTTTCGGCTCAACAGGAGCCTTTCTCAAGCCTTGAGAAAGGCTCCTGTTGAGCCGAAACGTTGCTTTTTGCTGCCACCATATGGGTGAATAAACACTACTTGTTTTAATGAAGAAACCGTCCGGAGTGCTGTCCGATTTTTTCTATTATATATATATATATATATATATATATGTGTGAATATACAGTATGAATAGATATCTATTTCACACCAGATGTGTTTGATGGACATATCTTCTTATCAGATCATGGCTTAGCCATGAAACACCCATTGTTCCTCAGACAGACATGTTTAGAGAAACCAGTACATTCCCTATAGATAAATCCATGTCTCTAAGCAATAATTAAAAGTATAATATTCTCTATATATTCACTTTTAACACATTGAACCTGCCATGAACCCATCTTGTTTTTTTTCAGGTTCATGCTGATCACATGCTGTTAATGGCAATGATCATTTATATTGAATATAGTATCATTAGATACATTGTACACTTATGAAAATGCACAACACCCCCTAATACCACTCCAGGATGTACTGAGTGTACTGCCTGTTGTGCGGTGCTGTAAGAATACCGCTAGAGAGAACAGCCTGTGTGCTGAGGAGGTCAAGGGTAGCTTCTACTGAACCTGATTAAAGGTATTAAATACAAAATAATTAAAGTGGTTGGCCAATTTTAAAGAAAATGCACTAAATGGGCACACAGTCTGTGCTGTACTACAATAAACACATGGAACCTTTTAGCTCAGCAGAGCGGCTTGTCTGTCTACAGTCTATGTAAAATGCTGACAGCACTGGCCGCCCATCCATGGCAATCAAAATGGCTATGTCATGTGGTTTAATTATGTGAACGCTTTCTTACCAGTCCATAGCCACATCCTCTTATGCATATTTGCTGGACCTGCTCAACTACTGTCCAGCACCTATTCAGAAGAAGCCATGGAGGAGTAATAAAGCAGCCTTGTAAGTAAACCACATGACCCCCACCATTTTGGTTGCCATGGACAGTGGGCTGCTTGCATAGCCTGTGGATGGGCAGTCAGGACCTTCTGACAAGCTTTTCAGGTGAGCTTAAAGGTTCCTATGTGTTTATTGTGGTACAGCTTGGACTGTGTGCCCAATTAGCATATATTCTTTTAAAGTATCGGACCCCTATAATAAAGATGTTTTACAAGTGAAATACGTTTAGTTTTGATACTTATTGGGCCCACCTTGTCTAAAGAAACTTTTCCTTTAGGGCAGACCTAGTATATGGACTGGTGATTCCAATGGTCAACATTAAAAATATGCAATAATTATCTTTCATCAGGTAATGTTGGGAGTCTAACGGAATCGTCTAGACCTTCAGAAAACACAGAACTGAAAGAGATGAAATCGTTTATTCTATTGGACAGTAATTTTCAGTATAAAGTAGCGAAAGATAAAATTGATGCCTTATGTCAGTATTTTCCATCGTTAAAAGTTTGCTGTGAGAACAGGGAACTAATACTGTCTGGTAATTTATCAGACATAAGATCTGCACGTGAGGAGATCAAGAATATACTGCATTTAGTTAAAGTTCGAAAAATTCAAGTTTCAAAAGCCATAACAGATTTCCTTATCTTCAGGGATAGTAAGGAGATGTCTGAAAAGTTATTTGGTGACTTATCTGAAGGCATGGTGATTTTGGATATTCCCAGAGGATTTTTTCTCTATGCTTTTTCTATAAATCTTCTTGACGATGCTGAAGTGGTCTTGCAAAAACGTCTTCTGCATGGTAGTATCAACATTAAGGTAAATGAGAAAGACATTGTCTCATCAGAACCTTGGAAATCGCTGTGGGATAAGTTGATAGGTAATGCAGATATCAAAATGTCTTTTCACAGCAATGAGGACAATGGGAATCTCATTTTGTCCATTGTGGGTTTTACTGAAGAAGTGAAAAAAGCTTTGAAGGAATGTGAAGATCTTTTACATTGCAGAAAAATTGTTAACAAGGACATTTACTTGGACCCTCACGCAGGTATTTTGATAGAAAACCGAAAGGAATTGCTTGAATGGTTTAATCTTGGGCAGTTATCAGCTGCTGTACAGATTTCAAGGACCAAAGATCAAACTATGACTTTAACTGGAACACACGAGGAGGTGGAAAAATCTAAATTTGTACTCCAAAAGCTAATGCAGAAACATGTTGATAGTTTTTGTATTAATAAGTACGGGGCAACACATTATTTTAATAACCAAGGAAAAACACTGTTAGATGATGTACAAAAGAAATATGACTGCCGCGTCTTCATTCGTGACTCTGAAAACAAAAAGAACAATGCAGAAGTTATAGAAAAAACTAAAGATGGATCTGCAAACCTGGTGGACAAAGGCTTCAATAAAAAAGAAGTGAAAAGAGAGGATTCAAGAGATAAGGGGACTCACAAGGATAGAGCTAGTAGTAGTAACCAGAAAACAGAGAATCCGTTAAAAAAAACAACACCTACACTCCAGCTTGTGCTGAGCTTTGGAAACCTTGAAAATAAAAAGGTAATTTTCCAAAAATAATTTAGCGCTAAGTGAAAGTTAAATTCATGGTACATTATATATTTGGATGGTACAGTGACACAATGGACATTGCCCAGTTTGTTGACCCACTGCTTGTTTGTAAATACCCCTGTAGTTTAGTGTACATCCTTGATGGTCCACTGGTTTAACCCCTTTCAATTCTGTGCCACTATTCACTTTGAGTCCCAGGCCAATTTTTGCAAATATGACATGTGGTAATAGCTTTGAAACGCTTTTACTTATATAACCGATTTTGAGACTGTTTTCTTGCAACACATTTTACTTTATATTAGAGGGCACACAACACATTTTCCTTTATTTATTTCTGTCCTTTTAAAACAGAGTAAGGCCTCATGCACACGACCGTTGTGTGCATCCGTGGCCGTTGTGCCGTTTTCCGTTTTTTTTCGCGGACCTATTGACTTTCAATGGGTCTGTGGAAAAAATCGGAAAATGCACCGTTTTGCGTGATCCGTGTATCCTGTCCGTCAAAAAAATATGACCTGTCCTATTTTTTTGACGGACAACGGTTCACGGACCCATTCAAGTCAATGGGTCCGTGAAAGAACACGGATGCACACAAGATTGGCATCCGTGTCCGTGATCCGTGGCCGTAGGTTACTTTAATACAGACGGATCCGAAGATCCGTCTGCATAAAAGCTTTTTCAGAGCTGAGTTTTCACTTCGTGAAAACTCAGATCCGACAGTATATTCTAACACAGAGGTGTTCCCATGGTGATGGGGACGCTTCAGGTTAGAATATACTAAAAGAACTGTGTACATGACTGCCCCCTGCTGCCTGGCAGGTGCTGCCAGGCAGCAGGGGGCAGCCCCCCCCCTGTAGTTGACACATTGGTGGCCAGTGCTGCCGGCCCCCCCTCCCTCCCCTGTAGTTAACTCATTGGTGGCCAGTGGGCCCCCCCTCCATCCCCTGTAGTTAACTCGTTGGTGGCCAGTGGGCCCCCCCCTCCCTCCCCTGTAGTTAACTCGTTGGTGGCCAGTGGGCCCTCTCCCCTCCCTCCCCCTCCTAATTAAAATCTCCCCCCCCCTATCATTGGTGGCAGCGGAGAGTACCGATCGGAGTCCCAGTTTAATCGCTGGGGCTCCGATCGGTAACCATGGCAACCAGGACGCTACTGCTGTCCCGGTTGCCATGGTTACTTAGCAATTTGTAGCAGCATTATACTTACCTGCGAGCTGCGATGTCTGCGTCCGGCCGGGAGCTCCTCCTACTGGTAAGTGAAAGGTCTGTGCGGTGCATTGCTTAATAACCTGTCACTTACCAGTAGGAGGAGCTCCCGGCCGGACGCAGACATCGCAGCTCGCAGGTAAGTATAATGCTGCTACAAATTGCTAAGTAACCATGGCAACCGGGACAGCAGTAGCGTCCTGGTTGCCATGGTTACCGATCGGAGCCCCAGCGATTAAACTGGGACTCCAATCGGTACTCTCCGCTGCCACCAATGATGGGGGGGGAGATTTTAATTAGGAGGGGGAGGGAGGGGAGAGGGCCCACTGGCCACCAATGAGTTAACTACAGGGGAGGGAGGGGGGGCCCACTGGCCACCAACGAGTTAACTACAGGGGAGGGAGGGAGGCCGGCCGCACTGGCCACCAACGAGTTATCTACAGGGGAGGGAGGTGGGCCCACTGGCCACCAATGAGTTAACTACAGGGGAGGGAGGGGGGCCCACTGGCCACCAATGAGTTAACTACAGGGGAGGGAGGGGGGCCCACTAGCCACCAACGAGTTAACTACAGGGGAGGGAGGGGGGCCCACTGGCCACCAATGTGTTAACTACAGGGGGGGGGCTGCCCCCTGCTGCCTGGCAGCACCTGCCAGGCAGAAGGGGGCAGTCATGTACACAGTTCTTTTAGTATATTCTAACCTGAAGCGTCCCCATCACCATGGGAACGCCTCTGTGTTAGAATATACTGTCGGATTTGAGTTTCACGATGTAACTCAAATCCGACGGTATATTCTAACATAGAGGCGTTCCCATGGTGATGGGGACGCTTCAAGTGAAAATATACCATCGGATTGGAGAAAACTCCAATCCTATGGTATATTAACTCCTGACTTTACATTGAAAGTCAATGGGGGACGGATCCGTTTGAAATTGCACCATATTGTGTCAATGTCAAACAGATCCGTCCCCATTGACTTGCATTGTAATTCAGGATGGATCCGTTTGGCTCCGCACGGCCAGGCGGACACCAAAACGACTTTTTTTTTCATGTCCTTGGATCCTCCAAAAATCAAGGAAGACCCACGGGCGAAAAAACGGTCACGGATCACGGAAAAACGGAACCCGTTTTTGCGGACCGCAAAAAAATACGGTCGTGTGCATGAGGCCTAATACCTCATAAAACAGTTATCAACCAACATTCCCCATATGTCTACTTTATATTGGCATGTAATGTATTTTTATTTTTTTAACAACGTTAGGTTTTGAATTTTAGAAGCAATTTTTCAAATTTTCTATCAAATTTACAGAACCCAGTTTTTTAAGGACCAATTCAGTTATTAAGTCACTTTGAGTGGCCTAAATAATTGAAACCACCCATAAATGACCCCATTTTAAAAACTACACACGATTATTTTAAAAACTTTGTTAACCCTTTAGGTGTTCCACAAGAATTAAAGAAAGAATGTAGGTAAAATTTCAATATTTCACTTTTTTTTAAAGATTCTTGTGTAATCCACATTAGTATGTGTTCCATTATTGACAGCGCACTCCAGTACACATCTTGTCTAATGTATGCAGCCCTGGAAGAGCTGTTTGAGGGTGCATATCTCTGTTCAAAATGTAAGCAAATTGCCCGTTTGGAATCGCACATCGAGTATCTAAACAAGCGAGCTTTCAACACTGAGAAGCGTTGGCAATTTGGAAAAGAGTTTGCTGCTCACTGAGCAAGCACTCTATGATGTCTAGATGTGGGAGACGTGGTAGCGAGGAGGCTCAGGAAAGTGAGGTAGGCAGCTGGATAACAGAAAGCGGAGTAGAGGGAAGAGTGCCAGGGAGGCTAGCCCTGATCTGACACACCCTAACAAGGTTGGCAGATGAGGGGATGTCAGTTCAGGGACGGCACTGCTGCAGCCAGACATTTCCTCTGCCAGTCAGGGGAATGTCAACTCCAGTAAGCAGGGGACCAGAAGAGCAGGGCAGACCAGACAGGTGCTGATAGTGGGAGACTCAATTATTAGGGGTACAGATAGGGTGATCTGTCACAAAGACCGGGATCATTGAACAGTGTGCTGTCTTCCTGGCGCTCGAGTTCGACATATCGCGGATCGGTTGGACAGATTACTGGGAACCAATGACAAAGTTAGTGGAGCGTCCTTAAAAATGATTTTAGGGATTTAGGCCACAAACTTAGGCCGAGTTCACACGAACGTGTGTGACCCGTGCCTGTGCAAATAGCGGGCCGCAATGCACGATCGCCGGCCGTAGGTCAGCCGCATCGGATCGCGGACCCATTCACTTTAAGGGGGTCCGCGATCCGGCCGTTCCGCTAAAAGATAGGACTTGTTCTATCTTTTAGCGGAACGGAAGTACGGGACGTAACCCCACGGAGGCACTCCGTAGTGCTTCCGAGGGGTCCCGTCCCGTGCGGCCGTTCCGCGATTCCGGATTTGCGGACCCATTGAAGTGAATGGGTCCGCATCCGTGATGCGGAATTCACACGGAACTGTGGCCGTGTATTGCGGCCCGCGATTTGCGGGCCGCAATACGGCCACAGATCACACACGTTCGTGTGAACTTAGCCTTAGGGCAAAGACCTCAAAGGTAGTGTTTTCTGAAATACTACCTGTACCTCGAGCGACAAAATAAAGGCAGTGGGAGGTTTATTAAGGAGGTTAACAAATGGATCAAGAACTGGTGCAGGAAGGAGGGGTTTGGGTTCTTGGAAAATTGGGCTTATTTCTGTGTCGGCTACAGGCTCTGTCGTAGGGATGGGCTGCGCCTCAATGGGGAAAGTACAGCTGTTTTGAGGAGAAGATGGCTAGAATGTTGGACGAGTGTTTAAATTAGGGACTTGGGGAGACAAGGATTGGGGCTTAGGAGGGGTCTATTAGGGAACTGGAACTGCTGCAAATGGAAAAAAAATCACTGCAGCAGTCCCGAGGTGGTTGTTCTTTTATTTTTTCATTGGAAAGCACTAATTGCTGTGGTGCACCACAAGTCCCAGCAAGGAAAAGAGCAGCACAGAGAAGCACAGAACCTCTCTGCAAGCAGTCACTAGCTAGAATGGATGCCTGCAGAGGGATTCTTCTGTTTTCCTCTACTGCTATAGCACTGCCATTGGCTGGAGCTTTGTTACAGCCAATTGCAGCACTGGCAGGGGACGCCAAACATTGGAGTCCCCTGCCTGACCTCGGGGAATAAAGGTGCTGACTCATTCAGCACCAGTCACCCCTGTCTGACCCTCTCTGCATGCCCATAAATGGTTAGCAGTGCTGCCGGCACTGCATTGGGCCAGTCTTCACAGACCAGCCAATGACAATGACCAGGACTGCAGGGGGGTGGAAATACCACCAGAGTCCCTTAGTAAACATGGCTGCCAGCTGTGTAGAGCAGCCATCTAACTCAGGTTACCATGCAATTAGGCATGGCGACTGGGAAACCGGTCATCCGTATTTTTTGCGGATACATTTTTTGCTGACCTCAAAATACTGAAAAAGCCATACGGTCGTGTGCAAGAGGCCTTAATAGTATGGATGGGTTGGTATCTGAAAGTTTACAGTCTCTTGCAGACTATTGGAAGATGCCACTATATCCTAATATGGTATATTACAAAGTTTTATGCATTCAGATGTACAATATTATTGATCTATGTAAATTAAAATGACAGGGATGTTTTCATTCAAATGCTTCCTATACAATATGAATTATATTCTATTTCACTATTACTTAAAGGCATAACATTACTGTTAGGAGAATTTACTCTCTTTTACCTAACTTGTCCCTGTCTTCAGATTATCGGTGATCAGCTTGAATTAACCCTAACTGGTACCAGGAGAATGAATAAGATAACACTGAAGAGTGTGTAGTTCTAACCCATTCTGGTTTATTCACAGCTGGCAAACAGTTTTAAAAGAGGGGGTTGAGCTTCCTTTACATCCAATCATATGTTAGCATTAGTATTTGACCAATAGTATGGTCACACATAAACTTCTGCTTTAACATAATAGCTGACTCATAGTAACAGCATTTGACCAATCAGGTATATACACATAGGCCAGCATACAGTTGAGCGAGATGGCCTTTTATGGTAGGAAGGCTGTTCAAACTTACAACCTAAGGAATGTATGGATTTCATGAAACAGTTTAAGGAAGTGTCTCACATTCATAGGGGGAAGGGAGGTTTTGTAGTGCACTAACCAAATATAATACACGTGGCTAAATAAGACAAAATGGAGTCACATATATCCCATCAAATCCCCTCTTAGAACCTTATATATATACCTTATACTATATGGTTCTTTCTCTGCTCTTCCTTGGTTTGCTTGTAAGCCTTTAGATATTCCATATACCCTTCAGGAGTATAATCCTCAGGCTTTGTTGAGGTTGGGTTCACCTCTTCTACCTCTACCGGAGTATAGAGGAATGTTGAGTGTACCCCTCTTTCGGCCACATTTTTACATATGGTAAGAAGGGAGGGCACACACTGCAGACAACAGCAGAGACACACTATTGCAGCGACCACGGCAAATGCCACTCCTACAACATATCTTATTTGACCAAAGTCAGGTATCCAGCCAAAAAGCCAGTCCCACCAACCTTGGTCAACATCTTGTTTTATATGTTTTATCATCTCCTCTAATTGGCCTATTTTATCTTTTATACCACGGGAGTGATCTGATAGATTGAAACAACACATCCCTGCGAACGCTGAGCATCCTACACCATGTTGGAGCAATAAATAATCAATAGTTGCCCTATTCTGCAAGATAGCCTTTTTATATGATTGTATATCCAGCAGCATATCTTGCAGAATTGCACTAGTGATATTTATCTGTTTTACCATAAAACAGGCAAGTTTTGATATTGTCCTGTGGTTATATACGGCCAAACCTGGTACTCCTATCAAAGACATCCCTAAACTCATATATTCTGATCTAGAGAGGAGATTCACATTATAATCACAATTTTCTGGTAACTGTAGGGAAGTGTCTCTCGTGTGTCGTGTCTGCATTGCTGGGAATAGTGGTATCATTGCTAACGTCAACCTAGCTATTGTACAGGGTCCCTCTGTAATATTGGCCGGTATGTATGTGTAACTAGTATTCCCACAGGCCAATACCCATCCTGTTGGTAGAGGTACATGTTTGTCTAGGGATGGTACTGTTTTAGTAATATTACATTGCATATTTTTTCCTGATATTATCTTTTTACAACTACCTAAATCTCTATCACAAATATTTGGCTTAGTCTTATTCTGCATTTTTGCTTGTATGCAGGGAGGCAATAGTGTCTCATCACAGGTGAAGTTATAACATATTTCTGCTGCTGTGACAAGACCTGTAATTATTTCTATCATATTACTCTGCAGATTCTCATATGTAGGACAGTCATAACAAGCATGATAAGGATTTACATATCCATATTTAACATCATGATCCTCCAAGTCTGTGTCATTCCATTGGGAACGTAGGAGCCCCGTCCATACAGCTACTGGGGTGGGGACTGCTACCAGACATGTCTCCAAAATGTTAGATGCGGATAAAGTGGTTCGGAGACAAAAGTCAGTTAAGTTCAGAGTTTTGGCCAGGTACAGCCATAAGTTCTCCTTTGTCTTCCATAAATTGTCTTCCCCTCTGCATTCTGTTTTCAAGTATATCTGTCTGTCCCACAGCCATGGGACAGTAAGTAGGAGACACAAAACTGCAATTATTAAGGCACTGCATCTCAGCCATCTCGAGGAATTTCCCGACTGCGTCATCTCGTTGAGGGTCAAGGCTGTCTGCCTCCGTTAGTACCCCTTCTGTATCTTCTTCGAGGTCAAGGCTGTCTGCCTCCGTTAATACCTCTGGGCCTCGTTGGAGGTCAGGGCTGTCTGCCCCCGTTAGTACCTCTCTTTTCTTCACCAACTTAATCCTTGTGGCGTGGATCCACGTGGGCGACTGTTCAGTGAGGACTGCTGTTCTGGTGATCGCGACTACCTCGGTGGGTGGTCCGTAGGTGAAGCTTCCTGGTTCCTTTCCCTTTTTTAAGATCTTAATCATCACCTGGTCGCCTACCCGGAATGGATGGGTTGGTTCCTGTGGAAGAGAAGGAGACTTACAAGCAACTTTTTCTTCAGTTTTACTGAGGATTTTGATCAGATTAGTAACATACTCTTCCCTGATCAGGTCCAAGTCCCCTTCCTGCACCACCAAGGGGCGTTTTGCCCATGGTGTGGGGAAAGGCCTACCCATGAGAATTTCAAATGGTGACATCCCTAACTTCTTATTAGGCGTCATTCTAATTTCTGCAAGTATTATGGGTAGGATTTGCTTCCATTTTTCAAATGTACCAGCAGTGGCCTTCCTGAGTTTGTCCTTAACTGTCCTGTTCATTCTTTCCACAATGCCTGAGCTTTGTGGATGGTATGGAATATGAAATTTCCATTCCACCTGTAACAGTCTAGCTACCTCCTTGTTAAGTTTTGAGGTGAAGGCTGGCCCCTGGTCTGATTCAATAACCAGAGGACAGCCCCACCTTGGGATTATTTGCTGAGTCAGAATTTTGGCTGTAGTTTTAGCATCTTCTGCCTTTGTAGGGAAGACTTCTGGCCACCTTGAGAACATGTCCACTATCACTAATGCATACTCTTGTTTCCCTTTTGTTTTAGGTATATGCGTGTAATCCACCTGCAAGTGGGTGAATGGTGTAGTGGGGTAGTCAAGGTGTTGGTGAGGTATTTTCAGTGGGTTGTTAGGGTTGTTTCTCAAGCACGTAATACATCTGTGTATGTAGTCTGTGACTAGCTGTTTGCTATCAGTGATGTAAAAACTTTGGCTCAACAACATATGGGTAGTTTGTATGCTGTTGTGTCCTACCCCGTGAAAGTGTGCAATGAAGATGGATGCACTATGCTGAGGTATGCAAGGCTTCCCCTCCTTGCAGATCAATCCAGACTTTGGATTTTTCTGCAAGATTGGATAGCACCAATCCTTCTCCTCTGTTTCAGTTGCATACCTTTGTAGGTCTGTTAGCATGTGTGTCAAATCAGGTGAGGGTGGGTGTAGGACTGCCATTTCCCAATTGTCATGATTCATTCTATTTGGATTACTCTTGGCTGTGTCTCTAGCTACACTATCTGCAAATGCATTACCTCTTGAAATTCTGTCTTTTCCATTTGTATGTGCCCTGCAATGTACTATAGCTAGATCTGAAGGCAATCTGATTGCAGCCAGGAGGTCCGTGACTAGCTGTGCATGTGAGATTCTCTTACCGTCTGCTGCAGTGAATCCTCTCCTCTGCCAAATCATCCCATGATCCCATACTACACCATGAGCATATCTGCTGTCTGTGTAAATAGTGACAGGTTTATTGGTGTGTAGTATGCAAGCCCTTGTGAGTGCAATGAGTTCAGCTGCCTGTGCAGACTGGATGGGAATTGGGCTTGCTTCCAAGACTATATCTGGCAGCATAACAATAGCGTATGCTGCACAGAATATAGTATCAGTGGGGCGAGAGCATGATCCATCAACAAAAACTTCTGGTGCATCAGGTATGGGAACAGTTGATAAGTCAGCCCTAGGTGACGTCTCATGATTGAGCACCTGTAGGCAATCATGTGTGTCAGGAAGGGCATCTTCTGTTCCTTTCAGCCCTAGTAATGCATTCAAAATAGGTGCTGGTCCTGTAATGTTGGATGCATATTTAATCTGGAGTGAAGGGTTACTGAGCAACAGGATCTCATATCCAGATAATCTTTGCGCTGACACATGTTGTGTATGTACACCTCTGAGTAAGCCTACAACATCATGTGTAGTGTGCAAGAAGGTTAAATGTCCCAGGGTGAAAGTAGTTGCTAATTCTACCATCATTGCACAGGCTGCAAGGGAACGCAGACATGCCGGCATCCCCTGGACAGAGGTGGGCATAACCTTTGAGAAAAACGCACAAGGACGCAACTTGCCTCCGTGTTCTTGTGTCAGTACCCCCGCCATGGTTTTACAATTTTGGCGTGCAAACATGTGGAAGGGCATATTATAGTCAGGGAGGCCCAGCCCTGGACTCGACATGAGTGAACATTTTAGACAATCAAATGCATTGTACATTTCAGAAGACCATTTAATCAGATCTGGATTTCCATCCAGAGTGGCTTGCCTCAAAACATTGTCATAATAAGAGCAATCAGGAATCCATTGTCTACAGTAATTTATCATACCAAGGAAAGATAACATTTCTTTCTTGGTGTGCGGGGCGACCAAACCCGCAATAGACTGGACTCTTTCTGCGCTGATTCTCCTTTCACCTTTTGTGAGGACAAAGCCCAAGTATTCAACCTGCATTTTACACCATTGCATTTTCTTAAGTGTCACTTTGTGACCACATCCTGACAACCATTGTAACAGTGATAAACCATCCTGAATGCTGGCCTCCGCTGACATGCTACACAGTAACAAATCATCAACATATTGCAGCAACACAGAGCCTTGGGGGGGGTACCAGGATTTTAACGTGGCTTGGAGGACTATGCTGTACACTACAGGTGAATCAGCAAATCCCTGAGGCATTCTGCACCAGGTCAGTTGTCGTCCATCAAAGGAAAAAGCAAAAAGTAGTCTGGTTGCCTTATCAACTGGGATAGAGAAGAAAGCATTCTTCAGATCTATCACACTGAAATAGACAGCGTCTGCAGGAATTGCAGAAAGAAGTGAGGTGACATCTGGGACAATAGGAGCAATAGGCACAATGATATTATTTATTGCCCTTAAATCCTGCACAAAGCGGGTAGTACCATCTGCCTTTGTCACTGGATTCACGGGCGTGCTGTAGGGTGAAATCACCTCTTCCAGGATTCCCTTTTGTAGGAATTCCTTAATCATTGGCCTAAGCCCATCAAGTTTCTCTTTTGACAGTGGGTATTGTTTCTGATATACAGGTGTACTGCCCTCTTTGATGGTTGCTTTGTATGGTGTGCAGTCAATGAATCCTGTATCATAGTCCCCTCTTGCCCATAATGATGGGTCTATTTCCTCTAATTCTGAGTGATCTTGTAAGTTTGTAAAGATCAGAGGTGTGGGGGTTATTATGGGCAAAGCATCAGAGTATACACTGATGCCATTGTTCTCAACAGTAATTTGCAACTCTAACTTAATGAATAAGTCTCTTCCCAGAAGGCTCACAGGACATTCAGGTATGATGCTAAAAGCATGATTTGTAATGTGTTCCCTATCAATAGTTTCTACTGGTAAGGAATCTGTTCTGTATGTCCTCGTCAGTACCCCATTTATTCCCATAGAGGGCGCACACTTCCTTAAAGGCCCTTTGTACATTGAATTGTTTAACACACTAGAAGTAGCTCCACTATCTATTAAGAATCCCACTTTTCTTCCTCCTACTCTAAGTAGAATTACTGGTGTGTCCTTCCAATGTGTGGTGACCTGCGTGAAAGCGGGGCTTTGTCCCTCTGGGCATCTTCAGTATGAGTTTTGCTGGTGCCAATCTAATGGGAATCTGGGCTGACTCTGTGGACCTTGTCTGTGGTTTATCTGACTTGGTTGATTATTTTGTGACTGAGTGTCAGGTTTCTGTGTGTTGTAATCTTGAATTCTCCCATCCCGCTTTGGCGCACGGCATTGACGTGCCCAATGTCCTTCTTTTCCACAGTTATAACAACAATTATTTGGCAATGAGTCCTGTCTTTCATTGTAGGTTCTATTATTTCTGCCCCTCCTCCCCCTCCCCCTCCCTCTGCTAGCATATGCGTGTGTGGGGGAAATTGCTTTCCTAATCTCAAAGCATCCAGCTGCTTCCTTTTCAAAGAGATGTTTCTCAAACTCATCAGTTGTATCTGAAGTCCAAGAGGACACATTTTGTTTCACAGTTAGGATCAATTTATCTGATAGATTGTTTACAAATGTGGAGATAATCAAACTATCATTGTCACGCACAGGTAGACCCGCCTCGGTCTTCCAGCAATCAATAAATCGCTTCCAAAATTCAGTGACCGACTCAGCAGATTTCTGTTTGCAGGCTACTGCTACGGGCAATGAAGATTTTTGTTTGAATACCTCATTCATATGTTCCTCAATCTCCGCCCATATCCTTTTCTGACCCACTTCTGTATTACATACATAATCTAGAGCATCACCGCGTTGTGTAATAGTAGATATGGAGCTAACCTTGTCCCAATCCCAGGTTGTGTGTGTTCCTATAATACCATCCAGGATAAGCCTTAAATCTTCCTGTGTGTAGTTGCGCCCTCTACAGGCCTTTTTTAGGTATGTAATAGTCCCTAGTGGGGCTATGGAAGGTTTGGGACAATACTTTATAATTTTGTTGAGATCCTCTATTTCTATGGGCTTTTTTACTAAGTGCTGTCCTACTGTCAGAAAGGGAGCGATTACTTGGACTTCCTCTTTTGATTCTTCCTTTTCTGTTTCATCTTTCATTCTACTTGTACTGCGTGTAGTATAACTAGTATGCGGTGTGCCAATATTTAGACTGCGCTCTATTATGTTTCCAAATGTTGGCATGGGGGGTCGGTATTTTTCTTCTAGTTTTAATGGTATAACCGCTGTTACAGCATCTTCCTCAATCTGAGTCAGAACTGGATACAGCGGTGCCGTGGGGGTGGATTTATTATAAGGTGGAGGGGATTTCTGACTTCTCTTCTTTGTGCCTACCTCCTGTTCTATTTCATGTAGAGACCTATCATTTTTGGGACTTTTTAGATTCTTATTCTTCTTGCTATTACCTGCATCATACCAGTGGGGGGCTATTTCCAGCCATTGTTCTGCACCCCTGGACATGTAATCAATGTCCCAGGAAGGATCCGCATCAAAATGCGGCCAGGCTGTTTTATCACCTAGACATAGTCCTTTGACCATATCCATATGATAAATGCTATTATCACCGTCCCTGGGGAATGGATCTGCAGCATCCATTACCTCAGTCCAGCCTGCTAGATTGTCTACCCACGGGTTGATCAGGTAATAGTTTGTTGGACTAACACGGGCTACATAGATTTTGCAAGTCTCTCCTGGTTCTGGTTTAGGGAATTTAGTTTTAGACCCTTGTCCTCCCATGTTAGTATTTATAGTTCAAAGAATAAGTGAGACAATCGCTGTCAGGACTGGCTGTACTGCACTGAAATAGCGCCGACAAGACCTGTCAACTGATCAGCTGATTCGTATCTTAATGTCTCTCTATACTCTTTGAACCCCTATCGACTATTGTTGTTTCGGACCGCCACTTGCGTTCAAATTTTCCGGGTCAACAGATCACAGATCCTAGCCGAAAAACAGGGGCGTCTTGCAGTCCTCCACAACACAAACAATTTTACACATTAACAGTAGTTAACCCAAAATACATCAATTTGATAATAACAGTGGGATGCGACCGTACACTTACCAACCGATCAGTATCTCACACAAACAGATAATCTTATCACTTCTAAAATACTTATACTATATATATATAAGAGTTAATCCAAGCTTGTAACCTTCTGTTTCCTAAACAGAAATCCTTAGTGCACTATACTGATATGAGCTCCTGGAGCTTCTTATAATCAACAACTTTTTTTTAAAGCTATCTATAGCTTTCTGCGTGTACCCAGACACCGCAATTCACCGAAATCATAAATAGATGGTTCGACTTACTTGGATGAGATTTTGGTCAGTGCTCCAGGTCCAAGAGTTGGACAAAAATTGATGTCTTTCACTGTAGACCTGAAGAGGACCCTCCCAATCCCGGACCCGAGACCCCAAATTCTGTTAGGAGAATTTACTCTCTTTTACCTAACTTGTCCCTGTCTTCAGATTATCGGTGATCAGCTTGAATTAACCCTAACTGGTACCAGGAGAATGAATAAGATAACACTGAAGAGTGTGTAGTTCTAACCCATTCTGGTTTATTCACAGCTGGCAAACAGTTTTAAAAGAGGGGGTTGAGCTTCCTTTACATCCAATCATATGTTAGCATTAGTATTTGACCAATAGTATGGTCACACATAAACTTCTGCTTTAACATAATAGCTGACTCATAGTAACAGCATTTGACCAATCAGGTATATACACATAGGCCAGCATACAGTTGAGCGAGATGGCCTTTTATGGTAGGAAGGCTGTTCAAACTTACAACCTAAGGAATGTATGGATTTCATGAAACAGTTTAAGGAAGTGTCTCACATTCATAGGGGGAAGGGAGGTTTTGTAGTGCACTAACCAAATATAATACACGTGGCTAAATAAGACAAAATGGAGTCACATATATCCCATCAATTACATTTACAAGTTAAATTTCATGTACTGCATCTATAGTTCAGTATTTATATCTATCATAGCTGTGTATTTACTGTAAGTAGACCTGTTGAGAAGTCTCATGTGGCTGCCTTCTGTATGTTTGAGGATAGCAACAAAATCAGATAAAGTTGCTGAAATTTTCAAAAATGCATGCACCAAGAACATGTATCTGGTTATATTTTAAAACCACTTGTCACACATATAAGGTGTTTTGGTAGCCAAATTTTTTTTAAATGAATGTGTATGATTTCATTTTCAGGCAAATGCAATTGTTGCTCCTCTGCTTTCAAACAATCCAGTTCTTGAAGCTATGAATGTAACAAAAGGGCTAAAGAAGAAAGCAGGAGATAGATTTTCAAACCTTTTCTCTGCAGTTTTTGGATGCCATAATAGTCTACAAAGTGGACAACACTTTCCGATGGCAGTGATTGGAGAAACCAGCTACTCGCTGATCTGTGAATATGTCATTTTTATTGCATGCCAGCCATGGGATGGACCCGATGGCTCATCCGTTAAGGTTAGTTGTGCAGCAATTCAACTACCTTTTTCTGTATTTTAATCAGATTAGATATACAGTTGGAAGAAAAAGTATGTGAACCCTTTGGAATGATATGGATTTCTGCACAAATTGGTCATAAAATGTGATCTGATCTTCATCTAAGTCACAACGATAGACAATCACAGTCTGCTTAAACTAATAAAACACAAAGAATTAAATGTTACCATGTTTTTATTGAATACACCATGTAAACATTCACAGTGCAGGTGGAAAAAGTATGTGAACCCTTGGATTTAATAATTGGTTGAACCTCCTTTGGCAGCAATAACTTCAACCAAACATTTCCTGTATTTGCAGATCAGACAAGCACAACGGTCAGGAGTAATTTTTGACCATTCCTCTTTACAGAACTGTTTCAGTTCAGCAATATTCTTGGGATGTCTGGTGTGAATCGCTTTCTTGAGGTCTTGCCACAGCATCTCAATCGGGTTGAGGTCAGGACTCTGACTGGGCCACTCCAGAAGGCGTATTTTCTTCTGTTTAAGCCATTCTGTTGTTGATTTACTTCTATGCTTTGGGTCGTTGCCCTGTTGCAACACCCATCTTCTGTTGAGCTTAAGCTGGTGGACAGATGGCCTTAAGTTCTCCTGCAAAATGTCTTGATAAACTTAGGAATTCATTTTTCCTTTGATGATAGCAATCCGTCCAGGCCCTGACGCAGCAAAGCAGCCCCAAACCATGATGCACCCACCACCATACTTCACAGTTGGGATGAGGTTTTGATGTTGGTGTGCTGTGCCTTTTTTTCTCCACACATAGTGTTGTGTGTTTCTTCCAAACAACTCAACTTTGGTTTCATCTGTCCACAGAATATTTTGCCAGTACTGCTGTGGAACATCCAGGTGCTCTTGTGCAAACTGTAAACGTGCAGCAATGTTTTTTTGGGACAGCAGTGGCTTACTCTGTGGTATCCTCCCATGAAATCCATTCTTGTTTAGTGTTTTACGTATCGTAGATTCGTTAACAGGGATGTTAGCATATGCCAGAGACTTTTGTAAGTCTTTAGCTGACACTCTAGGATTCTTTTTCACCTCATTGAGCAGTCTGCGCTGTGCTCTTGCAGTCATCTTTACAGGACGGCCACTCCTAGGGAGTGTAGCAGCAGTGCTGAACTTTCTCCATTTATAGACAATTTCTCTTAAAGTGGACTGATGAACAGCTAGGCTTTTGGACATACTTTTATAACTCTTTCCAGCTTTATGCAAGTCAACAATTCTTAATCGTAGGTCTTCTGAGAGCTCTTTTGTGCGAGGCATCATTCACATCAGGCAATGCTTCTTGTGAAAAGCAAACCCAGAACTGGTGTGTGTTTTTTATAGGTCAGGGCAGCTGTAACCAACACCTCCAATCTCATCTCATTGATTGGCCTCTACTTGGCTGACACCTCACTCCAATTAGCTCTTGGAGATGTCATTAGTCTAGGGGTTCACATACTTTTTCCTCCTGCACTGTGAATGTTTACATGGTGTGTTCAATAAAAACATGGTAACATTTAATTCTTTGTGTGTTATTAGTTTAAGCAGACTGTGATTGTCTATTGTTGTGACTTAGATGAAGATCAGATCACATTTTATGACCAATTTGTGCATAAATCCATATAATTCCAAATGGTTCACATACTTTTTCTTGCAACTGTAAATACATGCAGTGCCCCACAAAAGTATTTAGCCATTTAACAAGTCACCTGGTTTGTCTGAATAACAAATCGCAATTAGGGGCTATTCACCCCCTGACATACACGCTAACCGTGTCTAGGGCTCCTTTACTTATTCTGAGGTCAAAAGAGTATCATTCTGCCCACCGTCTCTCTGGTATACCTTAGTATAATGCAAAAAGAAAGCATGGAATAGCGTAGTAGACTGCGCTACTCCATCTTCCAGTGTCCTGTAAAAAAACTTATCCAAAATGTTTCTTTACTCTGCAATTTTTTCTTATGGTCTCCCCCACGGACTGGGGCTTTGACCCTTTCTATCCCATGTACCGAAAGCATGGAGACATCCCCTTCATGGACAGTTGCAAAGTGCAAAGTAGCTGTAGATACATTTCTAGTCTTATAATGTGGAATATCGGAGATATGCTTGTGTATCCTAGTTTTAGGCTATATTCACACTAGCGTTTTTGCTGGATCCGGCAGGGTTCAGCCAAAAACGCTTCCGTTACTGATAATACAACAGTCTGCATCCGTTCTGAACGGATCCGGTTGTATTATCTTTAACATACCCAGGACGGATCCAATGAACTCCATTGAAAGTCAATGGGGGACGGATCCGTTTTCTATTGTGTCAGATAGTGTCAGAGAAATTGGATCCGTCCCCAATGACTTGCATTGTGGATCATGACAGATCCGTCTTGCTCCGCATCCCAGGATGGAAAGCAAACTGCAGAATGCTGCGGTTTTCTCTCCGGTATGAGAATGGAATGCATTTTGGAGCATTCCGTTCTGTTCAGTTACGTTTTGTCCCCATTGACAATGAACAGGGACAAAACGGAAGCGTTTTTTCTGGTATTGAGACCCTATGACGGATCTCAATACCGGAAAATATTAACGCTAGTGTGAAAATAGCGTTAATCGCATTAGTAGTGCACCCCACATATTGCATAGAGCACTCTCTGCATGTTATTAAATAAACTGCATATTCAGTATTACAATAAATATATTGTTTAATCTGATACTGTTTACCATTAGCATTGGAAACAATCTCCTGGGTAACCGTCATGAAGTTACAACATATACACCTATTGTGGCCACATTTGAAACTCCCCTTATGACGTAACCAGACCGGTTTGGAAATAGGGAGATTATGAAAAAGACTGGGACTTATTTTCTGATGCAAGGTGGGAGCTCTGCGTGCTGCACATTTAATGCCCATAGTTGCAATTGCACTCCAATCCTGATCATAGTTCAAAACTGACAGATGTTTTTTAACTATGGTACAAATCTGGTTGTATTCCTTACTGTAGTTTGTAATGAAAGTTCTATTATTATTTGATATAGAATTAAAATTTTTCTTCCTTTTGGCATGATCAGGGAAAATCAATGTTCTACAATTAAAACTGTGCCCAATTTTCCCCTTTGCTTATAGCATACGGAGAGTAGTTTCTCATCTGCAATCTCGTGGAAATCATTTCATTTTTCATGTTGAAGGAGAGATCGTCGGAGCAATTTCGTCTGGCTCCGACTATCCCGCCCCTAGGGATATTCCTAATCACATGAGCTGGATGGCAAGAATCAGCTAAAAGAGTTGTGTTTCCTGCAGTTTCTTTTCTGAATGTTTATCGGGATCACCCCTGAAGTGCCAATCCAAAAAAGAAATGGAGTGTGAATTATAATGAATGGTAAAGGAAAGAGAATAGCCATTATCATTAAGAAATTTTCCAAAAGGGGGCATGGCCGCCACATCGCCCGACCAAACAAACAGCAGGAGGTCGATGTACATACCATAACACCCTATGCATTCAAAATAGGGATTAGTATCCACAAAAAAACATTGATTCTCCCACCAGGCCATAAAAATATTTGCTATGGAGGGCGAAAATTTTGCCCCCATAGACGCACCAGATACCTGTAAATAATAAACTGAATCAAAAACATCAAAAAAAATTATGTGTTAGTAGAAACTCAACCACAGTAGAAATATATTCTTGCAACTCAAAAGTATAGTTGCTGTAAGTCATCAAAAACCATTTCAGTGCCAATATGGCAAGATTGTGAGGAATATTAGTATATAAAGAGACTACGTCGGCTGTAATCCATGTGTATTGTGAACACCATATAATGGGATCAAAGGATTGTAGAACCGACCTAGTGTCTTGAAGATAACCTGGTATGTGTTGCACTAAGGCTGGGTTCACACGGACGAGATTTCCGCGCGGGTGCAATGCGTGAGGTGAACGCATTGCACCCGCACTGAATCCGGACCATTCACTTCTATGGGGCTGTGCAGATGAGCGGTGATTTTCACGCATCACTTGTGCATTGCGTGAAAATCGCAGCATGCTCTATATTGTGCGTTTTTCACGCAACGCATGCCCCATAGAAGTGAATAGGGGTGCGTGAAAATCGCAAGCATCCGCAAGAAAGTGCGGATGCGGTGCGATTTTCACGCATGGTTGCTAAGATGAAAGTCTATTCACTGTATTATTTTCCCTTATAACATGGTTATAAGGGAAAATAATAGCATTCTTAATACAGAATGCTTAGTAGAAGGTCAATTGAGGGTCAAAAAATAAATAAAAATGAACTCACCTCCTCCTCTTGATCGCGTAGTTGCCGATCTCTTCTTATTTCTTTAATCATGAGCTGCCGGCTAAAGGACCTGTGGTGACGTCACATCACATGGTCCAATCACATGGTCCATCACCGTGATGATGGACCATGTAATTGGACCATGTGATGAGCTCAGTGACGTCACCACAGGTCCTTTGACAGGTCCTGAAGAAAGAACAGGAGACCGGCAGCTACGCGATCAATTGGAGGAGGTGAGTTAAATTATTTTTATTTTTTAAGCCTCAATTGACCTTCTACTAAGCATTCTGTATTAAAGAATGCTATTATTTTCCCTTAATAACCATGTTATAAGGGAAAATAATTACATCTACACAACACCGAACACAAACCTGAACTTCAGTGAAAAAGTTCGGGTCTGGGTACCACAGTCAGTTTTTTATCACGCGCATGCAAAACGCATTGCACCCGCGCGATAAAAACTGAACAACGGAACGCAATCGCAGTCAAAACTGACTGCAATTGTTTATCTACTCGCGCTGGTTTGCCGCAATGCACCCAGGACGCATCCGGAGCCAAAACGTGACGCCCGTGTGAACCCAGCCTTAGGCCTCTTTCACACGGGCGTTGCGGAAAAATGTGCGGGTGCGTTGCGGGAACACCCGCGATTTTTCCGCGCGAGTGCAAAACATTGTAATGCGTTTTGCACTCGCGTGAGAAAAATCGCGCGTGTTTGGTACCCAAACCCGAACTTCTTCACAGAAGTTCGGGCTTGGGATCGGTGTTCTGTAAATAGTATTATTTTCCCTTATAACATGGTTATAAGGGAAAATAATAGCATTCTGAATACAGAATGCTAAGTAAAACAGGGCTGGAGGGGGTTAAAAAAAATAAAAAAATCATTTAACTCACCTTAATCCACTTGCTCGCGATGCCGGGCATCTCCGTCTGACTCTTTTACTGTATAGGACCTGTGGAGAGCATTAACTATAGTTTAAGGACCTGGGATGACGTCACTCTGGTCATCACATGGTACGTCACATGATCTTTTACCATGGTGAATCATGACGGAGTGACGTCATCCCAGGTCCTTAAACTATAGTTAATGCTCTCCACAGGTCCTATACAGTAAAAGAGTCAGACGGAGATGCCCGGCATCGCGAGCAAGTGGATTAAGGTGAGTTAAATGATTTTTTATTTTTTTTAACCCCCTCCAGCCCTGTTTTACTTAGCATTCTGTATTCAGAATGCTATTATTTTCCCTTATAACCATGTTATAAGGGAAAATAATAAGGTTCGGGTCTCCATCCCGATCGTCTCCTAGCAACCGTGCGTGAAAATCGTACCGCATCAGCACTTGCTTGCGGATGCTTGCGATTTTCACGCAACCCCATTCATTTCTATGGGGCCTGCGTTACGTGAAAAACGCACAAAGAGGAGCATGCTGCGATTTTCACGCAACGCAAAAGTGATGCGTGAAAATCACCGCTCGTGTGCACAGCCCCATAGAAATGAATGGGTCAGTATTCAGTGCGGGTGCAATGCGTTCACCTCCCGCATCGCATCCGCGCGGAATACTCGCTCGTGTGAAAGGGGCCTAAGGGTTGTAGTAGGCTATCCACCCACTCCGAGAATTTCTCGGAGTAGGAACCGATGCCTGCCACAATAGGTCTCATAAAAGGAGGGGTAGATAGCCTACTACAAGATTTGCACTTGAGGGGTGATCCCGATAAACATTGTGTATTTACCTGCACATTAAGAAAAGAAACGGCAGGAAACACAACTCTTTTAGCTGATTCTTGCCATCTAGCTCATGTGATCAGGCATATCCCTAGGGGCGAGATGGTCAGAGCCAGACGAAATTGCTCCGACGATCTCTCCTTCAACGTGGAAAGTGAAATGATTTCCACAAGATTGCAGATGAGAAACTACTCTCCGTATGCTATAAGCAAAGCAAAAAATTGGGCACAGTCTTTAAATTGTAGGACATAGATTTTTCCCTGATCCTGCCAATAGGAAGAAAAAGAAAAAACAATATCAAATAATAATATAACTTTCATTACAAAATACAACCAGATTTGTACCATAGTTAAAAAACATCTGTCAGTTTTGAACTATGATCAGGATTGGAGTGCAATTGCAACTATGGGCATTAAATGTGCAGCACGCAGAGCTCCCACCTTGCAACAGAAAATAAGTCCCAGTCTTTTTTATAATCTCCCTATTTCCAAACCGGTCTGGTTACGTCATAAGGGGAGTTTTAAATGTGGCCACAATAGGAGTATATGTTGTAACTTCACGACGGTTACCCAGGAGATTGTTTCCAACGCTAATCCCAAACAGCATAAAACCATACCAGTTCGTCTATCAAACTGGGGGCCCTGCAGTTATGTACTCATGTGGATCCCCATTTATATATAGCAGTGGCAAAAGTACTAATTGAAATAAATATAAAGAAAAAACGAAATAGATGTCACAGATCAATGACGTCACTATATCCTTTTCTATGGTGCTTATTAGTAAAAAAAAAAAAAGTAAAACAAATGTTTATACTGTGTGCCTCTATTAAAATGATGCAGATTGTTTTTACATTTTAGTAGATGCACGCAGTATACACATTTTTTACTTTTTTTTTACTAATAAGCACCAAAGAAAAGGATATAGTAAAGTAATTGATCTGTGACTTTATATTTATTTCAATTAGTATTTTTGCCACTGCTATATTTATTTATTAAATGTGGATCCACATGAAACATAACTGCAGGGCCCGCAGTTTGATAGATGAACTGGTATGGTTTTATGAGATTACACCTATTGTGTTTTTTATGTATCTACACATTGTTAGCCCAGCGGTCTGTGCCGGCGCTGCTGCCCCTACCCGCGGGCATGTACGCTGGGCTCCCTCTTTACCTTCTGCTGCCATGTGCCGTTCTGACAAACACGGGCAGCAGGTAGCTTAAAGGGGTTCTGCAGTTTGTTTAAAGGGGTTCTGTCACCCCACTAAACTCTTTATTTATTTTTTGTGTACTTATAATCCCTATCCTGCGATATATCTATACATTATGTTATTAATCATTTTCGTTCAGTAGATATGTCCAAAAACGTACTTTTATAATATGCTAATTACCTGTCTACCAGCAAGTAGGGCGTCTACTTGCTGGTAGCAGCCGCAAAAAAACGCCCCCTCCTCCTGTTGATTGACAGGGCCAGCCGTGATCTCCTCCTCCGACTGGCCCTGTCAGCATTTCAAAAATCACGCGCCTGTGTTGATTCGGCGCAGGCGCTCTGAGAGAAGGAGGCTCGCCTCCTCAGCACTTCCTCAGTGCGCCTGCGCCGATGACGTCTTCTCTCTCCTCCCTTGTGAGTCACCGAAAGAGAAGACGTCATCGGCGCAGGCGCACTGAGGAAGTGCTGAGGAGGCGAGCCTCCTTCTCTCAGAGCGCCTGCGCCGAATCAACACAGGCGCACGATTTTTGAAATGCTGACAGGGCCAGTCGGAGGAGGAGATCGCGGCTGGCTCTGTCAATCAACAGGAGGAGCGTTTTTTTGCAGCTGCTACCAGCAAGTAGACGCCCTACTTGCTGGTAGACAGGTAATTAGCATATTATAAAAGTGCGTTTTTTGACATATCTACTGAACGAAAATGATTAATAACATAATGTATAGATATATCGCAGGATAGGGATTATAAGTACACAAAAAAAATAATAATGAGTTTAGTGGGGTGACAGAAGCCCTTTAAACTGATGATCTATCCTCTGGATAGATCATCAGCATCTGATCGGCGGGGGTCCGACACCCAGGACCCCTGCCGATCAACTGTTTGAAAAAGCAGCGGCCTGGGCACGGCTAAGCTCTGTTCACTTGAATGGAGTTTAGCCCCGCCCAGGCCAGTTGATACTAGTCGTGACGTCACTGGGCCTGCGGTAAACAGTGAGAAGGCCGAGGCACTCCTGGAGCGCCGCTGCCTTCTCAATCAGCTGATCAGCAGGGGTCCCGGGTGTCGGACCCCCGCCGATCAGATGCTGAAGATCTATCCAGAGGATAGATCATCAGTTTAAACAAACTGCAGAACCCCTTTAACTGTTGCATTTGTGCTCCATGACAGAGTTTACTTCCTGCTGAAGACCTGTACTGTTTGTTAGGGCTTGCATGGGTGGGTCTCTCCTCCCTTGTGAGGCAGCACGTACACGCTCTCTGTCTTACCAGCCTATGGCTGGATTGCAGAAAGTATTTAAAGGGTAACTGTCATGTTTTCTTTAAAAAAAAATCTATTTTAGCATATGTTACTGCTTCAGCAGCATTATGCAGAAAGCAATCTTTAGTTTCTTCACATACCACTGTTTTCCTTGAGTTTTTCCCTTAGTTACGGCTGTTTAAACATTTACAATATGAGAACCTTCTCAAGATGGCTCCCCTGCCAGTTCTCTGAGGCCAAAACTGCTTTCCCTCACTTCCCATACACACTTGCTGTAGCCAGCAGCTCCCTGCCAGCCAAACAGATTGAATTACTGAGAGACACGCCTCCTCACTCTGAAGCCTAATGCAGGCATGCAGTGTGAAGGACCGCCCCTCTCTCTTCTGTTTGTACTAAACGGAAGACAGACTAGCCAGAGCAACGGTGTCACGAGGGTGTCAAGAGCCACGCCCGACTCCGTTATACCGGGGGTCAGGAAGTCGCAGCGGGTGGCTGCGCGCTCTATGTCTAAAGACAGTGCTGTTTATTAATGGTAGCTTTCTGGGTTTGCCTTGCAATCCTTTTTGGCTCACTCAGGGATCCGTAGCTTCTCCTCCTCAGCTGTTTCTTGTCCAGCAATCCCAACCTCCTTATATTCCCATCTCTCACTTCTCTGGTTGCCAGATATAGAGCTTTCTGCCTGGACTTCTATACTGACCCACTGGAGCTGTGTAGCTGTGTTTCCTGGTTGTTGTTCCAGAACGTTACCCTCCGGATTCCTGTTGGGCCTTGGTGGTCTGCTGTTGTCGCCCACCTGGGATTATATGTTTGTCTGTATTGTCTGTCCTCTCCTTGGTGTTTTCCTCTTAGTGTCAGTGGTGCGGACTAGTGATCCCACCGCCCCGTTCACTACATAGGGCTCATCTTAGGGAAAGCCAGGGTTTAGGCACGTGAGGAACCCGTCTAGGGACGTCAGGGCAGTCAGGTGCCAGCCGCAAGGTGAGTCAGGGGTCACCATCTTTCCCTCTCCCTTGGACAGGGCCTTCCCATTTCCCTCCCTTTGCGTGACGCTGGTCATTACAAACGGTCTTTTAAAGGGGTTGTCCGGGATCAAATATATATTTTTTAAAAGTGTACTCACTATTAACAGCTGATTAAAGTTCCCCTCATATGTTTTTAGGTATTTTCCCGACTTCTACAGGGCTCCGACAGTCCCCCACGCATTGTTTACATCTATTTTATCTTTGCCTAACTTCCTGCCGCACTGCCCTGTGGGTCCCAGCGCAGTGTGGCATCACGTGGTTACAGCTGCGTATCATCCCGCCATAACTCTGCCCCCTCATTAATATTCTGCCTCCTTCATTAATTAGCAAGTGCCATGCCCAGTGATTGCACCGAACCAGGGTATTCGACGAGCCAGGATGCATCACCTCATCCATATCCTCTATACTGTGGTTGCGTTAAGGGAGCCAATCCGTGGGCCAGTATGCAGTCCAGTCCCATACGCTAGGCTCTGAACTAGGCTGGAATAATGAGGCACTTTTGGCTACCTTTTGGGATGGTCTCTGTGGGAAAATTAAGGACAAGCTGGCCAGACGAGATGTTCCTTCTAACTTGGATGACCTCATCTCTCTGGCTACTCAAATTGATTTGCAGTTCCAGGAACATTCCAGAGAGGTGGCATGTGAGAGGATACCTTTTCGCCTGGCGTCTTCCCTTGAGCGAGCTCCTACCCCTCAGCCTTCCATGTTGTCTGCAGCTCCAGAGCCCATCCAGGTCAGGCTGTTTGAATAAGAACGTGTTCACCACCGTGCTAAAGGACTTTGTTTTTATTGTTGTGGTTCTGATCATTTTCTCCGTGCTTGTTCCCTGAAGCTGGGAAACTCCCGAGCCTAGGGTCTGTTGGAGAGGCAGCCCTAGGTTAAGATAATTCCTCTCTACCCCTGACTCTGCTGGCAACTTTGTCGTTTGGAGATAATCGATTCACGGAGACGGCCCTTTTGGATTCTGGAACGGCAGGAAACTTCCTGCAGTAAGCCATAGTGGATCGACATCGTATTCTAGTCTGACAGCTGCAGAGACTATTGATGGTGTCATCTGTCGATGGAAGGGCTCTACCCGAGTCCGTACAATTTACTACTGAACCTGTAAAACTACAGGTGGGAGCTCTCCATATGGAAGAGATTTTGTTCTTGATTCTTCCAAGTCTGTCTCATCCTCTTCTTTTGGGACTACCATGGCTCCGTATCCATGAACCTGTTCTTGATTAGAAGTCCGGAGAGGTGCTTCATTGGGGACAGTCCTGCCTTGGAAAATGTCTTTATCCTGTTCAGCCTGCTCGCTTACCCCGGGTACCACTAAATCTTGAAGGTCTGCTTTCAGTATAAATATCATGCCTATGCCAACGTCTTTGATAAGAAGGAGGCTGAGACATTACCTCCACACAGGCCCTATGATTGTCCTATTGGCCTGGTTCCTTGTTCTTCACCTCCCCGTGGTCATATTTATCCCCTGTCACCAGCAGAGACACAAGTCATGTCTGAATATATTAATGAAAATCTTGATAGAGGATTTATCCGGAAATCATCTTCTCCGGCTGGCGCTGGCTTCTTCTTTGTGAAGAAAAAAAGATGGTTCTCTGCGGCCATGCATCGATTATAGGGGTCTAAATAAGATCACAGTCAAGAACAAATACCCTCTTCCCCTTATTCCAGAGTAGTTTGACCGCCTCAGAGGAGCTAAGATCTCCAAATACTATGAGTATCTGGTAAAGCCCTTTGAGCTAAGCAATGCCCCGGTGGTATTTTTCAAGAATTCGTCAATGATATCTTCAGAGACTTACTCTATTCCTGTTTTGTGGTCTATCTCGACGGCATTCTAATCTTCTCCTCAGATTCTTTTTAAAGTGATGCTTTAATACATATTTGTGCAATTACATAATTTTGTGTTTAATTTCCATCCAGAGTATGTAGCAATATATGGGGCCATAAAAGAAAGTCCCAATGTCTCGGTCAGTAGCGTCCTTTATCAAGGGATCTTGGCCCATGTATGAAGCGAACACTTCTGGATAATCCAGAAGTGTTCGCTCCATACATAGGCCAAGATCCCTTGATAAAGGTCGCTACTGACCGAAACGTTGGGACTTTCTTTTATGGCCCCATATATTGCTACATACTCTGGATGAAAATTAAACACAAAATGATTTAATTGCACAAATATGTATTAAAAAAATCTTTTGGTGTGCCATAGATCTTCCACACTTCTCTTCTTTGACAGCTCCCATCTGAGCCTTGACACGCAAAGGGGCAAATCCCAAAAATTGGACTGCTGAGACTGAATCAGCCTTTCAAGCCTTGAAGCAGGTCTTCTCTACAGCTCTAGTACTCCATCGTCCTGATGCCAATAAGCACATTTTTCTAGAGGTGGATGCATCGTCTATTGGAGCTGGGGCGGTGCTTTCACAAAAGTCTCCCTCAGATACCTGTGGCTTCTTCTCCAGGGCCTTCTCTGCTCCTGAGCGCAACTACTCGATTGGGGACAGATAGTTGTTGGCCATCAAGATGGTGATCTATACCGACCACAAGAACCTCACCTATCTGCAGTCTGCACAGAGACTTAAGCCTCGACAAGCTAGATGGTCCCTGTTCTTTGCCCGTTTTTGATTTTGTTCTTTACTTTCGTGCTGCAGATAAGAACATCAAAGCAGATGCTCTCTCGAGAACCTTTGATTCTACCGACCAGGGGGAGGAGCCCCAACATATCATCGATCCCGCTAAAATCTCTGCCTGCCCTGTTAAGCTATCCGAGATTCCTTCTTTAAAGACCTTTGTTGCAGAGTCTCTCAGAAAGCAGGTCTTACTATGGGGCCATTCATCTAAAGTGGCTGGTCATGCCGGTCAGTGAAAGACCTTCAGATTGATCATGCAGCGGTACTGGTGGCCATCCATGCGACAAGACATACAAGAATTTGTCACTGCTTATCCATCCTGTGCGCAAAATAAGACTTCCAACCAATGTCCAGCTGGCCTTCTGCTTCCTCTTCCTGAGGTTCCCTGGCAACAAATAGCCATGGACTTTATTACGGATCTACCCACTTCCTCTGGTTGTTCTGTGATCTTGGTAGTGGTAGACCGCTTCTCTAAAATGGCACATTTTGTTCCTCTGCCTAGACTCTCTTCTGCTCCCCAACTGGCCAAGAAATTTATCGAGCACATTTTCCGTCTCCATGGCTTCCCTCTCTGTATCATGTCCGATAGAGGCATACAATTTACGTCAAAATTCTGGAGAGCTGTCTGCAAGCTACTGAATGTATCCCTGGACTTTTCTTCAGCGTATCATCCATAGTCCAATGGT
Organism: Bufo bufo; assembly: GCF_905171765.1. Classification (NCBI taxonomy): domain Eukaryota; kingdom Metazoa; phylum Chordata; class Amphibia; order Anura; family Bufonidae; genus Bufo; species Bufo bufo. The sequence goes on from NC_053390.1 coordinate 456,156,256, forward strand.
CAAGTGGAGTGTGTCAACCAAATTCTTACCAACTTTTTGCGCCACTTTACTAATATTCATCATGACAACTGGGTTGAACTATTACCCTGGGCTAAATTTTTGTACAACAATCATGTCAGCGAGTCTTCCAAGAGATCACAATTTTTTGTTGTTTATGGTCAACAACCTAACATCCCACTCCCGACTTCTTCTACTTCTGGTATCCCTGCTGCGGATGCAACTTCAAGAGAGTTCTCTAAAATCTGGGAGGAGAGCAGGGGAGCTCTGAAAGAGTCTTCTGTGCGCATGAAGGAGGCTGCTGATAAGAGGCGTAGAGATTCTCCTGAGTTCCATCCTGGTGATAAAGTGTAACTTGCCTCCAAATACAGTTACCTACACTCCCTGAAGTGTATGGTATCCGTCATGGCACCTAACAGGTAGAATTTAGCGTAGGAACCCGTCTAACAGAGATTGCCTTGACGCTCGGCAGACGGGCTCAAATAATTTTGTACAAAACGATTTGCCAAGTATCTCGCACTTATAGTGTAGCACTTGTTATTATTATGCAATTTTGTACTCTATATTGCAGTTAATTGTCGCATTGCATGTTTCTGTCTTTCAATGTTGTTCCCTGCCATAGCAATGTGCTTCTGCGGTTTGGTATGTGCTGACTGACCCCCTTTTTTGGTTTTTCTTTGCAGTTTATACTGGAGGTGTGGCTGCCTCTTCAGTCATGCACTCCTGACCACCCTGTCTGCCCTATAGGCTGATTTTAATTAGAGTTAGTACATAGTCAGGCCTGCTCCCCTTCACTCACTGAAGCCATTGCAGCAGGAGTGGGATAGTTTGTGGACTCTCACTGCAGTCCTTGGTAGCCATTTGGCGCCGGTGATTTCGTGGAGTGGGCCTGCTGTGTAACCTACACTCCCTGAAGTGTATGGTATCCGTCATGGCACCTAACAGGTAGAATTTAGCGTAGAAACCCGTCTAACAGAGATCGCCTTGACGCTCGGCAGACGGGCTTAAATAATTTTGTACAAAACGATTTGCCAAGTATCTCGCACTTATAGTGTAGCACTTGTTATTATTATGCAATTACGTACTCTATATTGCAGTTAATTGTCGCATTGCATGTTTCTGTCTTTCAATGTTGTTCCCTGCCATAGCAATGTGCTTCTGCGGTTTGGTATGTGCTGACTGACCCCCTTTTTTGGTTTTTCTCCAAATACAGTTGCAAGAAAAAGCATGTGAACCCTTTGGAATGATATGGATTTCTGCACAAATTGGTCAAAAATGTAATCTGATCTTCATCTAAGTCACAACAATAGACAATCACAGTCTGCTTAAACTAATAACACACAAATAATTTAATGTTACCATGTTTTTATTGAACACACCATGCAAACATTTACAGTGCAGGTGGAAAAAGTATGTGAACCCCTAGAGTAATGACATCTCCAAGAGCTAATTGGAGTGAGGTGTCAGCCAACTGGAGTCCAATCAATGAGATGAGATTGGAGGTGTTGGTTACAGCTGCCCTGCCCTATAAAAAACACACACCAGTTCTGGGGTTTGCTTTTCACAAGAAGCATTGCCTGATGTGAATGATGCCTCGCACAAAAGAGCTCTCAGAAGACCTACGAATAAGAATTGTTGACTTGCATAAAGCTGGAAAGGGTTATAAAAGTATCTCCAAAAGCCTTGTTGTCCATCAGTCCACGGTAAGACAAATTGTCTATAAATAGTGAAAGTTCAGCACTGCTGCTACTCTCCCTAGGAGTGGCCATCCTGTAAAGATGACTGCAAGAGCACAGTTCAGACTGCTCAATGAGGTGAAGAAGAATCCTAGAGTGTCAGCTAAAGACTTACAAAAGTCTCTGGCATATGCTAAGATCCCTGTTAGTGAATCTACGATGCGTAAAACACTAAACAAGAATGGATTTCATGGGAGGATACCACAGAGGAAGCCACTGCTGTCCAAAAAAAACATTTCTGCACGTTTACAGTTTGCACAAGAGAACCTGGATGTTTCACAGCAGTACTGGCAAAATATTCTGTGGACAGATGAAACCAAAGTTGAGTTGTTTGGAAGAATCACACAACACTATGTGTGGAGAAAAAGAGGCAAAGCACACCAACATCAAAACCTCATCCCAACTGTGAAGTATGGTGGTGGGGGCATCATGGTTTGGGGCTGCTTTGCTGCGTCAGGGCCTGGACGGATTGCTATCATCGAAGGAAAAATGAATTCCCAAGTTTATCAAGACATTTTGCAGGAGAACTTAAGGCCATCTGTCCACCAGCTGAAGCTCAACAGAAGATGGGTGTTGCAACAGGACAACGACCCAAAGCATAGAAGTAAATCAACAACAGAATGGCTTAAACAGAAGAAAATAGGCCTTCTGGAGTGGCCCAGTCAGAGTCTTGACCTCAACACGATTGAGATGCTGTGGCATGACCTCAAGAAAGCGATTCACACCAGACATCCCAAGAATATTGCTGAAACAGTTCTGTAAAGAGGAATGGTCAAGAATTACTCCTGACCGTTGTGCACGTCTGATCTGCAACTACAGGAAACGTTTGGTTGAAGTTATTTCTGCCAAAGGAGGTTCAATCAGTTATTAAATCCAAGGGTTCACATACTTTTTCCACCTGCACTGTGAATGTTTACATGGTGTGTTCAATAAAAACATGGTAACATGTAATTCTTTGTGTGTTATTAGTTTAAGCAGACTGTGATTGTCTATTCTTGTGACTTAGATGAAGATCAGATCACATTTTATGACCAATTTGTGCAGAAATCCATATCATTCCAAAGGGTTCACATATTTTTTCTTGCAACTGTACATCAGGCTCAAAATACCTTCTTACAAATTGGGTCCACGCTTCTTCGGTCCATTTGAGATTCTTAAGCAAATTAATGATGTTTCTTACAAGCTTTAGCTGCCGGCCTCTTCCACGTCTCCCTGCTGAAACTGGTCATCCTGAATAGTGATGAGCGGCAGGGGTCATATTCGAATTTGCGATATTTCGCAAATATTTTGTAGAATATTCGTCGAATATTTGCGAATTTAAATATTCTTTATATTCAAAAAAAAATTCACTCGAAAAATCGGCAAGGTAATGATCGTGTAATATGTGATTATTACGCGATCAATACAGGCGTGGGTCAAAAACAAATATATATCACTATAGAATTTAGTGCTATATATTTGTTTTTTAGAATATTCGTCTTTTTTTTCCATCTGAAGTCATGATTAAGGAATCATGACTTCAGATGAAAAAAAAAAAGACGAATATTCTAAAAAACTAATATATTTGATATAGTGCTATATATTTGTTTTTTACAATATTCGTAATATTCTAAAACAAGAATATATAGCAATATAGCGAATATTCAAAAAAAAATATAAAGAATATAGAGCAATTTAGCTACTATAGTGCTATTATCTTTTTTTTAATAGTTGTAATTTTTTTCCAATCTGAACTATTAGACAAAGAAGATTATAGCACTATATTAGCTAAATTGCTCTACATTTGTTTTTTCAAATATTCGCTATATTGCTATATATTCTTGTTTTAGAATATAACGAATATTCTAAAAAATAAATATATTAGTTTTTTAGAATATTCGTCTTTTTTTTTTCAATCTATACAGTTGTTCCACTTCGGCATACTCCTCCCCGTCAAGCATCCCCGTCACCATGGGAATGCCTGGGGGTTAGAATATACAATCGGATCTGAGTTTTCACGATCTCAGTGAGATAGTGAAAACTCAGATCCGATTGTATATTCTAACCCCCAGGCGTTCCCATGGTGACGGGGACGCTTGTCAGGGAGGAGTATGCCGAAATGGAACAACTGTACAGATTGAAAAAAATGAATATTCTAAAAAACGAATATATTCGATTATAGTGCTATATATTCGTTTTTTAGAATATTCATCATTTTTCCCATCTAAAGTCGTACTTCCTGCCTGCTTAAATTGCTTGTGGGCCAATGACTCATTGGCCCACAAGCAAGAAGCAGGGAGGAATCATGTATTCAGATTTAAAAAAATAACGAATATTCGATATAGTGAATATATAGCACTATATTCGAAATATTCACGAATTCTCGAAGTTGCGATATTCGAGATAAATATTCGTAATTCGAATATTCGCACTCAACACTAATCCTGAACTGTTTTGTCAAAAAACCTGTCTCAGCTCCTGTTGCAGTCAGTGATGAAAACCTTTATGAGGTAAAAGCTATTCTGGGGATGAAGAAGAGTAGAGGTAAAACCCTTTTCTTGTGGATTGGAAGGGGTTTGGTCCTGAGGAAAGATCTTGGGAACCTAGAGATCAATGCCCCTCTTCTGAATTTTTTTTTCTCTAGGGACAGACCTGAGGAGAGGGGGTGTACGGGGGGGTACTGTTATCCCAGCGATCCGGGTCGGCACTGCTGCCCCTACCTGAGGGCATGGATGCCGGGCTCCCTCTTTCCCTCCTGCTGCCATGCACCGTGCTGACAAGCACGGGCAGCAGGTAGCTTAACTGTTGCATCTGTGCTCCATGCCAGAGTTTACTTTCTGCTGAAGACCTGTACTGTTTGTTAGGGCTTGCATGGGTGTGTCTCTCCTCCCTTGTGAGGCAGCACGTACACGCCCTCTGTCTTACCAGTCTATGGCTGGATTGCAGGAAGTACTGTATTTAAAGGCGCTTCCTGCCCCAGGAAGATGCCAGACCAACTCATGGTCACTAGCTTGTCTAGTTCCTTGTGTGAAGGTGTTTTTGAAGTTTTGCTTTGCTGTGTACCAGGCCCTGCTTTTGCATTTATCGGATTTTGCTTGTTTGCCGCCTGCCTCTGACCTTGGATTTCATTTACGGACCTTGCTTGATCGCTTCCTGCCCTGACCCCGGACTTCCTGACCACGTACTTCCTCTCGGGTGTCTCTGACACCCTGGTCAGCTGCCACTGACTCTGGGACTGCTCTGGAGTGGCACCTGGCAACTACGGCCCAAGCCTATCCTCGCCATCAGAGGCTCTAGTGACGCCCCTCCAGAGTATAGCCAGTCAGTGGCGCAGTGGGTCCACATCTGCTTGCATAACACACATCCATTTAAATAATATTTTATTTGCTTTTTTTTTATTTCTATAATAAAAAAACATTTGCACATGTTTGTTTTGAGCACCTGTCCATTATTTTATATTATATTTTCATCCATGAAGAGGTCTGTGAAGGATACATTTTGGTACGTGTATCAGTTTTTTCCCTCCGTGTGTCACCTGTATTCCACGTAAACTGCTAGGCTGAAAATTAGGAGAAGCGTGATAAGTTATCATTTTAGGAACACCCAGGGGTGCATCTAGCTTTTCTGATGTCTGAGGCGAAAACTGAAATGACGCCCCCCTATGCCAAATTATCAACTTAACCCCTCCCTCCAGCCTTACTGTTAAAGGCATACATGGAAAACATTACATATAGTGCTACAAAACATACTGGTTAATATAGCGATACAGTTGAATATGCAGAGCTTCCACAATAAATACACTTATTGCCTAAGGCCTTTCTGATGCCCCCAACTTGTCCCTATCTGGTGCTGCCTGAGGCAATCGGTTCACCTCGCCTCATTGGCGGTGCACCCCTGGGAACACCCTTTGAAGTGTGTATAGCCCTCTTTATGTTAAAGAGGACCTTTCACTGATTATTACACTATGAACTAACTATACAGACATGTAGAGTGGCGCCCGGGGATCTTACTGCACTTACTATTATCCCCGGGCGCCGCTCCGTTCTCCTGCTATGCCCTCCGGTATCTCCGCTCACTAAGTTATAGTAGGCGGAGATTCCAGTCACTAAGTTATGGTAGGCGGAGTCTGCCCTTGTTCTGCTCTAGCGCTGGCCAATCGCAGCGCAGAGCTCACAGCCTGGGAGGTTATTTTCTCCCAGGCTGTGAGCTCTGCAATGCGATTGGCCAGCGCTACAGAAGAACAAGGGCAGACTCCGCCTACCATAACTTAGGGAACGGAGATACCGGAGGACATAGTAGGAGAACGGACCGGCGCCCAGGGATAATAGTAAGTGCAGTGAGATCCCCGGGCGCCGCTCTCCATGTCTATATAGTTAGTTCATAGTGTAATAATCGGTGAAAGGTCCTCTTTAAGTCCGGGTCCATGACACACCAATTTCAACTGACATTTTTACCAGCCTGATAAAAGCTTAACTGTAGGCCTTGTCTACTAGCATATGTAGGGGATGGCAAGTAAGATACATTTGTGTGTTGCTTTAAAGTGTATCTAACCTTTCAATAAACTTTGCATTATTTAATAGTACAGTGTGTGTACATGAGGGGTAATGCTTTTTTTCTGGTCATTCTCTCTGCTTTATGATATATTTTAGTTTATAATTCTCCCAGAACTGGTGGGTGGTGACTAACTCCTATCCACTGCACACAGAAAGTAGGGGACAATCTGCTTTCTGTTTTCTCTCACTCAGAAGCAGTCCCAGGATCATGCAAGACATTACAGAGAAGTAATGACCAATACTGATGTGAATAAAGCACTTGGGCTAAGACAGAAACTGTCTATGCAGTCTCTACCTCTTTGTGTGTGCCTGCCTCCTCAGTTCTTGCTCACTCCTCCCTCTCAACTAGACTTTTATTGACAGGTGTAATCTGATAATTTTGTGAGCCGCTCCATCTCAAGATGGATTCAAGAAAAGGGTTTCCCAAGTCAGAGGTTGGGGTCTGGAGAAAAACAGCTCCTAACAGTATAAGAACATTTTTCTCTGATAAGACATATTGCAAAGTTTCTTATCAACACTTGTACTATTAATTTCTGCAAATTTGTGTGAAAAGTTAGTGACTATTTAAGGTACATTTTCAAAATCCCAATTCATTGTCAAAATTTTCTAAAAATTAAATTAGAAAAGTGATATCCAAAATAAGTTTCTAGGAGTATAGCCCCTCACAGGTGAAGAAGTTCTGCTGATGAGATGAATGGATTTGTTCGAATGCATTCGCTCATCTCTACTGTGAACACTACATTGTTATCATCTTGGTGCTTACTAGAAGGTCAGAGGCCAGGGCTGGACTGGGGCAAAAAAGTATTCCTGGCACATAAACCCCACCAGCCCACAAACATAACAAGGTTTGCCGGTTTTCTCACTTTATCTAGCACAACTGATACTCGAGATGAACAAATTGATTCTAAATGAATCAGATTCTTCATGAATTTCACAAAAGTTTTTTTTACAAACAAATCCAAACAAATTAGCCTCAGATGAATTACGCAAAACGGTGCCCACCATTTTTTAATTGAAGTTTAGTACACTAATGATTGAAACAGGGCAGGGAAGATGAATGTGGAGGATCACATGACTCCGGGTGGGGCCCCAGCTTGCAGGTTTGCCCACAGTGCTTTGCAATTAGCCTGACAGTCAATCAGGGGGTAGAATATTGTCTGGTCTATCAGGCTCTATGCTAACTTTGAAGCACATATGCCATTGTCAGCTTAGCCACTGATGTGGCAGGACGTGTCTGTGCTATCTGCAATAGACACAGAAGAAGACGACACTTTAGTGTCTTGCAGGGACAGTGTAGGGATTGTGAAGAGGATATGTTTACTTAGGTAGATTGAATTACTAGGTAGAAAGTCTGATTTTATCATTAGGAACAGCATAGGTGCAGTTAGTATTTTCATAACTTCATGTGTTGTGCTGCACAAGATAAAGTCTTTTAAAGGGACAATACTTTGTGCATGAGCCAGCCTTGTGTGCCCAAATACCTGTTGCAAAGCTTCCCAGCATCAACAGCAGCGTATATTTTGCTGCATATGCTGCACATTGGCACCTTTTCTTTCTACAAACCTGTTGAAATTTTTCTACCATATATAAGTGCACAAATAATTATATTTTAGTGCGACAATAGTAGTGTATAGTTTGGTCGCAGCCAGGAGACATTTATTTAGGCCTGTATTTTAATAAAAGTGTGCAATCAAGCATATTTTAGTGCATTAGTATATAGTGTGGTCACAATCAGAAGACCTCCAATTAGGCCTATATTTTTTCCAAAAAAACTTGTTGCAATTTTTCTACTGAATATAAATGTGCAATTAAGTGTACACTTTCAATAGTGTGTATTTTAGTAGCAGCCAGGGGACATCTAATTGTGCCTTTTTGGACCACTTACACTACTTTTTGGACCATTACAAGCCACTGTTTTTTCCAATACCACCATGTGTTTAAACACTGACAGGCATCTGTCCCCAAAAGGGACAATTTATAAACTTTTTAATTTTTAAAAAAAATACAATGGTGCAGTATGTTTTATAGACAAAGGGGGTAATTTATTAAAACTGGAGTTTTAGACACTGGTCTAAAAAAAGCCCTGCGCTGGACCTGCAGAAGTTATGAAGAGGTGACGTCCTCTAAATAATTTTGGCGCATCCACCACCAAGTAAATGTAAGCCAGCTTCCTCGCTGGCTTAAATTTAGACAATTTTCTATGCCTAAAACAGGTGTAAACAAAATGATAAATAAGACGGGCCTGCTGACCATGCCACCTTTTTTAGACCTGGGGTGAGTGGGGAAAAGTCGCAAATTTTTCCCTGTGACAGATATACTCCAGAAAGCCGACATATATCTAATAGTAAATGATACCCAAGTGTTAACACATAACTATACACATAGCTATAAATGTTAGTGTTAGGCCTCATTCACACATCGATGTTGTGGTCAGTGAGCCACAACCACGATTGGACTATACAGTTGTGTTCAAAATAATAGCAGTGTGTTTAAAAAGTGAATAAAGCTCAAAATCCTTCTAATAACTTTTATTTCCATACACACAAATGCATTGGGAACACTACACATTCTATTCCAAATCAAAACATGAAGAAAAATCTATCAAATTTATGAATATTAGACTGTTCAAAAAAATAGCAGTGTTTTGTATTCTTCTATATAAACTGAAAAATGTTTGAAGATTTTGCTTTCCTTTGAATCATTTAACTAATATTTAGTTGTATAACCACTGTTTCTGAGAACTGCTGTACATCTGTGTTGCATGGAGTCAACCAACTTCTGGCACCTGTGAACAGGTATTCCAGCCCAGGATGATTGGACTACATTCCACAGTTCTTCTCTGTTTCTTGGTTTTGCCTCAAGCTGTATTTTTGATATCACCCCACAAGTTTTCTATTGGATTAAGATCCGGGGATTGGGCTGGCCACTCCATAACGTCTGGAACCAAGATGTTGCACGTTTACTGGTGTGTTTGGGGTCGTTGTCTTGTTGGAACACCGATTTCAAGGCATTTCCTCTTCAGCATAAGGCAGCATGACCTCTTCAAGTATTCTGATGTATTCAAACTGATCCATGATCCCTGGTATGCGATAAATAGGCCCAACACCGTAGTATGAGAAACATCCCCATATCATGATGCTTGCGCCACCATGCTTCACTGTCTTCACAGTTTACTGTGGCTTGAATTCAGTGTTTGGGGGTCATCTGACAAACTGTCTCCGGCCACTAGACCCAAAAAGAACAATCTTACTTTCATCAGTCCACAAAATGTCTCTTTAGGCCAGTCAATGTGCTCTTTGGCAAATTGTAACCTCTTCAGCATGTCTTTTTTCCAACAGCGGCACTTTGCGGGGGCTTCTTGCAGATAGCTTGCCTTCACATAGGCGTCTTCTAATTGTAACAGTACTCACAGGCAACTTTAGACCTTTTTTGAGTCCTTGCCATTATGTCTATTCTTCTATCCATTCGAATGGTAGTTTTTCAGGTTTTGGTTGCCATTGGTCTTTCAGGTTTTGGTTGCCATTTTAAAGCATTTGCAATCATTTTAGCTGAGCAGCCTATCATGTTCTGCACTTCTTTATATGTTTTCCCCTCTCCAATCAACTTTTTAATCAAGGTATGCTGTTCTTCTGAACAATGTCTGGAATGACCCATTTTCCTCAGAATTTCAGAGAGAAATGCACTGTAACCAGCATGTACAACATTTGCTGGCTTCCTTCCTTAAATAAGGGCGATAATTGCCACCTGTTTTTCAAAGAATAAATGACCTCACTCATTGAACTCCACACTGCTATTATTTTGAACATGCCCCTTTTAACCACCTCAGCCCCCAGTGCTTAAACACCCTGAAAGACCAGGCCACTTTTTACACTTCTGACCTACACTACTTTCACCGTTTATTGCTCGGTCATGCAACTTACCACCCAAATGAATTTCCCTCCTTTTCTTCTCACTAATAGAGCTTTCATTTGGTGGTATTTCATTGCTGCTGACATTTTTACTTTTTTTGTTATTAATTGAAATTTAACGATTTTTTTGCAAAAAAATGACATTTTTCACTTTCAGTTGTAAAATTTTGCAAAAAAAACTACATCCATATATAAATTTTGCTCTAAATTTTTTGTTCTACATGTCTTTGATAAAAAAAAATGTTTGGGTAAAAAAAAAATGCTTTGGGTAAAAGTTATAGCGTTTACAAACTATGGTACAAAAATGTGAATTTCCGCTTTTTGAAGCAGCTCTGACTTTCTGAGCACCTGTCATGTTTCCTGAGGTTCTACAATGGCCAGTCAGTACAAACACCCCACAAATGACCCCATTTCGGAAAGTACACACCCTAAGGTATTCGCTGATGGGCATAGTGAGTTCATAGAACTTTTTATTTTTTTTTTTCTTACAAAGTCTCATATTCCACTAACTTGTGACAAAAAATAAAAACTTCTATGAACTCACTATGCCCATCACGAAATACCTTGGGGTCTCTTCTTTCCAAAATGGGGTCACTTGTGGGGTACAACTTTTCCCATTTTTTTATACAAAGTTGGCATTTGACCAAGATATTTCTCTCACCCAGCATGGGTATATGTAAAATGACACCCCAAAACACATTCCCCAACTTCTCCTGAATACGGAGATACCAGATGTGTGACACTTTTTTGCAGCCTAGGTGGGCAAAGGGGCCCATATTCCAAAGAGCACCTTTCGGATTTCACTGGTCATTTTTTACAGAATTTGATTTCAAACTCCTTACCACACATTTGGGCCCCTAGAATGCCAGGGCAGTATAACTACCCCACAAGTGACCCCATTTTGGAAAGAAGAGACCCCAAGGTATTCGCTGATGGGCATAGTGAGTTCATGGAAGTTTTTATTTTTTGTCACAAGTTAGTGGAATATGAGACTTTGTATGAAAAAATAAATAAATAAATAAATCAGCATTTTCCACTAACTTGTGACAAAAAATAAAAATTTCTAGGAACTCGCCATGCCCCTCACGGAATACCTTGGGGTGTCTTCTTTCCAAAATGGGGTCACTTGTGGGGTAGTTATACTGCCCTGGCATTTTCCAGGGGCCCTAATGTGTGGTAAGTAGGTAAATGACCTGTGAAATCCTAAAGGTGCTCTTTGGAATATGGGCCCCTTTGCCCACCTAGGCTGAAAAAAAGTGTCACACATGTGGTATCGCCGTATTCAGGAGAAGTTGGGGAATGTGTTTTGGGGTGTCATTTTACATATACCCATGCTGGGTGAGAGAAATATCTTGGCAAAAGACAACTTTTCCCATTTTTTTATACAAAGTTGGCATTTGACCAAGATATTTCTCTCACCCAGCATGGGTATATGTAAAATGACACCCCAAAACACATTCCCCAACTTCTCCTGAGTACGGCGATACCAGATGTGTGACACTTTTTTGCAGCCTAGATGCGCAAAGGTGCCCAAAGTCCTTTTAGGAGGGCATTTTTAGACATTTGGATACCAGACTTCTTCTCACGCTTTGGGGCCCCTAGAATGCCAGGGCAGTATAAATACCCCACATGTGACCCCATTTTGGAAAGAAGACACCCCAAGGTATTCAATGAGGGGCATGGCGAGTTCATAGAATTTTTTTTTTTTTGGCACAAGTTAGCGGAAATTGATATTTTTAATTTTTTTCTCACAAAGTCTCCCGTTCCGCTAACTTGGGACAAAAATTTCAATCTTTCATGGACTCAATATGCCCCTCACGGAATACCTGGGGGTGTCTTCTTTCCGAAATGGGGTCACATGTGGGGTATTTATACTGCCCTGGTATTCTAGGGGCCCTAAAGCGTGAGAAGAAGTCTGGAATATAAATGTCTAAAAAAATTTACGCATTTGGATTCCGTGAGGGGTATGGTGAGTTCATGTGAGATTTTATTTTTTGACACAAGTTAGTGGAATATGAGACTTTGTAAGAAAAAAAAAAATAATTCCGCTAACTTGGGCCAAAAAAATGTCTGAATGGAGCCTTACAGAGGGGTGATCAATGACAGGGGGGGGATCAATGACAGGGGGGGTGATCAATGACAGGGGGGGTGATCAGGGAGTCTATATGGGGTGATAACCACAGTCATTGATCATGCCCCTGTAAGGCTTCATTCAGACGTCCGTATGCGTTTTGCGGATCCGATCCATCTATCAGTGCATCCGTAAAAATCATGCGGACATCTGAATGGAGCTTTACAGGGGGGTAATCAATGACAGGGGGGTGATCAGGGAGTCTATATGGGGTGATAACCACAGTCATTGATCATGCCCCTGTAAGGCTTCATTCAGACGTCCGGATGCGTTTTGCGGATCCGATCCATCTATCAGTGCATCCGTAAAAATCATGCGGACATCTGAATGGAGCTTTACAGGGGGGTAATCAATGACAGGGGGGTGATCAGGGAGTCTATATAGGGTGATAACCACAGTCATTGATCATGCTCCTGTAAGGCTTCATTCAGACGTCCGGATGCGTTTTGCGGATCCGATCCATCTATCAGTGGATCCGTAAAAATCATGCGGACGTCTGAATGGAGCTTTACAGGGGGGTAATCAATGACAGGGGTGTAATCAATGACAGGGGGGTGATCAGGGAGTCTATATGGGGTGATAACCACAGTCATTGATCATGCCCCTGTAAGGTTTCATTCAGACGTCCGGATGCGTTTTGCGGATCCGATCCATCTATCAGTGCATCCGTAAAAATCATGCGGACATCTGAATGGAGCTTTACAGGGGGGTAATCAATGACAGGGGGGTGATCAGGGAGTCTATATGGGGTGATAACCACAGTCATTGATCATGCCCCTGTAAGGCTTCATTCAGACGTCCGTATGCGTTTTGCGGATCCGATCCATCTATCAGTGCATCTGTAAAAATCATGCGGACATCTGAATGGAGCTTTACAGGGGGGTAATCAATGACAGGGGGGTGATCAGGGAGTCTATATGGGGTGATAACCACAGTCATTGATCATGCCCCTGTAAGGCTTCATTCAGACGTCCGGATGCGTTTTGCGGATCCGATCCATCTATCAGTGGATCCGTAAAAATCATGCGGACATCTGAATGGAGCTTTACAGGGGGTAATCAATGACAGGGGGGTAATCAATGACAGGGGGGTGATCAGGGAGTCTATATGGGGTGATAACCACAGTCATTGATCATGCCCCTGTAAGGTTTCATTCAGACGTCCGGATGCGTTTTGCGGATCCGATCCATCTATCAGTGCATCCGTAAAAATCATGCGGACATCTGAATGGAGCTTTACAGGGGGGTAATCAATGACAGGGGGATGATCAGGGAGTCTATATGGGGTGATAACCACAGTCATTGATCATGCCCCTGTAAGGCTTCATTCAGACGTCCGGATGCGTTTTGCGGATCCGATCCATCTATCAGTGGATCCGTAAAAATCATGCGGACATCTGAATGGAGCTTTACAGGGGGTTGATCAATGACAGGGGTGTAATCAATGACAGGGGGGTGATCAGGGAGTCTATATGGGGTGATAACCACAGTCATTGATCATGCCCCTGTAAGGCTTCATTCAGACGTCCGGATGCGTTTTGCGGATCCGATCCATCTATCAGTGGATCTGTAAAAATCATGCGGACGTCTTATGGAGCTTTACAGGGGGTTGATCAATGACAGGGGGGTAATCAATGACAGGGGGGTGATCAGGGAGTCTATATGGGGTGATCAGGGGTGATCAGGGGTGATCAGGGGCTAATAAGGGGTTAATAAGTGACGGGGGGGGGGTGTAGTGTAGTGTAGTGGTGCTTGGTGCTACTTTACTGAGCTACCTGTGTCCTCTGGTGGTCGATCCAAACAAAGGGGACCACCAGAGGACCAGGTAGCAGGTATATTAGACGCTGTTATCAAAACAGCGTCTAATATACCTGTTAGGGGTTAAAAAAAACACATCTCCAGCCTGCCAGCGAACGATCGCCGCTGGCAGGCTAGAGATCAACTCTCTTACCTTCCGTTCCTGTGAGCGCGCGCGCCTGTGTGCGCGCGTTCACAGGAAATCTCGCGTCTCGCGAGATGACGCATATATGCGTGACTGTGCGCAGGGCTGCCACCTCCGGAACGCGATCCTGCGTTAGGCGGTCCGGAGGTGGTTAATAGGTGATTAAATTACACAGAATCAGCAGCATGCATGTCATGACTGTTGGGTATGTTGAGTTTCTATTACTCTACTAAACCTGCTAGTAAATTATTTGCCATGTAGAAATATCATTTCTACCAAAAACAATGATTGATCAGGTTAGTGATGTCTGACTGCTATTATTTTGAACACAACTGTAAATGCTCAACAATTATACGTATGTACTGTATACGTCCCTAAATATGTAATTGAAAAACTGCCTGATAGGAATGTTAAAAATAAAATAACAACTTTATTGTGTCATTTCTAAAATAGGAATCAGAAACTAACACTCAAGTGGCGAGTGTATCAGGCTAGAGCAGGGGTACTCAACTGGCGGACCGCGGTCCAAATACGGACCGCGGCCGCCAGTTGTCCGGACCCCGGCCATCCTTCAGAGCGCTCCTCCAATCGATTCAGTTCAGAGTGATCCGATCCGTTTGAAACGGCTCAGCTCAGTCACAGCACACAGACACTGCAGACAGAGACGCTCAGCTCACGCTGGCAGCAGGAGCCTGAGGGAGGGACTCGGGAGGAGTCAGTAATATGATCTTAGAGTGGAAGCTGCTTCTGCCAGCCCCACCCCTCCCCGCCCACCAACCAATCACCGACCAGAGCTGAGGGGGCGAGGCAAGCACAGCACACTATCAGCTCTGACTCCTCTCTGAGTAGTGCAGGGTCAGGGAGTCTAAATGAATCGAATGAGTCAAAAGAATCTAAAGATCCGACTCAGTCAGTGACTCATTCGATTCATTGAGTTAGAAGAGCCGGGAGTCAGACTGTAAAACAGTTTACACTGAGGCTGAGGCTCTTGTTGCAGCAGTGATAAGGAGCAGAGAGATAAGAGAAGGGACAGATGACACAGTTCAGCACATAGTTTTCCCTGTGCGTGCATTCACATTTCACTTCACTTGGTTCGTTGTACTACTGTCAGTGTCAGACTGTTGTCACTGTGGGGAACAATGCACAACAGACAACAATTCACATTGCACACCACAGTGACAGCTTCCTCCTGTCCGCCTGTCCAACGTCAGCCTCAGCTTCCCTTTACTATAAAAAAATCACTCTTCCTGACTCACTCAATACTAATCAGAGACGAGTTCAACTTCAGAGAGCTGAAGAGCCGACTCACTGCAGTGTCACTGACTGAGTCAGCAGCTGCGCATGCGCACCGGCACCTAGAGTCTTCAGTTCACTTGCGAGTCAGCTCAGCAGTCTGACTCGCCAAGTGAACCGAAGATCCGATTCTGATCCGAATGAGCTGATTCAAATGAACCGATTCACCTAAAAGATCCGAACTTCCCATCACTATCTCCTGCACACTGTGCCGTGCAGGAGGAGGAGCTTACCGACGCACTTCCTCCTGTCCCAGAGCGCAGTGAGACAGGCCGGCTCCCTCCACATATAGCGCTCCTCCTCCTGCACACTCTGGTACGTGCAAGAGGCGGAGCTTACCGGCAAACTTCCTCCTTCCCAGGGGCGCAGTGAGAGACGGCTCCCTCCACATGCAGGCACCAGCGCTTTCATCCGGCACCTGCAGGTGGAGGGAGCTTTCTCCCTCAGTGCGCTCACAGGTCCCTCCTCCCCTGCAGCAGCGGCAGCACGTAAGGGAGCTTCAAGCTCCAAAGGACACTTACGTGCTGCTGGAGAGGGGAGGGACATCACCACTGCCACCAATGAAATAAATGTCACATTTGGAAAGTAAGGGGTGCAGTGTCGTGTTCCCATCTCCCCTGGGCCATCTTCTTTAGGTAATCTGATTAAATAAAGTGATAAAGCCCCATCAAACCATGATAGTTTTGTTCCGCATCCAATTCCCATTATTGGGGCATTGGATGCGGACCCCTTAGTTTCAATGGAGCGGAAAAAGATGCAGACAGCACGCAGTGTGCTGTCTGCATCTCTTGTGGCCCCATTGTAATTAAGGGGCCGCATCCAATCCCCCAATAATGGGAATTGGATGCGGAACAAAACTATCATATGTCTGTTCTGTGGCTTGGGTTGCCACCCGGCCAGTAGTTAACCAGCAAGGCTGGTACTTTAGTTCCCCTGCCGGTGCCAGAATTTTCCTGTAAGGACTGTTAGGGTACTTTCACACTTGCGGCAGGACGGATCCGACAGGCTGTTCACCCTGTCAGATCCGTCCTGCCGCTATTTCGCCGGACTGCCACTCCCCATTGACTATAGCGGGAGTGGAGCTACGGTGCAGCATGGCAGTGCACGGCGTGAGGCCGCCAGACGGAAAAGTCGGACATGTAGTACTTTTAGTCTGGCAGCCTCTCATCGTGCTGCGCCGTAGCTCTGCCCCCATCCCCATTATAGTCGATGGGCACAGAGCAGCGGCACGGCGAAGTAGTGGCAAGATGGATCTGACAGGGTGAGCAGCCTGTCGGATCCGTCCTTCTGCAAGTGTGAAAGTACCCTTACTAATGAGCGCTTCCATCATGGAACGCCCATTAGTACAGCCGTTACCTCCACCGCTACTTGTGCTAGTAAAAAAATTAATAAAATTACGGTACCTCCACCTCCATTTGCTCACGCTGTGAAGAACACTCCCTGCTGACTAGAAGCTCAAGACAGGACCTACAAGACGTCATCACGTTGGAGCACCGGTCCTGAGCTTGCAGTCAGCAGCGAATGTTCACCGCAGCCAGGTGAATGCAAATTTTATTTTATTTTTTTGCAAAAGCAGAGAAGGGGGGCACTAATGGGGGCAATACTCTTACTGGGGGCACTAATGGGGACATTATTCTTACTGGGGGCATTATTCTTACTGGGGCACTAATGTGGCCATTACTAATTCTGGGACTTACCCGGGGCGCTCCACTATAACGTCAGAGCGCCCCACGCGCATGTATCACATGATCGCATGGCATCTTTACTGTTGGCGTTCAGCTCGGACCTTCACCTGACTGCAGACCCAGGTATGTGGACCTTTAATAAAACTAGTTGAGTACCCCTGGGCTAGAGTGTTGCCTCTCAATATGGGGGAAGAACATACGTCATATAAATTATGTTCCCCAGCCCCACAATTATTTAGTGGAGTATAGGAAGGCGTATTATTCAACACTACAAATATAGTGGCACTGATGGATCAAGGTGCCTCCTATAGTAACAGCACAATTTAGACCCTGTGGTCTTACAGTCTGCATCCTAAAAATCCACTGAGCCTCTTTCCGTAACAGAATGGTGTCCATATCACCACCCCGTATGGGTCGTGTGACATGTTCGATACCCTGAAATTTGACAACCTCAGTTTGTCCTTCATGGCATTCACTGACATGGCGTGCGATTGGTGTATCTCTCTCGTTCCTAATGTCAGAGAGATGTTCGAACAGAGGCTCAGTGGATTTTTAGGATGCAGACCGTGAGAACACAGGGTCTAAATGATGCTATTTCCTTTGTGTGTTTTTATATGATTGTCTGCGGAATACACACTGATTATTACTCATCTGATGGGCCATATTATAGACACCCCAGGATAATTACATCTTTCTGGGTCGTTACCATTGTGCCCTTTCATTTAATGCGCCCCTCTGCACCATTTGTAGTCTTTTATGGTTTGCTTGCGTGTGTAATTGGTATGATTTTAGATATCTATTCTGCCTTTATCATCATCTAAACCTATAGTTTATAGGTTTTGTCATTTGTGGATTGATAATTATCGGTCCCCCCATACAATATCATCTTGCTTGACATTTATGCATTCCAATTGGATTTAATGCCCTTAGTTAGTTTTTACCTAGGGCATTTTCTTGTTGTATATAATCGCTGGCTAAATAGCCGCATCAAGGTCCCCCATATACCTAGTTTCCAACACTAAGGCCCCTTTCATACGAGCGAGTTTTCCGCGCGGATGCGTTGCGGGAGGTGAACGCACAGCATCCGCACAGAATCCTGACCCATTCATTTCTATATGGCTGTTCACATGAGCGGTGATTTTCACGCATCACTTGTGCGTTGCGTGAAAATCGCAGCATGCCCCTCTTTGTGCGTTTTTCACGTAACGCAGGCCCCATAGAAGTGAATGGGGTTGCGTGAAAATCGCAAGCATCCGCAAGCAAGTGCGGATGCGGTGCGATTTTCACGCACGGTTGCTAGGAGACGATCGGGATGGAGACCCGATCATTATTATTTTCCCTTATAACATGGTTATAAGGGAAAATAATAGCATTCTGAATACAGAATGCATAGTAAAACAGCGCTGGAGGGGTTAAAAATAAATAAAAAATAATTTAACTCACCTTAATCCACTTGTTTGCGATGCCGGCATCTCCTTCTGTCCCCTTTACTGAATAGGACCTGTGGTGAGCATTAATTATAGGTCAAGGACCTTTGATGACGTCACTCCGGTCATCACATGGTACGTCACATGATCTTTTACCATGGTGAATCACCATGGTAAAAGATCATGTGACGTACAATGTGATGACCGGAATGACGTCACCACAGGTCCTGTTGCTGCACAGAGATCAGATGAAGCCAGAAGGAGATGCCGGGCCGCGAACAAGTGGACTAAGGTGAGTTAAAAATTTATTTTTATTTTTTTAACCCCTCCAGCGATGTTTTACTATGCATTCTGTATTCAGAATGCTATTATTTTCCCTTATAACCATGTTATAAGGGAAAATAATACAATATACAGAACACCGATCCCAAACCCGAACTTCTGTGAAGAAGTTTGGGTTTGGGTACCAAACACGCACGATTTTTCTCACGCGAGTGCAAAACGCATTACAATGTTTTGCACTCGCGCGGAAAAATCGCGGGTGTTCCCGCAACGCACCCGCACATTTTCCCGCAAAATGGGTCCGCATCCTTTCCGCAATTTTGCGGAAAGGGTGCGGACCCATTCATTCTCTATGGGGACGGAATGGTTGCGGACAGCACACAGTGTGCTGTCTGCAGCCGCAATTGCGGAGCGCGGCCCTGATTTTGGGTCCGCAGCTCCGCAAAAAGATAGAGCATGTCTTATTCTTGTCCGCAGCTTGCGGACAAGAATAGGCATTTCAATGGGGGTGACGGGCTGGTGTGTTGCGGACCCGCAATTTGTGGATCCGCAACACACCACGGACGTGTGAATGTAGCCTAAGGCTGGGTTCACACTTGAGCCCATTTTATATGCGCGTTTAACGCGCGTTTTTGTCGCGCGTTTTTATGCGCTTTTTTTGCAATAGTAAACGCGTGTTTGACGCGCGTTTGTGTGATTGACTGCAGTGTCCTATGGCCACAAACGCGCGTCAAAACGCCCCAAAGAAGCTCAAGAACTTGTTTGAGCGTAAGGCGTTTTTCAGCGTGTTCAAACGCGCTGTAAAAACGCTCAAGTGAGAACCAGGGCCATAGGGAAGCATTGGTTTTCATGTGATGAGCATTTTACAGCGCGTTTGAACGCGCTGTAAAATGCTCAAGTGTGAACCCAGCCTAAGGCCCCTTTCACACGAGCATGACGGATTAGGTCCGGATGCGTTCAGGGTGCGTTCAGTGAAACTCGCACTATTTTGCAAGCAAGTTCAGTCAGTTTTGTCTGCGATTGCGTTCAGTTTTTTCCGCGCGGGTGCGATGCGTTTTGATGCGTTTTTCACGCGCGTGATAAAAAACGGAAGGTTTACAAACAACATCTCTTAGCAACCATCAGTGAAAAAAGCATCACAGAAGTTCGCGAACAAGTGGATTATGGTGAGTTAAATGATTATTTTATTTTTTTTAACCCCTCCAGCGCTGTTTTACTATGCATTCTGTATTCAGAATGCTATTATTTTCCCTTATAACCATGTTATAAGGTAAAATAATAATGATCGGGTCTCCATCCCGATCGTCTCCTAGCAACCATACGTGAAAATCGCACCGCATCCGCACTTGCTTGCGGATGCTTGCGATTTTCATGCAACCCCATTCATTTCTATGGGGCTTGCGTTACGTGAAAAACGCACAAAGAGGAGCATGCTGCGATTTTCACGCAACGCACAAGTGATGCGTGAAAATCATCGCTCATGTGAACAGCCCCATAGAAATGAATGGGTCAGGATTCCGTGCGGATGCTGTGCGTTCACCTCCCGCAACGCATCCGCGTGGAAAACTCGCTCGTGTGAAAGGGGCCTATGGGGCCAGGGCTGCATGAAAAACGCAGAATATAGAACATGCTGCGATTTTCACGCAACGCAGAACGGATGCGTGAAAAACAACGCTTATGTACACAGACCCATTGAAATGAATGGGTCAGGATTCAGTGCGGGTGCTATGCGTTCACGTCACGCATTGCACCCGCGCGGAAAACTTGCTCGTGTGAAAGGGGCCTAAGGAGGCAACATCACTCAGCAGCGGAATATCCTACCTGGGACGACGCCACGCAGTGGGGTGTGATGTGTGACACACCTCCGCTAGGATTGGGTGCCGTCCAAGACCACGCCTACTGAGGGGAGGAGTCACGGTTATTTAAAGCCTGCGAGCGGGCGGCCGACACGGCAATCAAAGCGCCGATGCTTCCATGCTGCACGCCACTCTGTGTGGCGAGTTTATGTAACAAAAACTTACAGTACCTCGTTAACTGTTCTGCTCCTGATGAAGTGCGGGTTCACTACCGCGTTGAGTGGAGGCAGTGTTAATAGAGGGCACATAGGTAGGGAGATTACTATCTAGGGAGTGTGCTTTAGCTAGTCTACTAGCTCAGTCCGAATTGAGCTGCAGCATACATTGGACTGACATACTCCTTGACTGCTCTGCATGTAGCCCTGTTTTGGCAGTATGTGGATAGGGTGATGTGGACAATGTATAAGGTATATGCCTGAAACTATAGGAAGCACCTCGATCCATATCCTCTAGTAGCACTGATGTCAATATCAACATTATCAGTGCTACTATATTTGTAGAGTGTTGAATAATACGCCTTCCTATACTCCACTAAATAATTGTGGTGCTGGAGAACATCATTTATATGACGTATGTTCTTCCTCCATATTAGGGGCCGACACTCTAGCCTGATACACTCGTCTTAGTCTCTGATTCCTATTTTAGAAATGACACAATAAAGTTTTGGTATTTTATTTTAAAGTTCCTATCAGGCAGTTTTTCAACAACCAGGATTGGAGCTACACAGACACGGCATAAGGGAAAGATCTGCACCTGTTCTGTTTTTAGGGCCACAACTGGGTTTGGCTCAAAATCACTGATGGAAATCACTGAAGTGTGAATGAGGCTTTACTCTTACATTATTTACTATTGTGTTAGAGTTTGAAGGGTTGGTGGGATGTATAAACTGAACAAAAAATTAATTAATTAAAAGAGAGAATAAGAATTGATTCTGACCTCAATCAAATGTTTTCACCAATTTGTTAGAATCTGACCTGAAACTAATTTCAAGAAATTCAATCATCTCTAATTACACCCTATTACTGTACATCAAAGAAAGGTCAAATAGTCAATAAAGAGGCATACAAAAAAGATAACATTTTTGTAATCAGACTACATAATTTACATTTTTTCAGCTTCCATACATTGGTTTATTTCCTTTTTTCCCCTCATACTTTCATATTCATGTCCTATCCTCAGGACCAGTATCGCATTGTTGCCAATGTTGTCTGTTCTGAAAATAGGCCATTAATGTATAGAGCGCATAACAGCCTGCAGGAGAGGCATGTTAGTGGTTGGATAGGATAGGAGTGGTGGCAGAGACAATGAGGGTGGTTGTAGTCCTCACACTGGCTATTCCCTGCTCCAGCGCTTTCGCAGGCTATATGTGCAGTGAAGTGGCATGGTTCAACCCCTTCCCCTCTGGTGGTGGCTGGAGTGGCTTTGATGTTAGCTTAGAAGCTGGGTGCAAGACAGAAGAATCGGGAAGAACAGACACAGTAAACACAGTTCTAAAGCACTTCAGAGTAGTCTTTTCCCAAGCGCTGTGTATAGGAGGTGGCCATTTTAAATGGTGGTCATGCCTGAGTCTCTTTCTCTCCATAGACACTAGCAATCTTCCCAAATGACTAAAGGCATCTCTGCAATGCCCAACTGTAGGGTGCAGTCCTAGATTATATGGCCAGTCTGTCTCACTAGTGTGGCAGGCATCAGAAGCAATATAACCCAAACCATGGGCAGTAAGGTCTAAAGCCATATGCATACGTTACCTTTACTGACTCATTCCAAGCATGGCCCTTAAAGGATATGAAAACCTTCATGGGCAATTTTTTTTTTTATGATTGAATTTTACTCATTTTGAGCCAAAATCATTTTAGTTGGTCTTTATTAAACATTTTCAGCCATTTTAGCCTAGCTATGAGCATCTTACTTTCACTTTGTGCCATCATCTGATAACACATCTCTAAATTACTTGCAGCTCATAAATACTTAGGTAAGCCACATTCTTATTAGTAACATAAGAATTTAGCTATAATGAGTATTTATGAGATACTTCACATCAGCCGAGCATCCTGACAGTGTGAGCTAAGAGCCTACTAATAGAGAATATCAACCCTGTAAAGAGAAAGGGGCAGAACATTTTTAATAAAGGTGCCCCAATGGTATCCATAGCCTTTGTCTAGAGTCACACAACAGCATTATTTCAAACATCAGTAGATTAGGGCCACACACTCAGGACAATCCAGAAAAGTTTTCCACAGATGCTAAATGAAGAGTAGTGCAGCAGAGTGGTCAAGTGAGGCCGGACGAAGCGGCACGCTTCAGGGGAGGCCGGCATGAGGGGTTTTGTGAGCAAGGGTCAGGGAAGGTAAGGGTTAAGTGGATGAGTGCAGGAAAAAGGGGGAGGAGCTAGAAAGGGGCGGGGAGCGGCAGGCTGAAGTAGTGGTGAGGCAGGTCAGCGCCCGCCATTTTAGGAGCAGAGAGCCAGCATCTGGCAGAGAGCCAACATCTTCTGAACTGCAGCATCGGATTCAGCAATGGCAGAAGCAGTGGAGGTGATGCTGCGGCGCTTGAGGGAAGCGGCGGACACCAGGGGCAGCGACTGGCTGGAGCAGCAGGTGACCGCATTGCTAGGGGGGGCGGAGGTGGGTACGTCTAGCCCTACTCCAGCAGCTACACGGCCGCGGCGGGTACGGCCGCCGGCGCGCCTGAGCCCTGATTTACCCCCCCGGGTCCGGCGCCGTGTCAGGAGCCCCACAAGGGACCCTCCACGCCGGGAGCATTCTAAGGCTACTGCGGCCTCCCGGCGTGGGAGGAATCCATATGTCCGGCGGGACCCTCCAGAGGCTGTGGGGCCTTCCCCTCAGCCCATCGCGCCAGCAACAGGGGAGTCAGGACCTGGTTCTGCAGGATCCCCTCCTGTCCCCAGGAGTCGGAGGCCTGCTCAGCGTGGGAGAGGTAGTGGCAGCAGAGGCAGCAGCGGGGCTGCGCGGTCGGCCAGGGCGGCCCGGCGCAGGCCCTTACAGGATGAGCCCCTTTCAGTGGCACACGAGGCTGCGCCTGTAGGTGCCAGGGACGGGCGCAGGCCTTGCCATGATGCGCTTCTTACAGAGGAGGAGGACGAGGCTGTTCTGGACGGCTCCCCGCCCCAGAGCAGGCCTCTTGGGCATGAAGACAGGCGTGCAGATGCTTATATGGAGGACAGGGAGTTGCGCAGGCCATTTCCTGAGGGCGGACAGTTCGCTACTGGTCCTGACACCGTTGAGGACAGAGGGCGTCCCGGAGCCATCCCTAACGCACCCAGCAGTGATCCGGCTGGGGTGCTGCCGGCGAACAGCGCAAGTACCCATCAAAGGAACGTCGTGGATCCAGGAGTCGTCCGTCAGGAATCAGGACCTGCGGCTGCCGGGTTCACAGCACCCGGGCAGCTAGGTGAGACATCACTGGGAACACTGTTATCTATATTTAATGTGGCGCCTGGGGCGGGGGGGAGCAATAGTGCTATTATCGGTGGTTTGGGGCGCTTGCTGTGTGGTTTAGCTGGGGTTAGTCAGGATAGGGGGGCAACGGGGGCTACCCCCTTAGCAGCGTGGGGGTTGGGGGCAGAAAATAGCAATGTACCGGCGACCGCTAACAATAGTAATGTAGCAGTGGCCAATAGCACGGGTGTAGCCGAATCAGTGTCAGTGCAGACGCAGGCGGGAGGTGAGGAGGATAGGCCCAGATTAGATGACGCCGCAAAAGGGGAGGTGTATGTTTGCTTTGAGGGTCCCCTGGGAGCGCATTTGAAAACGGAGGTGCGTGAGAAAATTTGGAAGGGAGAGTATATAGAAATTTTTTCGCTGCTTCCGTTGGAGCGGTTCAACCTTGATGTGGTAAAAAAGGATGGAGTAAGAAAGGAGGATGATGATAAGCGTCGCTATCGCCTTATCCCTAGGTCATTTAGTAATTGGCTACAGGCCTTTGCTATTTTGGCAAGTGTGATTGGGGAGAAGAGTCCGGAATGCTGTTCCCCTTTATTTTGCTATCTGGATGCTATTGGGGAAGCCTATAGAGTGTATGGGGGTTCCGGGTGGTTACGTTATGACGAGCAGTTTCGTCAGAGGAAAGCGGTCCGTCCTAATATGAGATGGGACCATAAGGACATTGCGTTATGGATGAGGGTGACAGCGCCAGGTAGGAGTGGTCAGTCCTTTCGGAGTGAGTCAGGGGTTGGGGTACAGCAAGGTACAGGGACGCCCCCAGTTGGAAGAGGATACTGCTTCCTTTTCAATGAGGGAAGTTGCAAATTCGGCCAAAAATGCAAATTTAGGCATGAATGTTCCGTGTGTGGCGGGGGCCATGGGGCTAGCAGATGTTTTAGAGGGGGTAGACAAAGGGGGGGGGATAGTTTTGCAAAAGGGGCAGACCCCAGTGCGAGTGGAAAGGATGGTGGGGCATCTAAATAGATATCCGAACCAGGAGTTAGCTGAATTTTTGTATTCAGGGTTTAAGTTCGGTTTTCATATACCTTCACACCCGTTACCAGTCTTAGAGAAGCGGAAGAATTTGCGCTCGGCATTGCAGTTCCCGGACATAGTGACAGGAAAGTTAGCTAAAGAGGTTTCCCTAGGGAGGATGGATGGTCCGTTTGTTACATCACCCATCAGTAACTTGCGAGTTTCCCCTTTGGGTTTGATCCCTAAGAAGGAGCCTAATAAATTTAGGCTCATCCACCATTTATCATTCCCTAAGGGTGCGTCGGTCAATGAGGGCATTGACCCGGAACTTTGTTCTGTGGTTTATGCCTCCTTTGATGCGGCTGTGGAGTGGGTAAGGAAGCTGGGTCCGGGTACCCTGTTGGCAAAATGTGACATTGAAGCGGCATTTCGGTTGTTGCCAGTTCACCCGGATAGTTTGTATTTACTGGGTTGTTTTTGGAATGGCGCTTATTTTGTGGATAGGTGTTTGCCAATGGGCTGTTCAATATCGTGTGCATATTTTGAGCGTTTCAGTTCTTTTCTGGAGTGGGTGGTGGTTCAGGAATCAGGTTGTCACTCTGTCATTCATTATTTGGATGATTTCCTGTGTTTGGGGCCGGGGGGATCCAGGGTTTGTTCGTTGTTGTTATCCACATTACAGTCTGTTTTTGAGTGTTTTGGAGTCCCGTTAGCGGTGGACAAAACGGTGGGGCCGGCTACTGAGCTAAGTTTTTTGGGTATTGTCATAGATACACAGCGGATGGAGTGTAGGCTACCAGTAGACAAAGTGTCAGATTTAAGAACAGAGGTGGCGGCGGCATTGACAGCAAAAAAGATTCGTCTGCGGGACCTGCAGTCTTTGTTGGGCAAATTAAATTTTGCATGCAGAATCCTACCTATGGGCCGCATTTTTAGTAGGAGGTTGGCTTCGGCGACAGGAGGGGTGGTGTCTCCCCACCATTTTATTAGACTAGGCAGTGAGTTGAAAGGGGATTTGAAAGTTTGGGATTCCTTTTTAAAACAGTTTAATGGCAGAGCATTAGTTATGGGGGGGGGTGGTTGATGCGTTTGATTTCGAATTGTTTACGGATGCTGCGGGTGGAGCGGGTTTTGGGGCGTACTGTGAAGGGCAGTGGTGTGCGGGTCGGTGGCCTGAGTCCTGGGTACGAAAAGGGTGGGTAAAAAACGTGGCATTGTTGGAACTCTTCCCCATTGTGTTGGCAGTCACGCTCTGGGGGGAGAAGTTTCGGCACAAGAAGGTTCGTTTCCATTGTGACAACTTGGGAGTTGTGCAAGCCATCAACAGGGTAACGGCTTCTTCCCCCCCAGTTATTTGCCTATTGCAGCAGTTGGTTCTCCGGTGTTTGTCCCTTAATGCTTGGGTGTTTGCGGTGCATGTGCCTGGTTCCTCTAACTGTATAGCTGACGCACTTTCTCGTTTTCAGTGGGAGCGGTTTCGCCAGCTGGCCCCGGAGGCGAGTCAGGTCGGATTGGTGTGTCCAGAGTCGTTGTGGGAGATCCTGGAGGTACCGTAGCTTGTCTGTTGCAGGCATCATTGAGTGAAGGCACGTGGAGGATGTACGATAGGGCTTGGAGTAGGTGGCAGCAGTGGTGTAATGACCTAGGGGTCGAGGTACTGGACGGGGAAATTCCGTTGTTACTGTTCATTGGCCACGTGAAGGATCAAGGTTGGTCGGTTGCCAAGATCAATGGTTGCATGGCGGGCTTGGCTTTCGGATTCAAGTTGCGGAATTCCCCGGACATTACTAAGTCCTTTTTGGTCCGACAAATTTTGAAGGGTTATAGAAGGTTTCAGCGTGTCAAAGATTCCCGCCTACCGGTGTCCTTTTCGTTATTGTTACAGTTAGGGGAGCAGGTAGCTGGAGTGTGTCGCTCGGCTTGGGAGGTGAGCTTATTTAGACTAGCCTTTGCTCTGGCTTTTTTCGGAGCCTTTCGTTTAGGGGAGTTAGTGTGTGCAAGTGTGCAGCGGGAAGGGGGTCTGAGGAGTGAGGATGTAACGTTATATGACGACAGGGTGCTGATTTATCTGAGATTTTCAAAGACGGATCAGGAGGGGAGGGGTCATTTAGTCTCATTGTTTGAGGTGCCGGGATGTCTATTGTGTCCAGTACGGTGTTTGCGGGATTTTCAAGGAAGGGCAGGGGTCGCGGCAGGACCGATTCTCAGACACGAGGATGGCTCCTTTTTATCACGATTTCAATTTATAGCGGTATTCAAGAAATGTTTGCGTAATCTAGGAATGGACTCTGGCAAGTTTACGGGTCATTCCTTCAGGATAGGTGCTGCCACGGAGGCTGCTCGCTTGGGGGTGCGAGATGAAGTGATTAAGCGTATTGGGAGGTGGGAGTCGGAGCGTTTTCGGCTGTATGTGCGTTTAGGGGCAGTTTAAGGCTGGGTCTAACCATGTTTGTCTCGTTCTTTTTTCAGGTGATGCCCCGTTATTAGTTTGGATCCTGGGCCATTCGTTCGTGTTCTGGGGGGCATTACGAGCGGATGTTCGGCAGAATGGGCGGCAGCTGGGGTTTGATCGGGGGACAGCCATAGTAAGATGGATCGGACGCAGAGGTATGGTGTGGGGTAGTGTTTTGCAGGAGGTTCATCGGCAAGCCAGGTTAGATAGAGTCCCAGATATCTTGGTGTTGCATGTTGGGGGAAATGACCTAGGGGTCCGACCTTGCAGAGAGTTGATCAGGGACATACGTTTTGATTTTTTGCGTTTGTGGTCCCTCTTCCCGTCAGTTGTCACTGTGTGGTCGGACATTGTCCCCAGGAAGGTCTGGAGGGAGGCGAGATCGGTTGAAAGGCTGAATAAGGCTAGGATTAAGCTGAACAGGGTGATTGGGCGGTTCTGTGCCAAACATGGGGCGGTGGTGGTGAGGCACCCCGAGTTGGAAGCAGGAACAGGAGGCTTTTGGAGACAGGATGGAGTCCACCTCAATGCGGTGGGCATTGATTTGTGGTCACTGGACTTGCAGGGAGGTATTGAAACAGCCCTCCGGGTGTGGCGGAACGCGCGAGCTTAAGGGCTGTCAAGCTGCGCGTTGTTGGCGGGGGGAGGTCATAGAAGCTGGGGCTACTGGATGGTAACGGTGAATGAGAGGGCCTCAATGGTGGGGCTGGACTCTCAGAGTTGGGGCACCTGGTTGGCTTGGTATGGCGTCCGTCAGTTGGTGTCCCCGAGCTTGTGGTACGCGGCTGGGGGCAAGATGGAATTGCCGTGGTGGTTTGTGGTCGTTTAAGGTGCAGTTAGGCGGCTTCTAGGACCCCCCCTCGTCAGTTAGACATGTATATATTTATATATATATGTCATTGTTATATCAAGTGTTATGTTTATTCATGTTATTTATATTATTTAATAAAAGACGGCTGCTGTGGCCGATTTAATCCAAACAGTGGCTGTGTGTGGTTATTGGGAGAGGAAATGGGGAAGGTTAGTTAGCTAAATGATGGGGTAGTGGACCCGAGCGTAGCCAATAACCCTACTCAAGTGAGGCCGGACGAAGCGGCACGCTTCAGGGGAGGCCGGCATGAGGGGTTTTGTGAGCAAGGGTCAGGGAAGGTAAGGGTTAAGTGGATGAGTGCAGGAAAAAGGGGGAGGAGCTAGAAAGGGGCGGGGAGCGGCAGGCTGAAGTAGTGGTGAGGCAGGTCAGCGCCCGCCATTTTAGGAGCAGAGAGCCAGCATCTCCCTCCCTCCCTCCCTCCCGTAGTGTGTACTTGGATGTTTCAGGGCGGCAACGGTATATATTATAGAGGGGATGCATATATAAAAAAAAAAAAAAAAAAAAAATGTGTATTTTATAAATAAATAAATGTATAAAAAAAAAAAAAAAAAAATGGACAAGGGGTGGTGGACGGAGTGTGTCTTTAAGTGTTGCGTTTGTCGCAGCAGTCGTGGCGGGGGGAGGTCATAGAAGCTGGGGCTACTGGATGGTAACGGTGAATGAGAGGGCCTCAATGGTGGGGCTGGACTCTCAGAGTTGGGGCACCTGGTTGGCTTGGTATGGCGTCCGTCAGTTGGTGTCCCCGAGCTTGTGGTACGCGGCTGGGGGCAAGATGGAATTGCCGTGGTGGTTTGTGGTCGTTTAAGGTGCAGTTAGGCGGCTTCTAGGACCCCCCCTCGTCAGTTAGACATGTATATATTTATATATATATGTCATTGTTATATCAAGTGTTATGTTTATTCATGTTATTTATATTATTTAATAAAAGACGGCTGCTGTGGCCGATTTAATCCAAACAGTGGCTGTGTGTGGTTATTGGGAGAGGAAATGGGGAAGGTTAGTTAGCTAAATGATGGGGTAGTGGACCCGAGCGTAGCCAATAACCCTACTCATGAGCTTTTGCGGTCAATCCCTCCATTCTCATGATCCCATGCAACTCCAAAGACCCGTTCAAATAATAAAAGAATACTACATCTTTCTGCTGAGTGAGCGTGTTTCGCATAGTGTACTATACTTTATAGGCTGACTATAAACTGAATTAATAATCTTGTCTTTTGCAGGCTCTGATAAAAGGACTTTCTGCTACTCTCAATTTCTGTCAGGTTAAGAATTTGCATTCTGTGGCTATGTCTGTTATAGGACCTGGAGCAAAACTATGTTTTCCCCCTGAAGCAGCAGCACACATAATTGGAGAGGTAGTGAAATCCTTTGTGGAAAAAGAACCAAACACATGTGTGAAGAGAATAGAGTTTGTGATTCCCACAGAAAATGAAAATCTTTACTATGTAAGTGACTTTAATGGAATATTTATTGTGTTTTTTTGTCCCCACAAAAGCCTGCATTTCTCCATTGCAAGGGGTCATCTATAAGTAATTTCAAGTTCAAGTAAAATACAATATAAGGGCTCATGCATACGGCCATTGTTGGCCTGTGCACGTGTTGTGGTCCGCAATACAAGGGCACCGACCATGTGCCCGCCGTATGTGGACCCATTCTACTTTTTTGTGGTGCTGAGGCACTGACCAAAAACCCATATAAGCACTCCATAATGCTTCCTTTCTCGACCGCACCTTCCGAATTCTGGACCCATTCAAGTGAATAGGTCCATATCTGTGATGGGGTGCACAAATGGCCGATGCCCATATATTGCGGACCTGCCGTGTGCATGAGGCCTAATCCCATTATTGTCCTAACTATACCTAGCACACTGGAACTTGATAATGATTTACAAGTTAATCTCACCCTTCACTTGGTAAGTATTGTACAATGGTACAGTCTTCAGCATTTAAGGTTGTCCAAGATTAGAAAAACATGCCTCCTTCTTCCAAAAACAATTCCATAGGTTGTGTGTGATGTAGAAGTTCATTTCCATTTATTTTAATAGCACTGTGTAATGTGGGAACAGTGTCAGACCTTACGAAAGGATCTTTTCAGCCCATAAGTGGTATACAAGGTTCTCCACTCAAGGAAAAAGGAAACAGCAGGTGGACACAGATCTAACAGGAACAGCATTTAATGAACTCATCTGAGGCAACAAGCTTGATGTTACAAACTAGATGACTAGATTAGTGGTTGCATACTCATGAGGGTCAACAAGCGTTTCAGTTCTGGCACTTACATAAAAGGCTCATCAATGGGTTTCTAGTGGGCCTAACTACTCCACTGACCCAGCTCTTGCATGTCTCTGACAGCTAACCCCTTCCTGCCATCAGTTCACAATGCAGTTTTACAATTAACAAAGTGCTTTTCACAGTGTGGTTTACCACCACTATAAGTGCAGCACCCATCATCATCCTGCATGGAGAATGAATCCCAGTGTGTCACTCCTCTATTGCAGGCTACCTGTGATATCACCAAAATAGTATATAAATAGGCACATGCCCTCAATACATACAGGCCGTTTCACACTCAGTAGTACAATTACATTTTACCATTCCCTGGTATCTCACAGTGGCATAAGGCACATATATCACATAGCGTATCATAGATCTGCAATAGAGCCGGATTAGGGTATGCACTCTGACGCCAATAATATGCAATGGCTGGGTCAGGTGTAAGTGATAGTTTATAGTTTTGTTCGTGACGCCAATTGCAGCGTGCGCAGGGTACTAACACAGGGCCCTTTAAGGTGTTGTAACGCACGTACCAGGTTAGGAATGCCAGAGTGGTGTAATGTCTCTGTGTGGTAATGGCAATAGTGTCAACGGTGTCTCCTACCTGGGTACGGCTGGACTTCTGGATCCTGGCTCACTTGCAATAAAATGAGTGTGGTGCTAGTAGGAGTAATTGAGGAATTAGCAGCAGTAATTGAGATCCAGACCTTGAATAAAGTTCAAACTTGTCTTTACTGGTAGTAGCTTTCATCCAAGCAAGGTACAGCAATAGTCTTTGGTCCCAGCAGGTATTGGCAATGTGTGGCAGGAAACTATCTTCTGCTCTATCATGTGCCTGGAGCTTTTGCAGGAAAGGGACATCTGCTTAGTAGCTCTGGAATGTGGCAGGAATTTGGCTTCTGCACTATCTATCTTCTGCTGTCTTGGGACTGACTTGCTGAGGAGGATTATGGCTTCTCCTGGGGTCTCTGGACTATGACTCAGTTAGCTTCACAGGGTATGCTTCTTCCTGGAATTCTGGAGTTGTCTGCTTGCTTCTACTATCTGAGGCTGAAGGGCTCAGGCTGGGGATGATGATCAATGTCTCAGCTGAGACAAGATCCTGGCTTTGGATCCCTATATCTGGGAGCTCCTACACGCACAGCCTTCCCCAAGCCAGGGTGGCTGGCACACTAACTTAACTTCCTTCCCTCCCCATGAGGCAGGATATAGGAGCCTCCCACTCTGCTTAAAGAGGGGGGAGCTAAACTGGAATGAACTATTCCAGCTCAGAAACACTAAAACTGACTTAAGTCCTTGCTGAATACATTGCTGCCACCTGCTGGTGAACATGAAGAATGACAACAATATACAGGGTGGGCCATTTATATGGATACACCTTAATAAAATGGGAATGGTTGGTGATATTAACTTCCTGTTTGTGGCACATTAGTATATGTGAGGGGGGAAACTTTTAAAGATGGGTGGTGACCATGGCGGCCATTTTGAATCCAACTTTTGTTTTTTCAATAGGAAGAGGGTCATGTGACACATCAAACTTATTGGGAATTTCACAAGAAAAACAATGGTGTGCTTGGTTTTAACGTAACTTTATTCTTTCATGAGTTATTTACAAGTTTCTGACCACTTATAAAATGTGTTCAATGTGCTGCCCATTGTGTTGGATTGTCAATGCAACCCTCTTCTCCCACTCTTCACACACTGATAGCAACACCGCAGGAGAAATGCTAGCACAGGCTTCCAGTATCCGTAGTTTCAGGTGCTGCACATCTCGTATCTTCACAGCATAGACAATTGCCTTCAGATGACCCCAAAGATAAAAGTCTAAGGGGGTCAGATCGGGAGACCTTGGGGGCCATTCAACTGGCCCACGACGACCAATCCATTTTCCAGGAAACTGTTCATCTAGGAATGCTCAGACCTGACACCCATAATGTGATGGTGCACCATCTTGCTGGAAAACTCAGGGAACGTGCCAGCTTCAGTGCATAAAGAGGGAAAAACATAATCATGTAGCAATTTCGCATATCCAGTGGCCTTGAGGTTTCCATTGATGAAGAATGGCCCCACTATCTTTGTACCCCATATACCACACCATACCATCAATTTATTTGTTCCAACAGTCTTGGAGGGATCTATCCAATGTGGGTTAGTGTCAGACCAATAGCGGTGGTTTTGTTTGTTAACTTCACCATTCACATAAAAGTTTGCCTCAGCACTGAACAAAATCTTCTGCGTAAACTGAGGGTCCTGTTCCAATTTTTGTTTTGCCCATTCTGCAAATTCAGTGCGCCGATCTGGGTCATCCTCGTTGAGATGCTGCAGTAGCTGGAGTTTGTAAGGGTGCCATTTGTGAGTAGCTAATATCCGCCGAAGGGATGCTCGACTAATGCCACTCTCCAGTGACAAATGCGCGAGTGCTACGCTGTGGGCTCTTGCTGAATGAAGCTAGGACAGCCACTGATGTTTCTTCATTAGAGACAGATTTCATGCATCCACATTTTGGCAAATCCAACACTGAACCAGTTTCACGAAACTTAGCAAGCAGTTTGCTAACTGTAGCATGGGAGATGGGTGGTCTTGTAGGGTATCTTGCATTGAAATCTGCTGCAATGACCCGGTTACTGCGTTCACCAGACATCAACACAATTTCTATCCGCTCCTCACGTGTTAACCTCAACGACATGTCAATGGCTGTAAACAAAGAGAAACTTGTAAATAACTCATGAAAGAATAAAGTTACGTTAAAACCAAGCACACCATTGTTTTTCGTGTGAAATTCCCAATAAGTTTGATGTGTCACATGACCCTCTTCCTATTGAAAACACAAAAGTTGGATTCAAAATGGCCGACTTCAAAATGGCCGCCATGGTCACCACCCATCTTGAAAAGTTTCCCCCCTCACATATACTAATGTGCCACAAACAGGAAGTTAATATCCCCAACCATTCCCATTTTATTAAGGTGTATCCATATAAATGGCCCACCCTGTATATTTACAAGGCCTAGAATGCACATTTGTGGAGATATTATGTAAAATCACATAAGATGACAATGTCAAGGCCCTTAACAGATTGTAGCAGGGTAAAAGAGTTTCGTAACACAACTCTGGGGTGTTACAGATCACACACAAGTGTGGGGAGATATGAGGTATTTTGATATAATAACCCCTTTAAGCCACTTCCACAAGGTGGTGCTTCTCTTTAATTGGAAAATATCGTTTTGCATAGGGACAATCACAACGCATAGCAGCAGGCGGTTACCACAAAGGACACATGGTTATTCTTTTGTAAGGGGGTAAGGGCATTTACATCTTACATATGGACAGTTGTGTCACTGTTGCTGGAATTAAGCAGACTTGTCTTTCTAATCTGGTGCAGCCCCTTTAATTTTAGCATTTTATAATGGACATCTAGGCAGTTATTAATGGATCTTCAAGCAAAATTGTGTGGAGTAGAATCCATAGCTTTTCTCTGCTTTAGGTCTCATTCACATCTATTTGTATGTCAAAATAAACGATGGGACCAAAACACAGAAAAGTAATAATGGAAAGATATGTACCCACTAATTGTTTTGGCATTCAAATACTGATGCAAAAATTTGACCAATATACAGTTGCAAGAAAATGTATGTGAACCCTTTGGAATGATATGGATTTCTGCACAAATTGGTCATAAAATGTGATCTGATCTTCATCTAAGTCACAATAGACAATCACAGTCTGCTTAAACTAATAACACACAAATAATTAAATGTTACCATGTTTTTATTGAACACACCATGTAAACATTCACAGTGCAGGTGGAAAAATTATGTGACCCCTTGGATTTAATAACTGGTTGAACCTCCTTTGGCAGCAATAACTTCAACCAAACGTTTCCTGTAGTTGCAGATCAGACGTGCACAACGTTCAGGAGTAATTCTTGACCATTCCTCTTTACAGAACTGTTTCAGTTCAGCAATATTCTTGGGATGTCTGGTGTGAATCGCTTTCTTGAGGTCATGCCACAGCATCTCAATCGGGTTGAGGTCAAGACTCTGACTGGGCCACTCCAGAAGGCGTATTTTCTTCTGTTTAAGCCAGTTGTTGATTTACTTCTATGCTTTGGGTCGTTGTCCTGTTGCAACATCCATCTTCTGTTGAGCTTCAGCTAGTGGACAGATGGCCTTAAGTTCTCCTGCAAAATGATTAAACTTGGGAATTCATTTTTCTTTCGATGATAGCAATCCGTCAAGGTCCTGACACAACAAAGCAGCCCCAAACCATGATGCCCCCACCACCATACTTCACAGTTGGGATGAGGTTTTGATGTTGATGTGCTGTGCCTCTTTTTCTCTACACATATTGTTGTGTGTTTCTTCCAAAAAACTCAACTTTGGTTTCATCTGTCCACAGAATATTTTGCCAGTACTGCTGTGGAACATCCAGGTGCTCTTGTGCAAACTGTAAACGTGCAGCATGTTTTTTTTGGACAGCAGTTGCTTCTTCTGTGGTATCCTCCCATAAAATCCATTATTGTTTAGTGTTTTACGCATAGTAGATTCGCTAACAGGGATGTTAGCATATGCCAGAGACTTTTGTAAATCTTTAGCTGACACTCTAGGATTCTTCTTCACCTCATTGAGCAGTCTGCACTGTGCTCTTGCAGTCATCTTTACAGGACGGCCACTCCTAGGGAGAGTAGCAGCAGTGCTGAACTTTCTCCATTTATAGACAATTTGTCTTACCGTGGACTGATGAACAGCAAGGCTTTTGGAGATACTTTTATAACCCTTTCCAGCTTTATGCAAGTCAACAATTCTTAATCGTAGGTCTTCTGAGAGCTCTTTTGTGCGAGGAATCATTCACATCAGGCAATGCTTCTTGTGAAAAGCAAACCCTGAACTGGTGTGTGTTTTTTATATGGCAGGGCAGCTGTAACCAACACCTCCAATCTCATCTCATTGATTGGACTCCAGTTGGCTTACACCTCACTCCAATTAGCTCTTGGAGATGTTATTAGTCTAGGTTTTCACATACTTTTTCCACCTGCACTGTGAATGTTTACATGGTGTGTTCAATAAAAACATGGTAACGTAATTATTTCTGTGTTATTAGTTTAAGCAGACTGTGATTGTCTATTGTTGTGACTTAGATGAAGATCAGATCACATTTTATGACCAATTTGTGCAGAAATCCATATCATTCCAAAGGGTTCACATAATTTTTCTTGCTACTGTATACAAGTATGAATAAGGCCTTATAAAAGCAGTGGAAATGGTACTGGGAATTCATATATCTAAGAGTATGTTCACACGGCTTAGAGGACATTCACACGACTGCATGTATTTTGAAGTATGTGAAATATGGATACGCAAAATACGAATGATGTCCTTGTCAAATAAGTGTTGCATCCTTTTTTTGCTGACCGATTGACTTCAATGGGTCCATGGTGCTTTTTTTCCCCTATGTCCTTTCCACAAAAGGTAGAACATGTCCTATTCTTGGCCGCAAATGCAGACCACGGATTCATTGAAGTCAAAGGCCCCTTGCAGACGAGCGTGTCCGGATTAGGTCCGGATGCGTCCTGGTGCATTGCGGCAAACCCGCGCGAGTAGATACGCAATTGCAGTCAGTTTTGCGTTCCGTTGTTCAGTTTTTATCGCGCGGGTGCAATGCGTTTTGCACGCGCGTGATAAAAAACTGAATGTGGTACCCAGACCCGATCTTCTTCACAGAAGTTCAGGTTTGGGTTCAAGGTTGTGTAGATTGTATTATTTTCCCTTATAACATGGTTATAAGGTAAAATAATAGCATTCTGAATACAGAATGCACAGTACAATAGGGCTGGAAGGGTTAAAAAAAAAGAAAAAAATATTTAACTCACCTTAATCCACTTGTTCGCGCAGCCGACATCTCTTCTGTCTTCTTTTGTGAGGAAGTGGATTAAGGTGAGTTAAATTTTTTTATTTTTTTATTTTTTTTTAACCCCTCCAGCCCTATTGTACTATGCATTCTGTATTCAGAATGCTATTATTTTCCCTTATAACCATGTTATAAGGGAAAATAATAATGATCGGGTCCCCATCCCGATCATCACCTAGCAACCGTGCGTTAAAATCGCACCACATCCGCCCGTGTGAAAGGGGCCAATCTCGCCCGTGTGAAAGGGGCCAAAGGGTCCACAAAGAAAAAGGACATCACATGGATCTGGACCACAAAATACATAATCATGTGAATGTACCCTTAGATATTTGGTGAGGCTTGCCTAGCAAATACAGATTTTTTCCTATGTACAGTTGCAAGAAAAAGTATGTGAACCCTTTGAAATGATATGGATTTCTGCACAAATTGGTCATAAAATGTGATCTGATCTTCATCTAAGTCACAACAATAGACAATCACAGTCTGCTTAAACTAATAACACACAAAGAATTAAATGTTGCCATGTTTTTATTGAACACACCATATAAACATTCACAGTGCAGGTCGAAAAAGTATGTGAACCCCTAGACTAATGACATCTCCAAGAGCTAATTGGAGTGAGGTGTCAGCCAACTGGAGTCCAATCAATGAAATGAGATTGGAGGTGTTGGTTACAGCTGCCCTATAAAAAACACACACCAGTTCTGGGTTTGCTTTGCGTTCACAAGAAGCATTGCCTGATGTGAATGATGCCTCGCACAAAAGAGCTCTCAGAAGACCTACAATTAAGAATTGTTGACTTGCATAAAGCTGGAAAAGGTTATAAAAGTATCTCCAAAGCCTTGCTGTTCATCAGTCCTCGGTAAGACAAATTGTCTATAAATGGAGAAAGTTCAGCACTGCTGCTACTCTCCCTAGGAGTGGCCGTCCTGTAAAGATTACTGCAAGAGCACAGCGCAGACTGCTCAATGAGGTGAAGAAGAATCCTATAGTGTCAACTAAAGACTTACAAAAGTCTCTGGCATATGCTAACATCCCTGTTAGCGAATCTACGATACGTAAAACACTAAACAAGAATGGATTTCATGGGAGGACACCACAGAGGAAGCCACTGTGTCCAAAAAAAACATTGCTGCACGCTTACAGTTTGCACAAGAGCACCTGGATGTTCCACAGCAGTACTGGCAAAATATTCTGTGGACAGATGAAACCAAAGTTGAGTTGTTTGGAAGAAACACACAATACTATGTGTGGAGAAAAAGAGGTACAGCACACCAACATCAAAACCTCATCCCAACTGTGAAGTATGGTGGTGGGGGCATCATGGTTTGGGGCTGCTTTGCTGCGTCAGGGCCTGGACGGATTGCTATCATCGAAGAAAAATGAATTCCCAAGTTTATCAAGACATTTTGCAGCAGAACTTAAGGCCATCTGTCCACCAGCTGAAGCTCAACAGAAGATGGGTGTTGCAACAGGACAACGACCCAAAGCATAGAAGTAAATCAACAACAGAATAGCTTAAACAGAAGAAAATAAGCCTTCTGGAGAGGCCCAGTCAGAGTCCTGACCTCAACCCGATTGAGATGCTGTGGAATGACCTCAAGAAAGCGATTCACACCAGACATCTCAAGAATATTGCTGAACTGAAACAGTTCTGTAAAGAGGAATGGTCAAGAATTACTCCTGACCGTTGTGCACGTCTGATCTGCAACTACAGGAAACGTTTGGTTGAAGTTATTGCTGCCAAAGGAGGTTCAACCAGTTATTAAATCCAAGGGGTCACATACTTTTTCCACCTGCACTGTGAATGTTTACATGGTGTGTTCAATAAAAACATGGTAACATTTAATTCTTTGTGTGTTTTTAGTTTAAGCAGACTGTGATTGTCTATTGTTGTGACTTAGATGAAGATCAGATCACATTTTATGACCAATTTGTGCAGAAATCCATATCATTCCAAAGGGTTCACATACTTTTTTTGCAACTGTATATTTTGCCATATGAACATGATCCGATGGACATTCAGACAGTGACATGACAACCTGGAGATACTGTAGTTGTAACTAAATGGCATCTATCACTGCATATGACTACAAACAGGCCCATAATCCTCCGGGCAGAATTGGTATAAAATAATCAAAGAACACATATTTACCCATTTTATCCCATCTCCACCTGATCCTCCCCATTGCTGAAGCCATGATGTCATCTTCTTGGCAGCATTGGCAACAGTGATGATGTGCCAGTATACCCTGGTCACATGAACTATATGGGTATGTCATTGTTGCAGCCAAAGTGCAGTGAGGAGGACTAAAGCTGTAGTACTTGAACCTACGGGGATAAAATAGGTAATTATATTAATTATTTTTTTATATATCTTAGGCAAGCCTTTTAACTTACTGCACTCACATTTAGGCCTCTTTCACACTGGCGTTTGCGCCCCGTGGTCGTGCTGCAGCCCGCAATGCACGAGCACAGTCCGTGGGGCAGCCGCAATGGATCGCGGACCCATTCACTTGAATGGGCCCGCAATCCGGCCGTTCCGCAAAAAGATAGGACATGTTCTATCTTTTTGCGGAACGGAAGTACGGGACGAAACCCCATGGAAGCACTCCTTAGTGCTTCCGTAGAGTTCCGTTTCGTGCTTCCGTTCCGCACCATTCCGCATCTCCGGATTTGCGGACCCATTTAAAGTGAATGGGTCCTCATCTGTGATGCGGAATGCCCACGGAACGGCACCCGTGTATTGCGGATCCGCAAATGCGGTCCCCAATAAGGCAACGGGGCGCACACGCCCGTGTGAAAGAGGCCTTACAATTATTCATTTGATTCCCTGTTAGTAAGGAGTCTAATATATTGCAACTTTTGTAATTGCTTCTAAGTTGTTGCCATTTTATGCTCAATTTTATTTGACAATAATTGTGGTAAATTATTATAAATACGTATTTATATCAGTGTTGTAAAATTTCTCTATCAGGTCTGTAGAGAAAAGCTGCTGGAAATGAATTTAGGTGACCAAATTCAGCTGTGTAATAACGATGGGGGTAAGAGTTTATTCTGCTTATTAAAGCTTCTAATTACAATGATGACATTTAAGAATTTTGTCTATTTGGCAAAACTATAGCTTAGGTAACTGTATAAAATCTGACTCTATATGGCAGGACCCAAGACCAATTTAGGAGAGTATGTAGCTGCATAAGAAGATTGCACCAATCTAAATAATCCTTCATGCTAAAACAACAGATCTCAGATGGAAATGACTAAGGCCTCTTGCACACGAATGTGTGCACCCCGTGGTCGTGCTGCGGCCCGCAAAATGCGAGCCGCAATGCACGAGCACAGTCCGTGGGGCAGCCGCAGTGGATCGCGGACCCATTCACTTTAATGAGTCCGCGATCCGGCCGTTCTGCAAAAAGATACTCTCCGTAGTGCTTCCGTAGGGTTCCGTTCCATGCTTCCGTTCGCACCATTCCGCATCTCCGGATTTGCGGACCCATTGAAGTGAATAGGTCCGCATTCGTGATGCGGAATGCCCACGGAACCTCACCTGTGTATTGCGGATCCGTTTGTGTGTAAGATGCCTAAAACAGATGCTAAATGAGCATAACGGATGATTAAAATACAGGATCTGTTTTTTTCTTTATTATTCTGTTCTTCTGATCAGAAAAATGGAAAAATAAACGGTTATGTGAACCTGGCATTATGTGTTATTTTTGTTCTTCTGCTCCTACAACAGTGCAGAACAGTGGAAGTAAATAACACTGGTGTGAAAGAGCCCTTATACAGCAGATAACGCCCATGTTCTGCTGCTGAATCGGTGGCAGATTTTATCATGTGGACATAGCTTTAAAATTCTCAATCAATGCAGAGGTCTTGATACACAAGTGGATAGTAAATTACATATCTAATTTAATTGACCCCTTACCGACATTTGTCATATATGTATCACCACTGAGCTAACTTGTGTTTTCAAGTTTGGCGTACAAGGTTTGGGTCCGGGTTATCTAAGAATTCCGTTATGGATTCCGTTACCACGGACCATAACTTATGGTCCGTAGTAGCAGAATCAATAAAAAACGAATAAAAAACGAAGCAGAATCAATAACGGAATTCTTAGATAACCCGAACTTTGTACACCAAACTTGAAAATAGAAGTTCGCTCAAGATTAATCACTACCTTCAAAAATGCCTTAAACGGTTAAAATATAGAAGTATTTATTCTGTATGGT
The DNA here is from genome assembly GCF_905171765.1 of Bufo bufo. Taxonomy (NCBI): domain Eukaryota; kingdom Metazoa; phylum Chordata; class Amphibia; order Anura; family Bufonidae; genus Bufo; species Bufo bufo. The sequence continues at coordinate 456,197,192 of NC_053390.1, forward strand.
GAATGTCATGGAAAAAATAAAAACCCAAATGCTCAAATCACAGTTTTTTTGGTTGCTTTGCATCTAAAGAACAAAATGTAATAAAAAAGTAAACAAAGTCATATACAGTGGGATGCGAAAGTTTGGGCAACCTTGTTAATTGTCATGATTTTCCTGTATAAATTGTTGGTTGTTACGATAAAAATGTCAGTTAAATATATCATATAGGAGACACACACAGTGATATTTGAGAAGTGAAATGAAGTTTATTGGATTTACAGAAAGTGTGCTATAATTGTTTAAACAAAATTAGGCAGGTGCATAAATTTGGGCACTGTTGTCATTTTATTGATTCCAAAACCTTTAGAACTAATTATTGGAACTCAAATTGGCTTGGTAAGCTCAGTGACCCCTGACCTACATACACAGGTGAATCCAATTATGAGAAAGAGTATTTAAGGGGGTCAATTGCAAGTTTCCCTCCTCTTTTAATTTTCTCTGAAGAGTAGCAACATGGGGGTCTCAAAACAACTCTCAAATGACCTGAAGACAAAGATTGTTCACCATCATGGTTTAGTGGGAAGGATACAGAAAGCTATCTCAGAGATTTCAGCTGTCTGTTTCCACAGTTAGGAACATATTGAGGAAATGGAAGACCACAGACTCAGTTAAAGTTAAGACTCGAAGTGGCAGACCAAGAAAAATCTCCGATAGACAGAAGCGACGAATGGTAAGAACAGTCAGAGTCAACCCACAGACCAGCACCAAAGTCCTACAACATCATCTTGCTGCAGATGGAGTCACTGCGAGAGTGATGCAGAGGAAGCCTTTTCTCCGCCCACAGCACAAAAAGTGCCGCTTGAGGTGGGCTAAAGCACATTTGGACAAGCCAGCTTCATTTTGGAATAAGGTGCTGTGGACTGATAAAACTAGAATTGAGTTATTTGGCCATAACAAGGGGCGTTATGCATGGAGGAAAAAGAACACAGCATTCCAAGAAAAACACCTGCTACCTACAGTAAAATATGGTGGTTGTTCCATCATGATGTGGGGCTGTGTGGCCAGGCAGGGACTGGGAATCTTGTCAAAGTTGAGGGACGCATGGATTCCACTCAGTATCAGCAGATTCTGGAGACCAATGTCCAGGAATCAGTGACAAAGCTGAAGCTGCGCCGGGGGTGGATCTTTCAACAAGACAACGACCCTAAACACTGCTCAAAATCCACTAAGGCATTTATGCAGAGGAACAAGTACAACGTTCTGGAATGGCCATCTCAGTCCCCAGACCTGAATAGAATTGAAAATCTGTGGTGTGACTTAAAGAGAGCTGTCCATGCTCGGAAGTCATCAAACCTGAATGAACTAAAGATGTTTTGTAAAGAGGAATGGTCCAAAATACCTTCAACCAGAATCCAGATTCTCATTAGAACCTACAGGAAGCGTTTAGAGGCTGTAATTTCTGCAAAAGGAGGATCTACTAAATATTGATTTCATTTCTTTTTTGTGGTGCCCAAATTTATGCACCTGCCTAATTGTGTTTAAACAATTATAGCACACTTTCTGTAAATCCAATAAACTTCATTTCACTTCTCAAATATCACTGTGTGTGTCTCCTATATAATATATTTAACTGACATTTTTTATCATAACAACCAACGATTTATACAGGAAAATCATGACGATTAACAAGGTTGCCCAAACTTTCGCATCCCACTGTATACCGCAAAAAAAAAAAACGACAGTATCAAAACGATAACAAAAACTATATAAACTTTGTATTTCTAATCACACTGACCTGCAGAATAAGGCTACATGCACACGACCGTGTGCCCCCCCGTGGCAGTATTTGGGCCCGCATACAGTGGGTCCGCAATACACGGGCACCGGCCGTGTGCATTCCGCATCACGGATCGCAGACCCATTCACTTGAATGGGTCAGCAATCACGGAGATGCGGAATGGAGGCACGGATAGGGACCCCACGGAAGCATTACGGAGTGCTTCCGTGGTGTTTCTGCCCGTGCCTCCGCACTGCAAAAAGTAGCACATGCACTACTTTTTTGCGGTGCGGACCATCGGATGCGGATCGCGGACCACATTCAAGTGAATGGGTCCGCGATCAGCATGCGGCTGCCCCACGGTCAGTGGCTGTGCATTGCGGACCGCAATTTGCGGTCCGCAGCACGGGCACGGAGCCCTAACGTTCGTGTGCATGTAGACTAATTGTCATTTTACTGCCCAGTAAAAAAAAAGCTAATAAAAACCCTCGAAAACACAAAAATGTAAGAATGGCACAATTGCAGTTTTCCAATGTTACGCCATTAAAACATTTTTTACAGCTTCCCAATGCATCACATGGAATATTAAATGGTGCCATTAGAAAAGTGTAACTTTTCCCGCAAGAAGACAAGCCCTCATATGGCTGTGTGAAAAGAAAAATAATAAAAGTTATAGCTTTTGGAAGGCAGGGAGAAAAAAAATGGAAAATGTCTGCCATGGGAAGGGGTCAAAGCACAGAGTATAGTACCAAGGACTCAAATCTAGTCTTCTTTCCACAGATACTTTCCCAAAATTATCTAAGGGTGAACAGACTGAAGCGAAAATTGGAGATTTGTCTGTAGTTGTGACTTACACTGATATAACAAAGGAATCTACGGATGTCATTGTAAACTCCACCAACTTCAGTTATTGGGACAAAGATAGTAAGTACTGGTCTAAGTTTTGCCAGAAGTGATTGATATTATTTATTAAATCCAAAGAATTGACATGTCTGATGTACTAAAAAAAAAAGTTGCTTTTCTAATAAGGCTTTATTTGTGCCTTAGGGAAACTTGGTGCAGCGGTATCTCAAATCGCATAACTATTTGGTTTTGGGGCAACTATTTTAAGTTTACTTTTTTTTTTTTTGGGCAAAACTCTGCAATACTAGTGTTTCTAATGCTGTCGCAATGTCATTATATGAAAAAATAAAATGAACATAATACAAAATTAAGCATAGAACTATTAAAGATAAAGCAAGTCCTTAAATATTACACTCAGATGGAAGATGTAATTAGCTTTCTGTATGGAAGATAGGAGCTTCTTCATGGTCCTGTAGAGTACACACAGTATAAATGCCACCATTCACACTTGAGGCCATTGTCAGCCCAATCTATCATTTACAGTGGGACCAGCCAACAGTCTTATGTGTTGTTGGGCCTCTGGACTCTCTGCCAACAGATGATGTTGGGGGAAGGAAAGGATCGGGTGCTTTAAATTTCAGCAGTGCAGTCCTTATGTTCTTTCAGCAGATGAGCTAAAGCCAGAGGTGTCTGGCAATGGCTCTCCCCATTTGAAACACATACATGCTTAGGGCTTGTTCACACAAACATTTTTTGCATTCATATACGGGCCGTTTTTTGAGTTCTGTATACAGTTCGTATATGGAACCATTCATTTCAATGGTTCCGCAAAAAAAACTGAATGTTTCCGTATTTCTGTTTTTCCGTTCAAAGATAGAACATGTCCTATTATTGCACGCAAATCACGTTCCGTGGCTCCATTCAAGTCAATGGGTCCGCAAAAAAATGGAACACATACGGAATGTACTCCGTATGTCTTCCGTATCCGTTCCGTTTTTGCAAAACCATCTATTGAAAATCTTATGTCCAGCCCAATTTTTTCTATGTAATTTCTGTATACTGTATATGCCATACGGAAAAACGGAACTGGAAACATTACTGAAACAAAAAAAATGGAAAACGGATCCGTTAAAAACGGGCCGCAAAACACTGAAAAAGCCATACGGTCATGTGAACAAGCCCTTAGTCATATGAGTCATGAGAGATAGCTGAATTAGCTTTCTACTGACAGCTATTGAATGTGCATGAGCACCTTAACAGAAAAATAAAATGGAGACACCCTCATCCGGTGTCCAAAGCAACAGGTCATCCTGACACAGGTAAAGAGAAGGATAGAACTGAGTTAAGGCTGTATTATACCAGCCGATTCTGCAGGAGATAGTTGGGAAAGACATGTTCCTTCCCAGCAATCTCCTGCTCGCTAGCGGAGGAGACTGCTGCTAGTACATGCAGTGATCTCCTGCACAGCATGAGGAGGAGCGATCGTTATGCCACCTCTCATCCTCATTCGGTCTAGTTATTTGCCGGCAGCAAATCGTGATTAGAAAGCACAATCTGCCACGGGCAAATCATGATCACATTTGTTTCCCTTATAATATTTTTGTGTAATATAAAATATAACCGGTAATATCATTAAAATGTTTCTGTCTTTTACAGCTGTGGCTCATGCTATTTTTTCAGCAGCTGGAGCAAATATTATAAGAGCAGCTCAGCATGGTAAGCATTATAACAAGTATATTCTATAACAAAAATCACAGTTAAAGGGAACCTGTCAGACAGCATGTTTTAGAGCAGATTTACATATAGTTTTTTGGGAAAAGAGTCATTACCTTATCATTAGAGGGTGGAAAATTTTATGCCAGCTCTTTTTTACTACTGGAGATCTGGATTAGGGCTCCATGCCCATATTGCGGACCGCAAATGGTGGGTCCACATTATACGGGCACTGGCCGTGTGCACTCCATGCCGCAGATGCAGACCCATTGACTTGGATGGGTCCTCAATCCGCAAGATACAGCTAAAGATGTCCTATCTTGTGCAGACCGGAGGCACAAATCGGAAGCCCATGGAAACACTCGGAAGTGCTTCCGAGAGCTTTTGGGTCTGTGCCTCCACAACGCAAAAAATAGGACATGTCCCATCTTTTGCTGTATTTTGCAGATCGTGAACCCATTCAAGTCAATGGGTCCGCATCCGCAGCACAGAGTGCACACGGCCAGTGCCCGTATATTGCGGACCACTATTTGCAGTCTGTAGTACAGGCACAGAGCACTTACGTTTGTGTGAATGAGCCCTTAGGCAGGATCATGACATGTGCAGGCACAAGGCACTAAACTGAGTAAGAATAGCAGCAGTCAGGATGGAAATGCACCACCTCACTTTCTCTATGAATCGGCAGTGAGTGGTGAGTTCATTGGGATGGTAAATGTCCTCCTGTTCCTGGTTGCCAACTCTGTGAGGGTGAGCAGCCAGTGGCTCCTTTTGTTTTGTGTAGGATGTGAGCAAGAAGGTTGCGGGTAGGAAAGGGTCCATGGGTAAGGGGTGCACAGAGAAAGTGATGATAAAAAACAAAAAAAAACAGTCACTTGGATAAAGCCACAGTACATAAAGCATAACCAAAACATCAAAGAAACGCTTGCCTGTCTGGGAGCTAACTGTACAAAGAGTTTTTTCTCACCTATGCTTTCAGCGGCCAAGGCCTTTGACTCGGTAGAATGGCCATATCTATTGGAAGTACTAAACTGTTTTGGCTTTGGTCCAGTGTTTGCCCAGTGGGTACTTATGCTCTACAAACACCCTAAAGCGAACATACTGGTGAACGGTTCACATTCAGGTCAGTTTAACCTTGGCAGAGGAACCAGGCAAGGGTGCCCTCTGTCACCCCTCCTGTTTGCAGTAGCAATAGAGCATTTAGTACTTAGACTTCGGCAGGATGGGTTTACAGTGGAGTTTCCCTGGGTGGCAGGGAGGACCGTGTCGGCTTATATGCCGACGACCTGATCCTTTTTATGGATAGGGCGGATCATTCGCTGCCCAGAGCGATTGAGCTAATTGAAACCTTCGGCCGCTTTTCTGGACTGCATATCAACTGGTCCAAGTTGGCTCTGATGCCCCTTAAACCTGCAGGTTGGCCTACGACATACTGTAATCTCCCAGTGGTAGACCGGTTTAAATACCTAGGAATCATAATAACCAGAGACCCTCCCTTAGCATATACATTGAACACTGAGCCTCTAGCCTCTACATTTGCTAAGAAATTTGCTGCATGGCAATCCCTCCCCATCTCAATGATGGGTCGTCAGAACCTCATAAAGATGGTCCTCCTGCCTAAGGCTCTGTATGTACTGGAGCATGTTAGCACGACCATCCCGAGACGTTCTTTGACCATCTCCACTCCATGATGTCGACCTTCATTTGGGGAAAGGCTAGAAGGAAATTGGCGCTCCATACTTTACAGAGGCCTAAACTACAGGGGCGAGCGGCACTCCCGGACTTATTCCTGTATTTCCTAGTGCGTCAGTTACGTTACCTCACGACCTGGGTATCCTCGCAATCTCTCCCCAATGCAGAATTTTATCTGCAATATTTTCTGCAGATCCATTCCTTATGGCCAGTATTGGAAGATATTAGTCTGTTCCATAGACGGGCCCTTCTATTACATAGATTGGCCCATCAGGTATGGGAAGCAGCTAAGCTCAAGTCCTATAAAGACCTGTCAGATGCAATACCCCTGTGGGAGAACCCTATGTTTTGACATGAGTCGACATGATGGAGCTGCATTGTGGAAGGAACATGGGGTACAGACCCTAGGTGACTTATATGAGGGAGGATCTATGAGGTCCTTTTCTCAACTTCAAGACAAATTTGTGATTCCGAGACATATGTTCTTCAGATACCTCCAGATTAGGTTATTCAGAATGGGTAGAATGGAGAACAGTAATTGCCTCAGATGTCACCAGGCCAATGCCAACTTCTGGCACATGATTTGGGAATGTAGACATATACAAAGATTGTGGCGAGATGTGACATCATTCCTGTCAGATCTTGTGCCAGGAACTATCCCTCTTTGTCCCAAGGTGTGTTTGCTGGGAATTGTAGACTACGAGCAGTGGTCTCATCACCACAGGATATTTTTGGAGGAAACCTTATTCCTCGCTAGGAAGTCGATAGCGCTTAGATAGATGGCCGATATAATGCCTAATCTAAATCAATGGAAACAAATAGTAAACCAGATCATACCGCTGGAAAAAGTAGTATACATACATAGGGGGTGCCCTCAGAAATTTCAGAAAGTGTGGGGGGAGTGGTGTGCGTCCACTAATACGTTAAATACTTGCTGAAGCCCCATATATGTATGTATGCCTTGAATGGAGATATGGAATACTATTGTAACCAAATGCCACTTAAGAAAGGGCCCCTGAGAAGCCACGTGTAATGATGTTCGGGAAATGTTCTAATACTTAGCAGAGACCCTGCTGCGCACAGGGAAAAACTATTAAGTACCATGTACCACGTGTTGTTTTCTTTTTTGTTTTATGTCGTTATGTTTTTTGATTTTGCTTTCTCATTTGCTGATTTTACTGTCATGTGACATAAGTCATGTACTTTACTATTGCACCATTATACTCCAATAAAACGAGTTAAAAAAAAAAATAGTTTTGCGTTAAAAAAGGCAAAATATTATAGCAGTGATAACTTTTTTTTGGCTAACAAAAAATGTTTTTTTTTATCAGCTTTCACAGCACAGAGGCTCCTTCATCAGACAGTATAGAAATGAATTTCTAATTTGTGTCTGATGAAGGAGCCTCTGTGCTCTGAAAGCTTGCTAACTGATAAAAATGTTTTTTTTTGGGGTAACCAATAAAGGTATCACTGCTATAACACTTTTGTTATTTTTAACGCAAGAATATTTAACATCACATATGTCGATTTTTCTGGCTGACACGGCACAACCTTATTTTAGCTATACGTCATTCTTTGTAATGCAAAGAGTAAAACCCACAGCAAGATCTTAGTGAAAAACGGCTGTGTGACAGACGTTTTTGTAATGGCTGTCATATGCCCATTTGAAGTCAATGGGGCTATTCACATGGCAGCTTTTAAAGGCCAGTTCAGACATGTCCTATTTTTGGCTGTTTTCACCACCAGACAGACTCCATTAAAATCAATCGGACTGTTTTTAACATAAAAAATGGGTACACTAGTGAAAATGGCCTTTTAGGGGTTAAAATAAAATGAAAAATGACCTCATCCACTTGCAAGCTCAGAGACAATTGTTTCTCTCTTGATACTGAAGGACCTGCACTCCCAGTGTGATGTCATCACCCTTGGAGCGCAGGTCCTTCTGCATTATTATGGCTGGGATATACTCTGGGAGACATTATTACTGCTGGAAGCCACTCTGGATGACATTATTACTGCTGGGATCTACTCTGGGTGACATTATTACTGCTGGGATCTACTCTGTGAGACAATATCACTGCTGGAATCTACTCTGGGAGACATTAGCACTGCTAGGAGCCACTCTGGGAGGCAATACTACTGCCAGGGGCCACTCTGAGTGACATTATTACTGCTGGGATCCACACACAATGGTTTTTGGTGCAAAGAGATAAGAACTTGGCTTGTCAGAGACATGATCCTGTCTTTATTTTGAAGTAAGACAATTCAGAACTACAGGTTATAGCTTTTTTGCAGCAACATCAACCTATTTATACAAAATAAATACCTGCATGTCTGGCACTTTCTTTTCCAAACCCATTCATTTGAATGAATTATTAAATGAGTTCATCTCGAACGGAAAATGGAAAAAAAATTCCATACTGCTGTTTTTTTATGCACAGACTTATGGTCCATGAGAAATACTGGACATTCGTGCATGTATAGAAATCAATGCAATCTGAATGAGTCCTTTTTCACACAGCCAGTGATACATTTTGTCCAGTGAGCATCTACAGTGCCTTGCAAAAGTATTCACCCCCCCTTGACTTTTTTGTATTTTGGTGCCTCACAACATGGAATTAACATGGATTGTTTGAGGATTTGCATAATTTAATTTACAGAACATGCCCACAACTTTGAAGATTTTTTTTTGTTTTTAAGCAAACAACAAATAGGGCAAAATAACAGAAAAAGTCAATGTGCATAGTTATTCACCCCCCCTAAACTCAATACTTTGTAGAGCCACCTTTTGCGGTAATCACAGCTCCAAGTTGCTTTGGATAAGTCTCTATGACCTTGCCACATCTTACCACTGGGATTTTTGCCTATTTCTCCTTGCAAAACTGCTCCAGCTCCTTCAAGTTTGATGGTTTGCACTTGTGAACAGCAATCTTTAAGTCTGACCACAGATTTTCTATTTGGTTGAGATATGGGCTTTGACTAGGCCATTCCAACATTAATTACATGGTTCCGCTTAAACCACTCAAGTGTTGCTTTAGCAGTGTGTTTGGGGTCATTGTCCTGCTGGAAGGTGAACCTCTGTCCTAGCCTCAAATCACGCACAGAGTGGTACAGATTTTGCTCAAGAATATCCCTGTATTTAGCTCCATCCATCTTTGCCTCAACTCTGACCAGTTTCCTAGTCCTGGCTGCTGAAAAACATCCCCACACCATGTTTCACTGTGGGGATGGTGTTCTTTGGGTGATGTGATGTGTTGGGTTTGCGCCAGACATAGTGTTTTCTTTGATGGCCGAAAAGTTTAATTTTAGTCTCATCAGACCAGAGCACCTTCCTCCATACATTTTGGGATTCTCCCACATGCCTTTTCGCAAACTCACAACGTGCCTTTTTGTTTTTAGCTGAAAGTGATGGCTTTCTTCTGACCACTCTGCCATAAAGCCCAACTCTATGGAACATACGGCTTATTGTCGTCCTATGTACAGATACTCCAGTCTCTGCTCTGGAACTCTTAGGTCCCTGTGCTGCCTTTCTGATTAATGCCCTCCTTGCCCGGTCCGTGAGTTTTGGTTGGCGGCCATCTCTTGGAAGGTTTGCTGTTGTGCCATGTTCTTTCCATTTGGTTATGATAGATTTGATGGTGCTCCTGGGGATCATCAAAGATTTGGATATTTTTTTATAACCTAACCCTGACTTGTACTTCTCAACAACATTGTCCTTTACTTGTTTGGAGAGTTCCTTGGTCTTCATGGCAGTGTTTGGTTAGTGATGCCTCTTGCTTAGGTGTTGCAGCCTCTGGGGCCTTTCAAAAAAGGTGTGTATATGTAATGACAGATCATGTGACTCTTAGATTGCACACAGGTAGACATCTTTCACTAATTATGTGACTTCTGAAGGTAATTGGTTGCACCAGAGCTTGTTATGGGCTTCCTAGCAAAGGGGGTGAATACATACACACATGCCAATTTTCTGTTTTCTATTTCTAAACAATAGTTTTATTTATATATTTTTCTCATTTCACTTCACCAACTAATTTAAGGCTGTAATGTAACAAAATATGAAAAAAGTCAAGGGGGGGGGGTGAATACTTTTGCAAGGCACTGTACCTACGCAGACTGGCTTCTGTCAGAGAGAGAAGGAAAGCATGCACTGCTATAGGCACCACTACACCAGGTCCTAACGCATCCAGTGTCAGGATGTAGTATATGTCATTATATGGAGGCATTTGATCTCAGATTTTTTTTTTGTGGTCTAAATTTAGGTGAAGGGGTTTGGACAGGGATTAGCAACCTCCGACACTCCAGCTGTGCTGAAACTACAAATCCTAGAATGCTTCATTAAGTTCTATGGGAATTACAAGAGCAGCCATGCAAGTGTGCAAGCTGGAAGTTGTTCGGCATGTGCCAAAGCTTGTTGACCCCTGGTCTAGGATTTAAATAAATTTGGGATTCTGGTCTGGGGTGTGATTAAGGGTTGTCGACTTCTAAAAAAATAAACATATAGACATGAGAAAAAAATGGTTGCCACCTCTGAATTCTATGGTTTCACGTATCATGACATTAAAACAAACATCTGGTCCTTAGAAGGTCTGAAAATTAGGTAAACACAACCTCAGATGAATAAAAACATATGATAAATTACTTTGCGTAATTGAACAAAAGCTAGGCCAAAATGTAGAAGCTGTGTGTGAAAAATTATGCATACCTTGTAAGAAGGAACAAGGGGCCGTCATTGCCGGAAGATACGTGTCACCGAGGTTTCTGGCCTCGGTGAGGTAAGATCCGGGTTTTTCCCTGAAGTGTCAGTTTTGCAGTTGCAGTCTGACACTTCAGCTGTTAGTATGGCTGTAAAGCCGATCTGGGCCGGTTCTTATTGGGAGCAGCCAAAGAGCAGGGTGGGTGGCTGTTCCCCACGGTTCCAGGCCAGGTTTTGGCTGGGATATAAAAACCCAGCCAGCATATTCAGCTGGTGTGGATTATCCTCCATGACAGAGAAGCTGTGGAGTCTGTGTCTTGATACACTGAGGCCATCTATTTGTAAGAGCCGCATGCTGGGGAAACAGGCCTCTAAAGCCTGCTGTGGACTGCGGGTGGAAAACTGCTGACCAGGTGAAGGCTTTTTGCACTGTGGACTTTGTGTGGTGTGAACAGGTACCAAAACTGAACACCGTTACTTTTGGCTTGTTTTTTCTTATGTGTGAATAAACACTGAACTTTGCTTTACAACCTTGTTTTTGCCTCTGTACTGCGTCCGCTTACCCTGCCTACCAGAGCGAATCCCCACGAACTTTACTACTTCCATAGGAATTACCAGGGTAGGTAGCAGCCAGGTGCCGCTAATCACAGGCCCTTGATTAATTTATTATCAGCATTGTGACCACCTCTATACTAGAAGAAGTTTTGGCAGTTTGCTGGTCCCTAGCATTCAGGAGTGTGTTAAAGGGGTTGTGAAAGGGTTTTATATTGACCTATTCTCAGAATAGGTCATCAATATCTGATCGGTGGCGGTCCAGCACCCAGTATCCCTGACAATCAGCTGTTTGAAGAGGAGACGGTTCTCCATGCAAGTGCTGCTTCTTCTTCATTACACTATACAGTACATCCAGTGAATGGAGCAAGTACTTGTAATTACGCTCTCTTCCAAGACGACGGGCAGTGTCATTTTAAAGGGATTCTGTCACCAAATACATCATTGGATACAAATTTGGAGATGTCTTTCAATTTAGGTTGTAAAATTTTCCGGCAGGCTGTCCGGGTAGAGAACAGTCTGCAGGAGTTCACCGGATCTGGAACTGCCACTTTCCAGCATTTTGGCTGAACAAATAGTTTTTGTCCTGACGAATGCCGGCATTTTTGCCAAATTAGGCTGATGGATCATCTCTGATGGAGATGTGAACGCAGCCTAACCCATTTTTCCCACGGGCTGATTTTAATTATTGTAGTGTAAAGCTGAACCTTGCTCTCCCTGTGTTCATTGGAGGCCAGCTGACAGCAGGAGAGGTAGAATACAGAGTGGGTCCAGTATGTATGTGTAGCCTACCTTCCCCAAATTCATTAGAGGCCGGTTGACACCAAAAGAGATAGCACTTAGCATAGGTTCCTATCCAAAAGAGGTTACCCTGCCATGGTGGAGGGACACAAATAATTTTAATCCAAATGTATTTGTTAAGTACCTAACATTTATTCATATAGTGAGTACAGCATTAGTTAATATAGTTTGTGTTTGTAAAATGCTGTTGCATTATGTTTAATTTTGTATTTTAAGCCATGACAACGGCCACCTGCACATTACCATTAGCTGACTATTCAGTATAGAGAGAGTATTTATTTATTTCAACCAAATGGGCCTGGTCATTGTCAGCACTACACCTGTTTTCTTGCCTTGCAGTCCACTACCAATCTAACACCAAGTGGCACTTGACCTAGTAGGAGACCTCAAATCCAGTATGTAGCCTAAAGGAAAGAAGGGTTACAACCGTTCATTCACTGCTCTCATGGCCTGGGAAAGCACTGGAGATGGAATTAGCCACCATGAGGACTACAACCACCCTCATTGCCTCAGCCACCATTCCTATCCTTTCCACCTTATGCCTTCCCCTGTGGGCCAGTGTGCTGAACCACCATGAGGACATTTGGGTAATATGTTGCATGGTCAGGCCTTTGGATTTGGTGTCAGGCTAAACCTAGGGCTGAAGTGTAGGCATTTGTGTGATTTTCACTTAAAAATGTGGTATGGAACTGAAAGGGATTTTTCATAAATCTTTTGATACATCACAGATAAGACATATATTATACAAGCCTCATCTCTTATGCATGCAGCACATCGAATTAGCACATGACACACCCTCTGCCAGTGCTGGACACAATAGCAGCATCTCTGAACAAAGGAGCTATTTAACATCTCACCTCACATACAATGAAACAAACTAAGATAGCCCATTCAACTTGTTAGCATATAGAGGGAAACCTGTTCAATGTAAAATAGCTCTTTTGCAAGTATTGTATACAGCAGATACCAGCATTGTTTAACAAAGTTTCAACTGTAATTTGGTAACATGTTCCCAGGGCCTCTTTAGAAATACCAGGATTGTTCCAATTGGATCTTGAGAAACAATATGCGCCCACCCCCAAAAAGCCCTATAAGTATGTGATGAAAAATAAAGATGTCAGATATTTAACAACCTATGTTGACTCACGGTGGTTATTTATCTCCTGATCAGACGCAAACCCGATATTCCTTGCACAGGGAAATATTCATGGGTTGGAGGTCTGATGCCTCATCTTATACCAGCATAAACCTGCCTGAAGAAAACCGCTAACAGGAACTAATGCAGGGTAATACCATAGGCTGAGCATCAACTGTCGATGGCCAGAAAAGGAGAAGGGCAACACCCAGTATTGTGTAATTTGTGCATATGGTAAAGAACACTTGTAAGGCTTATTGCATTTGGCAGCAAGCACATAAGTGTCCAGGTAAATCTATATAAAAAAAAGGCATCCACGTATGAAACCAAAAAAAGGGTTGTCCTTCTACTGTCAGAGATATAAGGATAACAGATGAATGAAAATAGCTTACTTCTATTTTGTTCCCATCTTAGGTGCCTCTAGAGAAAAAGTGGTTATGACAGAAGCTGGATCTGGGGATCTAAAATGTAAATACATCATGCACTGTAATTGTAAGCAAGATTTGGTCAACATTTATGCCCTTGTGCAGGAAATTTTACTTAAGTGTGAAAATGTGGGTCTACATTCTGTGGCCATTCCAGCCATTGGCACAGGTAAGCTTAAATGTAGTTAAAGGGGCATTTAATTCTCTGATAAACAGCAAATTTTTAAAAATACATTAGAAAATTCATCTGGAGAATGTCTATACATACAGTAGCATATTTAAACACAGTGCAGTATTTCCTGCATTTTATTATGCTGTTTCCTAGGCTCCTTCATTGGCAATGATATGCAGTATTACTGAAAGGGTGTACTCACATTGCATTTATTTCCCTCAAATTTTATGTGTAAAATTATAACAAAAGCACGGCATGACGGCACTATGTGAACACACCCAAAAAAAGCTTTTGTTTTCCACATTTTTGGACTGCTTGTTCAAAACAAACCATTGTATCTGCTGATACCACTGTGTATGTTTGAACACTGGCAGGCATCTTCCTTAAAGAATGGGTAATTTGTTTATGAGTAAAAAAAAAAAATGATTAAAAAAAATCCATGCATTTACCCACAGGTATAGGTTGCTGTTATTTTGACATTACTATTGTTGTGGTGTTAAAGATCTTGAAAGGGGTTGGATACAGTCCTATGAAAGTGAGTTTTCAAGGTAGTTTGAGCATTTTCCATTCGAACTGAATTTATTTAGTCCAGAATTGAATTTGTCAACTGTTTTGTTAAAATCAGTCTCAAAATGAATTTCTAATAATTTGCTCATCTCTAGCTTAAAGAGGTTATCCCATGAATAATGTAAATTCAAATCAGACATCATATAGTACATGACAATCTCTTACTAACAAAGCTAGAATCCTGTGCCTCACATGGATCCAGAGACCTCCCCATTTATTGCTGCACTAGATTGATATCAAGCTGACAGCTCAGGGGGAGTGTCTTTTCTGCTGCAGCTAAGGGGGCGTGTCCATGCTCTCCCTATTACAGCTCAGGAGGTAGTTGAAGGATGAAACTGAGCATGTGCGGCCATTTCAGTATGCAGGACAAAGAAATAAGAAAAAAACTGTAGGTGGCGCTATACAGATACACTTTATTGAATAACTCAGTAGCTATACAACATTTTTAATTACATTCAATTACAAAATAATTCAGATCCAGGTGCTTGTTTGTAAACTGTAGAATATTTTTTGTGGGACAATTGTTTAAAGGGAATTATCATCTTAGACATTTATAGCATATCCATGGAAACTGTCATAAATTTCTGATAGATGTGTGGGTCCATCTTCTGGGATAAATTTGAAATTCTCATACAAATGCATACACAGACACCTCTCCTATTAAAGTTCAAAGTCTTCAAGAAGAATGGACTATCAGGCAACTCCTTCTGGAATTAGGTGTTATTTGCAGAGGTGAGACCAACATAAATTAGACAAATATAGCATATCAGATATGGAAGATAAGGATAAGCCTTTAAATTTAGAATACCCTTTGTGCAATGTTAGTATTAAAAGGGAATCTGTCACCAGTTTAATGTTGCTAGGTTCTAACAGCTCCAGCACATGCCAATGAGTCCTGATAGTCCTGAGCTTCTGGTTTTCTCCACCCCTGCCACTGATTGACAGTTTTTTCTACAACTGAATTAGCAGCCGGTGGTCGGAGAAAATCAGGAGCTCATGAATATTCAGGACTCATCAGCATACACTGGAGCTGTTCAATACAATATTTTAACAAAAAGTCTAGGTAAATTAAAAAAAGTGACCCAACATTTTGCAAAGAGGATCTGTCACTAGTTTATGTTGCCCTTAGTTAGGACACCATAAGACTGGTGACAGATTATCTTTAATATTATTTTGGTGCAAAGCACACTATCACTACATTTACAGTAGGTATTAACCCGAAAAATTGTTTTGTTTTGATGTTCAGGTGCATGTAAACTAGACCCAGGGATTGTGGCCCATCATATGATGGATTGTATATTAACACTTACCAGGACTAGAAACCTTACTAGTTTGTCCTCAGTTCATCTGGTGACATTTCATCCCTCCATTTACTACATTTTTTGTGCGGAGCTGAAAAAGTTGTCCAGTCCCGTACAGGAATTATTTTGGAATCCATTGGGTGAGTTAATGATTTTTTGTATGTTTTTAATAACGTAGGCTATACAGTAATGTCAAGTGTTTCTTTTTCTTAGTATGCTATAAAACAAGAATTTTCATCTTGAAGGGAACCTGTCACAATTGAAAATTATGTCTGAACTGTAGGAAGCAGGTTATAGAGTAGAAGGAGCTGAGAAGATTGATTTATAAGTATACATATTTATATGAGAAAAAATTTCTGTATAACAGATAATTGACTTCTTTCTCTTTATGCACAGTTTTCTATAAGAAAGGCTGTCAATTACTGATTAGGACTGCCCACAGGACTCCTGAGCACATAAAGAGAAGAAATGTTAATGAACAAATTGCAAGTTATACTAAATCTTTACCATTATCCTGTTTTATGCACTCATTAACATTGGAACTGTAACACCAAGCATGAAAAGTCAGGGTATTCAGGAAATCACAGGATCGATAGACATGTTAATGATATGCAAATGAGAAAAAAATGGGAACAAAATATTCAGAACATCTTGATTTATTCAGTATAGAGTATGAGCGCTATGCGCAAAAATACATGCACTTGCACACCTTGTCATGTTAACAATGAGGAAATGAATGGTTATCTGAGGAATGTTCTGCCACGCTGAATGCACGCAAAACATCAAGATTTTCTGCTGGCAGCTCCGTTTGCAATTACCAACCAATGACGCAAAAGATGTGCTTGATAGGATACAAGTCCGGAGACTCTGCAGGCCATGGTGGCCTATTTAGGGTACACTGGCAGCTCACTACGAGTAACATGTGCCCCCACGTGGTTCTGTTGAAAAACGGTTCTTGGGGCAGTTTGGAGAAGTGGCCATACCACTGGATTCATAACCAAATAATGTAGTGCTGGGGTGTTAGTTTACCTGAAATGATGACTATAGGGGTCGGGCTACTGAACACTTTGCTACCCCACACCATAATTCCGCGAGACTGACTTGTGTGGTGTGATGCTGCCTTCTGAAGGCCCATGTGGTTTCCAGGCCAATGTCTGACTATGATGGAATCATAGACAAAAGCGATACTCATCGCTGACTCCATTCCAGTCTTGCTGTGCACCATGAAAACCTTTGAGAGCAGTGATGTGAAGTCAATCGAACACCTGTATTTGGAAATCTGGCTTGAAGCTCAGTGTCGCACAAATGCTTTCTGATGGTTTGTGTAGATACTGCTGCCCTAGGCTTAGGATGTGACGTTTCATTTCATTTGCAATACAGAATGGATCACTGTACATCAGTCTTCTAATGAGACAATTCATCTATGTAGAGGTTTGCCTCTGTGCACCTCTTGCTCTCATTCTAGTTCATTGTTCTCCCATCCATCCTGTTTTGGAACAACAAATACCCTTGAGTAGACCCCAGAGTTCTGCTGATAAAAGGGGACATGTTCCAATGCGTCTTTTCTGACAAACTGATATACAGTCAGGTCCATAAATATTGGGACATCGACACAATTGTAACATTTTTGGCTCTATACACCACCACAATGGATTTGAAATGAAACAAACAAGATGTGATTTAACTGCAGACTATCAGTTTTAATTTGAGGCTATTTACATCCAAATCAGGTGAACGGTGTAGGAATTACAACAGTTTGCATATGTGCCTTCTTGACAGAAGTTCAGGTTTGGGTTAGTTGTAGTGTAGATTGTATTATTTTCCCTTATAACATGGTTATAAGGGAAAATAATAGCATTCTGAATACAGAATGCTTAGTAAAATAGCGCTGGAGGGGTTAAAAAAAATAAATAAAAATTAACTCACCTTCTCCTCTTGTTTGCGAAGTTCCCGGTATGATGAGTTGTGGGCTAAAGGACCTTTGGTGACGTCAGATCACATGCTCCAATCACATGGTACATCACCACGGTGATGGACCATGTGATTGGAGCATGTGATCTGACGTCACCAAAGGTCCTTTAGCCCACAACTCATCATTAAGTAAAGAAGAGACCGGAAACTTCGAGATCAAGAGGAGAAGGTGAGTTAATTTGTTTAGTTTTTTAACCCCTCCAGCGCTATTGTACTAAGCATTCTGTATTCAGTATGCTATTATTTTCCCTTATAACCATGTTATAAGGGAAAATAATACAGTGAATAGACTGTCACCTAGCAACCATGCGTGAAAATGGCACCGCATCCGCACTTGCTTGCGGATGCTTGCGATTTTCACGCAACCCCATTCACTTCTATGGGGCCTGCGTTGCGTGAAAAACGCAGAATATAGAGCATGCTGCGATTTTCACGCAGCGCACAAGTGATGCGTGAAAATCATCGCTTATCTGAACAGCCCCATAGAAATGAATGGGTCAGGATTCAGTGCGGGTGCAATGCGTTCACCTACCACATTGCACCCGCGCGGAAATCTCGCCCGTGTGAACGCAGCCTTAAGGATATTATCCAGTTGAGGACCAAATAGGCTACTAGGATGAATAGAAGGGATGGAACAAAAAATTTTTTTTAGAAGGCACGTTGCCAGACCATGCTTTCATCCATAGGGCTCTGCACTAGAAAAAGTCAAGTTTTTTGAAGCAAGCTGTAGAATATCCATGGGGAAATCAAGAATGAATTCAGAAGCTAACTTAATGTTCACATTAATTAACATTTTTTCTGTAGACACCCCTTCTTGAAGTTCATTAGAAAGCTCACTAAGCCATTTTCTCACAGCCCTGGCAATGGGAATAGAGGATAAAGCTGCTCTACAAGAAGCTGCTGCTGAATAATAACTGCACTAAGAAGACATTCCACTTTGCGATCCACTTGATCTTTCAACAAAGTTGTCTCATCAGATTCTCAATCGTCCATTAATTTGGGATCTAAACGGTACAAACATCTAAACCGGAGGTCTAAAATGGGCTTCTTCTCTGGCTTAGACCAATGAAGCTGAAAAAAGTCCTTCAATAATTGGTGTTCTGGAAGAAATCTGCCTGACTTCTTTAGAAGACAACACACAATCCTTAACTGCCTTCAATAATACATTAAATGTATCCTTGTTAAACAGAAAGTAATCTTCTGAAACCCCTAGGTCAGAATCCTCAGAGTCTGAAATACATTCTCCTTCCGATAACTCATTAGACTCAAAAGAGTTTTGAGATCAGACCTTCTCCATTAGTTCTGAGCTTACTCTACCTAAACAATTCATTCTTAATTTCCTGGAAGGATTCTAACAGGTGAGCCTTAAACCAGGTGACAAACTGATCAGCTTGCTGTTGAACACCAGACACTTCAGTAAGCTAACAGTTTATACAAACATCTGACTCAGAAATAGGCTGGCTGCAGCGATTGAATAACGTGTGCCTAGGTTTTCTGGTCCTCTTCTCTCCATGCCACTAAGAAGCAGACATCTAGAAGAGAAAGACAAGAAGACATGAGGACTTGCAGAAAGACAAACAATGTGGGAGAATGGGACCCTGCATAGCCTACCTTGATCATTGAGCAGAGGTGTGAGCCTCGCAAGTACCAGCCACAGCAGAGATCCCACTCTGATTTTAAAGTTCATGTGAAGCTTTGAAAATCATACTCATGCGCACCAATGTCGCAGCCTGTAACTGTCCAGTAATCCAATACACGGCAGCTCTGGTAGGCACAGACACACTCTCCTAACCTGTAGGGGCAAATGTCACGATAGGTTCGACCAGCACAAGCTGGATTATATAGCAAACTTGACTCGCAGCCAATACAAGGTGAGGAGGTGCAAACAATAGAGCACAGCACTGAAGGAGTTAATGAACACAGACTTCTAGATGGTGTGGTCATTCCCAGGGAAGTCTGAATAGCATGACACCTGGTAATGAAGGCTTTACGGTCAAACCATGTTTGTCAGTAACACCAGTGGGGGCAATCTGATCACTTTGCAATGTGGTGCAATCCTCAAGAGGATGTGCATAAATATGAGTAAGGCCTCATGCACACGAACGTATTTTGTTTCCGTGTCCGTTCCATTTTTTTTGCGGATAGGATGCAGACACATTCATTTCAATGGGTCCGCAAAAAATGCAGACAGCACACCGTGTGCTATCCGCATCCATATGTCGGTTCCGTAGCCCCGGAAAAAAAATAGAACATGTCCTATTCTTGTCCGTTTTAGGCATTGTTACAATGGATCCACAAAAAAACGGATGGCATCAGTTTTTTTTTTGCGGATCCGCAATTTGCAGATCCCAAAACACATACGGTCATGTGCATGTAGCCTAAGGCTACTGATGCGTACAGCTACATGCACACGACCGTATGTGTTTTTCGGTCAGCAAATCCGCATCACATCCGGTTTTTTTTTTGCGGATCCATTGTATATGCCTATCCCTGTCTGCAAAACGGACAAGAATAGGACATGCTCTACTTTTTTTTTTGTGGAATGGAACCACGGACAATGGACGCTAAAAACAAACGGTTGACTATCCGCATTTTTTAACAGCTCCATAGAAATGAATGGGTCCGCATCCTATCCGCAAAAACAGAACGGACGTGGAAACAAAATACGTTTGTGTGCATATAGCCTTAGTCTGATTCCTGATGTTGAAATTAACCTCAGTATCCCACCTCCACATTCAGGTTTCAAGTCATATGTGGAGGTGCCATGGTTCCCAGGGTACCTGCACATGGTGCAGATTGGTATGCAAAAAATCTGCATGAAATCTGCACAAAAAACGCACATAAAACTCTATTTATTGCGTTTTTGTGAGTTTTTATGCGTTTTCTTTGTGTGATTTTTCATGCAGATTTTCTGTTTACGTTAGCAACCTCAAGGAAGTAAATAGGGAAAACCACTCTACAGAAGGTGCGGGATTGCACAAAAAAAATTGGGATGCTGACGATTCTAAAATTCACACAACAGGTGTTCCTTCCACACAGAAGAAAAAAGCAAAGTGTACATGAGATTTATCTAATCTCATTCACTTTGCTGGTACTGTATTGCTGCCGTTATTCCTCGCAGTAAAATGGCATATCATCCCCAGTATGCAAATCTCCATGTCTTTTTTGTGCGGATTTCTTTGCGTTTCTGCACCAAAAAATGCATGTGTTGCTTGCAGTTTTTGGTGTGAATTTGATCCGGTTTTGCCACAATCCTGCATGGCATCATTACTAATCACTGATCCACCATGACGCTCATGTGCCCCTTAATTTTTGTCTTTTCCTTGTAGACTTGCTGACTTCACGATTAAAGTATCATTGGCTTCCAGAAAATGAAGGAATTAAAGACCTTCCTGCTCTACGGCAGCCACTTCTGCCTCCAACAACACAGTTGGTCGTTGTCACAGACAAAAAGGATAAAGTGAATGAAATCAAGTGTTCTCTTCTGAAAGGTTTTGAAAATGCAGTAAAATACAGAGAGGAGAAAATAGAGCAATCATTACTGCAAACATTTTCGGTGGAGGAAATTGAGATGATTTTCTCTGTACTGAATGATGACACTGACGTTGGCATGATACTGGATCGGTTGAATAACTGCATCATTATTGAAGGTTGTGAACAGGATGTTATTGAAGTGGCTATGAAAGTCCATACCAATCTCATGACTGTTGTAACAGCAAGACTTCAGATGGTAACAAAGGAGAGAGCAGGGCTATTGGTGCAGTGGGGGTATTCTGATGGTACAGATTCAAACCCTTTCACAGTGGAGGCCAGTCAGTTACTTGAAGATAGCTACCTGGCCGGGAAACGTGATGTTGTAATAGTCAAACTTGGAAATGGGGTGAAAGCTGTTGTTAACCTGCAAACTATGAAAGCAGTACTTGATGAAGCAATCAAAAGGAAGGTGAAAGTTCTAAGACGAGACTTGAAAGAAGGTATGCACATACAATGTACTACTCCTCCTCATCTCAGTGACTATATATGTGCACATATTGTGTTATTACAGAAACCAAATTATGATCTGAAGTTACCCACGTCCAGAGGTTGATGCAAGTCAACTGGAAGTTATGAAACACAATACATTCATTTGAATGGGAATGAGCAGCACAAATGCCCTGTGACTAATGGATGTGATATCACAAACTGGCCACAACGCTATATACCATACAGTAGATAGATACATAGAAAATGCCAAGACACAATTGCCTCCACACAGTAGTTATGCCCACTTAGTGCCCTCACACTGTAGTTATGTCCTGTTAGTGCCCCCACACACAGTAGTCAGGCCCCTTTGCTGACTCCACAGTTGTTATGCCCCTTAGTCCAACTATACTGGAGTTTTGTCTCCTTAGTGCCTCCACACAGTAGTTATGCCCCTTAGCACCCCTACACTGTAGTTATGCCC
The DNA here is from genome assembly GCF_905171765.1 of Bufo bufo. NCBI lineage: Eukaryota > Metazoa > Chordata > Amphibia > Anura > Bufonidae > Bufo > Bufo bufo. The sequence continues at coordinate 456,219,254 of NC_053390.1, forward strand.
CCTTAGCAGCCCCACACCGAAGTTATTCCCCCTTAGCACCCCAACACTGTATTTATGCCCCCTAAGTGTCCCCACACAGTAGTTATACCCACTAAGTGCCCCCACATAAAGTAGTTATGCCCCACACAAAGTAGAATACTTCCTTAGTCCCATAGTGCCCCCTCTCAATAGTGCATACCTTAGAATAGTAAAGCCCCCTTACAGCAGTGAAACCTTTACTGTTAATAAAAAAAACACCACCCACCTAGTTCTGTTCTCCCACCATCACGCCTGACTTCATCATACCTGCTGAACTGAGAACAAGAGCGCACAGACTGGGAATTATCATAATTTCCTGGCCTGTGCTCTCTCCTACTCACTTCAATTCGCCTGCTGTGGGGAAGAGCACAGACTGGGGACTGGTGAAGCAGGGAGCTGACAGCTCCCTGCTTCACCATTACATTCAACTGTATCTGTGTCCTCAGGACACAAAGACAGTTGAATGCGGGACATGCCACACCCATCCTGGGACTATGGGACAGCTATCAAAATCGTGGACTGTCCCACTGGATCTGGGACTCTTGGGAGGTATGCATTGTAATGAAGTTTCGCTCCAGAATGGTTTAACCTGGAACTGTAGTAGAATGACCATACAATCTGCCACAGCTGGGGATCAGTGAGGTAACATTGTTTTAACCCATTTTGGCCTTTAAAAAAAATAGTTTTCCTTGTTAAACCACTTTTATGGAGAGCTTGCAGAATAATTTGTTAATAAAGTTCCTAGTGGAATTAAACATTGTCACATTTCATAGTTTTAATCTGATATTGGTTGTATATTAAATGTACTATTATTTTCCAGAAACTCAATGTCCTCTCCACTGGGATAGTATGAATGCACTCTTGATGCTGGTAGAACTGGATCCTCACTCTGAGGAATATGAAACAGTTAAATCCAATTTCAATAAAACTGTCAACTGTCTTATTAAGAAGGTAAAATGATCACTTTTAGAATGCTGTAAATAATTAAGTATAGTAATGTGAAAATTACAATTTATTTCCAAACAGCTCGAATTTGCAGATTTTCTTTTTACATCCGAAGAAAATATTTCTAATACATGGTGGTAAAGGGTTAATAAGATGGGCCTATTTTTACACATCATAGAACTTTTGGTTAAAAGAAATCTGTCAGTAGTTGTGACCATGCTGAACTGCTGACAGCGCTCAGGGCTGAGGAAAGCAGGAAAAACATACCTTTTGCAACGCTGTTATTATCAGGTGTAGTGTGAAAATGAATTTTTATTCTGCCAGATTTTGCTCCTGCAGGGGCACTGGAGGTGGAGCGTCACTGTGAAGAGCTCTCTGCATTGAATAACCACTCTACACCGAGTGACAACTGTAGTGATCTTCTGGTTGGATTCTACAGCTGTCACTCAAAGAAGGGACTGCGAAGTAGCTCAGTTCAGAGGGCATGTCACAACGTAGCTTCGCCTCCGCCCCAGAGAACTTGCAGGAGCAGAATCTGCCAGAATAAGAATTTATATCCACCCTACTTCTGATAATAAAACCTCCACAAAATGTATATTTGTGCTACTTTCCCCAGCCCCTGTGTAGCACTGTGATCAGTTTAGCATGGTCCCAGACAGACAATGCCGACAAACTGCCTTTAACTTATTTTTTTTTTTCATATTTATTTCTTCACAGATTGAAAGAATCCAGAACACATATCAATACACAGCATACATACTGAGGAAACGCTACATTACAGAGAAAAATGGTCCATCCAATGTAAATGAGAAAAATCTTTTCCATGGCACGGCACCCCAAAACTGTCATTCAATCAACTACAGTGGATTTAATAGAAGCTTTGCTGGACACAATGGTAAAATGTTTAAACCATCACAAAACTTATTTAGTATATGTAATTCATTTTGCTTGTGTCATAAATACAGTATAGATGAACACAACCTAGGTAAAAAGCTGGTCACACAATAAATATCAATGGCGCCCAAAATATGGAATCTAAATAAATTGAATATTGGAATGCCTTAAAATGTATCTTTTTAATAGTACCGTTTAAAATAATAGGCCCAACAATAATGGAAGTAAACAATTACCTCGCTTGGAGGTTGCACACAACTGCCAACCAAAGATGAACTGGTAGGGAGAGTAAAATGCAGCCAGGAGGTGTGTTCACTGGCTCACTCAGAGGGTGACTTAGGAAGAAAACAGGGATAGATGATAAGAGGGAGACAGATGCTGGGTCTCTTCCCCTAAAACTATCCCTGTATCCTAACTAAAAACGTGGACCCTCTCTGACTGTCCCTAGATAGCCCTCAGACCTATCCGTTGACTGCCCAGCTTCGTCGGAAGCAAAAAAGACCAGTCACTTGCTAGGGCAGGCAGACAGATGAAAAATAATAAACAATGTCCCTACGCGTTTCACTGGCGGATACCAGATCATCTGGGGACCAAACAATGCCAGGATCGCAGGCAGACAGTAACAAACAATAGGTGCCTGTCACAGCCTAGATTATAGGCTATGGCAATTAATAAGACAGTCCTATCGATGTATCAGGATGTACTTAGCTTGCCAGGTAGTATGCTTGCGTCCTCGGTCCGCACCTCTCCTGCGTATGGCAGTGGGAGCGGGTTACTAGCGCTGGCATCCTTTTTAAACCTAGCGCGTCACATATGCTCCTCCCCCCGCATCACATGATCCGTCACGTGACGCATGACGAATGCCATCACGTCACTATCGGGAATCACATGATCGGGTGCGGCAGAAAGCCGTCCATTCTATTGCGGCCATATCTCTTCAATATCTGATAGGTCCAGCAGTACAGGGGAGCGGATGCCAAGGTAAACTGATGGCGATGTGGAGGTGGGCTAATTACACTCCCCACCAGTTACCTAGTATTCCGGCTAGAATAGCCAAATAGAGGTGCGTCGCTTCGTACTGTCACAAGAGGCGCTACCTGGGGTATTTAAATAGCAACTTTAAATGGTCAAAGACTGGATTGGTACATATCAATGGTGTAAAGTTGATGCATATTGATAGATGAATATAATCGCCCCATACATATAGATCTTACATGTCAGGGGACTAAACGGACAGTATATCTATCGGTGAACAAAAGTGATCACCGAAAGAAATAAATCCCATGTGAATTAATGCGAGGGCAAGGGAAAAGAAGAAGAGGGGGGGGGGGGGGGTGAGAAATCCTGGGGACTGGAAATCCCATATGGACAGGTAAGTTTGAGCCAGGGTATGTCGCTATAAAATGAACAACAACATAAAACCTTTATGGCCCCTGTAAAGGTTCAAATAAAGGGCACACAAAAATATATATAAATATACCTAAGCCCATAAATGGTCCAATGGAGCTATTGTTTCAAGGAAACTATAGACGGTGTATATATCCTATCCGAATGGGGCATATTGTGGCAAGAAAACTGGGTATATGACAGGTGTATTAACCCTGTCAAGAAGATTAATTCATGACAGTTGTGGATATGCAGGTGAGTGTACTGAATAGGTAGGTTCACCCCAACGTCAGTGGGTGAATCTAGTGTCCTAAATCAGTGGGTGGATCTTGCCTCCTCAATGAAGCAGCTAAATGAAAGCTGCTCATTAAGGCCGGTAGGATTAGAAGTTTTAAGCACAAATATCCACCACGTCTCACGCTGCAATATCCTCCTGTCCCAGTTACCCCCTCTCTTCAAGGGAGGGATTGATTCAATGCCCATAAAGGTAATACCCTTATAGTTTCCATTGTGGCTGGTTTCAATATGTTTGGCTAATGGGGTGTCTCTTTTGTGCCTGATGTCTCCAAGATGTTCCCCCACCCTCCTTCGAAATTCCTGTGTGGTTTTGACCACGTATTCCATACCACAATGACATGTGGCTCTATAAATTACTCCTTTGGATCTACAATTTAAAAATCCCTTGATGGAATAACTGTTGCCGGTTACATTACTTTGGAATTCACATCCTTTATTGATAAAGGGGCACGCGACGCATCCACTGCAGCGAAAGCAACCCGCAGGCGGTTTGAGCCATCCACCTGACCGGTCGTTGGTCTCGCTGAAGTGGCTGCGTACTAGGCGGTCACGTATAGAACGACCCCTACGATACGTGATATTAACAGTGGATGCAACAACATCCTTAATATCTGGATCAAGCAAAAGGATGTTCCAGTGTTTGGATAAGACCTCCCGTACCTCTTTTGCGGCCCCATCAAAGGTGCCAATTAGGCGAATCTGTTTTTCCTCTTTCTCTATTTTATTGGGATGTAATAATTCTGTTCGATTTTTTGAGCAGGCCCTCTGATATGCTGTTCTAAGAGTCGATTCGGGGTAGCCTTTTGCCCTAAACCGGATAGGTCTGAGGGCCATCTAGGGACAGTCAGAGAGGGTCCACGTTTTTAGTTAGGATACAGGGATACTTTTAGGGGAAGAGACCCAGCATCTGTCTCCCTCTTATTATCCATCCCTGTTTTCTTCCTAAGTCACCCTCTGAGTGAGCCAGTGAACACACCTCCTGGCTGGATTTTACTCTCCCTACCAGTTCATCTTTGGTTGGCAGTTGTGTGCAACCTCCAAGCGAGGTAATTGTTATAATCCATTATTGTTGGGCCTATTATTTTAAACGGTCATAAATACAGTGCAAATTGTCTATTTAGACAGTAGCAGGGTTGGTTTACATAAAGCACAAGCTAAATTTATAAAAGGACAGCACGCAGGAAAGGTCTGCTGAAGAGTATCAGCCATGTTCTTAAATTAAAAGGGTTTTCTAGTACCATCGATATCTGATTGGCCAGGGTCTGACACCCCACACCCCTCCTTATCAGCTGTTTGGGAGCATCTCTTCTGCCATTGTGTAGTGGACTGAGCTAGTTACTACAGAGCTGCTCTCACTGAAGTACCAATCATCAGGGGTGCAGGGTGACGGGCCCTCACGGATCACAAATTGTTAGACCTAGAAATGGATGATAAACAAAAGAAAATCATATTCACAGTGTTTGCCTGTCTGCAGGATTTTGCGCTTGTCCCTAAAACAAGTTTGCTCAATTTTTAGAGAATGCAGGTGTTAAATTAACTCTAAAAAACAAAACAAGTATTGTGTGCCATTTTATTTACCATCACTCTGATGTTGGGGCAAAAAAAAAACGACATTACCACCGCATGTAATTAAACCCTTATACTTTGTACTATTTTGTATCTTATTGTAATAAAAAAAATTGAGGGGGAGAAAGTAAGTCAGTGTAAACTTAGACAGACAGACTTAAGGCACATGCACACGACCATATGTATTTTGCTGTCCACAAAACACAGATCCGCAAAAAAAGTGTGACATTCGTGTTGCATCCATTTTTATTTGTAGATGCATTGTAACAATGGGACATGTTCTATTTTTTTGTGGAATGGACTTACGGACATACTGAAACAAAATGCACACGGAGTCATTTCAGTTTTTTTGCTGACCCATTGACGTGGATGGTTCGGCATACGGGCTGCAAAGAAAACGGAACGGACAAGGAAATAAAATACGGTCATGTGCATGAGCCCTTAAACTGTGCCAAATTTGACTGATGCTGGATGATAAATCTGGTGCACTTTTAGACTGTAGTCTAACTTTACACCATCTTTTAAAAATTTTGATGCTATTTTTGCCAACATTTAAGCCACTCCAAAGATCTAGAGATGATAAAATTCAGCTGACGCCCCAGAGCATTGTTGGTCATTCTACTAGCTCACTATCTGCTGTGTAATTCACATTCCAAGCCCTTCTTGGCAAAGCAGTCATACTGCTTTCTTCCCAGAGACTTGCACAGTTTCGGCAGGCGATCTCTTTCTTAAGATGCTCACAGGCTTGTGTCACAGTTTTCAACCTCAGGTCACCATCACTCTGTGACAGCCTCAAGTCCCTCCTGTGTCTTCCTCAGAAGAGCAAGCTGACCTCTTTAGTAACCAGATCCCAGCCTATTCTTCACACAAATCCATTCAGGTCTAGCACCCCAAGCAGATTACCTGGACTTTCCTAATGGCGTCAAACTTCTTCCTTGGATGGGCCCTCTTCTGTTCCTTTCTGACAGCATGGTGGTGTAGTGTATTGGCATTGCTACGCTTCGTCCCCAGCCAGCACCAGGTTCTTCCTGGCCATACCTCTCCTGTCACCCATGGGATTGTCATTCCTTGGTACAGTCACAGCACCACACATGCAATAGTGCCATAGGGCACTGCAGCTTGCACCCAGTTGACCTGAAAAAAATAACAATATATACAGTGTGGCATAACATATATACACATAGTACAAATAAAAAAACATCTGTGCAGTCTTTCAGCAAAAGATTTAGCACATTTATTAAGATCAGCGTTTTAGATGCCAGTCTTAATAAAGGCCCTGTGATGGCGATGAATCAGCCGAAGTTATGAAGAGACGCTGGCCTCTCCATAACTTCGGCACATCCAGCTCCAGTTCTAAATGTAAGAACGCTTTCAAGCTGTCTTACATTTAGACCATTTTCTATGCCTAAAACAGGAGTAGAAAATTATGAATGAGACGGGCCTGCTGGCTGTCCCCTTCCTGCCCACGCCACTCCCACAATTATAGACCTGGCATGAGCAGGGCGAAGTCTCAGATAGTGGCGCACCTAACCATTGCGCCACCATCTGCGCCTGAAGTACGCCTAATTTAGGCATATTTCAGTATAGTAAATGACCCCCTTAGTCCTCTGGTAAGAACAGGCAGCCAAGAGATGATGCATGAGCTGTCCATTAGCTTTACTTGGAATGCTCAGTTCACCACTCTTACAAAAAGATGCAAAAGAACAGAAAATTGATATGATTGCTGATGTTTCAGGGGGTAACAATGTTTTGAACTTTTAACCTTCAGACTACCATTATTTTATAGACAATCATCTTGGCTATGTCATACATAAACTTGACTTACAACTATTTAGCATATGATTAGTTATGCAGATTTTTGTCATGTAACTGCATTGTTACTGTTTTGCTCCTAAAATTCTAAATTTTTATTTTTATTATTTTGTTAGTATTTTGTAAATCCACCTTTGGCTTTCAACGCTGCATGAATCCTTCTGGGCATGCTCTCGATAAGATTCAAACATGTCTCTACCAAAATCTGTTTCAAGGTTTCCTCTACACATTCCCAATGTTGTTGCATATTGGTCGACTCACTTAGGTGCAAATACAGCTTTTTCTTCAACTCTACCCACAAGTGTTCAATTGGGTTGAGGTCTGCGGACTGTGGGGGCAAGTCCAGCACCTCTACTTCATTGTCATTGAACCATTTCTTTGCCAATCTCGATGTATGCTTCGGGTCATTGTCCTTCTGAAACACTATGTCGTCCTTTTCATACCCATAGTAACTCGTCTTGTAGGATACTCACATATAGCTCAGCATTGAGACCACCATTGATCCTGGTCAAGTATCCAACGCCTTCGGCTGTGAAACAACCCCATATCATCAGGCTTCCTACACTAAACTTGGCAGTTCCTTTAATTTCTGCATCAGTTAGCCCCTTTTCCCTTGTTTCTTCCAGACCCATTTTCACCCATCAGATCTCAGTCTATTGACATTTGTCTCATGGCTCCAAAACACCTGTTTCCAATCTTCTACTGTCCACTGGTCGTACTTTTTTGCAAACTTGAGCTGACTGTTCTTATGACGATATTAAAGTGAAGGTTTCTTCATCTTTTTTTTTTGGGCCACCATTCCAGACTTGTGTAATGCACGTCACACGGTGCTTGCATGGATGTCTGTGATCTCACTATTATGAGGCATACAAGCTACCTCCACTGACGTGTTTGTTGCGTCAGAACTGATTGACCATGTGATGAGTCGATTTGTTGACTCCGATATCTTGCCTGGACGTCCTCCTCTTGGCTTTGGAATGGATGGACTGACTTCATTCCGTATTCTTCCAACTGTCATGGCTTACATGATGCAGTTTGGCAATTTTCTTGGGAAATCTTCATGGCTGCTCCTCGATTCGAACCAGTGACCTTTTGCTTGAAAATCAACCTTATAACACACTGAGCTATTAGGGAATATGAGGACAGGTTGTAATTTGTAGTATACAAGAAGAAAAAGATTGTTCCACCACCAGAAGAAAAACAGTAACAATGCAGTCACATGACAAGAACCTGCATAATTTATCATATGCTAAATACATGCAAGTCCAATTTATGTATGAGATAGCCAATATGATTGTCTATAAAATGATGGTAATCTCACGTTTGAAGCTGTAGTGGATGGTGAGATATGGAGCCTGAAAGTCAAAAGTCCAAAACATTGTTACCCTTTTGCTCTTCAGTGTATGTTGCTACAACCCCTTTAGTGTATTTTAGGAAAAATAATTCTATTACAATCAAAGTCTAAAAGCAAGCCTTAAGAAATAAAGCATCATTATTATTTATTAATCTAGCTACTCGATAATTTATCCATAGTGCTTTACAGTATATTGTATTTACATTCTGCACAGTAATATGGTTATAACAAGCAAACACTTTCAAACTCATAGTTTTGAAAAGCAAACTCGTTTTAGACACTAGATGGCATAGGAAATTCACATATAAACTTCAGAAACCTCATAACATGTTCACGAAATTGTGAAGAAATCTTAAGATGAAATAACACCATTCACCTGTTACTTTTCCAGGTACAGACCTGACATATAAAGACCAGGCTTTGTTAATGTGGATGTGAAGGAAATGCATTATTTTACATCACTGCTGAGGTGGAAGCATTGTATTAGTAAGCTGTTTGATAATGCTTTTGTTCTTTACAGCGGCTTCATTTGGTAATGGAGTATATTTTGCTGAGAATGCCAGCTACTCAGCTAATCAGACCTATTCTCCTCCGGACCCGAACACTGGAGAGAGGTTTATATACCAAGTGAAGGTACTAGTTGGTCGTCACACCAAAGGACAACAAGGAATGAAACACCCACCTAGCAGAACAGAAAATGATCCATTTGACTACTATGATAGTTTAACGGATAAAGATACCAATCCATCCATGTTTGTTGTGTTTCACGATGACCAAGCATACCCTGAATACCTAATTACCTTCACATAATTCCTACATTCTTGGTTGAAACTCAGAAGTATGATTGTAACGAGCCCCTTCGCTTGCTCTGTTTCGCTCTCCCGACACTCCCCAGACTTCAGACCGCAATGTCTGATTGTTCAGTCATTCGGTAATCTGAGATTCGAACTACAGCTATGTGCCATTCAAATACAGTGGTATTCGCTCAGCACAAACACCAGGCAGGCTGTATGTAAGTTCAAACAGGAATCTCTCATTTATTGAATGCACACAAACCACTTTTATACACAACAGTTTGAACACCCCGCCCAAACAACCACTTCCTAGTCCTCACTCAGGTCCTCTTGGCCATGCAAATAAGGACTTGAAACAGGGTAAGCAGGGATTGGTCCGATAGCTTGACTGGGCGGGCGGATGTGTATGGCTATGCAGAGAAGTCCTAGGAGATAATTAAGTTACCTAAGCAAACAAACAGAACAATGCCTTCCTTCCAGAACACAGAGCCGTTTGGAGGGGATTATCCTAAAGACAACTGAGAACAATGAAACAACCACAGAGTGATTCGATCCAAAGACAGGGTGGAGGACCCACCACTGTGTAATATAATCAAGTAAACATGGTTCAGTATTCCAAGGACCATGACAATGATATATGTATGCATCATTGCACTTTTCAATCAGAATATACTATACTTGACCCTATGACAATATAGAGTATATCACAGCTATAGTAAAGCATAATATGCTTCTTCTTCTCACTATCCATGAATATACTGAAGTTATTATTGACAGCAATAAAGTATTTACTCTGAACTAGAGTCATCTTTTTCTGAATATGTACTGGGTTTGTGTGTGCAGTTTTTCACCATTAGGGCTTATGCGCACAGCCCAATAACATGGATCTTAAATGAGGTGTCCATACTTTATCGCCAGTTCTACATAAAAGCACACAAAGTACTCTGAAGGGCCCTTTACAGGGGCAGAGAATCCTAAAGATAATCGCTAATGAGCATTCATAGGAATGCTTGTTAGCTATTATCTGGCAGTGCAAATGTACGGCTGATTACACAATGAATGAGCGAAATAAAAAAATTAATAAAGTAAAAAAGAAAAAAAACTCCCCTTTCCCCCTATTTTATAATAAAAAACTGAAAACAAAAAACAAAATCAACACATATTAGGTATCGCCGAGTCCGTAATGACCGGCTCTATAAATATATCACATGATCCACCCTGTCCGATAAACACCATCAAAAAAATAAAATAAAAACAGTGTAAAAAAAAGCGAAATGCTCGTTCATCAGGGAATTCAGTTGTTTGTGCGAACACAAAAATTGGCGTTTGCCTACAGAAGACTGTCCTGATCTGCTGCCAGCAAACAACGAGTCAGTATGAGGACGAGCGATGGCATTAGTGATCGCTACTCATCATACTATGAAGGAGATCACTGCATATAATAGCAGCTCTCTCCTCCACCAGCGATCAGAAGATTATCGGGAGGGAACGCCTCTGTCGTCCCGTGTAAAGGGACCTTTAGAATGCAAATGATGATGTGTCCTAGAGACTGGAGACTTCTCTTTCCCAGGATGCCTTGCAATAACCCAAAATGCATTGCATTACCCACTAAACACTCCTGAGATACCATGACTGAGGCAGAAGTGATCTCTAATGATTTTCTAACCCTGCTGGGAAGAACACTAAGGCCCCTTTCACACGGGCGAGTATTCCGCGCGGATGCGATGCGTGAGGTGAACGCATTGCACCCGCACTGAATACCGACCCATTCATTTCTATGGGGCTGTTCACATGAGCGGTGATTTTCACGCATCACTTGTGCGTTGCGTGAAAATCGCAGCATGCTCTATATTCTGCGTTTTTCACGCAACGCAGGCCCCATAGAAGTGAATGGGGCTGCGTGAAAATCGCAAACATCCGCAAGCAAGTGCGGATGCGATGCGATTTTCACGCACGGTTGCTAGGAGACGATCGGGATGGAGACCCGATCATTATTATTTTCCCTTATAACATGGTTATAAGGGAAAATAATAGCATTCTGAATACAGAATGCATAGTACAATAGCGCTGGAGGGGTTAAAAAAATAATAATAATAATTTAACTTGCCTTAGTCCACTTGATCGCGCAGAACGGCATCTCCTTCTGTCTCCTTTTCTGAACAGGACCTGTGGTGAGCATTAATTACATGTAAAGGACCTTTGGTGACGTCACTCCGGTCATCACATGATCCATCACATGATCTTTTACCATGGTGATGGATCATGTGATGGCCGGAGTGACGTCACCAAAGGTCCTTTACCTGTAATTAATGCTCACCACAGGTCCTGTTCAGCAAAGGAGATGCCAGGCTACGCGATCAAGTGGACTAAGGTGAGTTAAATTATTATTTATTTATTTTTAACCCCTCCAGTGCTAGTTTACTATGCAGTCTGTATTCAGAATGCTATTATTTTCCCTTATAACTATGTTATAAGGGGAAATAATACAATCTACAGAACACCGATCCCAAGCCCGAACTTCTGTGAAGAAGTTCGGGTTTGGGTACCAAACATGCGCGATTTTTCTCACGCGAGTGCAAAATGCATTACATTATCGTGGGTGTTCCCGCAACGCACACGCACATTTTCCCGCAACGATTGTGTGAACCCAGCCTTAGGGTTCATGGACGCTACTGTATTTTTCTTCATTTCTATGTGGCTATGTACATGTCTTTTTTTATTTTATTTTAAACATGGTCATGTGCATGAGGCCTAATGCATGTAACTAAGCAAGCCCAAATCACTCTCCTTAAAAGCTAATCTCTAGAACTGCTTATTAACAGAAAAAAAAAAATGAAATAAAAAGTGCAAAAGTTCCACATAGTAAATGTGCCATAATCCAGGTCTAATCTCACTTTTAGCTTTTAAATATAGACCACTGTGAAAGGAGGTGAGCATCATGAAATGCCGCAAAAATGTTGCAGGTGCCATGGAAATGTTGCAGTTGTCATGGCATGCAGGTGAATCACTGTGGCACAGTCAATAGTTCTATGTATACAGGGTGGGCCATTTATATGGAAACACCTTAATAAAATGGGAATGGTTGGTGATATTAACTTCCTGTTTGTGGCACATTAGTATATGTGAGGGGGAAACTTTTCAAGATGGGTGGTGACCATGGCGGCCATTTTGAAGTCGGCCATTTTGAATCCAACTTTTGTTTTTTCAATAGGAAGAGGGTCATGTGACACATCAAACTTATTGGGAATTTCACAAAAAAAACAATGGTGTGCTTGGTTTTAACGTAACTTTATTCTTTCATGAGTTATTTACAAGTTTCTGACCACTTATAAAATGTGTTCAATGTGCTGCTCATTGTGTTGGATTGTCAATGCAACCCTCTTATCCCACTCTTCACACACTGATAGCAACACCGCAGGAGAAATGCTAGCACAGGCTTCCAGTATCCGCAGTTTCAGGTGCTGCACATCTCGTATCTTCACAGCATAGACAATTGCCTTCAGATGACCCCAAAGATAAAAGTCTAAGGGGGTCAGATCGGGAGACCTTGGGGGCCATTCAACTGGCCCACGACGACCAATCCACTTTCCAGGAAACTGTTCATCTAGGAATGCTCGGACCTGACACCCATAATGTGGTGGTGCACCATCTTGCTGGAAAAACTCAGGGAACGTGCCAGCTTCAGTGCATAAAGAGGGAAACACATCATAGAAACATAGAATGTGTCGGCAGATAAGAACCATTTGGCCCATCTAGTCTGCCCAATATACTAAATACTATGGATAGCCCCCGGCCCTATCTTATATGAAGGATGGCCTTATGCCTATCCCATGCATGCTTAAACTCCTCCACTGTATTTGCAGCTGCCACTTCTGCAGGAAGGCTATTCCATGCATCCACTACTCTCTCAGTAAAGTAATACTTCCTGATATTACTTTTAAACCTTTGCCCCTCTAATTTAAAACTATGTCCTCTTGTAGCAGTTTTTCTTCTTTTAAATATTCTTTCCTCTTTTACCTTGTTGATTCCCTTTATGTATTTAAAAGTTTCTATCATATCCCCTCTGTCTCGTCTTTCTTCCAAGCTATACATGTAGCAATTTCGCATATCCATTGGCCTTGAAGTTTCCATTGATGAAGACTGGCCCCACTATCTTTGTACCCCATATACCACACCATACCATCAATTTTTTTATTCCAACAGTCTTGGAGGGATCTATCCAATGTGGGTTAGTGTCAGACCAATAGCGGTGGTTTTGTTTGTTAACTTCACCATTCACATAAAAGTTTGCCTCATCACTGAACAAAATCTTCTGCGTAAACTGAGGGTCCTGTTCCAATTTTTGTTTTGCCCATTCTGCAAATTCAGTGCGCCGATCTGGGTCATCCTCGTTGAGATGCTGCAGTAGCTGGAGTTTGTAAGGGTGCCATTTGTGAGTAGCTAATATCCGCCGAAGGGATGTTCGACTAATGCCACTCTCCAGTGACATGTGGCGAGTGCTACGCTGTGGGCTCTTGCTGAATGAAGCTAGGACAGACACTGATGTTTCTTCATTAGAGACAGATTTCATGCGTCCACATTTTGGCAAATCCAACACTGAACCAGTTTCACGAAGCTTAGCAAGGAGTTTGCTAACTGTAGCATGGGAGATGGGTGGTCTCGTAGGGTGTCTTGCATTGAAATCTGCTGCAATGACCCGGTTACTGCGTTGGCTGTAAACAAAGAGAAACTTGTAAATAACTCATGAAAGAATAAAGTTACGTTAAAACCAAGCACACACACTATTAAAAAAAAAAACAAGCACACAATTGTTTTTCGTGTGAAATTCCCAATAAGTTTGATGTGTCACATGACCCACTTCCTATTGAAAAAACAAAAGTTGGATTCAAAATGGCCGACTTCAAAATGGCCGCCATGGTCACCACCCATCTTGAAAAGTTTCCCCCCTCACATATACTAATGTGCCACAAACAGGAAGTTAATATCACCAACCATTCCCATTTTATTAAGGTGTATCCAAATAAATGTCCCACCCTGTATATAAAGATGCTCAAGTCCATAATACACACCCATTTAACCCCTTCCCGACCTTTGACGTACTGTTACGTCATGGGAACCACTGAGTTCCCGCAATTTGACGTAATAGTACGTCATAGTGATCGCACGGGCACCAGAGCGGTGCAAGCGCGATCACTGCAGGTGCCCGGCAGTTCGTGGTAGCCGGGCCCCTGCTGTATCCGCCGGCATCGCTGTAAAAGCCGATGCCGGCGGATTAACCACTTCTATGCCGCGGTCCACATAGAAGAGGTTTGTGTCAGGTGAACGATCGCATTGAGTCCCCGCACTGCTGTGGCGGGGACCCGATGCGACACAAGGCAGCCCGATGCTGTGCAGAGGCTGCCCAATGCCTTGCATGGCATTGGGAACTGCCTTCTACGGGAGCTGAGGAGATCCAGCCTCAGGCTGGGTCTCCTAGGCAACCTGTTAGTGTATGACTCAGTGTCATACACTAACAGGCAATGCATTACAATACAGATGTATTGTAATGCATTGCAGAGGGGATCAGACCCCAAAAGTGAATGTCATAAATAAAGTTAAAAAAATAGTGTTTTTAATAAAATGAATAAAGTAATAAAATGAATAAAGTAAAAAAGAAAAAAATCGCCCCTTTCCCCTTATTTTATAATAAAAAACAGAAAACAAAAAACAAAACAAACACATATTAGGTATCGCCGCATCCGTAATGACCGTCTCTATAAATTTATAACATGATCCACCCTGTCCGATAAACACGATAAAAAAATAAAAACTGTGTAAAAAAAGCAATTTTTGTCGCCTTACATCACAAAAAGTGCAACACCAAGCGATCAAAAAGGCATATTTCCCCCGAAATGGTATTAATAAAACCGTCACCTCATCCCGCAAAAAAAGAGCCCCTAAGACAATCGCCCAAAAAATAAAAAAACTATAGCTCTCAGAACATGGAGACATTTTTTGTTTCAAAACTGCTATTATTGTGCTAAAGTGAAATACATAAAAAAATATGCATATTAGGTATCGCCACGTCCGTAACAAACAGCTCTATAAAAATATTGCATGACCTTACCACTCAGAGGAACACCGTAAAAAAAAAAAAAAGTAAAAAAAAAAAAGCAATTTTTGTCACATTACATTGCAAAAATTGCAACAGCAAGTGATCAAAAAGGCGTATGCCCGCCAAAATAGTAACAATCAGACCGTCACCTCATCCTGCAAAAAATGAGACCCTACCTGAGAGAATCGGTCAAAAAATATAAAAAGCTATGGCTCCCAGACTATGAGACACTAAAATATCATTATTTCGGTTTCAAAAATGCTAATATTGTGTAAAACTTAAATAACAAAAAGTAGACATATTAGGTATTATCACATGCATAACGATCTGCTCTATACAAAATTCACAAGACCTAATCCCTTAGGTAAACGCTGTAAAAATAAAAAATAAAAACGGTGCCATTTTTTTGTTACCTTGCCTCACAAAAAACATAATATAGAGCAATAAAAAATCATATGTACCCCAAAATAGTACCAATAAAACTGGCACCTTATCCCGTACTTTCCAAAATGTGGTCAGTTTTTGGAGTTTCTACTGTAGGGGTGCATCAGGGGGGCTTCAAATGGGACATGGCATCTAAAAACCAGTTCAGCTAAATTTGCCTTCCAAAAACCATATGGCGTTCCTTTCCTTCTGCGCCCTGCCGTGTGCCCGTACAGCAGTTTACGATCAAATGTGGGGTGTTTCTGTAAACGGCAGAATCAGGGTAATAAATATTGAGTTTTATTTTTAACCCTTGCTTTGCTACTGGAGAAAATGGATTAAAATGTAAAATCTGCCAAAAAAGTGAAATTCTGAAATTTCATCTCCATTTTCCATCAATTCTTGTGGAACACCTAAAGGGTTAACAAAGTTTGTAAAATCAGTTTTGTATACCTTGAGGGGTGTAGTTTCTAAAATGGGGTCATTTTTGGGTGGTTTCTATTATGTAATCCTCACAAAGTGACTTCAGACCTGAACTGGTCTTTAAAAAGTGGGTTTTGGAAATCTTCAAGATTTGCTTCCATACTTCTAAGCCTTCTAACGTCCCCAAAAAATTAAATGTCATTTTCAAAATGATCCAAACATGAAGTAGACATATGGGGAATGTAAAGTAATTACTATTTTTGAAGGTATTACTAACTATTATAAAAGTAGAGAAATTGAAATTTGGAAATTTTCTAATTTGGTATTTTTTTATGAATAAAAATGATTTTTTTTAAACTTATTTTTACCACTGTCATGAAGTACAATATGTGACGAGAAAACAATCTCAGAATGGCCTGTATAAGTAAAAGCGTTTTAAAGTTATCACCACATAAAGTGACACATGTCAGATTTGCAAAAAATGGCCTGGGCAGGAAGGTGAAAACAGGCCCGGGGTTGAAGGGGTTAAAAGCATATAAAAAAATAGAAAATGCAATTTTTACTCTATGTATCCCTATGGGTGATATACAGTTGATATGGTACAGACACCGTATAAAGGCAATATAAGAGATCTTCTCCATGAAGAGACCTGTATGTAGATACTAGATGACCTTAGAAATAGATCCCGTTGCTGCAATCTATGGCTAGTAGGAGTGTCAGAAACTGTCCCACTTATAGTAGTCTTTATAAAATGTGCACTGTGGATCTGTAGCAAGCTTTGGGCTTGACTGCCACTTTCAAGGTTAAATTGCATAGCCCAGAATGAGCAAATTCTGGACGGGTCCCAAATAGAGATAAGCCTCTGTGACCTCGGCAGGTTCTAGCTAAGTACTAGATTATGCCGAGCAAGAGGCTATATTACGTGCTTATGAGCTAAAACAAGCTCCAGTGAACTTGGATGGTGCTAGAGTGGTCCTCTTTGGGATTATTTGGCAGAACGTAAAAATACTGGGTAAAAAGATCCGTGGCATTACTGGGTAAAAAGATCCGTGGCTTTTGTCCAGGGCCCCAAAAGTAGTGGCTGCCAACCAGTATGACCACAGGGTGGTCATACAGTTGAATACTGTGGTGAGGCACAGGATCTGATAGCTACGTTCCCTCCTGTTCACCCTCACAGTTCTCAGGCTACTAGTTCCGAAGCATATGATGCAGTAACTTGTCGCAGGAAGTCACGAAGAAGTGACATTATCGCGTTTGGTGTCGCAATGACATCATTCAACTGCCCACACCAAGATGCAGATGGCATGCTGACTTCATCGCAACCACCTGAGCTGGAACTCAGGAAATTCAAGTCACTTATCACTTACATAGGTGCAGGATGGCTGGGATTGGTTGCACAGGTCATATGTGCAAAACCCTTAATTCACAGGAAGTGATGTGTGCCGACCCTTAACGAGGTACTACAGGGAACTGTCACGGTCAGTGGTTTGTTTTGTGACACTTTCCTTCACTTGGTTGCCCGTGGCAACGTGTGGTGTTGTGTGCATGTGGTGGCAGTGTCTCAGCCCTATGGCTGATCCCCAGGACATGATTGCCACGCATGCCGTTGCCCGCGGCAACAGGTGAAGTGTGTTTGTTTATGTGTGTATTCCCCTTTAAGAGTCCGTCTTCCCTTGCCTGGTGTTGGAAGGGTTAACCTCCTTCCTAGTGTGTGTGTGCACTGGGTGTGTCTGACTGTGGGTGTGGCTACTTGGCCCTATAAAGCCTCAGTGAATATCACTTGTCT
Source organism: Bufo bufo (assembly GCF_905171765.1). Taxonomy (NCBI): domain Eukaryota; kingdom Metazoa; phylum Chordata; class Amphibia; order Anura; family Bufonidae; genus Bufo; species Bufo bufo. The sequence continues at coordinate 456,237,046 of NC_053390.1, forward strand.
GAGGGGTACTTCAGCCATGGTTAGCTGGAGCAGCCGCCTGTGTATTCCATCTGCCAGTGGGGGGCCACCCTTGTGGTCATAGGTTTATGTATGGTGTTTAGAAGATGTATGTTTGGTCTTTATTTATTGCAGAATATGGTTTCCTGGGTTCCCGTGTGATGTCTTTGTGTGCGGTGTCCTTTGTGTTGTTTGTGGACAGCAGCACTTGCACGTGGGTTCCAGGTTGTGTGTCTGTGGCAGGTAAGTGTGGTTCTAGTTGCACTTACCTGCCATTGCCATATGTCTGTTTATGTTCCCCTTTCTTTATAGCTTGGCCATTTTAGACTCCTGTTACTCCGTGTCCAGGAGGAACGGGCTGTCTACCCAGCTCCTAGTACAGGGATCGTCAGAGGGTCAGAAGGGATCCGAGGTTCCTGAGCATGAGCCCTCCTACCTTCAAGGGCGGCTCATGCAGCTAGGAGTCGGGGTCAGATTAGGGAAGCTCTAGGAGGTGACCTGCTCCCTAATTCTGTGTTACTGGCCAAGTAGCGACCTTACATCTCCTGATACCGCACGGCTGAGGGTTTTCCCGATCCTCAGCCGTGACAGGAACAGGCTGGAAAACAGGGTGGACGGTGTCTGTAAGGACAGAGCCCAGGACCGCGGTGGTGAATGGGAAGACACTGGGAGCTGATCACCGCCGCTATCTGCCCCGCAATGCAGCTGGACAATGACAATGATGCGGACAGTGTCAGAGGCGGCCAGGGAGGACAGTACTTGTCTGTAGCCGGGGACCGTTATGGTAAGTAGGGGAACATCAGCGGTCAGCAACCACCGCTACACCTACCAAGGGTAGTAGACCGTGCCCTACATGATTACTGAGCTAGAAGGGGCATTATAGGAGGTAGAACTACTTGGGGCTCTACAGGGGTCTTATGGAGGGGCCATTGGTATACTTCCAATAGACGCAGACAATGCAGCTGCTATGGGGCCCATGGGGAAGGGGGGCCTCACCCCCTAATTTTACTTAATACAGGCTCTAGCCCCAAGCACTTTCTCGTGGATCTCTGCTCTCTCTCTCCTGTGTCCAGGCCCCAGCTTACCCAGCACATCAATGACTAGTTCGACGACTGCTCTGAGAAATTCCTGCTGGTCCTGCAAACTTGTTGGCATTAGGATCTTTGGTTCACCTGAGTAGGCTGCCAGATTGGAACCTTGGCTCTTTAGCTGCAACCAGGAGGGGAGAAGGAGGAGACTGCTGGACCAGAAGGAAGGGGTGGCGCAAGAGGGAAGGATGAAGGAAAATAATTCATGGATTGGAAAAGACAGGAGGATGGAAAGAAACAGTAAGGAGGAAGGGGAGACTTAATGGCCTGAATAAGTGAGCAAAGTGGGCTGTAAATGGAAGCATAATTCAGTGTGGCATTACACTATGTGAAGGGGGGCACTAGGTGACAGGCATAGTTATTGTTTACACACTGCTTTATTGCTGGCACATTGTTATGGATGCTAATACTAGTTTGACATTGTTACTATGCATAGCTACTAAATGTCACTGACTCCTTCTTATGTAAATGCAATGTGGCAAGGTATATCATTTATCCATTAAACACAGCCAGCCATGCCACATTGCTTTTCCATAAGAAAGTATCAGTGACATACATTAGCTGTGTCCACACAATAACAATATCACACCAATAGCACTAGTAATACTCATACCAATATGCCAGCAATAAATTGGGACCTAAAAATAATGCTGCCTGTCACATAGTAGCCCGCCCCACGCACAATAATTTTATATCTATTGTGGGGTTTTGCTCTGGTAGACAGGCTAGCGGACGCAGTATAGAGGCAATCACAAAGTCTTGAACTTAAACAGTTCGATGTTTATTCACACATAAGGATAAACAAAATGACTGTTCACAGTCTTGGTGTTTGTTCACACTACACAATGTCCATAGAACAAAATCTTCAGCTGGTTAGCAGCTTTCCATCTGCAGTCCACAGTAGGCTTTAGGGGCCTGTTTCCCGGCAAGCGGCTCTGAGCCCTTTAGCACGGCACAAATTCACAGGTCCCAAAACACAGAGACTCCCCAGCTTCTCTGTCAGATTGAGGATAAACCACACCCAGCTGAGACTGCTGGCTGGGTTTTATATAGGCCAAAAAAGACCCCGCCTGAAGCGTGGGGAGCAGCCACCCACCCAGCACTTTGGCTTCTCCCGGTAAGAGCCGGCCCGGATTGTCTTTACAGCCATACTAACAACAAAACAGTGTCAGTCAGCACTAGCTGCCGCTGACACTTAAAACTACTGGCTCTTACCTCCCCGAGGCCAGGAATCTCGGTGACACATACCTTCCATTGATGACGGTCCCTTGTGCCTTCCTACACTATGTATTATGTGAACGAGGTGCAAAAGCACAATAATTGTATGCCCTTGTATGTATGCGAACGGCGTATAAAAGCCCCATTCACTTGCATTGGATGTAGAAGATTAACTGATTTGATGAGGATTTCGGTGCAGAATCTGCACCATCATCCTCATCATGTCTGAACTGTGAAAACCCATCGCCTTTGTTTAACATTTCTTTTCTAACAGTAGTATGTAACTATAAAACCACTGTGAAGGGGGGCACTAAGGGAGCATAACTACTGTGTGGGAGCACTAAGTGGGGAATAACTACTGAGTGGGTGGAAGGTTGTGGCATGTGGGGATGGTCTTGACTAGCTGTAGGAAGGAGGGGTGATGGGAAGTTGCTCAAGGAGGATGGGGCCTTCAAAAAAAGTTATGTGGCCCAGTCTTTTCTAGTATCTAGGAGCCTTATTACTACTGGGGACACTTTGGAGAGCTTTATAACTACTGGGGCCATTATTATAACTGGTAGTACTGTGGGGGAATTATTATTAATGGGCACAATATGTAAGACACTGTTACTATCTGGTTCATTTTTGTGGAGTCGTAATACTGTAGGTGGCACTATTACAAATGAGGGCACTCTAGGGAGAAATTATTTATATTGGTGAGACAAATGGTAGCACTTTGGGGACTATCTGTATGGCACTTCTATTCCTTAAGTATAGTATTTGGGGGCATTAGCAGCAGATGGAGGAAGATGATAGAAAAGTGAGGAACCTACAATGTCTGTGTGGCAAACTCTGCAATGACGAGATGTGGCTTAAAGAAGTTGTCCTGCTTGTATGGGCCAGATGGAAAAGATTAGGAAAGAGAACATGTACCGTATAATCAGAGGAGACGTCACTGGATGTAATAGGTACGTGCAGGGGTGCACCTAGCCTTTCTGCTGCCTGAGGCGAAAACGGAAACCTAACCACTTTCCTCCAGACATACTGTTAAAGACATACTTAGAAAACACTACTTACAGAGATACAAAACATACATCCTCCTCCCACCTTCTGAACACCCCACCCTGCCACTATGCTTCCCAATACCATACTGCAAAAACAGTCCTCCTGAAAATATTCGTACCATACAGATAGTTCCCCTTCAATAATTATTGTGCACACAATGCCCTAAAAAATAACTGTTCCCAGCAAATAGTGTCCATGAAACTTATAGTTCTGTAAACATAGTGTCCTCCAAAAATACTGTGTCAGGGTGCCTCCCAATGTAACAGTCCTCCCAAAGGTCCAACCAGTAGTAATAATTCTCTGCCAGAATGCACTGTGGTAACAGTGCAACCAATAGTAATAATGTCCCTCATTTTGCTCTTGGAAGTAATGATGCCCCCATAGTGCCCACATTAGTAATAATTCCCACTATAATGTGTGCCTGTACAAAAAAATGACCCCTTATAATGTTTGCCAGTAATAAAATTTCCCCTTGCAACGTGTACCAGTACAAAAATGCTCCCTTATAATATATGACAGTACAAAAATACCCCCTTATGTGTGCCAATACAAAGAAATGCTCCCTTATAACATGTGCCAGTACAGAAAAAAACTTTCAGTGCCCCCATGTAGAACAAATTAACAAATGCCCCCATAGTGGTCACCTTAGAATGTGTGTCAGTACAAAAAATGCTACTTTATAATGTGCATTAAGTACAAAAAATGCTCCCTTATAACGAGTGTCAGTACAAAAAACGACACCCTTTTAGTGTCCCCAGTAGAACAGATGTCCCCACAGTGGCCTCCTTGTAATGTGTGCCAGTACAAAAATGCTCCTTTTTACAGCCGCAATGTCCCCATAGTGCTTTCTCGTTACAAAATAATGACCCCCAACCCATTGTGGCCCAACAGGATGCTGCCAAATAAAAATAATAAACTCAAATACTTACCTCCATTTTGCTGTCAGCAATGCAGTGCAAGACACAGACCTCTTCTAGTCTGTGCCCTGAGCTCTATACAGCCCGGCTCAGGCAGCGAGATAATGATGACATCAGCCTCGGAACTAGGACTAAAGCATTTTAGAGGAAACGGTGGGCCAGGGAGACATCAGTCCCTTGCCCTGTCACGGCATTCAACTGTATTGCTGTCCTGCGTACAGCAATGCAGTTGAACCTGTAGAGAAGAGCGTTTTCACAATGGAAGTGCCCATTGCCCATGGCCCTTCCGCTGCCCCCCTCTTACCCCTACCTGGTGCTGTCTGAAGCAATCGCCTCACCTCGCCTCATTGGTGGTGCACCCTTGGGTACATAGTGCTATAATATCCTGTATATGTAATAGCGCTGAACAGGGGCGTTGCTAGGGTCTGAAGACATCCGGGGCACGAGCCCACATGAAGCCATGCCCCCACCCCATGAAGCCACGCCCTCATAGGCACCGGGGGGGCCTTCACAGTAGTTATTAACCCCTTTCAGCAGTCACCCCTTCAGTGAATGGGGGACTGTTGAAAGGGGTTAATAACTACAGTGAAGGGCCTAGTCGTCTGGGCAACCCCACAGATCATCCTAACCTATGTTCAGCCTAATTTAATATTAAGCAAACCCCCCAACTATAAACTAATCACAGAAGTTGGAACTCATCAACCCCCCTTGTACATGTTCCGCTACTTGCAGGCTGAGTGGGCATGAGTTCAGAACTTCTGACCGAATTGACTGAAGTTCTGAACTCATGCCCGCGCAGCCTGCAAATAGCGGAACAAGTACAAGGGGGGTTGGGGGATGATCTGTGGGATTGCCCAGACGGCTAGGAATAGCCTAATAAAATAAAAAAATCCCACCAGCATAGGCATGCGCAGCCTATTGCATTAGGGTGTGCACCCTAAAGCACAAACACACACGCTGAGCGCGCGCGTGTATGTATGTATATATTATATACACACACTATATATAATATATATATATATACTGTATATATATATATATATATATATATATATATATATACACACACACACCCAAATACACTCTGCATACATACATACCCGCACTATCAATATAATGAAGGGAGAAGAAATCATTTTTAACCCCTTATGGACACATGACGTACCAGTACTGCATGTTTCCCGAGTGTACCGGTACGGCATGTTTCCCGAGTCTTTAAGGACTCATGACGTACCGGTACGTCATGTGTTGTTCCGATCACCGCCGCCCGGCGGGCGGTGATCGGAACAAGGTGCCTGCTCAAATCATTGAGCAGGCACCTCGGCTAAATGCGCAGGGGGGTCCTGTGACCCCCCCCATGTCGGCGATTCAGACCTGCGGTTTGCGGCTTTTTATGGTGCGGCAGCGGTGCCATCGGGTCCCCATGGGGCTGTGGGGGGGACCCGATGGCATGGAAGGCAGCGCGATGCCTTCCTGGGCATCTGCGCTGCCTTCCGGTGAAGAGCCTGTGAGATCCAGCCCTCTGGATCTCACAGGCCCCGGAAGCTGTATGAGTAATACACGCAGTATTACTCATACAGCCAATGCATTCCAATACAGAAGTATTGGAATGCCTTGTAAAGGAATATACCCCCAAAAGTTCAAGTCCCAAAGTGGGACAAAAAATAAAGTGAAAAAAAAAAGTTGAAAAAATAAAGTTTTCCCCCAAAAAATTTAAAGTTTCAAGTAAAAATAAAAATTGGTAAAAAATAGAGGGGGGAAAAAGTATACATATTAGGTATTGCCGCGTCTGTATCGACCGGCTCTATAAACATATCACATGACCTAACACCTCAGATGAACACCGTAAAAAATAAAAAATAAAAACTGTGCTAAATAAACCATTTTTTTGTCACCTTACATCACAAAAAGTACAACAGAAGCGATCAAAAAGGGCGTTTGCCCACCAAAATAGTACCGTCACCTCATCCCGCAAAAAATGAGCCCCTACCTGAGACAATCGCCCAAAAAAAAAAAATATATGGCTCAGAATATGGAGACACTAAAACATCATTTTTTTTGTTTTAAAAAAGCTGTTATTGTGTAAAACTTACATAAATAAAAATAAAATAAACATATTTGGTATCGCCGCATTCGTATCGACCGGCTCTATAAAAATATCACATGACCTAACCCCTCAGATGAACACCGTAAAAAATAAAAAATAAAAACTGTGCTAAATAAAAAAAAATTGCCACCTTACATCACAAAAAGTGTAATAGCAAGCGATCAAAAAGTCATATGCACCCCAAAATAGTGCCAATAAAACCGTCATCTCATCCCACAAAAAATGAGACCCTACCTAAGATAATCGCCCAAAAACTGAAAAACTATGGCTCTCAGAATATGGAGACACTAAAACATGATTTTTTTTTTTCAAAAATGACATTATTGTGTAAAACTTACATAAATAAAAAAAAGTATACATATTAGGTATCGCCGCGTCCGTATCGACTGGCTCTATAAAAATATCACATGACCTAACCCCGCAGGTGAACACCGTAAAAAATAAAAAATAAAAACTGTGCAAAAGAAACAATTTTTTGTCACCTTACATCACAAAAAGTGTAATAGCAAGTGATCAAAAAGTCACACGCACCCGAAAATAGTGCCAATAAAACCGTCATCTCATCCCGCAAAAATCATACCCTACCCAAGGTAATCTCCCATAAATTTAAAAAATTATGGCTCTCAGACTATGGATTCACTAAAACATGATTTTTTGGGGTTCAAAAATGAAATCATTGTGTAAAACTTACATAAATAAAAAAAAAGTATACATATTAGGTATCTCCCCGTCCGTATCGACCGGCTTTATAAAAATTTCACATGACCTAACCCCTCAGGTGAACACCGTAAAAAATAAAAAATAAAAACTGTGCTAAATAAACAATTTTTTGTCACCTTACATCACAAAAAGTGTAATAGCAAGCGATCAAAAAGTCACACGCACCCCAAAACAGTGCCAATAAAACCGTCATCTCATCCCGCAAAAATCATACCCTACCCAAGGTAATCGCCCAAAAACTGAAAAAATTATGGCTCTCAGACTATGGAAACACTAAAACATGATTTTTTTTGTTTCAAAAAAGAAATCATTGTGTAAAACTTACATAAATAAAAAAAGTATACATATTAGGTATCGCCGCGTCCGTATCGACCATCTCTATAAAAATATCACATGACCTAACCCCTCAGAGGAACACCGTAAAAAATTTTAAATAAAAACTGTCCTAAATAAACCATTTTTTGTCACCTTACATCACAAAAAGTGTAATAGCAAGCGATCAAAAAGTCACACGCACCCCAAAATAGTGCCAATAAAACCGTCATCTCATCCCGCAAAAGTCATACCCTACCCAAGGTAATAGCCAAAAAAATGAAAAGATTATGGCTCTCAGACTATGGAAACACTAAAACATGATTTCTTTTGCTTCAAAAATGAAATCATTGTGTAAGGCTTACATAAATAAAAAAGTATACATATTAGGTATCGCCGCATTCGTGACAACCTGGTCTATAAAAATATCACATGATCTAACCTGTCAGATGAATGTTGTAAATAACAAAAAATAAAAACGGTGCCAAAACAGCTATTTCTTGTTATCTTGCCTCACAAAAAGTGTAATATAGAGCAACCAAAAATCATATGTACCCTAAACTAGTACCAACAATACTGCCACCCTATCCCGTAGTTTCTAAAATGGGGCCACTTTTTTGGAGTTTCTACTCTAGGCGTGCATCAGAGGGGCTTCAAATGTAACATGGTATAAAAAAAAACAGTCCAGCAAAATCTTCCTTCCAAAAACCGTATGGCATTCCTTTCCTTCTGCGCCCTGCCGAGTGCCCGTACAGCTGTTTACGACCACATATGGGATGTTTCTGTAAACTACAGAATCAGGGCCATAAATATTGAGTTTGGTTTGGCTGTTAACACTTGCTTTGTAACCGGAAAAAAAATATTAAAATGGAAAATCTGCCAAAAAAGTGAAATTTTGAAATTGTACCTCTATTTTCCATTATTTCTTGTGGAACGCCTAAAGGGTTAACGACATTTGTAAAATCAGTTTTGAATACCTTGAGGGGTATAGTTTCTTAGATGGGGTCACTTTTATGGAGTTTCTACTTTAGGGGTGCATCAGGGGGGCTTCAAATGGGACATGGTGTAAAAAAAAACAGTCCAGCAAAACCTGCCTTCCAAAAACCGTATGGCATTCCTTTCCTTCTGCGCCCTGCCGTGAGCCCGTACAGCGGTTTACAACCACATATGGGGTGTTTCTGTAAGCTACAGAATCAGGGCCATAAATATTGAGTTTGGTTTGGCTGTTAACCCTTGCTTTGTAACCGGAAAAAAATTATTAAAATGGAAAATATGCCAAAAATGGGAAATTTTGAAATTGTATCTCTATTTTCCATTAATTCTTGCGGAACACCTAAAGGGTTAACAAAGTTTGTAAAATCTGTTTTGAATACCTTTAAGGGTGTAGTTTATAGAATGGGGTCATTTTTGGGTGGTTTCTATTATGTAAGCCTCGCAAAGTGACTTCAGACCTGAACTGGTCCCTAAAAATTGGGTTTTTGCAAATTTCTGAAAAATTTCAAGATTTGCTTCTAAACTTCTAAGCCTTGTAACATCCCCAAAAAATAAAATATCATTCCCAAAACGATCCAAACATGAAGTAGACATATGGGGAATGTAAAGTAATAACTATTTTTGGAGGTATTACTATGTATTATAGAAGTAGAGAAATTGAAACTTAGAAATTTGCCATTTTTTACAAATTTTTGGTAAATTTGGTATTTATTTATAAATAAAAATGAATTTTTTTTACTTCATTTTACCAGTGTCATGAAGTACAATATGTGACGAAAAAACTATCTCAGAATGGCCTGGATAAATCAAAGCGTTTTAAAGTTATCAGCACTTAAATTGACACTGGTCAGATTTGCAAAAAATGGCCTGGTCCTTAACCCCTTAAGGACCGGGCTCATTTTCACCTTAAGGACCAGGCCATTTTTTGGAAATCTGACCAGTGTCCCTTTAAGTGCTAATAACTTTAAAACGCTTTGACTTATCCAGGCCATTGTGAGATTGTTTTTTCGTCACATATTGTACTTCATGACACTGGTAAAATGAAGTCAAAAAAAATATTTTTTTTGCACAAAAAAAGACCTAATTTACCAAAAATTTGGAAAAATTTGCAAATTTCAAAGTTTCAGTTTCTCTACTTCTGTAATACATAGTAATACCCCAAAATATTGTGATGACTTTACATTCCCCATATGTCTACTTCATGCTTGAATTATTTTGGGAATGATATTTTATTTTTTGGGGATGTTATAAGGCTTAGAAGTTTAGAAGCAAATCTTGAAATTTTTCCGAAATTTACAAAAACTCAATTTTTAGGGACCAGTTCAGGTCTGAAGTCACTTTGCGAGGATTACATAATAGAAACCACCCAAAAATGACCCCATCTAAGAAACTACACCCCTCAAGGTATTCAAAACTGATTTTGCATACATTGTTAACCCTTTAGGTGTTGCACAAGAGTTATTGGCAAATGGGGAGGAAATTTGAGAATTTCATTTTTTTGTCTAATTTTTCATTTTAACCCATTTTTTCCACTAACAAAGCAAGGGTTAACAGCCAAACAAGACTGTATCTTTATTGCCCTGACTCTGCCGTTTACAGAAACACCCAATATTTCGCCATAAACTACTGTATGGCCACACAGCGGGGCGTAGAATGAAAGGTGCGCCGTTTGGTTTTTGGAAGGCAGATTTTGCTGGACTGTTTTTTTGACACCATGTCCCATTTGAAGCCCCTGATGCACCCCTAGAGTAGAAACTCCATAAAAGTGACCCCATCTAAGAAACTACACCCCTCAAGGTATTCAAAACTGATTTTACAAACTTTGTTAACCCTTTAGGTGTTGCACAAGATTTAATGGAAAATAGAGACACAATTTCAAAATTTCACATTTTTGGCAGATTTTCCATTTTAATATTTTTTTCCAGTTACAAAGCAAGGGTTAACAGCCAAACAAAACTCATTATTTATGGCCCTGATTCTGTAGTTTACAGAAACACCCCATATGTGGTCGTAAACTGCTGTACGGGCACACGGCAGGGCGCAGAAGGAAAGGAATGCTATACGGTTTTTGGAAGGCAGGTTTTGCTGGACTGTTTTTTTTACACCATGTCCCATTGTCCCCCCTGATGCACCCCTAGAGTAGAAACTCCAAAAAAGTGACCCCATTTTAGAAACGGCAGGATAGGGTGGCAGTTTTGTTGGTACTAGTTTAGGGTACATATGATTTTTGGTTGATCTATATTACACTTTTTGTGCGGCAAGGTAGCAAGAAATAGCTTTTTTGGCACGTTTTTTTTTTTTTGTTATTTACAACTTTCATCTGACAGGTTAGATCATGTGGTAATTTTATAGAGCAGGTTGTCACGGACGCGGCGATACCTAATATGTATACAATTTTTTTTATTTATGTAAGTTTTATTCAATAACTTCATTTTTAAAACCAAACCAAAAAAATGTTTTAGCGTCTCCATAGTCTAACAGCCATAGTTTTTTCAGTTTTTGGGCGATTATCTTGAGTAGGGTCTCATTTTTTGCGGGATGAGATGACGGTTTGATTGGCACTATTTTGGGGTGCATATGGCTTTTTGATCGCTTGCTATTACACTTTTTGTGACGTAAGATGGCAAAAAAATGCTTTTTTTACACCGTTTTTTTTTTTTTTTTTTTTTACGGTGTTCATCTGAGGTGTTAGGTCATGTGATATTTTTATAGAGCCGGTCGATACGGACGCGACGATACCTAATATGTATACTTTATTTTTATTTATGTAAGTTTTACACAATGATTTCATTTTTGAAACAAAAAAAAATCATGTTTTAGTGTTTCCATAGTCTAAGAGCCATAGTTTTTTCAGTTTTTGGGCGATTATCTTGAGTAGGGTCTCATTTTTTGCAGGATGAGATGACGGTTTGATTGGTACTATTTTGGCGTACATGCAACTTTTTTGATCACTTTTATTACCTTTTTTGGGAAGTAAGGTGGGTAAAATTTCAATTTTCTCATAGTTTTTATTTTTTTATTTTTATGGCGTTCACCATGCGGGGAAAGTAACATGACCGGTTTATAGATCAGGTCGTTACGGACGCGGCGATACCTAATATGTGTAGTTTATTTTTTTTTATTTTTTTTTATTCAGTGATAAATGTTTTTTTTTTTATCTTAACTTTTTTCACTTTTTTTTACATTTTTTTGACCCAGACCCACTTGGTTCTTGAAGATCCAGTGGGTCTGATGTCTGTATAATACAGTACAGTACAATATATATTGTACTGCACTGTATTTTACTTACACTGAACAGATCTATGCTTTTAGCATAGATCTGTTCAGCACCATGGACAGCAGGACGCCTGAGCAGGCGTCCTGTTGCCATGGGAACCTTCCCCGTCTGCCACAACTTCGCAGACGGGGAAGGGTAAACACAGGGCTGAGGGGGGCTGTCGGGGGGCTCTCTCCCTCTCCATCGGGGGGGCTGCAAAGGCACAGCAGCCCCCCGATGGAGAGGGAGGGAGCTCCCTGACCGATGACAGTTAACTTTTTCCATACAGCGGTCCGTACGGACCGTGGTATGGAAAGGGTTAAACGGCTGACATCTGCACAGATGTCAGCCGTTTATACCAGGGTGTCAGCAATGTGCTGGCACCCTGGTATACCCACTAGAAGCCAACGATCATTCAAGGGGAAGCGGGCGGGGGATCGCGATCCCGCCTGCCGCACCGCCCGCCTCCCGCAACGCCCCCACCGCCTGCGACACCCCCCCCGCACCACCTGCTGGCATCAAATCGTGCAGGGGTGCAGGGGGGGGGTAAAAAATATTGATTTTAGGCACTCTAAAGTTTCCCGCGGGGATCAGAAACGGCAAAAAGCGCAGCAAACCGCAGGTCTGAATTGACCTGCGGTTTGCTGCGATCGCCGACATGGGGGGGGTCACATGACCCCCCCTGGCGTTGTGACAGGATGCCGGCTGAATGATTTCAGCCGGCATCCTGTTCAGATTAACCCCTGGGGCGCCGGAATGCCTATTTAAAGTTAGGACGTACCGGTACGTCCTTGGTCCTTAAGGACTCGGGAAATAGGGCGTACCGGTACGTCCTATGTCCTTAAGGGGTTAAGGGGTTAAACTTACCCGTATTTTTCGCCTTATAAGACGATCCGGCCCATAAGACGCACCTAGGTTTTAGATGGGGACAATAAGAAAAAAAATATTTTTCATTACACCTGAGGTCAGACCACCAATCAGACCCCCAATGTTAATCAGACCTCAGCTGACAGCCCCAATAAGACCCCCAGTGTTAATAAGACCCCAATAAGACCTCAGATCAGACTGCAATGTGAATGACCCCCAATCAGACCTCAGATAAGAGCCCCAGTGCCTCATATCAGCCCCCAGTGCCCCTCTTCAGCCCCCCAGTGGCCCTCTACAGCCCCCCAATGCCTCATATCAGCCCCTCAGTGCCTCATATCAGCCCCCCAGTGTCTCATATCAGCCCCCCAGTGCCTCATATCAGCCCCCCAGTGCCTCATATCAGCCCCCCAGTGCCTCTCTTCAGCCCCCCAGTGCTTCTCTTCAGCCGCCAATGCAATTTTGCAGATGGGTGCAGACCCATTCATTTTCAATGGGGCCGGAATGTGCAGTCCGCATACGCAAAAAAATAGAACATGTCCTATGGTCCGCAATTGCGGACAAGATTAGACATTTTCTATTATAGTGCCGGCGATGTGCGGTCCGCAAATTGCGGATCCGCAGAACACTTACGGACGTGTGAATGGACCCTTACTCTGACGACTCTTTGCAAACATTTCTGGCTACTCAGAAAGCTGAAGCAGACATCCTTGATTTTCTAGCATTACAAGGCAATGTTGGAGAATGGAAAGAATCTCATTGTTGGGATGCCACTCTTCTGAGGTGTTTTACTGAGGATCAGGCATCAAAACATCAAAGATTTCCAAGATGCTAGGAGGTCTTCTGCCAAACTAAATGAAAGTCTTGTGAGATATATTTCTCTACTGTTTGCAGAACAAGACCACTCTTAGCATTTATAGTTTTGAAGACTTCAATGTACCTGGTTTCTGTGAGTGTCTGCCCTCTGGTACAGCTGCACATACAGTATACAGTTGCAAGAAAAAGTATGTGAACCCTTTGGAATGATATGGATTTCTGCACAAATTGGTCATAAAATGTGATCTGATCTTCATGTAAGTCACAACAATAGACAATCACAGTCTGCTTAAACTAATAACACACAAAGAATTAAATGTTACCATGTTTTTATTGAACACACCATGTAAACATTCACAGTGCAGGTGGAAAAAGTATGTGAACCCTTGGACTTAATAACTAGTTGAACCTCCTTTGGCAGCAATAACTTCAACCAAACGTTTCCTGTAGTTGCAGATCAGACTTGCACAACGGTCAGGAGTAATTCTTGACCATTCCTCTTTACAGAACTGTTTGAGTTCAGCAATATTCTTGGGATGTCTGGTGTGAATTGCTTTCTTGAGGTCATGCCACAGCATCTCAAATCGGGTTGAGGTCAGGACTCTGACTGGGAAACTCCAGAAGGCGTATTTTCTTCTGTTTAAGCTATTCTGTTGTTGATTTACTTCTATGCTTTGGGTCGTTGTCCTGTTGCAACACCCATCTTCTGTTGAGCTTCAGCTGGTGGACAGATGGCCTTAAGTTCTCCTGCAAAATGTCTTGATAAACATCAAGCTGCAAGGTAATTCTTAATCGTAGGTCTTCTGAGAGCTCTTTTGTGTGAGGCATCATTCACATCAGGCAATGCTTCTTGTGAAAAGCAAACCCAGAACTAGCGTGTGTTTTTTATAGGGCAGGCAGATGTAATCAACACCTCCAATCTCATCTCATTGATTGGACTCCAGTTGGCTGACACCTCACTCCAATTAGCTCTTGGAGATGTCATTAGTCTAGGTTTTCACATACTTTTTCCACCTGCACTGTGAAGGCGGCATTAAGCAGGTAAGTATGAATCTTCTGTTTCAGGGGCCATGCTGCAGGAACTTGTTAAAAGTCACTTTTATAGGAAAAGTGGCGACATTTCCTTCCATCCTGCAACCTATTCATAAATCAGCGATTTCCTTCAATGCAGAGGATGGCGCTCCCTGGTTATTACCACCTCCTGCCAGTTACAGATGCCATGCAATAACCAGTAAGCATTTTCCCTTACTAGTGGGGAAAGCGCTTATTGGTTAACACTTTAATAGCCAGGCCTGAACAGACACTTTTTTTGTGATTTAGCGCACGTGGTGTAACTTTTTTATGTGTTGGGACTACCAAAATCATTTTTGCAACAATTTTTCACTTGACACATAGGGCCTCATAATAATTTTTAAAAAATTATTTGGGGGAAACTATACAAAACATTTTTAAAAAGTATTTTTTTTTCTCCAAATTATAGCTCCTTAGTCTTTTGTGTCAGTCGTTGTGTTATATAATATGTATAGTTTCACGTAAATAGGGCGATAATGGCGACTGGTTTGGTTGGTGTGGGTGTTTTTTCTTTTTTGTATTTTATTATTTTTTATCTAACTTCATTTTTAATATATTTCTGCTACAAATAATATCCCCCAAGAGGTCATAAAAAGACCTTTGGGGGGCACTGACAATTTTTCACTTTTTCCTTTTTATTTTTTACTTTTATTTGTATTTTATTATTATTTTATTGTATTATAATTTTTTTTTAAATTGGTTTATTACCGTACTTATTATTTAAATATATTTTTGCCACATAATATGTACCACAAGAGGTCATAGAAAGACTGTTGGGGGACAATGAACACTCTACTATTTTGCACAGTTTATTTTTTTAAGTTTTCCTTTTATTTTTTTTATTTTATTTGTATTTTATTTCTTTATAATTTTCTATTTTTTGACACATCATATTTTATTTCTTTTATTTGTGTTTTATTATATATTTTTTGTTTTCAAAAAAAAAATTCCATCATTTTTAAACTTATATTTTAATGTATTTTTTCACCATAATTTGTCCCCAAGAGGTCACTGAAAGACCTTTGGGGACACAGACTTTTTTTTGTACTATTTACACTGTAACTGGGGCATACAAAGGAGTCCCAGTTACAGGGGAAACCAGCCTGCTGTAGGGGCATTGTATACAGGCAGAGCTGATCAGGGTCTCCTCACCCTGCAGCTCTGTGCTCCTCTGCCCCCATGCCGGGTCCACCCTGCATAGCGCTCACCTATCTGAGGAGAAGGCAGAAGCGCTGACACATTGCTTCTGCCTTCTCCTCGGCTTCCCCGCTGTCAATGACAGCCGGAGACCAGTCCTGCTCCTGCTACAGTGCAGGAGCAGGAGCTGTAATGCTCTGTCGTGCGGCGATGTGGGCAGAAACACAGTTGATCATGCAATCAGCTGTGTTTCTGTCCAGGAGGACGAGGGGCCGCAAACCTTGACTCTGGGGGCCGCAGGTTGTACACCCCTGGTGTAAAGAAACTTTTTTGATGGAAAAAAAATGCAACTTTTCATTTTCACTGCCAAGTGTTTCCTAATTCTAGGAAACACCTTTGATGTCAAAGTGCTCACTATATACCTTGAAAGATTTCTTGAGGGGTGTCATTTCCAAAATGGGGTCCCTTTTTGGGGGTTTCCATTGTAGGGCCACCTCAGGGTGTCTTCATATGCGACATGGCTCCCAATTACCATTCCAGCTAAATCCACTCTCCAAAAGCCATATGGTGCTCCTTCCACTCTGAAGCCTGCTGTGCACCCATACATCAGTTTCTGAGCACATATTGGGTGTTACCGTATTCGGGGAGATATGGGGAACAAAATGTGGGGTGCATTTTGTCATATTACCCTTTGGGAAAGTGAAAAATGTGGGTGTAAAGCAACTTTTTTTGTGAAAAAAAAATGCAATTGTTCATTTTAACTGCCAAGTGTTGCCTAATTCTAGGAAGCACCTTTGAGGTCAAAGTGCTCACTACACACCTGGAAAGATTTCTTGAGGAGTACAGTTTCCAAAATGGGGTCACTTTTTGGGGGTTTCCACTGTAGGGCCACCTCAGAGCGTCTTCTTATGCGACATAGCTTCCAAGTACCATTCCAGCTAAATCCGCTCTCCAAAAGCCTGTTGGCTACCTCGTCCTCCTCCACCGCCGCTTCCACCTACACCGCTACGTCCACCGCCTCCTCAACCCCCTACTTCATATGGACCTTGTCCTCCTAGTGGACAGGTTAATAAATTTCACAAATTTTTCTGTTACATAGCTGGGTGACATTCACCAATTTTTGGCTGTGATATACCCCTGCTCTACCTAGTGGACAGGTTAAAAAATTTCACTAATTTGTCTGTTACATTGTCGGGTGACATTCCCCAATTTTTGGCTGTGATATACCCCTGCTCTACATAGTAGACAGGTTAATAAATTTCACAAATTTGCCTGTTACATTGTCGGGTGACATTCACCAATTTTTGACTGTGATATACCCCTGCTCTACCTAGTGGACAAGGAAATACATTTCACTAATTTCACTGAAAAAACCCTACTCTGCATAGGTGACAGGGAATTAAATTTAAAAAATTCGTCTTTAATTGACGTGAGCCCCATACTTTCATTCGATGCTTCAACTTTAACAACTTGTCACACATTTCCGCTAAATCCCATTGGAGCCATTGACCTCCCTTGGATGTGGTATCTCTTTCTCACGCTCCCTCTCTAGCGTGGAACCCTGATTCACCGTTAACTATGATCAACATAGTAGGCGCAGAAAAGAACATCAAAAGTTGATAGAGAAGATATCCAAATGGATGATGGACGTCATGGGGACGTGCGATCAGGCAGAAGTTATCTAGAGTCAACAAAGCGGCAGCAGGGCCTCTCCTGTCTAACGTTTACAAATCCAAACTACCCCAGTGACATTTCCTATAATTTTTTATTAATCATTCCAATAACAGGGCATCTTAAGAGTCCTGTATTGTTATTTATCGTCACTACCTCTCCGAGTCGGGAGTGGATAATTGCCGTGCACCCCCTCCTTTTACTTGGAAGCTTTGGCTTCAATAATTTGTCCCACATTTCAGCTTGATCACATTGCAGCCATTGACCTCCCTTGGATGTGGTCTCCCTCTCTCATGCTCCTTCTCCGGCGTGGAACCCTGATTCGCCGCTAACCGTGATCAACATGGTAGGCGCAGAAAAGAACATCGAAAGTTGATAGAGCAATTGGATCGTGGACATCATGGGGTAGTGCGACATGGTGGAGCAGTATGTGTACACACGCCTACACGTACTGACTAATGGGTCTGCCCCCTTCAACTTCTGGGTCTCCAAATTGGGCATATGTCCTGAGCTTGCCCTTTACGCCTTGGAGGTGCTGGCCTGCCCTGCAGACAGTGTATTGTCTGAACGTTTGTTTAGCACGGCTGGAGGGGGTTATCACAGGTTATATTTCCCAATGTTTTGGAATGTTTTGGGGTGTACCCTAACTTAAACAAAAAAAATAATAATTAAGACCAAAAACCAGCGTTGGCTACCTCCTCTTCCTCCTCCACTGCCACTTCCACCTCCACCACCACATCCACCTGCCTCCTCAACCTCCTACTCCATATGGACCTCGTCCTCCTAGATCAAGATTATTATTATTATTTTTTTGCATATTTTATGTTATTTGAAGTCATTTCCCTATCCACATTGGTTTGCAGAGCACTTGCCATGCTCTTAACCACATTTTGTTTTGCCATTTACAGCCCTCTAACCCTTTCCATGACTTTTTTAGAGCCATTTTAGTGCTCCAAAGTTCATGTCCCCATTGAATTCAATGGGGTTCAGGGTCAAGTTCACGTCGAACCCGAACATCCAGGTGTCCGCTCGACTCTACCTGTAATAATTCCCGGGCATCACCTTGTCACGACCCTGCTAGTGCGACATCACCACGTTCAAGTAAAACACCAGGGCCTATTGTTTACTGAAGGGAATCGGACTATGGATTGTTGGAGCAAAGAAGTGTGTGAGCAAGCTCATATTCAACTGCGTTACCTGTCGCAAACTTCGTGACATGTCGCAGAATCCAAAAATGGCCAGTCTCCCAACCGAGAGACTCAGTACAGATTCTCCTTTCACGAACGTTGGTCTAGATGTATTCGGTCCTTGGTCAGTGGCTACACGGCACAGTAGAGGTATTCACGCTAGTTCAAAACGCTGGGCAGTCATGTTTACTTGTATGTCCAGCAGAGCTGTCCATATAGAAGTGATCGAACCCATGGACACTTCAAGTTACATAAACGCATTTCGACAGTTTGTTGCCATTAGAGGGCCCGTGAAGCATATTTGTTCGGACAGAGGCACAAATTTTGTTGGAGCAGTTAAAGAACTTCAAATTCCTTCCAACTTGGACTCTACCAATGTGGAAAGGTACTTGAGCGAGCAAGGATGCACCTGGACCTTTAATCCACCTCATTCTTTTCACATGGGAGGCATCTGGGAAAGGATGTTAGGGATAGCAAGGAAAATCTTGGATTCCATTTTCTTTCAAGTAGGGAGTATAAGACTCACACACGAAAGCTTGACCACATTCTTGGCGGAAGTCTCAGCCATCATGAACGCAAGACCGTTAACTACCCTTTCCAGTGACCCTGAAGATTTGACTATCCTCACTCCTGTCATGTTACTCACACAGAAGACTAGCACCCCGAATGCTCCTCTTGAAGAATTTAATGACAATGACCTCTATGGACGACAATGAAGGCAGGAGCAAAGTCTTTCTAATGCCTTCTGGGACAGGTGGAGGAAGCAGTATATCTCTACCTAGTAGTCTAGAAGGAAGTGGCAAACTAACAAGCCGAACATCAGACCTGGGGATGTCGTGCTCATGACAGCCAATCACATCAGAATGAGTGGCCACTGGGCCTCATCACCAACACATTTCCAAGCAAGGATGGGAACGTGCACAAAGCCAAGGTCAAAATCTGGAAGCTTGGTGAGTGCAAACTATTCCTCAGACCGGCAGCAGAGCTTGTTTTGTTGTTTTCCCCTGAGAGACCTAGTAGTGGCGTCCATTGATAGAGAGAGTTCAGAGAAGAGCTACTAAACTAGTACATGGATTGCAGGATAAAACTTACCAGGATAGGTTAAAGGACCTAAATATGTATAGCTTGGAAGAAAGAAGAGACAGAGGGGATATGATAGAAACTTTTAAATACATAAAGGGAATCAACTCGGTAAAGGAAGAGAGCATATTTAAAAGAAGAAAAACTACCACAAGAGGACACAGTTTTAAATTAGAGGGGCAAAGGTTTAAAAGTAATATAAGGAAGTATTACTTTACTGAGAGAGTAGTGGATGCATGGAATAGCCTTCCTGCAGAAGTGGTAGCTGCAAATACAGTGAAGGGGTTTAAGCATGCATGGGATAGGCATAAGGCCATCCTTTATATAAGATAAAGCCAGGGGCTATCCATAGTATTCAGTATATTGGGCAGACTAGATGGGCCAAATGGTTCTTATCTGCCGACACATTCTATGTTTCTATGTTTCTATGTTCTGCCTCCAGCAGAGGGAGATTAATTTCAGTTCACTTCTATTTCATTTCTAATTCATTCTGCTGCAATTTCTGTATTTCTGTAGTTATTAGATAGGTAACAGCACCATCTAGCGGTGGAAAAAATGTATTGCATCTTGTTTTCTTGTTAATAAAGATTATTGCTTTGTGGGAGGTGCTGGGCATTGTGGGTAGTACAAGGCATTCTGGGAAGGAGAAGCCCAGTCTTCAGTCTACATACAGACTACAGGACTTCAGCAGAGCTGTTCCATGCAGTTCTTGGGCAGACTAGATGGGCCAAATGGTTCTTATCTGCCGACACATTCTATGTTTCTATGTTTCTATGTTCTCCTTATTAAATTCCACCATCTGTGTGCAAGTATATCTGGTAAATGACATCCACCTTTGTTTCAGGGACAGTATGTTATGCAGAACGGTTTAGTTAGGTATAAGTGTCACTCAGGGAGTTATTTCTGTTAGCTAGACAAGCAGTTCCATGCATAGGCAGTCATTTTGGACATATGCTTTCTATGTCAATGTGTTACTGTACATGCTATTCTATATATTTTACTTACACAAGCCATTTGTATTCTTGGAGTTTTACCAATTCACAATCCTGTTGACCAATAAACAAGTTAGACTACAGAAAACAGTCCTCTTATTTAGAAGACAGGAATGGTTTATACTGAATGTCAGACTGCATACTGTATGAATGTGTATAAAGACAGAACATTGTTGCTCAGGGCAATTAAAATCCAGCATAGAAATCACTATCCAATAAGTCACTTGGTGATAACATAAATTCATATTTTACACCAATGATCTTGAAGTTATCTATATCTTCACTGTGTGCAAGGGAATCGCCAAATCAGTTTTAAGAATATTCTCAGCCCCGGATTGTAAATCTGCACAAGTTTGGCAAAACTGAATTCTACAAATGTATTTTGCATAAAATTCAGTGCCATTAAATTAAATTGCAATACATCAAAAACTGACTTATCTTGTCATTCTTACTGGAAGTGGAATTAATTTCTGAATGAGTGCCCTGAAGCATGTTGTTTTCATCTGGAAATGTTCTGCACATACCGTCCCTGTGGATAAGATCAAGGGATTACATATTCTCAAAGGAACATGTTATTATGCACAATCATTTCACATGAAAAAGATAGTTCAGCTTCTACAGTTTATAACTCAAATAAGAAGGGATTTGCTTCTTACAAAAGCAGCAGGATGAATTCTGAAGTGTTTCGGGCAATATTATCTGCTCATATTCAGCCAAATGCTTCAGAACTCATTGAACGGCGCTTCACAGTGCAGATGGACAATGACCCAAAGCATACTGCAAAAGTAACCAAAGAGTTTTTTAAGGGAAAGAAGTGGAATGTTATGCAATGGCCAAGTCAATCACCTGACCTGAATCCGATTGAGCATGCATTTCACTTGCTGAAGACAAAACTGAAGGGAAGATGCCCCAAGAACAAGCAGGAACTGAAGACAATTGCAGTAGAGGCATGGAAGAGCATCACCAGGGATGAAACCCAGCATCTGGTGATGTCTATGCGTTCCAGACTTCAGGCTGTAATTGACTGCAAAGGATTTGCAACCAAGTATTAAAAAGTGAAAGTTTGATTTATGATTATTATTCTGTCCCATTACTTTTGGTTCCTTAACAAGTGGGAGGCACATATGCAAACTGTTGTAATTCCTACACCATTCACCTGATTTGGATGTAAATACCCTCAAATTAAAGCTGACAGTCTGCAGTTAAAGCACATCTTGTTTGTTTTATTTCAAATCCATTGTGGTGGTGTATAGAGCAAAAAATGTTAGAATTGTGGACCTGACTGTAGCTGAGGAAGAAGTGTTGGGTTCCATTAAGAGATACAAATTGGGAAAGGCACCAGGTTTGGGATGGAATTTCTCCAGGGTACTTTTTAGCAATTTTTTATGTCCTTATTATGGGAGTCATTTATTAAACGTGTAAAGTAGAACTGGCTTAGTTGCCCATAGCAATCAATCAGATTCCTTAAAGGTGGAACCTATATTTTTTTCATGATTCTTTGGGAATTATTTATTTTGAGGGCTAATTTTTTTCTTGTGTAAGGGATTGCCTTCTTTCAGGGGGTCACAATCACAGATTTCTTCTTGGACACCAGGATTAAAGTCCAAATGACGGTTTATTTTCACCAGCCCAAACATAAATAATACAAAATAAACACCTGCCTGTCTAGGCACTTGCTAATACAAACATCTTATCCCTGACTCACCTAAAGAACACAGCTTAGGGTCAGGGTCTCAGGCTCCAAGCCCTTAGTCGGTCCGCTCATCAACCAACAGTCAACACCAGGAAGAGATCAGGCCCCTCAGTCCTCCTCCTGGCTGAGACCACTGAGAGCCTCTGCAGGTCTCTGTTCCAAATCACTCTCTCCCCAGACTGATAGACTGGGATGGGCTTTTACTTCCCACTAACGATCCCAGGTGGATTACACCTGGGGATCCCTTATGCTAGGGGAAAACTTTCCCTGGAATGGGGTGGATTGGAAAGGTCCCACTACCAAACCTACCTTCCCAATCCAAATAAAATCCAGCCCATACAAAAATAAACAAAAATAGCTCCAGCAACTATGCTTGCTGAAGCAAGCGCCATTCTGGATCTTACTTACCTCACCCAGTTGAGGAATCTTGGTGAGATATACCCCTCTTCCGGGACTTTAGCATACCCTTCACTGTTCACATCTCCACACTTGATTAATGGAAAGCTGGAGAGTTTAAATAAATATATTGAAAAATGGGATATACCAGCTGGTAAGTTTTATAGGTTTCTGCAGATCTATCATTTTGTTGAGAGAGTTTATGATAGAGGAGAGAAAAAAGAAACGTGACTTTAAAAACTATATAAGATCCTATGAGAATAATTGCATGTTTATATCAGGAGCAGCAATATACTAAATTGGAGAATATGTTAGTTGGGAACAAGATCTGGGGTTTGACTGAACAGCGTAAAATTAGTGAGAATTTATTTAGAGGTAGTAGACAAATGTCAGTTGTGGAAATATTACTTGATAGAGCTTATTTGACTCCAGATAGCTTATGTAAGATTTTCAATATTAAAGAAGATAAGTGTTTTAGCAGGGGCGGACATACTGCCTGTGCAGCTGGTTCAGCTGCACAGGGGCCCAGCAAGGGAGGGGGCCCATCCCAGTGCCAGCAGAGGGGTTTATTTTTTTATCTTAATATATTTTTCATTCCCTACCTCTGCCAACAGGGTAACCTGAACAGGCAGTGTTTCTCTAAGAAAAACACAGAAGGCACACCATAGGGTAGTACAGTCCAGTTAAATAAATGAACATAAAGTACTCCAGATTGGAGGCACACCTTGATGGGATCAATAGGCACAACACTACTGAAGGCTTGGAGGGGGTCGTAATAGGCCCCCTAGACAGATGGTCATGCAGCCAGGGATGTACGCACTTCCACGTAGGGATGCCTGGAGTCCCCAAGAAGGCGGATAAATCTAAATAGAAAGAAGAAAATCCTGTGGCGCAAATACCAATCGTTGATGATAATACAAACTTGATTTAATAACTTGGCAGGTGGTACAACACGTTTCGGGGCAGAAAACACCCCTTCATCAGGTACAGACTGCTCATACAAAAAAGACAACTTCAGAACACACTTAAATACATTAAAAAAACGCCAAAATGGCATGGGAGGGGGAGTGGAGGGGGAGGTCCTGACCCCTCCACATGTCAAGTACTAAACCTGCAGAATAATTTGGTACAATCTTTGAATGTGGGACAATAGTGGATAAAACATTGATGGTCAGTGTGATAAATTCAAAATAATCATGCCTATAAGCTTGCTTAGTGAATTAGATCAGCCAGACACCGGCTGAATGGACGTTCTGGAACGTCCATTCAGAGATCGCAGCTGCCGAGTGGGGGGCCCGCTGTCAGTGACAGCAGGGCACCCCAAGGAGAAGGCAGGGACCGTTCCTGGGTGTCCCTGCCTTCTATATTGCTGTGTATACAGATCAGGAGGCGCTATGCCACTTCCTGTCCCGGGCCGGTGGTCATGTGAACGCCGAGGCCGGGGGAGTGCAGGAGCTGTCAGGTCTTTCAAAGACCACGATCAGCCCTGCACTGAAGCTGTACAGCTCAGTGTACTGCTGTACAGCCTCTCTGGGGGGTGTATTTCCACTGTAACTGGGGCTCCTATGTCAGTCCCAGTTACAGGAGAAATCAATAGTGAAAAAATAATAATAATTGCCCCCCAGAGGTCTTGTATGACCTTATAGTGGACAAAAAGTGTAAAATAAAAAATTTTAAAAATGTAAAAATAAAGTGTTTTAAAAAAAAAAAAAAAAAAAAGTTTCACATAAAAAAAAAAAAATCCCCCCAAATTCGTTATTTAAAAAATGTTAAAAAATAGAATAAAAAAAATTAAATAGACATATTTGGTATCACTACGTCTGCGACGACCGGCTCTATAATAATATCATATGATCTACCCCATCAGGTGAACACCATAAAAAACTAAATAAATAAACTTTGCGCCAAAACAGTTTTTGTGAGCTCACCTCACAAAAAAAAATAATGTTAATAAATCCAAAAGTTGTATGTACCCCAAAATGGTAGCAATAAAAACGTTACCTCATTCCGCAAAAAATTAGACTATAGCCAGAAAAATGAAAAAATATGGTTCTAAGAAAATGGCAACACAAAAACATGATTTTTAAAAAAAAAATGTTTTTATTGTGTAAAACGTAAAAATAAAACCAGACATATTTGGTATCGTTGCATCCGTAATGACCAGATCTATAAAAATATCACATGATCTACCTTATCAAGTGAACGGTGTAAAAATAAATATAGAAAAATGGCACCAAACAGCTTTTTTTGTGACTTCACCTCCCAAAAATGAGATAAAAAGCCACCAGAAAGCCAAATGTACCCCAGAATGGTGCCAATAAAAACTATAGCTTGTCTTGAACTAAATAAGCCCTCACGCAGCTCATTCAACAAAAAATATTAAAAGTTATTGTTCTTAAAAACCATGACAGAAAATTCCATGTTAGAAAATCCAGATGCATGCATTATTTATATATCTGCTTCATTATATTTTATTGAGAGTGACGTAACTCTCATGTTTGTAATCTTAAACTTTTTCAAAAATAAAAGAATTTACAAGAAAATAGCAAGGTAACAAGAAATAGCTTTTTTGGCACCGTTTTTTTTTTTTTGTTATTTACAACATTTATCTGACAGGTTAGATAATGTGGTATTTTTATAGAGCAGGTTGTCACGGACGCGGCGATACCTAATATGTATACAATTTTTTTATTTATGTAAGCTTTACACAATGATTTCATTTTTGAAGCAAAAAGAATCATGTTTTAGTGTCTCCATAGTATGAGAGCCATAGTTTTTTCAGTTTTTGGGTGATTATCTTAGGTAGGATCTCATTTTTTGTGGGATGTGATGACGGTTTGATTGGCACTATTCTGGGGTGCATATGACTTTTTGATCGCTTGCTATTACACTTTTTGTGACGTAAGATGACAAAAAATAGCTTTTTTTACACGTTTTTTATTTTTTTACGGTGGTCACCTGAGGGGTTAGGTCATGTGATATTTTTATAGAGCTGGTCGATACGGACACGGCGATACCTAATATGTATACTTTTTTTTTATTTATGTAAGTTTTACACAATTTCATTTTTGAAACAAAAAAAATCATGTTTTAGTGTTTCCATAGAATAAAAGCCATAGTTTTTTCAGTTTTTGGGCGATTATCTTGGGTAGGGTATGAGTTTTGCGGGATGAGATGACGGTTTGATTGGTACTATTTTGGCGTACATGCGACTTCTTTGATCACTTTTATTACTTTTTTGGGAAGTAAGGTGGGCAAAATTTCAATTTCCTCATAGTTTTTATTTTTTTATTTTTATGGCGTTCACCGTGCGGGGAAACTAACATGACAGTTTTATAGATCAGGTCATTACGGACGCGGCGATACCTAATATGTGTAATGTATTTTTTATTTTTATTTTTTTTATTCAGTGATAACTGTGTTTTTTTTATCTTTACTTTTTTCACTTTTTAAAAAAAAAAAAATTGACCCAGACCCACTTGGTTCTTGAAGATCCAGTGGGACTGATGTCTGTATAATACAGTACAGTACACTATATAGTGTATTGTACTGTATTTTACTTACACTTTGTCTGAACAGAGCTATGCCTTTAGCACAGATCTGTTCAGCACCATGGACAGCAGGATGCCTGAGAAGGCGTCCTGTTGCCATGGGAACCTTCCCCGTCTGCTCAGTTGTGGCCACAACTGAGCAGACGGGGAAGGGGAAGGAGGGGGACTCCCTTCCTCTGTGACCCCATCCTGTCTGGGGGCTGCAAAGGCACAGCAGCCCCCCGATGGGAGAGGGAGGGAGCTCCCTGACTGTTAACCTTTTCCATACAGCGGTCCGTACGGAGCACAGATGTCAGCCATTTATACCAGAGTGTCAGCAATGTGCTGACACTCTGGTATAACCACTGGACGCCAATGAATATTCAAGAGGAGGCGGTCGGGGGATCGCGATCCCGCCTGCCGCACCGCCCGCCTCCCCCACCGCCCGCACCACCTGCAACCCTGCACCACCCGCCGGCATAAAATCATTCAGGGGTGCAGGGGAGTGAAAAATCTTAATTTTCGGCATATTAAAGTTTCTGATCCCCCTTCTGATCAGAAATAGCAGAAAGCGCAGCAAACCGCAGGTCTGAATTGACCTGCGGTTTGCTGTGATCGCCAACATGGGGGGGTCACGGGACCCCCCGCGCATTTAGCCAAGGTGCCTGCTCAATGATTTGAGCAGGCACCTTTTTCCGATCACCTCCCGCCGGGCGGCGGTGATCGGAACAACACATGACGTACCGGTACATCGTGTGTCCTTAAGAACTCGGGAAACATGCCGTACCGGTACGTCATGTGTCCTTAAGGGGTTAAAAAAGTGGGTTTGGAAATTTTCTTAAACATTTTTAGAATTGCTTCTAAAATTCTGAGTCTTCTAACGTCCTAAAAAATAAAATGACATTTACAAAATGATGCCAACATAAAGTAGACATATGGGGAATGTTAAGTAATAAATATTTTATGAGGTATCACTTTCTGTTTTAAAAACAGAGAAATAGAAATTTAGAAAATTGAGATTTAAAAAAAAATTTGGGTTCATTTTGGGATTTTTTCATAAATAAAGGTGAAATATATTGACTCAAATTTATGACTATCATGAAGTACAATGTGTCACGAGAAAACAGAATCTCAGAATGGCTTGGATAAGTAAAAGCTTTCCAAAGTTATTACCACATAAAGTGACACATCAGATTTGCAAAATTGGCCCTGGTCAGGAAGGGGGTAAATGGCCCAGTCTGGAAGTGGGTAAGTACAGCTGGTGCTGCCATCATGCCACTGCCGCTGTCACCCTCCCTGCCAACATGTACTATATGGCTGCAGCTGCTACTCCTGGTAGTTAATCCCCTAGTGCCACCACTATTAATGTTATACTACTAACTTCTACTACCACCAACTACTACTACTTTAAACTACTACCTACTACCACTACCACTACTCATAAACAGCTGATCTACTGCATTGTATGTTTTGGGCCAGGGGTGCACAACCTTTTCTGGTTAGGGGCCACAATCTCAGACTGAACCAACCCCAAGGGCAAAAATAAAACTTAAAGGGGTATTACCAACTGAATTACTATATTTATGACATATACAGTATATATCATAAATGTCTAGTTATACTTCAAGGACTCCCATTTAATGAGGAAATACATGAAAGATACATGTGAGCAGCCACAATACATAGACATACATGTCTGTTACCAGATGGTTGGGGGCTGCAAAGAATGGCATTGAGGTTATGCACCCCTGTTTTGGGTTATGCTGCTATTATGTTTCAGCCAAATGCCGTTATTACCTTACCGTTTACACTGTACAGTCCACACTGTACTCCTGCTGCGCTCAATTTAAAGGCAGAATTTTTCTAGGCTCGTTCAAAATGAGCCACTTTTTCTTCTGCAAATCATTTCTGAGTGTTGTGGGGACTCGCTCTACTAGACAGGATTAGCGGACACAGTATAGAGGCAACAACAAGTTCTTTGGATCAAACAGTTCAGTGTTTTATTCACACTTTAGGCAAGTGACAAAACAAGCAGTCATAAACAAGCAAAAAGTCACCTTACGGTGTTGGTGGTAATTCACACCATGCAGCAATTCTGCCTCAAAGAGTCCTTGAGCATAACAGTACCAACCTGTTTTCACGGCAAACAGGTAGCAAGCCTTCATCCAGACACAAGGCTCCCAGATCCCAACACAGAGACCTCGCTTCTGAGCCCAGCTGCCTATTTAAGGATAGCCAGGTGCTGCCAAAACCCGGACCTGGCACCGGTATTTGACTTCACCTGGCTGTAAATCAGCACCGCAAGACATCCTGGGAGGAAAATAACTGTTTACCCAGACCAAACCTCTCACTGTGCTACAGTGTATAAATATTGGCAAGCATTCTGCCCTCACTCTGTTAACACCATCAATCATATGTTTGCCATAGATAAGTATGTCACTCTGATATTTGCTATTGCTATCATTGCGTTCAAGAGTATAGGAAGGGGTAGGGGGAGAGAAAAAGCAAAAATTTAAAAAAAAATTACGAAAAGAGATAACATCTTTTCCTTAAAATTCTAGAGTCCTAGAAGACTAGAGGGTGTTCTAAAAAATTTTCAGGGCAATTGGAGCAACTTTAATTAGTTTGGGTAAGAACCAAATATTTTGAAAAATTAAAGGAACTTGAAATTAACTGAATCTCAAAAGGTTTGCTCATCTCGAATATACAATGGCATGCAAAAGTTTGGGCACCCTTGGTCAAAATTACTGTTACTGTGAACAGTTAGGCCTCATGCACACGACCGTATTTTTTTGCGGTCCGCAAAACGGGGTTCCGTTTTCCCGTGATCCGTGACCGTTTTTTCGTCCGTGGGTCTTCCTTGATTTTTGGAGGATCCACGGACCTGAAAAAAAAGTCGTTTTGGTGTCCGCCTGGCCGTGCGGAGCCAAACGGATCCGTCCTGAATTACAATGCAAGTCAATGGGGACGGATCCGTTTGACGTTGACACAATATGGTGCCATTTCAAACGGATCCGTCCCCATTGACTTTCAATGTAAAGTCAGGAGTTAATATACCATAGGATCGGAGTTTTCTCCAATCCGATGGTATATTTTAACTTGAAGCGTCCCCATCACCATGGGAACGCCTCTATGTTAGAATATACTGTCGGATATGAGTTAGATCGTGAAACCTCATTTCCGACAGTATATTCTAACACAGAGGCGTTCCCATGGTGATGGGGACGCTTCTAGTTAGAATATACTACAAACTGTGTATATGACTGCCCCCTGCTGCCTAGCAGCATCCGATCTCTTACAGGGGGCTGTGATCAGCACAATTAACCCCTCAAGTGCCGCACCTGAAGGGGTTAATTGTACTATCATATCCCCCTGTAAGAGATCAGGGCTGCCAGGCAGCAGGGGGCAGACCCCCCCCCCCATCCCCAGTTTGAATATCATTGGTGGCCAGTGCGGCCCCCCCCCCTTCCTCCCTCTATTGTAATAAATCGTTGGTGGCACAGTGTGCGCCCCCCCGCCCCCCCCCTTCCTCCCTCTATTGTAATAAATCGTTGGTGGCACAGTGTGCGCCCCCCCCCCCTTCCTCCCTCTATTGTAAAAAATCGTTGGTGGCACAGTGTGCGCCCCCCCGCCCCCCCCCTTCCTCCCTCTATTGTAATAAATCGTTGGTGGCACAGTGTGCGCCCCCCATCGGCCCCCCCTCCCTCTATAGCATTAACAACATTGGTGGCCAGTGTGCGGCCTCCCATCTCCCCCCCCCCCCCCCCCCCGATCATTGGTGGCAGCGGGTTACTAGCAATAGTACAATAGTTAAAGATTCATACTTACCTGTGAGCTCGATGTTCGTGTCCGGCCGGGAGCTCCTCCTACTGGTAAGTGACAGTTCATTTAGCAATGCGCCGCACAGACCCTGTCACTTACCAGTAGGTGGAGCTCCCGGCCGGACACGAACATCGCAGCAGCAGCCAGCAGCAGGTAAGTATGAATCTTCTACTATTGTACTATTGCTAAGTAACCATGGCAACCAGGACTGTAGTAGCGTCCCGGTTGCCATGGTTACCGATCGGAGCCCCAGCGATTAAACTGGGACTCCGATCGGAACTCCGCTGCCACCAATGATGGGGGGGGGGGGGGGGGGAGATGGGAGGCCGCACACTGGCCACCAATGTTGCTAATGCTATGGAGGGAGGGGGGGCCGATGGGGGGCGCACACTGTGCCACCAACGAATTATTACAATAGAGGGAGGGAGGGGGGGGGGGCGCACACTGTGCCACCAACGAATTATTACAATAGAGGGAGGGGGGGGGGAGGCCGCACTGGCCATCAATGATATTCAAACTGGGGAGGGGGGGGGGGGAGGTCAGCCCTGATCTTTTACAGGGGGATATGATAGTACAATTAACCCTTTCAGGTGCCGCACCTGAAGGGGTTAATTGTGCTGATCACGGCCCCCTGTAAGAGATCGGGTGCTGCCAGGCAGCAGGGGGCAGTCTTTTACACAGTTTGTAGTGTATTCTAACTAGAAGCGTCCCCATCACCATGGGAACGCTTCTGTGTTAGAATATACTGTCGGTTCTGAGTTTTCACGAAGTGAAAACTCAGCTTTGAAAAAGCTTTTATGCAGACGGATCTTCGGATCCGTCTGTATAAAAACTAACCTACGGCCACGGATCACGGACACGGATGCCAATCTTGTGTGCATCCGTGTTCTTTCACGGACCCATTGACTTGAATGGGTCCGTGAACCGTTGGCCGTGAAAAAAATAGGACAGGTCATATTTTTTTCACGGCCAGGAAACACGGCTCACGGATGCGGCTGCCAAACGGTGCATTTTCCGATTTTTCCACGGACCCATTGAAAGTCAATGGGTCCGCGAAAAAAAAACGGAAAACGGCACAACGGCCACGGGTGCACACAACGGTCGTGTGCATGAGGCCTTAAGCAAATTTAAGATGAAATGATCTCCAAAATGCATAAAGTTAAAAAATAACACATTCCCTTTGTATTTTAAGCAAACATTTTTAAATTAACCAAAAAGGGAAAAGGGCACAAAGCAAAACTTTGGGCATCTTGCATGAATAGTACCTAGTAGCATCCCCCTTTGACAAGTACTTTATCACAGCTTGTAAATGCTTTTTGTACTCAAGAGTCTTTTAACTCTTGTTTGAGGGAATTTCATTCATTCTTCCTTGCTATAGTCTTCCAGCTCTGAGATTCCTGAGCCGTCTTACATGCACTGCTCTTTGAGGTTCAGATCAGGGGACTGTGAGGTCCATGGTAAAACCTGTATCCTGCACCTCTTGAGGTAGTCTTTTGTGGATTTTGAGGTGTTTAGGATCATTATCCATTTGTAGAAGCTGTCCGCTTTTGATCTTCAGCATTTTACAGTTGGTGTTATGCTTGCTTCAAGAATTTGCTGGAATTCCATTGAATCCATTCTTCCCACCACCTGTCAAATGTTCCCTGTGCCATTGGCTGCAACACAACTCCACATGTTTGATCCACTGAAATTCCGTGCCCTTTCTATCTCCAAACATACCTTTGCTCATTGTGGCCAAAAGAGTTCTATTTTAACCCCATCGGTCCACAGGACTTGTTTCCAAAATGCATCAGGCTTGTTTAGATGTTCTTTTGCAAACTTCCGATGCTGAATTTTGTGGTGAGGATGAGGGAGAGATTTTCTTCAGAAGACTTTTGCATGAAGGCCATATTTGTTTGTGCAGGTGTTGGTGAACAGTACCACAACTGAGTATTTTTAATCTTTCTGAAGGTCTTTTACAGTCAAGCGGAAGTTTTGATTTGCCTTTCTAGCAATCCAATGAGCAACTGTCTCTGAAACTTTTCTTGGTCTTTCAGATCTTCTCTTGACCTTCACTGTTCCTGTTAGCTGCTATTTCTTAATTACATTTCAAACTGAGCAAATGACAACCTGAAAATGCTGTGCTATCTTCGTTTACCTTCTCCAGCTTTTTTAGTCTCAAGCATTTTCATTTTAAGAGTGTTTGTGCTTAGAAGAACCCATGGCTGATGTTTTTGGGACAAAGTTAGAGGAGTCTGGGTATTTATAAAGCTTTGAAATATGTATCACCTGGCCTTTATTTAAGGTCTGAAACCTCGGTCAAAGTTATCTGAGTGCTCAATTCTTCTTGGGTTCCCATACTTTTGCAAGGTACTCCTTTCCTTTTTTCATTCTAAAATAATACAAAACCAAAATAAAACACTGATATTGTTTCATCTTTAACTTTGTGCCTATTGAAAATCATTTCATCTTCAACTTACTGTTGACAATAACTGTAACTATATATATATATATATATATATATATATATATATATATATACAGTTGCAGGAAAAAGTATGTGAACCCTTTGGAATGATATGGAATTCTGCACAAATTGGTCATAAAATGTGATCTGATCTTCATCTAAGTCACAACAATAGACAATCACAGTCTGCTTAAACTAATAAAGCACAAAGAATTAAATGTTACCATGTTTTTATTGAACACACCATGTAAATATTCACAGTGCAGGTGGAAAAAGTATGTGAACCCTTGGATTTAATAACTGGTTGAACCTCCTTTGGCAGCAATAACTTCAACCAAACGTTTCCTGTAGTTGCAGATCTGACGTGCGCAATGGTCAGGAGTAATTCTTGACCATTCCGTTTTAGAGAACTGTTTCAGTTCAGCAATATTCTTGGGATGTCTGGTGTGAAACGCTTTCTTGAGGTCATGCCACAGCATCTCAATTGGGTTGAGGTCAGGACTCTAAATGGGCCACTCCAGAAGGCGTATTTTCTTCTGTTTAAGCCATTCTGTTGTTGATTTACTTCTATGCTTTGGGTCATTGTCCTGTTGCAACACCCATCTTCTGTTGAGCTTCAGCTGGTGGACAGATGGCGTTAAGTTCTCCTGCAAAATGTCTTGATAAATTTGGGAATTCATTTTTCCTTCGATGATAGCAATCCGTCCAGGCCCTGACGCAGCAAAGCAGCCCCAAACCATGATGCCCCCACCACCATACTTCACAGTTGGGAAGAGGTTTTGATGTTGGTGTGCTGTGCCTCTTTTTCTCCTCACATAGTGTTGTGTGTTTCTTCCAAACAACTCAACTTTGGTTTCATCTGTCCACAGAATATTTTGCCAGTACTGCTGTGGAACATCCAGGTGCTCTTGTGCAAACTGTAAATGTGCAGCAATGTTTTTTTTGGACAGCTGTGGCGTCCTCTGTGGTATCCTCCTATGAAATCCATTCTTGTTTAGTGTTTTATGTATCGTAGATTCGCTAACAGGGATGTTAGCATATGCCAGAGACTTTTGTAAGTCTTTAGCTGACACTCTAGGATTCTTCTTCACCTCATTGAGCAGTCTGCGCTGTGCTCTTGCAGTCATCTTTACAGGACGGCCACTCCTAGGGAGAGTAGCAGCAGTGCTGAACTTTCTCCATTTATAGATAGTTTGTCTAACCTTGGACTGATGAACAGCAAGGCTTTTGGAGATACTTTTATAACCCTTTCCAGCTTTATGCAAGTCAACAATTCTTAATCGTAGGTCTTCCGAGACCTCTTTTGTGCGAGGCATCATTCACATCAGGCAATGCTTCTTGTGAAAAGCAAACCCAGAACTGGTTTGTGTTTTTTATAGGGCAGGGCAGCTGTAACCAACACCTCCAATCTCATCTCATTGATTGGACTCCAGTTGGCTGACACCTCACTCCAATTAGCTCTTGGAGATGTCATTAGTCTAGGGATTCACATACTTTTTTCACCTGCACTGTGAATGTTTACATGGTGTGTTTAATAAAAACATGGTAACATTTAATTCTTTGTGTGTTATTAGTTTAAGCAGACTGTGATTGTCTATTGTTGTGACTTAGATGAAGATCAGATCACATTTTATGACCAATTTGTGCAGAAATCCATATAATTCCAAAGGGTTCACATACTTTTTCTTGTAACTGTATGCTAGCAGAAGGAACCGGCTTTGCATGGGTATATTACTATTTCCTTTAATGTTTGTGTGTGTCATTAAAAGATATCTACAGTGACATCTACAGTACCCCGCCCCTTTAACAGTGATCTCCGCAGTGGTCTACCCCTTAACAGTAACATCCACAGCGCCCTCCCCTTTAACAGTAACCTCTACAGTGGCCATCCCTTTATTAGTGACCTCCACAATACCCCGTCTCGTTAACAGTGATTTCCACAATAACCCTCCCCCTTAACAGTGACCTCCACAGAGCTCTGTTTCCTTAAAATGTGACCTCCACAACACCCCGCCCCTTAACACTGACCTCCATAGCATACCGCCCCCATAACTGTGACCTCCACTGTTCCCTGCCCCCTTAACAGAGACCTCCACAGTGCCTGCCCCTTTAATAGTGACCTCCACAGCTGCATGCCCCTTTAACAGTGACCTCCACAGCATCCCGCCCCCTTAACAGTGACCTCCACAGTACCCCATCTCCTTATCAGTGATTTCCACAACACCCCGTCCCGTTAACAGTGGCCTCTACTGCAATCTGCCCCTTAACACTGACTTCCATAGTGGACCGTCCCCTTAAATGTGACCTCCACAGCAGCCTGCCCCTAGGGTGGCCAGAGGTCCATTTTAGGCCGGACATTCCGGCTTTCAGACTCCCTGTCCTCCAT
The DNA here is from genome assembly GCF_905171765.1 of Bufo bufo. Lineage (NCBI taxonomy): Eukaryota > Metazoa > Chordata > Amphibia > Anura > Bufonidae > Bufo > Bufo bufo. Next base: position 456,271,789 of record NC_053390.1, read on the forward strand.
CCAGCGCAGGGCCTGGAGGGACACAGGGATGTCTTTTTCAATAGCTCACGCTCAGACAGCAGTGGTTTTTAAGTCCGTCTTTTGAGGGTGGTCTGAATGGCCACCCTACCTGCCCCTGACCTGTAACCTCCACAGCACTCCACTCTTTAACAGTGTCATCCACAACATCCTGCCCCTTTAAAGATGACCTACAGCAGTGAAAAAAAATTGCTGGGTTATTATGGAAACCTAGTGTAAAACTGTGTGTATGTGGAGACTATAGGGCTGCAAGCTTCTACTGGCTGATAAGGGCCATGTGACCAGGCTTCTATTGGCTAATGCATTTTTGGGAATACCTCAGGAATGGTACATGGTAGAGAGATGAGGCCCGATCTAAAACCATCCTGGACACCTGATGTACCTGTGTGCCAAATTTCGTGATGCGACGGTGCAGATTCCTTTAGCGGACATACATACACACACACACATGCATACACTAAGCTTTATATAGTAGATATATATATATATACACACGCACATATTGGGTGGTTATCTCCGTGATGGCTGCAACACAGGGCACAATATATTTTAAATGTCAGTTTTACACCCATATATGAGTGAGGAAGGCAGCAGTTAGCTGTAGCATCTTCAATACTGCACTGTACTGGACTGTGACAATTGACTTTCCTTGGCAACGATCATTTAGATAGCTCTGCTAAGGGGCAACTTCAGAGCAATTCTTCTCATAGAAATGTACAAATTCACTGAATAAAGTATATTACAAAAATATTCCATATCACTGCCCCAACACAAAATTGACAGTTACACTTGTGAAACCGGGTCAAACTGAATGATAAAAAATTTTGCAGATAAGAAATGAAAGACTATTTTGAATTGTCTTTCTCTGTTGATGATTTAAGTATAAAATGCAGCTAGGGCATAGCAATTTTTTTTTCATTTTTACTCGTCACATTTCAAAAGCTAGAACTTTTTCATCTATCAATGTAGCTATATATGTTTTTTTTGCAGGATTATTAACATTTTCCATTGGCACCATCGTGGGGTGCATCTAAATTATTGACTAAATTGGATTAACTTTTTATTTTGAAGATAGGTCATCAGTTCTAAAATGAACACATCAGATCACATTACATAGATAATTAGGGCTATGGCAAAAATGGAAGGGACCTTGGTGGGATGTGGCTTATGTGATACAGCATTGTTAACTATATTTAGATCCCCAATGTTCATCTATGACCACAGACCAGACTTATAATAAATATACTATATTAAAGAAAATGTGTCACCAACATTTTTTTCTGCCAGTTAAAACCAGATAACACACTTTTTTTCTAATCTGTTTTTATTTTCTGATTGCAGGTTTTTTATTCTTTTTTCTGTACATGATTAAGGGGGTGCCCATCTTGCTTGAGCTGTTATTAACAGCATTTAGAAAGCATTAAGAAATTTTCTTTACAGCAGCGCCATGGTCCGTAGACACAATGGACAGGAGGGGAACTCATTGACTTCTATGGTTGTGTTTTCTAGGCATGATCTGTGACCCGTGCAGAGGTCATTGTAGAAGGAAAGAATAGATAAGATTTGGCAATCACCTATTGTGAATAGTGGATCCTGTCTTATCTATACATAGAGGTGATCTCCTTAACATTACAGGAAGGTTTAGAATAATATATAACTGCAGTAAAGTGATCTGTACAGACCAAGAAGTGGCGCCAATTTTTAGGTTTAGTGGCCAGTGAGAAAACTGCAGAAATGTATGTTTGTTTAGATATGCATGTTGACATGGAAAATGAAAAACATTTTTTGCCAACATTATTTTAAATATATGCTAAACATAAAAATGTAATTCAAACAATATGTAATTTTCTGTTGACACATTCCCTTTAATATCAGATCCCAGACAAATTATATTCAGATCCTTTTATTATTTTCAGAACAAATTTGGGAAGAAACATAAGACATACAAATATAACAGCTAGTGTTGATCGAGCACCAAAGTGCTCGGGTCGAACACATCAGGATGCTAGGGTGCTCTACCGAGCACCCGAATAAAATAGAATAGAAGTCAATGGGAGAACCCAAGCATTAAACCAGGCACCCCCTGCTCTGAAGAGGAGAGGGTGTCTGGTTTACAGAAAAAGGTTAGAAATTGATAGAAACACCACCAAAATGGTTTGGAAACAGCATGGGGAGGACATCTGGATGCATCTTGGACTCCTATTACCTACAATAGACAACCACACAAAGGCTATACAGGGAGTGCAGAATTATTAGGCAAATGAGTATTTTGACCACATCATCCTCTTTATGCATGTTGTCTTACTCCAAGCTGTATAGGCTCGAAAGCCTACTACCAATTAAGCATATTAGGTGATGTGCATCTCTGTAATGAGAAGGGGTGTGGTCTAATGACATCAACACCCTATATTAGGTGTGCATAATTATTAGGCAACTTCCTTTCCTTTGGCAAAATGGGTCAAAAGAAGGACTTGACAGGCTCAGAAAAGTCAAAAATAGTGAGATATCTTGCAGAGGGATGCAGCACTCTTAAAATTGCAAAGCTTCTGAAGCGTGATCATCGAACAATCAAGCGTTTCATTCAAAATAGTCAACAGGGTCGTAAGAAGCGTGTGGAAAAACCAAGGTGCAAAATAACTGCCCATGAACTGAGAAAAGTCAAGCGTGCAGCTGCCAAGATGCCACTTGCCACCAGTTTGGCCATATTTCAGAGCTGCAACATCACTGGAGTGCCCAAAAGCACAAGGTGTGCAATACTCAGAAACATGGCCAAGTTAAGAAAGGCTGAAAGACGACCACCACTGAACAAGACACACAAGCTGAAACGTCAAGAAATATCTCAAGACTGATTTTTCTAAGGTTTTATGGACTAATGAAATGAGAGTGAGTCTTGATGGGCCAGATGGATGGGCCCGTGGCTGGATTGGTAAAGGGCAGAGAGCTCCAGTCCGACTCAGACGCCAGCAAGGTGGAGGTGGAGTACTGGTTTGGGCTGGTATCATCAAAGATGAGCTTGTGGGGCCTTTTCGGGTTGAGGATGGAGTCAAGCTCAACTCCCAGTCCTACTGCCAGTTTCTGGAAGACACCTTCTTCAAGCAGTGGTACAGGAAGAAGTCTGCATCCTTCAAGAAAAACATGATTTTCATGCAGGACAATGCTCCAACACATGCGTCCAAGTACTCCACAGCGTGGCTGGCAAGAAAGGGTATAAAAGAAGAGAATCTAATGACATGGCCTCCTTGTTCACCTGATCTGAACCCCATTGAGAACCTGTGGTCCATCATCAAATGTGAGATTTACAAGGAGGGAAAACAGTACACCTCTCTGAACAGTGTCTGGGAGGCTGTGGTTGCTGCTGCACGCAATGTTGATGGTGAGCAGATCAAAACACTGACAGAATCCATGGATGGCAGGCTTTTGAGTGTCCTTGCAAAGAAAGGTGGCTATATTGGTCACTGATTTGTTTTTGTTTTGTTTTTTAATGTCAGAAATGTATATTTGTGAATGTTGAGATGTTATATTGGTTTCACTGGTAAAAATAAATAATTGAAATGGGTATATATTTGTTTTTTGTTAAGTTGCCTAATAATTATGCACAGTAATAGTCACCTGCACACACAGATATCCCCCTAAAATAGCTAAAACTAAAAACAAACTAAAAACTACTTCCAAAAATATTCAGCTTTGATATTAATGAGTTTTTTGGGTTCATTGAGAACATGGTTGTTGTTCAATAATAAAATTAATCCTCAAAAATACAACTTGCCTAATAATTCTGCACTCCCTGTATGCCAAAAGCCGGGTATGTGCAAGCCAACAATCTATCCATGAGACAGATACAGTCAGCACACCTTTCAATGGCAGCCTTGTGCACTATGAGACATTCAAAACCAGCTCTCATCTGACTGAGAACCAGTAAGCCTCAAAGCTGCTCCATATCTGTTGGATGGCTTGGGTGGACCTGCGCACCTAGATCATTATCATTAGGGTGACAAAAAGTTTTCTGATTGTCCTAACATAATATTCAATAATCTTTCTATACAGTTTTGTCATGTAAACTCATTTGCATAAACATGGGCATATGGGAAAGACATGCAAATGAGCAGAATCTGCCTTGATTTTCAGCTGAAAAAAACATTTGCATGGAAAATTCGCGATCTACACTACTCATAGTCTTATTATAAGACTATGAATCCAATAGATGGCACTGTTCATGAGTCATGAACAGCGCCATCTATTGGATTCATAGTCTTGTCATAAGACTATGAAACCAATAACATATAAAGCATCATCAATCCTTACATAAAGACGCACTACCATGAGACTAAACGACAGTAAATCCACATGAACTCCGAAATGAGACACTGTACACCTCCAGGAATACATATAATAAAAAGAAAACTTTAAACCACATCACCTGTATAGAAGGGGGGAGGGTTGGGGGGGAGTGAAATGTTTAGGTAAAGGATTATTGCACTGTTTATATGTGTTTTATCTTTGTTTTCACTGCACATATCTGTAAAAAAGGAATATGACCTGTAATTTGATCCAATATGTACCTTTGAATGTAAATGTAAAAATTATATCAAAATATAATAAAATGTATTTTTAAAAAAAGACTATGAAACCAATAGATGGCGCTGTTCATGAGTCATGAACAGCACCATCTATTGGATTCATAGTCTTGTCATAAGACTATGAAACCAATAGATGGCACTGTTCATGAGTCATGAACAGCGCCATCTTTTGGATTCATAGTCTTTTCATAAAATTTTTATCGCAAATTTATCATGCAAATGGTTTTTCAGCTGGAAAAAAAGCAGATTCAGCTAATTTGCATATACCCACGATTAAGCAAATTAGTTTACATGAGAAAACTGTATAGAAAGGTTATTGAATATTATGTTAGGACAATCAGAATTTTTTTTGTCACCCTAATGATAATGATCTAGGTGAGCAGGTCCACCCAAGCCATCCAACAGTTATGAAGCAACTTTGAGGCTTACTAGCTCTCAGTTAGATGAGTCTTGAGTTCCTTCATCTCGATCTTCTGAATACGATCAAGGCATGCCCGGATGTGATCGGAGGGTGCGAAGTTTCAGCTGATTTTTTTTCTGTGGCTTTGGCTGACAGTTCCTAAAGATGGCTGGAATCCCGCACACCATTCATTTGGAAGTGGACCTGAAAGAATACTTTGGAATTTATTGTGATCGAGCTTGTGGAAAAGAAGGCTGGAACTGGGAGACATCTAATTTATATTTTCCAAAACTTCCCTAAAACAGGTGTGTACGATTTAACTTTTCTTAATGAGAACCTTTGTTTGGAGGCATATGAATGGTTCAGAAACAATTCAGAAGATCTTGAATTAATGGGAGTGAAGATAACTCCGTTGTTTGGTCTTCATGAAATTTCAATTGTAGTACATATTTATAATCCTTTTACTGAAGTTAATTTGATTATGGACTTTTTGCTGAAATATTCTGAATATGTGGGAAAACCTGTGCCTCAGAAGAATCATCTTGGTATTTTGAATTGTAAATACCGTTTCAAAGCTAAATTGAAAAAGGACCTGCAGCGTGTGGGAGGTTTTAGTCACCTGCCGGCTAATTTTTCAGTGGCGGGTAATAGAAGTTACTTAATGTACCCTGGGCAGCCGCCATATTGCAGAAAATGCTATTCTTTTGGACACACTCAGGAGCGTTGTCAGAAAGGTGTATGTTGTAGGAACTGTAAGCAGGAGGGACATACTGCTGGGCAGTGCCCAACTCCTAAAGCATGTGAATTGTCCAAGTGCTGAAGCCGAAAGAGACAACAACATGAGGCAGCAGCAGATAGTTCAAGAGGAGCGGGAAAGGAGAAGGCTAACCTATGCAGCTGTGGCGAGTTAGGGTGTGAGGAGGGAAGGAAGAGAAGGGACTGTGTTGCGCCCTGCTACAAGACTTGATTGTGCAACCCTCCCTAAAGCACTTCCTGTAAGAAGCTTGGAGAAAGTTATAGAAGATCTTTCAAGTGCGTCTGATCCAATAAATATTGAAGAATTTATGTCTGGAGAGGCGTCTTGAGCAGAGCGGTCTGGAAAGAGTCAAAGGGAGGGTGGTGGGGAGTCCAACACAGAAGAAGAGAGCTCTTCAGTCGTACGGAAGAGTAAGAGTGTCAAAAAGAGGAGGGGCTATACGAGTGGACCAGAAATCAGCAACCACTACGAAAGCCAGCAAGGGGAGAGCATGGATTCTGGGGGAGGTGGCAAAACTGTATGACTTAAGCTACCTGGAAAATATGGATGAATTTAAAATGTTTTTTTTCTTTCCGTAAAATAAATAAATAAATAAATATGGGTTTCAAGATCTGCTTACAGAATGTAAGAGTATTTAAAAGTAAGATTAGAAGAGCGGCGATTCTCTAATTTCTAGCACAAGAAGATGCTGCAATTTTTGTTTGCAGGAATGTGGTCTGTGTGAAGTAGTAAGAGAAGAAGAGTGGATGCCCCTGACAAAGCTTTTTAGATCGAAACCCAGGTCGGGTGTTTTATCTGTACACTGCTTGTTATTGAACTAAATTTGTGAGTATAATAAATCCTTTTAACTCAACTCATGTGAAGGTGTGTCACTATTTTCGCAACCTTTGGTTTTTCACAGAAGCTTAGATGAAAGAGAGAGGGAGGCTTCATGTGACTTGAAAGCTTTCCCATGTCCAATTTTTGTGTTTCTGGCGCAGGAATTTTTTTCCGTGACCTCCTGAAGCAGCGTGGTCCAAACAAAAACGCAAGAGAAGAAGAGTGGATGTATGGAAAGTCTGTGTGGTCTGGGAGTGTTTTAAATAAAAACTATGGTGTTGGTTTCTTAGTTAAAGGTTATCTTTAGTAAGTTAGGTGTATCTTTAGTAAGTTAGGTATATCTTTAGTAAGTTACATGGTAATAGAAGAAGGTAGGTGTATATTATAAATTTTTGAATATAAAAATGTGAAATTTTGTGTGATTAATATTTACGCACCTATAAATAAGAATGAACGGAAACTTTTGTTTGAGAAGGTGAGATTGTTTATCCCTGGGAGAATGCCAGTAATTCTTGCGGGAGATTTTAATTGTGATTTAGATAAGAGTCATATTGATGAGTCTGGGAAAGGGTTAACAGACTTACTTTCGGATTTTAAATTATTTGATATGCAAAGTTTATGTAAAGTTGAACCTAAATTGAAGACCTATCATGCAGATAGTGGCAGATTTCATAGCAGGTTAGACAATTGTTTTGTATCACAAAATGTGTGTCCTTTAAGTTATGAACAGAAAGAAGTTGTTTTTTCGGATCATGAATGTGTGATATGTGAGTTGGATATAGAATCAAGAGGAGTATATGGACGTGGGTTGTGGAAATTAAAAGTTTTTTGGAAAATGAGGAGGTTAAAATGGATTATAGAAGATTGTATAAAAGTTGGTGTTGGAGAAAGAGTGAGTTTAGTGATATGTCTAAGTGGTGGGATTGGGTGAAAATGAAAACAAGGTATTTTTTTAAGAAATTAGGTTATAAAATAGTGACGGCATAAAGAGAGCTGTATGTAAGATTGAATGCTAGGTTCAGGTATTTGTATAAATTAAGAGAGGGGGGCGTTGATGTAAGTGAGGATATTGTGGGAGTAAACGTGAGATTAAAGAATTTTTGATCAAAAAAGGAAGAAGTATAATTTATAGGCAAAATGAGAAAACTTGGAGAAGAATGAAAAATGCACACTTTTAAAAAAAAAGGTGTTTGGAAAGAGGCAGTGCATTAATGTATGTTATAATCAGAGTGGTAATGAGGTGAATGGAGAAGAAATGAAGGAAGTAGTTGCAAAATTTTATGAAGAATTGTATGCTGAGAAATGGAGGGATGAAAGGTTGGAAGGGGATGTGTTAAGTGTGATAGATAAGAAGAAAGAGTGGGAATTATGAGGGATATAACAAGTAATGAAATATGGAGGGTGGTTAGTAGTATGGCAGCAAATAAGACGCCAGGGGAGGATGGTCTTCCGGTTGAATTCCATAGAAAGATGTGGGATGTGGTAGGTACTGATGTGGTAGCATTGTATAAGTTTATGTGGATGAATGGTAAAATGGCTCATAGTATGCGGTCGGGGGTGATTACCTTGATTCCGAAAAAAAGTGACTGTAAGGATTTAAGGAATTGGCGACCGATAACGTTACTTAATTGCGATTATAAGATTTACGCAAAGATGTTTGCAAATAGAATGAAAGAGGTGATCGATAGAGTGATAGGGGAAAGACAGTGTTGTGCGATACCAGGAAGGAGGATTCATTAAAATATGTGTATGTTGAGATATTGTTTGTGGGACTGTATGGAGAGGAAGAAGGTATTTTTGTTAAGTTTGGATTTTGAAAAAGCATATGATAGGTTGGCTCATAAGTTTGTGTATAGAGTGTTGTTAAGAATGGGATTTCCAGCTGAGTTTGTGTGGAAAGTGAGAAGTATGTATGATGGAAATTTTAGTCGAGTGTTGTTTAATGGTTGTATAGGTAGAAGAGTAAATGTGTTTTTAGGGGTGTGGCAAGGGTGTCCATTGTCACCTATTGTGTTCATATGTGGGATTGAACCATATTTGTGTTTGTTAAGGAAAGATAAGGTGATTTGTGGAGTGCAAATACCAGGAGGTGGTGGGAGTGAATGGAAGGTGACTGGTTATATGGATGATGTGTGTTATGTGATTCCGAGTGTTCAGTAGGACGGGTGAAATTGTTAGTCTATATTTTGTGGAGCATCTGCTTTTCGTGTGAATTGGAATAAGAGTGAATGTAAATCTTTTGGAGGAGTGATTGGGAGGGATGTGGGAGTTAGCGTGGTGGAAGGTCAGATTAAGGTTTTAGGTGTGAAATTTGATGAGAGGTGACAGTTAAAAATAAGTAAAGTTTTTGGCGGACGAGGGATTTGTTCTTTTTTGGTAAAATAATGGTGATTAAACGTGTTATCTTGCCTATTTTTTTGTACACTGCAATCATTTTTCCACCAAGTTATAGAATGTCGAGAAATCTGAATAGAATTTTGTTTGTGTTCCTCTGAGGATCAAAGATGGAGAGAGCCAAGAGGGAAGTATTAGTTAAAAGGATAAGTAAAGGAGGTTTGGAGTTTCCAAATTTGGAGGTATATTTTGGAGTTAATACTATTTTGTTTTTACTAAAGATAGTTAAAGGGCTTCTGTCACCCCACTAAACTAAGTTTTTTTTTGTGTACTTAGTTATAATCCCTATCCTGCCATATTGCCATACATTATGTTATTAATAATTTTCGTTCAGTAGATTTAGCAAAAAACTTACTTTTATGATATGCTTATTACCTTTCTACCAGCAAGGAGGGCGTCTACTTGCTGGTAGCAGCCGCAGAAAACCGCCCCCTCCTTCTGTTGATTGACAGGGCCAGCCGCGATCTCCTCCTCCGGCCAGCTCTGTCAGCATTTCAAAAATTGCGCGCCTGTGTTGATTCGGCGCAGGCGCTCTGAGATAAGGAGGCTCGCCTCCTCAGCACTCCCTCAGTGCGCCTGCGCCGATGACGTCTTCTCTTTCGGTGATGTCATCGGCGCAGGCGCACTGAGGGAGTGCTGAGGAGGTCTCCCTAGGTCTCCCTTGAGCGCCGAGCTGATCACTCGGTGCTCGACTTGTTTGTCTGTTGGTCATGTGACACTGGCCACGTCACATGACCCTCACTCCCCACTATAAATACAGGCAACCTGCTGGCTACAGTTTGCCTGTGATTTTGGTCCCTTAGGCTGTGTATTATTATTGTTATTTAGCTTACCTTTGGATTTGACCCTTGATCTGCTTCCTGACACCTCTTCTGCCTGCTCCCTGAACCTTGACGCTACCTCTCGGATTTTGACCTCGGTTGCTTTTGGACTTTGTCTTTGCCTCTTCTCTTGTACTGACGTGACCTCCTGGACTGACCCTGGCTAGTTGACCCACCTCGCCCTTCCGTTTTTGGTGGTACCTTGCTTGTTCCACCTCTCTGTCTGCTCTAGTGCTACCTCTCATTGGCTGTCCGCTTCCCTGCTGTCTCTATCTCTCTACTTGCACTTACTCAGCTCAGGGACTGTCGCCCAGTTGCGCCCCATCACCTAGGGTGGGTGGTGCAAGTAGGCAGGGACAGGGGACCGGGTGGCAGCTCAGGGGGTGCACCTCCGCTCTATCTTTATACCCGCGACTCTACCCCGTGACAGAATCACAGGCCTTAATTTAGCATGGACCCTCTACAGAGCCTCACCGAACATGTGCAGGGTTTTGCTCAAATAGTACAGGAACTTGGGGAGAGGCTACAGGTTCAGGTGACCGTCCGTACTCCCCCCATTCTTGCTCTCGCCACCGTTCAGGTAGAACCACACATCAAATACCCGATCAGTTTTCGGGTGACCGCCGAAGTTTTTTAGCTTTCAAGGAAAGCTGTAAACTTTATTTTCGACTACGTCCTCACTCCTCTGGTCCTGATCCACAGAGGGTTGGTATTATCATCTCCCTGCTTCAAAGGGACCCCCAGGAATGGGCCTTTTCTTTGGCTCCGGATTCCCCTTGTCTTAATTCTGTGGACCTCTTTTTCCAGGCGTTAGGGGTTCTTTATGATGAACCAGACCGAGCCTCTGTGGCAGAATCCAATCTTAAGGCCCTCACTCAGGGGAATCGTCCCGTGGAGGATTATTGTACGCAGTTCCGCAAGTGGTGCGTTCCCTCGGGTTGGAACGAACCAGCGCTCAAATGTCAATTTAGGGCAGGCTTGACTGAGAAGTTAAAAGACATGCTGGTTTGTTATCCCTGTCCTGACTCTTTAGAGGAGACCATGACGTTAGCCATCAGACTAGATAGACGGATCAGACAGAGACAGCGAGAGCATTTGTTTTCTCCTCATACCCTTCTTCAACCTGAGGTTTCCCCCATTGAACCCAAGATGGAGGCCCACTCGGACGAGCTCATGCAACTCGGGATGACGCGAAGAGAGCTACGCCGTCGTCGGGGCTCTTGTTTTTATTGTGGGGATCCCGACCACTGGATCCGTCAGTGTCCTAAAGCTCCGCCTTCTGGAAAGTCATCCAAGTCTGAAGTTTCCAAGGACAAGGTACTCCTGGAGGTGGTAGGAAGTAAATTATTGTTGCCGGTTTCTATTGCCTTTGGAGTCTTAAAGGGGTCAGGAAATGCCTTTGTGGATTCAGGGTCAGCTTTTAGTTTTATTGATTACAAATTTGTTGAACAAATGGGAATTCCTATACTAGAATTGTCCACCCCGATCCAGATTGTCCTTGGTATGCCCTGGCTTCAGCAACACAATCCGGTCATTAACTGGAGTTCGGGCGAGTTAGAGAGATGGGGGCCTAACTGTAGTTCTTGCTTAACCGTAGTTCAAGCTGGGGTTTCATCAGATATTATTCCTCATTTTATTTCTGATTATTCAGATGTTTTTTCCACCACTGAGACAGATACTCTCCCTCCCATAGGTCTTATGACTGTGTTATCGACTTGGTACCCGAGTCCAAATTTCCTAAAGGACGGATTTATAATATTTACAGTCCTGAGCGCAGGGCCATGAAAGACTATATCCAGGAGAGACTCAAGAAGGGACATATTAGGCCCTCCACCTCTCCCCTGGGAGCAGGATTCTTTTTCGTTAAAAAGAAGGAAGGTGGTCTCAGGACCTGCATTGACTATAGAAATTTGAACAAAATCACTATTAGGAATCAGTATTCCATCCCGTTGATTCCTGATTTGTTTAACCAGATTTTGGGTGCTTCGTGATTTTCTAAATTTGATTTGAGAGGAGCATATAACCTAGTTCGTATAAAGGAGGGAGATGAGTGAAAAACTGCTTTTAATACTCCAGAGGGACACTTTGAGTATCTTGTTATGCCATTCGGTCTTTGCAATACCCCAGCTGTGTTTCAGAATTTCATGAACAACATTTTTAGAGAACTCATCGGCAAAGTTATGATTGTTTATCTCGATGATATTCTTGTCTTTTCACCTGACTGGGATTCTCATGTGTCTCACATCAGATTGGTTCTTAAAATCCTCAGGGAGAATCATCTGTCCGTTAAATGAGAGAAATGTTTGTTTGAAGTTCAAGAGATTCCTTATCTCGGCTATATTCTTACTCCTCATTCATTTCAAATGGATCCCAGTAAGGTTCAGGCTATCCAAGACTGGGTAAGACCATCCTCCTTAAAGGCACTCCAACGCTTTTTAGGATTCGCCAATTTTTACTGTAAATTCATAATGAATTTTTCTGTTATTGCCAAGCCCCTTACTGACTTAACAAAAGGTTCTGATCTGGTTAACTGGTCGTTGGAGTCCTGTCGGGCCTTTGATACCCTTAAAAATTGTTTTCAGATGGCTCCAGTCTTGGTTCAGCCCGATACCGAGGAACCTTTTGTGGTGGAGGTTGATGCCTCAGAGGATGGTGTGGGGGCCATTCTTTCTCAGGGGTCTTCTAACCTCACTAATTTAAGGCCATGCGCCTTCTTCTCTCATAAGTTCTCTCCTTCGGAGAGAAATTACGATATTGGGAACCGCTAATTACTGGCCATAAAATGGGCATTTGAGGAATGGAGGCATTTTTTAGAAGGGGCTAGACACCGTATTACTGTCCTCACCGTGTTTCTTGAGGCGGCCAAACGCCTTAATCCTAGACAAGCCAGATGGGCCCTGTTTTTTACTCGTTTTAATTTTTCTGTTACTTCCAGACAAGGTAGTAAAAATATTAAGGCAGATGCCCTTTCCCGGAGTTTTAATGCCGCCCAACCAGTGGCGTCGCCAGGGGGGGGCCAGAGGGGGCCACGGCCCCCCCTACATCATGCTGTGCCCCCCCCATGCCTTCCAGGCAGGAAAGGCAGTGAGTGCAGAGCCAGTAGCCGGAGCATGAATGAAAATGAAGAACTGAAGTCCAGACTCCAGGCAGAGAGTGATTCAAGCGACCCAGAGTGAGTGACAGTCCCTGAGTGCAGAGTCCCACCCTGTGTAATTAGGTGAGAGGAGGGGAGAGGCGGCCATTATATTAATAACAAAGAGGGGGACATTATATTAATAATAAATAGGGGGTCAATACATTAGTATTAATGTAATGTCCCCCTCTTTGTTATTAATATAATGACCCCCTCTTTATTATTAATATAATGACCCCCTCTTTATTATTAATATAATGTCCCCCTCTTTATTATTAATGTAATGGCCCCCTCTTTATTATTAATGTAATGGCCCCTCTTTATTATTAATATAATGTCCCCTCTTTATTATTAATGTAATGGCCCCCTCTTTATTATTAATATAATGGCCCCCTCTTTATTATTAATATAATGGCCCCCTCTTTGTTATTAATATAATGGCCCCCTCTTTATTATTAATATAATGGCCCCCTCTATGTTATTAATATAATGGCCCCCTCTTTATTATTAATATAATGGCCCCCTCTTTATTATTAATATAATGTCCCCCTCTTTATTATTAATGTAATGGCCCCCTCTTTAATAACAAAGAGGGGGCCATTATATTAATAACAAAGAGGGGGCCATTATATTAATAATAAAGAGGGGGCCATTATATTAATAATAAAGAGGGGGACATTATATTAATAACAAAGAGGGGGACATTATATTAATAATAAAGCGGGGACATTATATTAATAATAAAGCGGGGACATTATATTAATAACAAAGAGGGGGCTATTGTATTATTAACAAAGAGGGGAACATTATAATATACAGGGGAAATAATATTATGAGGAATGGGGGACTATCTGTCTGGCTCTAGCACAGTATTGGGGGGCGGCAGGATGACAGTGTTGAGACACCAGGAAGGAGAGGATGAGAGTAAAGTGAGGAACCTAAAAAAATTTCTGTGAAACTCTGCAGAGACGAGAAGCGACTGAAAGAAAGTATCATGACGTCATCGCGCCGCCTGAGCCTTACAGCACGGGACACAGAAAGAGTCTGCATCGCATCGCTGACACTGAGGTAAGTATAAGTGTTTTTTTTTTGTTTGTATTTTTACAATAGTGTTACTGGCACATTATGGGGGCTTATTACAATGGGTGGGGACTTAATACTGGCACATGATGGGGGGGACTTAAAACTGGCACATGATGATGGGGGGGACTTAATACTGGCACATGATGATGGGGGGGGACTTAATACTGGCACATGATGATGGGGGGGACTTAATACTGGCACATGATGATGGGGGGGACTTAATACTGGCACATGATGATGGGGGGGACTTAATACTGGCACATGATGATGGGGACTTAATACTGGCACATGATGGGGGGGACTTAATACTGGCACATGATGATGGGGGGACTTAATACTGGCACATGATGATGGGGGGGACTTAATACTGGCACATGATGATGGGGGGGACTTAATACTGGCACATGATGATGGGGGGACTTAATACTGGCACATGATGGGGGGGACTTAATACTGGCACATGATGATGGGGGGGACTTAATACTGGCACATGATGGGGGGGACTTAATACTGGCGCATGATGGGGGGGACTTAATACTGGCACGATGGGGGGCTTAATACTGGCACGATGGGGGGCTTAATACTGGCACATGATGGGGGGGCTTAATACTGGAACATGGGGGGCTTAATACTGGCACATGATGGGGGGGCTTAATACTGGCACGTAATGGGGGGGCTTATTACTGGCACGTAATGGGGGGCTTATTACTAGCACGTAATGGGGGGCTTATTACTGGCACATTGGGGGGCTTATTACTGGCACGTAATGGGGGGCTTATTACTGGCACGTGATGGGGGCTTATTACTGGCACGTGATGGGGGGCTTATTACTGGCAAGTGATGGGGGCTCTTGTTACTGGCACGTGATGGGGGCTTATTACTGGCACATTAGGGGGCTCTTGTTACTGGCAGTGGCACGTTATTGAGGGCACTTATTACTGGCACATTATTGGTGGGCACTATAGCGGCATCTACTGAGGCCACAAAGAAGGGGTGTTTTATATGGGGGGCTCTGTACAATAGCATTTTATACTGGGACACATTATGGTGGGTACTATGGAGAAGGGGAGACAGGAGTACTATGGAGTCATCTACGGGGGGCACTAAGAAGGGGTATTTTATACTTGCAAATTATGGGGGACACTGAGGGCATCTACTGGGGCACGATATATGGGGCATTTTATACTGGTACATTATGGGGGCCACTAGCAGGAAGGGGGGAGAGGAGCACTATGGAGGCATTTACTGGGGCACTATATAGTTTTTTTTTATACTGGCACATTATGGGGGACATTAGCTCAACTGGGGGCATAAGGGGGTATGTTTTGCACATTATAAGGAGAATTATTTCTACTGGGGGGCATTATGGTGGGTTTTATTACTCCCCCATGGTATGACCCCCTAGTAGCAGCACCAGCCTCTCTCTGCTCTGCTATCCCTCTGCCCCTTCTCCAAATCCTTATTATGAAATCTTTCTCATTAGGATAAAACACAACATCAGCTCCGCCGAGCTCCCGACCAAAGTGTTGAAGTGGTGTCCGAGATCCCCAAGGGCCAAGCCAAGTAACTGTAAGTGTTCATGTGAAATATGTTTATTTTATATATGTACACTCCTGTGAGAGGCGGGGAGGGAGATCTGTGGGTGACACTGTTATGGAGGGGGAAATGGGGATGACACTGTCATGGGGTGGATCTGTGGATGACACATATAGCATAAGATGCTATATACGGTATGTGGCATCCACAGATCCCCCCCATAGCAGTGTCATCCACAGATCCCCCTCTCTATAAAAGTGTCATCCACAGACAGCTGTACTTTTCTTCCCTGTTGCGGTTTTAGGTATTGGGTAAAGTATTGCAGCATTTCTAAGCATACTTGTGTAAATGTATCGTTGTTATAGCTGCCCCCCCTACTTTTGTCCTGGTCCCCAGTGTGCCCCCCCAAAATTTGAAAGTTAGAGACGCCACTGTGCCCAACCTCCTGACACCCCCCCGGAACCCATCTTGCCGGCAAGCATCTTTGTGGCAGCAATTTCTGCGGATCTTTCCTCTGAGATTCAGCGGGCTCAGCAACTTGCTCCTCCACAAACACCGGCAGATAATATATTTGTTCCTGAGTGCTTTTGTTTTCAATTATTGGGTGAATGTCATGACTCCGTGCTCTCTGGTCATCCGGGAATTGCTGCCACTAAGGAATTGCTGCTGAGGTCTTTCTGGTGGCCCACTTTGTCTAAGGATGTACGGTCTTATGTTTGGCTTGCGATGTTTGTGCCAGGTCTAAGACCCCGAGAACACTTCCCGCTGGTGAACTACAACCACTACCCATTCCCTGCAAGCCATGGTCTCACATTTCCATGGATTTTATTTCTGATCTGCCCCCTTCTGAGGGGAAATCAGTGGTGTGGGTAGTGGTTGACCATTTTAGCAAGATGGTGCACTTTGTTCCTTTAAGTAAGCTCCCTGATGCGAAGACCTTAGCATCCTTGTTCATTGAACATGTGGTACGTCTGCATGGTGTCCCTGAGAATATCGTCTCTGATAGAGGCGTTCAGTTTGTTTCTGGTTTCTGGAGGGCTTTTTGTCAAAGATGCAACATCTTTTTATCCTTTTTGTCTGCTTTCCATCCACAGACCAATGGGCAGATGGAACGGTTAAATCAGGCAGTGGAGCTTTTTCTAAGGTGCTATGTATCACATAACCAACTCTTATGGGTGCGATACCTCCCGTTGGCAGAATTCGCTATTAACAATCGAGTTAATTCTTCCACGGGGGTGTCTCCTTTTTTTTGTAACAGTGGTTTGCATCCTCGCTTTTGTTCGAGTCCCTCTGTATCCTCACTCAACCCGCAGGCAGATTCTTTTACCTCTAGACTGTGCACAGTCTGGGCAAAGGTTCAAACGAACCTGGAAAAGGCCCAGGAAACCCAGTGTAAACATGCCAATAAGAGACGTTCCAAGGGGGTAAATTTTGTACTCTGCGATAAGGTGTGGTTGTCGACTAAGAATCCTGCTTTGAAACAGTGTTCTAGGAAATTCTCTCTGCGTTTCATTGGACCATACAATATTATTGAAGTTGTTAACCCAGTGTCCTTTAGACTTAAGCTACCCGACTCCTTTCGTATTCATGATGTGTTTCATAATTCGCTGCTTAAGAGATATGTGTCACCAGTGGTTCCGGTTAAAAAACCTCCTCCACCTGTGGAGGATGAAGGTCAGGAGGAATTCATCATCTCTAGAATTATTGATGTTAGAAAGGTTAGAAACTCCTTTCAATACCTGGTCCACTGGAAAGGCTATGGACCCGAGGAAAGGTCTTGGGTCCGAGCTACTAAGATCCACACCCCGAGGCTCATCAAGAAGTTTCATGATGAGCATCCTGGGAGATTTGTACCCAAGGGCTTGGGTCCGGTGGCCCCTCGTAAAAGGGGGGGTACTGTAACGGGGTGCCAAAGGCGCACTCGGTCTCCCATCAGCCGCAGACCTGCTGCTTAGCTTCGGGAGCGAGGATCTGTGTTCTGCCTCGTTCCCAGGGCGGCTTTTGCTAGCTGGGAGGCTCCCTGCTCCTAGGTCTACCATGAGCACTGAGCTGATCACTCGGTGCTCGACTTGTTTGTCTGTCGGTCATGTGACGCTGGCTAGGTCATATGACCTCACTCCCCACTATAAATACAGGCAACCTGCTGGCTACAGGTTGCCTGTGATTTTGGTCCCTTAGGCTGTGTATTATTATTGTTATTTAGCTTACTTTTGGATTTGACCCTTGATCTGCTTCCTGACACCTCTTCTGCCTGCTCCCTGAACCTTGACTCTACCTCTTGGATTTTGACCTCGGCTTGCTTTTGGACTTTGTCTTTGCCTCTTCTCTTGTACTGACGTGACCTCCTGGACTGACCCCGTCTAGTTGACCCACCTTGCCCTTCCGTTTTTGGTGGTACCTTGCTTGTTCCACCTCTCTGTCTGCTCTAGTGCTACCTCTCATTGGCTGTCCGCTTCCCTGCTGTCTCTATCTCTCTGCTTGCACTTACTCAGGTCAGGGACTGTCGCCCAGTTGCGCCCCGTCACCTAGGGCGGGTGGTGCAAGTAGGCAGGGACAGGAGACCGGGTGGCAGCTCAGGGGGTGCACCTCCGCTCTATCTTTATACCCGCGACTCTACCCCGTGACAGTCATTTTAATTGATCAGCATTGCTAAAGCCAAAAATCAGGATTGGAACCGAAACAGAGATGACACGTGATGGGAATATTTGCATGCCTTCTGTGTTTTGTACCCACTCCTTCTTTTGGCTTCCAAATCATCATCAAATCCTGATGCAAAATACTGACCGTGTGATAGAGGCCTTATGGATGCTCCAAAGACAGGATCTGTTGTGGGTTTTTTTTTTTTTCATTTCTTCTGACAGATCAGAAGGAGTGTAAAATAAACAGTGATGTCAACAAGGGTGGCAACAGCATGAGGAGTCAACATAGTGGCCCAATCACAGAGTGGGGAGGGTGGCAACAGCATGAGGAGTCAACATAGTGGTCCCGTCACAGAGTGGGGATGGTGGCAGCATCAGAATAGTGGCTTAAGCAAGTGGCCAGAAGTAACTGACCATTGTTCTTAAAGTTTTTGTGTGGCACCCAGAATGATCTAGTCTGATGCATCAGGCACTGGCATATGAAAATTCTGGCTGATCCACACCTGATTAATCTTCACAAAGGTCTGTCTCAACATTTTGTGTCGAAAGGCTAGTTCTCGTTGGGGCAACTATGCCCCCCGCCGCACTAAACACTCGCTCTGATGCACATTACTGGCTGGGCTGGAAAGCTTGTCCGGGGCAAACTCGGTCAGTTGCGGCCACAAATCAAGTTTGGCTGCCCAGTAGTCCAGGGGATCTTGGATCTGGGGTGGCAGGGTGTACCCAAGTATGCGACCACCTGCTCGTTTAGGTTCTGGTTTCTTCAGTAGGCGGGTAAAGAAAAGTACTCATTAGAGACTCCAGACTTAAGTTCCTGCTGATGGAGCTGGTGCTGCTCCTGCCCCCACCA
This sequence comes from Bufo bufo, assembly GCF_905171765.1. Classification (NCBI taxonomy): domain Eukaryota; kingdom Metazoa; phylum Chordata; class Amphibia; order Anura; family Bufonidae; genus Bufo; species Bufo bufo. The sequence goes on from NC_053390.1 coordinate 456,290,816, forward strand.
CCGTCCTCCAGCAGTCATGGCAGTGTAGCGTGGGCACAGAGGGCCCCCCGAATCAGACCTTCATGAGGATGGGCGATGGCACACACAGGCAGCGAACAACTGACTACATACGATGTCTCGATAGTTGAATTTATCCTCCCTCTCAGCAGGTGAAAAAAAGGACCCCATTTTGGACCAGGAGCGAGGGTCTAACATGGTGGAGAGACAGTAGTCCTCTCTCTGCAGAATGGTGATAATACGGCTGTCACTACGCAAGCAACTCGGCATGCATCTGGCCATTTGCGCAAGGGACTCGGAGGGACTCCCTGCCTTCATCTCCACTACATATTGCCATGGTGTTTCTGTCACGGTGGGGAGTGGGGGAAACCCCCCACCGTACAATGTTAAGGGATAAAGGGTAGCAACTAGGTCAGGACGCCGGGATCAGGGAGCAGGTCACCTCCTATTGCGTCTTTAATCCTCTCCCTAGCTCCTAACCGTATGAGCGGACCCTGATGGTAGGACGGCTCATACCCTGGATACCTAAAATCCTGAGTCGCCCTGGAAATCCCTCACTTAGAAGCAGGGGAGAGACAACCTGTTCATCCACAACACAGAGGAACAGGAGTCTCTAAAGGCCTAGAAGCAGGGAAAAGGGAAGCCCATACACAGCATAAGGAGATGGCAGGTAATCAAAACCAATAACACACTTACCTGCCACAGACACACTGACTGGAACCCGTGCACTAGTGCTGCTGTCCACACCAACATTAAAGGACACAGCACACACCACAAACCACACAGGAACTCAGGACATCCATAGCTGCAATAAACATGAGACGGGGGAATGTCTAGCAACCATGCTGGACACCAAACACCACCAGACATGTAACACCAAACTAGACATACAAACACCCTGAACATAACCCACTCCATACAAATAGGGACAGGAAGGGAAGGAGACACCGGGATGACATTGATGACCACAAGGGTGGCCCTCACTGGACAGATGGAACACCCTGGACTGGAGCAGAGTTCCAGCACCAACCACAGCTGAAGTACAACTGACTCCAGCCAGGAAACGACAGAAGATATAAGCCAAGTGACCACACCCAGACAGGGAGTTAACCCTTACAGCACCAGACAGAGGGAGGCTACAACTTAAAGGGGAAGTGCACACACAAGCAGACCAAACACGTTACCACCGGCAACAGCATGCGTGGCAACCATGTCACAGCAATCACCCAGAAGGCTGAGACACTGCCACCGTATGCTCTCACAGCAACACGTTGCCATGGGCAACCGCAAGTGTGGCAACAGTGTCACAGCGTACACCATAGGCCGTGACAGTTTCTGAGTCATCTGTCTGGACCAAAACCTTCCAGCTCCTCATGTTCCTCCTGCTGCTCTCTTGTCACTTGTGCAGGTAAACCACCCATTTCTGTATAAATTGCTTATTCATGAATATCCTTATCATCATCGTCCTCTGCCAGTTCAGCCCCCACAGGGCTCAGGTGGCCGTGAGATGTAGGCACCACGTCTCCTGATTTATCAGCATCTGCTCCAGGACGTGAAGGAGGAATGGCATTATTCATCCCGTAGTCCTGGCAACTGACATATACACTGCGTGCAGAATTATTAGGCAAATGAGTATTTTGACCACATCATCCTCTTTATGCATGTTGTCTTACTCCAAGCTGTATAGGCTCGAAAGCCTACTACCAATTAAGCATATTAGGTGATGTGCATCTCTGTAATGAGAAGGGGTGTGGTCTAATGACATCAACACCCTATATTAGGTGTGCATAATTATTAGGCAACTTCCTTTCCTTTGGCAAAATGGGTCAAAAGAAGGACTTGACAGGCTCAGAAAAGTCAAAAATAGTGAGATATCTTGCAGAGGGATGCAGCACTCTTAAAATTGCAAAGCTTCTGAAGCGTGATCATCGAACAATCAAGCGTTTCATTCAAAATAGTCAACAGGGTCGCAAGAAGCGTGTGGAAAAACCAAGGCGCAAAATAACTGCCCATGAACTGAGAAAAGTCAAGCGTGCAGCTGCCAAGATGCCACTTGCCACCAGTTTGGCCATATTTCAGAGCTGCAACATCACTGGAGTGCCCAAAAGCACAAGGTGTGCAATACTCAGAGACATGGCCAAGGTAAGAAAGGCTGAAAGACGACCACCACTGAACAAGACACACAAGCTGAAACGTCAAGACTGGGCCAAGAAATATCTCAAGACTGATTTTTCTGAGGTTTTATGGACTGATTTAATGAGAGTGAGTCTTGATGGGCCAGATGGATGGGCCCGTGGCTGGATTGGTAAAGGGCAGAGAGCTCCAGTCCGACTCAGACGCCAGCAAGGTGGAGGTGGAGTACTGGTTTGGGCTGGTATCATCAAAGATGAGCTTGTGGGGCCTTTCTGGGTTGAGGATGGAGTCAAGCTCAACTCCCAGTCCTACTGCCAGTTTCTGGAAGACACCTTCTTCAAGCAGTGGTACAGGAAGAAGTCTGCATCCTTCAAGAAAAACATGATTTTCATGCAGGACAATGCTCCATCACACGCGTCCAAGTACTCCACAGCGTGGCTGGCAAGAAAGGGTATAAAAGAAGAAAATGTAATGACATGGCCTCCTTGTTCACCTGATCTGAACCCCATTGAGAACCTGTGGTCCATCATCAAATGTGAGATTTACAAGGAGGGAAAACAGTACACCTCTCTGAACAGTGTCTGGGATGCTGTGGTTGCTGCTGCACGCAATGTTGATGGTGAACAGATCAAAACACTGACAGAATCCATGGATGGCAGGCTTTTGAGTGTCCTTGCAAAGAAAGGTGGCTATATTGGTCACTGATTTGTTTTTGTTTTGTTTTTGAATGTCAGAAATGTATATTTGTGAATGTTGAGATGTTATATTGGTTTCACTGGTAAAAATAAATAATTGTAATGGGTATATATTTGTTTTTTGTTAAGTTGCCTAATAATTATGCACAGTAATAGTCACCTGCACACACAGATATCCCCCTAAAATAGCTAAAACTAAAAACTACTTCCAAAAATATTCAGCTTTGATATTAATGAGTTTTTTGGGTTCATTGAGAACATGGTTGTTGTTCAATAATAAATATAATCCTCAAAAATACAACTTGCCTAATAATTCTGCACTCCCTGTAAAGTGGCCTCCTCAAAGGTCCTGAGCAAACGGCAAGTGTCACAAATGACATCAAAGTTACACATTGAGTTTACACAGGGGCGTACTCCTGTCCACCTGTATCATCAAAAAATTGTTCACGGCCTTCCTCTGCTCATATAGTCGGTCCAAAATGTGGAGGGTGGAGTTCCAACTAGAGATGAGCGAATTTCTTAAAAGTTCAATTCGGCTGATTCGCCGAATTTCACAAAAAAATTTGCTTCGTGACAAATTACTTTTTTGTAAGTAGCAGGTGCAATGACAGGGAGCTGCGATAGTGCCACCCCCGTCATTGTACCCCTCAGATGCCGCGTTCATACATGATCTGAGTGTAAATTTAACAATAATTTTTTTTTTAAATCAAACTTACTGCCTTCATTTGCTCGCGACGGGCCGGCCACCGCCATCTTGCTTGAAGATATTGGCCGAAATCCTGTGCGGCGCGAGATTAAGGTATAGTAAGGACCAGCACTCGCTTCAGTAATAATTTCAAATAGATTTAATGGTCACATACAAATGATAAGTGACGCGTGCGTTTCGGCTACTGTGAGCCTTTGTCAAAACATAGTGTGTACAAGTTACAGACAATTTAAATAGCCCGCGATAGAGCAGGAAATGACATCAGGTTACCATGGCAACATTGTAAACAAAGGACACAACAATGCAGAGATAGTGATAGAACAAGTGGATGAGCAGCTGACACTAATTGCTTGATAGGGCACCAGGCTAGGCACTGCTGTAAGCTGTGAATCATATAATGCTGAGGATATAATATAACATGCTGGATGCTAGTTATTATAACAAACTAATTCAGAGGAAAAAAGAGGAAAAAAGAGCATAATTAATTCACAGTACACCATGCTTTACACTGCCACATTTTGCTAAACCTTGTTATATGATGCAAAATACTGAATGCAGCGGTGCTGCTATTATGCGTGGTAAACTTACGCTCTGATCAAGCACTGAATGATATATTTCCAAAGATATAATATAACATGCTGGATGCTAGTTACTATAGCAAACTAATTCAAAAGAAAAAAGAGGAAAAAGAACATAATTAATGCACAGTACACCATGCTTTACACTGCCACATTTTGCTAAACCTTGTGATATAATGCAAAATACTGAATGCAGCGGTGCTGCTATTATGCGTGGTACACTTACGCCCTGATCAAGCACTAAATGATATAGATTGGAGTCAAGTTCTCTGTGAAAGAAAGAAAGAGGGAACATGTTAAGAGGGTCACTGCACAATAAAGTTTATAAAAAACAGTTTAAGTCATAATCACGATTTAATCCCTTTGGTTCTAGGGTTTGGAGGCGATGGATCCAGAAGGCTTCTCTTTTTTTTTGAGCATTTTACACCTGTCTCCTCCTCTCCTGGGCAGTGATACGTGCTCTATAATCTGGAAGCGTAGCTGGGAAATGGCATGTCGGTGTTCCTCAAAATGATGTGGGATGGGGAGTAGTAAATTTTTCTTTCTAATAGTAGATTTGTGTTTACAGAAACGGTCTTTCATCCTCATGGAGGTCTCACCGACATACACAAGACCACAGGGACACTTCAGGAGATAGACAACGAAATTACTATTACAAGTAAAGAAGCCATTTATTTTAAATTTTTCCCCTGTGTATGGGTGGGTGAAGTGTTCCCCTTTAATGACACTAGAGCAGTGTATACATTGAAGGCATGGGTATGTCCCATTCTTGGGTGTTGAGAGGGTGGCCTGGCGCTGGGTATGTCTGTCACTACCTACATCAGCCCTGACTAGGATGTCTCGGATGTTTTTGCACCTTTTGTAGCATATCATAGGGGGAGATTGAAATTCCGTGACATTGGGGTAGGCTCTGCTGAGAATACTCCAATGTTTGTTGAGGATAGTCCTGCATTTATTGGCCCAGGGGTGGTATTTCACCACAAAAGGGACCCGTGGCGGTTTAACACTAGTAGTGGTACTGTCTTTAGGCGGTTTCGCCTGTTGTGTATTTAACAGATCTCGCGGATAGCCTCTGTCACGGAATTTGTCTAACATTTCCTCCTGACGCGCCGTTCTCATGTCGGTGTCAGACACTATCCTATTCACTCTCTGTAGTTGTGAATAGGGAAGTGATTTTTTGACTGCAGGTGGATGGTTGCTGGTGAAGTGCAGCAGACTGTTGCGGTCAGTATCCTTGGTGTACAGGTCTGTATGTATCTGTCCCTTCTCATCTTTTATGACCCAAGTGTCAAGGAAATTAATTTTAGACATATCTGAATGCATGGTGAACTGCAGTTCCTTCCACACAGAGTTGATGTAATGCATGAATTGTTCGAGGGTTCGAATGTCGCCCCGCCACACGCAAAATATGTCATCGATAAATCGTCTCCAGAAAATGCAGTGGTCCTTATATAAAGTGTCATCATATATATATTCTTTTTCGAACCATGACATATAACAGTTTGCATAAGGCGGTGCGGCATTCGAACCCATCGCGGTCCCCCGCTGCTGGCGAAAAAAAGTGTCCTGAAATAGGAAGTAATTTTCATGCAGTATGGTGGTGAGCAAACTTAGGAAAAAGTTTTTTTCATTGTCATTATAGGTGGATAATGCCAACAACCATTCAACTGCCCTAATGCCTTTCACATGTTCAATGGATGTATACAGGCTACATACATCAAATGTAGCCAATATATCACTTTCCAAGAGTTGGAGATCACGTATTTGTCTCAGGAAATCATTGGTGTCAAGTAGATATGATGGTGCTTTTTTGGTAAGTGGAGTAAGTGCTTTTTCTAGAATAATAGCTGGGGCTGACAAGATGGAATCTGTGAGTGCTACAATAGGGCGTCCTGGGGGGCTGGTGAGGGATTTGTGCACCTTTGGTAATGTGTAGAATACAGGTGTGGTGGGGTGTTGATGTATAATGTATTCCCCCATTTTCACATCAATGGTATTGTTTTTAATGTAGTCATTAGTGATTGCCTGTAGCTTAGCTTTAATAGTATATACAGGGTCAGAGGTCAATGACTGATATGTATCAACATCAGATAACTGTTGCAAAATCTCCCCCACATAGTACTCTCTATCCAGCACGACCAGGGCTCCCCCTTTGTCTGCAGGTTTCACTATTATAGATTTATCCTCCAACAGTTGTACAAGAGCATCTCTTTCTAGAGGTGATAAATTTTGTGACATATGATAATCCCCTGTCCGGAGACCATGCATATTCTTGGAGATGTCACGTTGTACCAGAGATATAAACGTTTCAATGGGATGGTACGTTTTTGGTGGTTGAAATCTACTTTTGGTCCTTAAACCAAATTGTTGCAAGGATAGTTTTGAAACGTCCATTGTCTCATTGGTACACTGTGATCCTGTCTCAGTAGCAAAGTGCGCTTTGAGCCGCAGGTTACGAAAAAACCTTTGGCAGTCCATTTCCAGTTCAAATGTGTCTAAATGTCCAGTGGGGCTGAAGGATAAACCCTTCTGCAGCACTTGCATTTGAAGTGGACTTAAAATATTAGATGAAATGTTCAGGACTAAAGATGTGTCTGTACCTGTGAGCGCGTGGTCCTCGGCGCGTCGATTCCTCCTATGATGGCGTCCTGCCCTTCTGGTGTTCTTTTTGCTGCTTGGGTTTTCTTTCTCCCTAAAAAAGGAGCGCGGCGGGCACCAGGAGTATAGTCGCTGCCAGATCCAGAAGACTGGGAGTCCCATCGGCGTGTTGTATTCCTCGTAAGTGGTGTTGCGGTTCCAGATAAGTCCTGCCATCTGTAGACCCTTTTGGACTGATAATCTTCAAAGTCCCTGATGAACTTATTGCGTTTGGTCACCTCAATGTCTTTCCTGAGGTCGCCACAGACCTTATCCACTTTGGACTTGATGGCTGTGAGTTCATCAATGGACAAGGTGTCCTTTAATTGGGATTCGATGGAGGAGATCTTCTCTCTGCTTTCCGCTAAAGCCTGGGTCAGATATTCAATAGTCAGGACCATAAGGTCCGCAGAACATTTATTCAGAATGTTCGCAAATTGGGTGCAATAGTTTATATTGTCACAAAAAAATGTTGGTCTGAGGTTTACTCTGAGGCCTCGTGGGATGCGTTGAAGTCTGCAGTATTCAGCCAGCGTAGTAGTGTGCAGCTCCCAAGCTGTCTGTTTCCTTGCTTCCTTCTCCCACTCGCGTCCCTTGTACTCAGCTGATGGTACCTTCAGAAAATCGGCATTCGCGGTAATCCCGGACACTATTTCTCGTATCAGTCATTGACCTCTGACCCTGTATATACTATTAAAGCTAAGCTACAGGCAATCACTAATGACTACATTAAAAACAATACCATTGATGTGAAAATGGGGGAATACATTATACATCAACACCCCACCACACCTGTATTCTACACATTACCAAAGGTGCACAAATCCCTCACCAGCCCCCCAGGACGCCCTATTGTAGCACTCACAGATTCCATCTTGTCAGCCCCAGCTATTATTCTAGAAAAAGCACTTACTCCACTTACCAAAAAAGCACCATCATATCTACTTGACACCAATGATTTCCTGAGACAAATACGTGATCTCCAACTCTTGGAAAGTGATATATTGGCTACATTTGATGTATGTAGCCTGTATACATCCATTGAACATGTGAAAGGCATTAGGGCAGTTGAATGGTTGTTGGCATTATCCACCTATAATGACAATGAAAAAAACTTTTTCCTAAGTTTGCTCACCACCATACTGCATGAAAATTACTTCCTATTTCAGGACACTTTTTTTCGCCAGCAGCGGGGGACCGCGATGGGTTCGAATGCCGCACCGCCTTATGCAAACTGTTATATGTCATGGTTCGAAAAAGAATATATATATGATGACACTTTATATAAGGACCACTGCATTTTCTGGAGACGATTTATCGATGACATATTTTGCGTGTGGCGGGGCGACATTCGAACCCTCGAACAATTCATGCATTACATCAACTCTGTGTGGAAGGAACTGCAGTTCACCATGCATTCAGATATGTCTAAAATTAATTTCCTTGACACTTGGGTCATAAAAGATGAGAAGGGACAGATACATACAGACCTGTACACCAAGGATACTGACCGCAACAGTCTGCTGCACTTCACCAGCAACCATCCACCTGCAGTCAAAAAATCACTTCCCTATTCACAACTACAGAGAGTGAATAGGATAGTGTCTGACACCGACATGAGAACGGCGCGTCAGGAGGAAATGTTAGACAAATTCCGTGACAGAGGCTATCCGCGAGATCTGTTAAATACACAACAGGCGAAACCGCCTAAAGACAGTACCACTACTAGTGTTAAACCGCCACGGGTCCCTTTTGTGGTGAAATACCACCCCTGGGCCAATAAATGCAGGACTATCCTCAACAAACATTGGAGTATTCTCAGCAGAGCCTACCCCAATGTCACGGAATTTCAATCTCCCCCTATGATATGCTACAAAAGGTGCAAAAACATCCGAGACATCCTAGTCAGGGCTGATGTAGGTAGTGACAGACATACCCAGCGCCAGGCCACCCTCTCAACACCCAAGAATGGGACATACCCATGCCTTCAATGTATACACTGCTCTAGTGTCATTAAAGGGGAACACTTCACCCACCCATACACAGGGGAAAAATTTAAAATAAATGGCTTCTTTACTTGTAATAGTAATTTCGTTGTCTATCTCCTGAAGTGTCCCTGTGGTCTTGTGTATGTCGGTGAGACCTCCATGAGGATGAAAGACCGTTTCTGTAAACACAAATCTACTATTAGAAAGAAAAATTTACTACTCCCCATCCCACATCATTTTGAGGAACACCGACATGCCATTTCCCAGCTACGCTTCCAGATTATAGAGCACGTATCACTGCCCAGGAGAGGAGGAGACAGGTGTAAAATGCTCAAAAAAAGAGAAGCCTTCTGGATCCATCGCCTCCAAACCCTAGAACCAAAGGGATTAAATCGTGATTATGACTTAAACAGTTTTTTATAAACTTTATTGTGCAGTGACCCTCTTAACATGTTCCCTCTTTCTTTCTTTCACAGAGAACTTGACTCCAATCTATATCATTTAGTGCTTGATCAGGGCGTAAGTGTACCACGCATAATAGCAGCACCGCTGCATTCAGTATTTTGCATTATATCACAAGGTTTAGCAAAATGTGGCAGTGTAAAGCATGGTGTACTGTGCATTAATTATGTTCTTTTTCCTCTTTTTTCTTTTGAATTAGTTTGCTATAGTAACTAGCATCCAGCATGTTATATTATATCTTTGGAAATATATCATTCAGTGCTTGATCAGAGCGTAAGTTTACCACGCATAATAGCAGCACCGCTGCATTCAGTATTTTGCATCATATAACAAGGTTTAGCAAAATGTGGCAGTGTAAAGCATGGTGTACTGTGAATTAATTATGCTCTTTTTTCCTCTTTTTTCCTCTGAATTAGTTTGTTATAATAACTAGCATCCAGCATGTTATATTATATCCTCAGCATTATATGATTCACAGCTTACAGCAGTGCCTAGCCTGGTGCCCTATCAAGCAATTAGTGTCAGCTGCTCATCCACTTGTTCTATCACTATCTCTGCATTGTTGTGTCCTTTGTTTACAATGTTGCCATGGTAACCTGATGTCATTTCCTGCTCTATCGCGGGCTATTTAAATTGTCTGTAACTTGTACACACTATGTTTTGACAAAGGCTCACAGTAGCCGAAACGCACGCGTCACTTATCATTTGTATGTGACCATTAAATCTATTTGAAATTATTACTGAAGCGAGTGCTGGTCCTTACTATACCATTATCTGTGGATCTTCCTCCCGGGACACGCGCACCGCACCGCTGAAAGCAGAAGTGCCGCTTGTATCTTCTCTTGGATCGGCGCGAGATTAAGTCATCGCGCTGGCTGGCGTGGTGACGTATGAGATCATCACGCCGGCAAGCGTGATGATGTAATCTCGCGCCGCATGGGATTTTGGCCGAGATCTTCAAGCAAGATGGAGGCTGGCGGCCCGTCGCAAGCAAATGGAGGAGGTAAGTTTGAATTTTTTTGTTTTTTATACTATTTCAGGTTAAATCGATTCGCTGATACGAAGCACAAGGAAATTCGGCTTCTAGGCGAATCGAATATATCCTGAAATTCGGATTGAATTCCACTTTGTGGGATTCGATTTGCTCATCTCTAGTTCCAACGTGTGGAAATGCTGCATATGAGGCGATGTTAGGGAACGCTATTCTTTCTTTGAGGACGTGTTTTGCAGTGAAAGAGCGGCTAAAGTGCATGCACAGTTTCCTGACCATTTTCAAGATGTCTTGCAGTTGGGTGGAAGACTTCAGGAACCGCTTTACAACCAGATTAAAGATGTGTGTCATGCAGGGAGCATGGGTAAGCCGTCTATGACGCAGTGCTGACACAATGTTCTTCCTGTTATCGGTGACCATAGTTCCGAAACTTTAGCCAGAATTCGATTTTCTCTTGAAAGACGTGGAGTAGTTCCTCCTCATTGTGACTCTATTTTCCCAGGCAAACCAGGTGCAGAACAGCGTGACAACGCCGTGTTCTGCATAGGTGTTATGCTGGAGGACCACTCCGAATTGTGCCTACAGTAGATGCTGAGGACAAAGTTGAGGGTGAGGAGGCAGAGGAGGACATTGGCGCAGGAATAACAGCTTGAGAACAAGGAGGCAGCATTGCCGTCACCTGGCCAAGTTGCTGCTGGGCTTGGGCAGGAACCACATTTACCCAGTGGGCCGTAAAGGACATAAATTGTCCTCGACCATAGTTAAAGCTCCTCATGTTGGTGCTACCGTAAACTTTACCAGGCACTGACAGGCTCAAGGACTGGCCCACCTTCTGCTCAACATGCATGTGCAGGGCTGGTACAGCCTTTTGGGAGAAGTAATAATGGCTTGGGACTTTCCAACATGGCTCGGTACAAGCCATCAGTTCTCTGAAAGGTCCAGAGTCCACCACATGGAAAGGGAGGGACTGTAGTACCAGCAACTTGACCAGGAGCACGTTTAGCTTCTGCGCTGTTGGATGAGTGCACTCTTCTGTGCATGTTGTCTTTTGGCAATGGCCTCCCTGATGATTGCTAGTGAAATTAGTGACGAGGGGTAGTAGTAGGAGGAGGATCATCAGGATCAGTAGATGATGGGAAGGAAACCCAACTTCATTCTGTTGAGGTGGTGGAGCCCTTACTGCTGGAAAAGGGTTGTGGGCCGCTAGGAGATTCCTCAGGCTGTACCACAATATTAGCTCCACAGCTTTCCCAGGCCACTTTATGGTGACGCTCCAGGAGTTGACACAGGGTGTGGTGCGATCATTGGCACCCTGGCCACAGTTCACCTTCCGCCCACCGATTCTACACACAGCCACACTGATGTGACTTCATGAAAAATTCCAACACCGGCAAAAATGACATTTTACCCCCACCAATCTGTGCTAACTGCCTGCTGCTGCCTCTATAAACCCGTGCAGCGCTAATTGTTTCTGGACAGATAGGCTCCTGAGCAGAAGATGGTCTACCACGGGCACTTTTGGCTCCAGACTTCACACTGCTGTCACCCTGCTGACTCATGGCCACAGTTGCACCCTGCTGGCAAACTCACTGTCTCATGTGCAAGCTTCCAAGATAATGATGAAGCCTCCTCTTCACCCGGCTCCCACATACAATCGGCTACATCATCCATTACTCTCTGCACATCACTGATGTCACCCTCACCACTCACAACACCTGCTCCCACACTAATAATCGTCGCTATTTGCCCACCTACAGAAGGAAGCACCAGATCTCTCCTCCAAATCTTGGCTTGGCAGCAGCTGCTAACTGTCCTCAATAAGCTTGTCCTCGCCGAAAAGCAGAGCAGAGCTGGCAGCATACAATACTTTCTGAGCAGAAGGAACAGAAAATTAAAGAGGCAGGTTCAGCACAGAGCTTATTCCTGGGCCATGCCAACTAAGAGTGGTGTCAGAGGAACCCAGCGACTCCTGGCTGGGGGTGTCTGATGTCAGTTTAGATGATGTTGAACACAGAGTCAACCGTTCAAGGGCAGCTGGGTTGCTGGTTGGATGACACTGGCAGCTCTGGTCTGTTGCTACAACTGCTGCTATTACCCCCCCTTCTTCTGCTGCTACTTCTGACAGCTCCAGAAACATTTTTGCCACTGCCCGTTCCCTTCGAAGGCCCTGGCACCTGTCTGTCAGACATACTGTACAGTAACAGTAACTGTAAGTGTAAAATAGCAGAAGTATTAGAATGCTATTTCACCCCAATTACAGAAACAAGACCTAGTGGAATTACTTTTGTCAAAAAACTATGTGAACACCCCAAAATCAGTAGTAATAAACTGATATTTCATGCCATTTACAGAATCATGGCCTAATGGAATTACTTATGTATAAAACAATGTGAACAACCAAAAAGCAGTAGTATTAGACAGCTATTTCACCCCAATTACAGAATCAAGGCCTAATGGAATTACTTATTAGTGATGAGCAGCATAGGCAATATTCGTTTTTGTGATATTTCGCTAATTTATAGCCTAATATTCGCCATAAATTCACGAATTCTAGAATTCGCGATCTCCAGTCATTATTTTCTTGATTGCTAAAATCGGCAATGTAATTTGCAATACAGGCATGGCTCACTTTTGCTACATTTGTCAAGCTGCTAGAAGTTTCCTGAGACTGCAGAAAATGGTTGGCTGCAACTGTCGTGACTGTGAGGAGGAACTCCTGACTCCAGCCATTTTCTGCAGTTTTTTTCAGTTTTGAAAGAGAGAGCAGTGTCATTGCTGTGCTCTGTGCTTTGCTGAGTCATCTGGATCCTTATTTAATTACATCAACTCATATATATAAGTGGCAAGTTCACCAAAGAGCCTTCTCATTGGCCCACAAGCAAGAAGGGAGGTTACTGATAATAAAAAAAACTAGAATATTCGCGATTACGAAGATATAGCAATATATTCTAGATTTTCGCGAATTCTCGAAGTGCTGATATTCGGGTTAAAAATTTGCGATTTGAATATTCGCGCTCAACACTACTACTTATGTATAAAACAATGTAAACAACCTAAAAGCAGTAGTATTAGACCTCTTTTTCACCACAGTTACAGAATAAAGGCCTAATGAAATTACTTGTCTATAACACAAGGTGTAAATCCAAATACGTGAGAAAATATTTAGAGTCCTATTTCACCCCAATTACAGAATCAAGGCATTACAGAATTATGTATGTATAAAACAATAGCAGTAGTGTTAGACCGCTTTTTAACCCCAATTAGAGAATCAAGGCGTTATAGAATTGCTTATCTATTAACCAAGGGGGACACTGTTCTATCAGCCCTGTACTCTCCCTATGATCTCCATACAGTGTGGATAAAGTCTCCCTATGATCTCCCTATCATCTTCCTATACTGTCCCTGAACTGTTCCAAACTAAAATTTTACATATAAAGTCTTTCTTAATCACTTGTAACAGAGGCTGCTGTGCGCTGCTGTTCTCCTGCTTACCGCCGCGGTCATGGGCCATGTTCACCTGGGATCTGCTGCCTTTGCTTCCCCATTCACCGCTGCAGTCCTGGGCTCTGTCCTTGAAGGTACTGTTTGTTCTGAGATCCGCGCCACAGTTTCCTTTCAGCCCTGGCCACAGAATGCTTGCTTCTTGTTCCCTGCAGCACTTCCTTAAGGGCCTTCACTTCCTGTGCTTTATGGGTTAGATCATGTGACCTTGCTGACCAATCCTAGCCCTCCTGCGCGTATATAAGTGGCTCAGCCCCCTTCCCAGATGCCTGAGTGTCAAGGTCCTTGTGTCCTGCAAAGGTTGCTGATTTCTTTGCTTGTGTACCTGACCCGTGCTTGTGTTTCTGGACTCCGCTACCTGTTTGACCCCTGCCTGCTTGCCTTGACTCAAGAGAGAGAGAGAAACCTCTCCAAAAGATCACCTCTTTTAGAAGACCACCCAGTTCCATAATATACTATGTACATAACTCAAATCCTTTGAGAAGACCAATCCTTTAAAAGACTACATTTCAATGCAATTTTGATTGGTCATCTCAAAAGGGTTACGCAGTATATATGTAACCCAATATTATTGCCATACAATGTATATATATATATATATATATATATATATACAGTACAGACCAAAAGTTTGGACACACCTTTTCATTCAAAGAGTTTTCTTTATTTTCATGACTATGAAAATTGTAGATTCACACTGAAGGCATCAAAACTTTGAATTAACACATGTGGAATTATATACATAACAAACAAGTGTGAAACAACTGAAAATATGTCATATTCTAGGTAGAGATGGCCTGAATAGTTTGCCGGCGAATAGTTCCCGGCGAACATAGCTTGTTCGCGTTCACCGCGGCGGGCGAACATATGCGATGTTCGGTCCGCCCCCTATAGATCATCATTGAGTAAACTTTGACCCTGTACCTCACAGTCAGCAGACACATTCCAGCCAATCAGCAGCAGACCCTCCCTCCCAGACCCTCCCACCTCCTGGACAGCATCCATTTTAGATTCATTCGGAATCTGCATTCTCAGTGAGAGGAGGAACAGTGCTGCTGCTGCTGATTCAATAGGGAAAGCGTTAGCTAGGGCAGTGTTCTGTGTCCACAGACTCATCTGCTGTAAGGACAGCACCCCAAAAAGCCCTTTTCAGGGCTGGTACATCAGTCTTCTTTTTTATATATATATATATATATATATTGCAGTTGCCTGGGCGTGTGTGAGAGGCTGCAGGCTCAGTCACAGACAGTACTGTGTGCACACCATTCATACAGGGTGTGACAGAAAATACCTTGCAACTAATCACAGTTGCAAGCCAGTGTGTGTCAGGCCCACACAGACTGTATTGTGGCCACTGGCTAGTGGCTAGGCCTCCACTTATACCGTTACAGGGTGTCACTCACTCACAAATACCTCGCAGATAAATAAAAATTCTATTTAATATTTTTCTGTGATATAATCACATTTGCAAGCCAGTGTGTGTCAGGCCCACACAGACTGTATTGTGGCCACTGGCTAGTGGCTAGGCCTCCACTTATACCGTTACAGGGTGTCACTCACAAATACCTCGCAGATAAATAAAAATTCTATTTAATATTTTTCTGTGATCTAATCACATTTGCAAGCCTGTGTGTGTCAGGCCCACACAGACTGTATTGTGGCCACTGGCTAGTGGCTAGGCCTCCACTTATACCATTACAGGGTGTCACTCACTCACAAATACCTCGCAGATAAAAAAGGGGAGTTTTTAGTCTGTCAATGTCTGTGAAGCGGGCGTAACCCTTACACTACCTGATCGATACAACATCATACCTGATCGTATACACACACTGGATGTTTTAAACCACGTTGTTCAAAAAAAAATTGGATTGTTAGGTGATTTATGCCCTTTATGGATTAAAATCCAACTCTGCGTCAACTATGTAATTTTCCATGGGAGTTTTGCCATGGATCCCCCTCCGGCATGCTACAGTCCAGGTGTTAGTCCCCTTGAATCAATTTTTCCATCACTACTGTGACTAGAAAGAGTCCCTGTGGGTTTTAAAATTTGCCTGCCTATTGAAGTCTATGGCGGTTCGCCCGGTTTGCCCGTTCGCGAACTTTTGCAGAAATTCGCGCTCGCCGTTCGCGAACTGAAAATTTTATGTTCGCGACATCTCTAATTCTAGGTTCTTCAAAGTAGCCACCTTTTGCTTTGATTACTGCTTTGCACACTCTTGGCATTCTCTTGAGCTTCAAGAGGTAGTCCTCTGAAATGGTTTTCACTTCACAGGTGTGCCCTGTCAGGTTTAATAAGTGGGATTTCTTGCCTTATAAATGGGGTTGGGACCATCAGTTGCGTTGAGGAGAAGTCAGGTGGATACACAGCTTAATAGACTGTTAGAATTTGTATTATGGCAAGAAAAAAGCAGCTAAGTAAAGAAAAACGAGTGGCCATCATTACTTTAAGAAATGAAGGTCAGTCAGTCAGCCGAAAAATTGGGAAAACTTTGAAAGTAAGGGCTATTTGACCATGAAGGAGAGGGATGGGGTGCTGCGCCAGATGACCTGGCCTCCACAGTAACCGGACCTGAACCCAATCGAGATGGTTTGGGGTGAGCTGGACCGCAGAGTGAAGGCAAAAGGGCCAACAAGTGCTAAGCATCTCTGGGAACTCCTTCAAGACTGTTGGAAAACCTTTCAGGGGACTACCTCTTGAAGCTCATCAAGAGAATGCCAAGAGTGTGCAAAGCAGTAATCAAAGCAAAAGGTGGCTACTTTGAAGAACCTAGAATATGACATATTTTCAGTTGTTTCACACTTGTTTGTTATGTATATAATTCCACATGTGTTAATTCATAGTTTTGATGCCTTCATAGTCATGAAAATAAAGAAAACTCTTTGAATGAGAAGGTGTGTCCAAACTTTTGGTCTGTACTGTATATATATATATATATATATATATATATATACATATATATATACATACATACAGTGCAACCTCTCCAAAAGATCACCTCTTTGACTACCTCAAATGGGTTTCACTGTATGTACAGTGTACTGTATATATAATTGCGGCAGTCATATCATGATCTGCAGTATATAGCAGAGAGTTTCCAGGGGTTTGTTTTAACAGAAAACACTTCAACATGGGTAAAGGAAGGCACCACGGCCATCCAACAAAAATAAGTGGATGGAATGATCTCATCTTCCCTGAACAAGCTGTGCTCTGTGAACTAGAGAAAAGTTGTTTTTCCATTTTAATTCACAGAAGTGTGACATTTAAAAAAAATAATGTACGCACTTTGAAGAACACTTATCATACACTGAAATGTAAAAAGTGTTTTTTTGCTAAGTTGTTTTTATGAGTGTTTTTATGCAGTACACAAAATATGTAACTGAAATTGTAATTGTTCAACTTTCTTATATTTCAAACAAAACTTCTGCATTGTATACTATTTTTGCATTATATGGTATTAACCAATTTCTAATGAAGGTGCAGGGGGCAAAACAGTCTTTCTGCCACATTGGTGGAAATCGATACTATATATATATATATATATATATATATATATATATATATATATATATAGATAGATATAAAAAGTCTACACACCCCTGTTAAAATGTCAGGTTTCTGTGATGTAAAAAAAATGAGACAAAGATAAATCATTTCAGAACTTTTTCCACCTTTAATGTGACCTATAAACTGTACAACTCAATTGAAAAACAAACTGAAATATTTTAGGTAGAGGGAAGAAAAAATATAAAAATAAAATAACATGGTTGCATAAGTGTGCACACCCTTAAACTAAGACTTTGTTGAAGCACCTTTTGATTTTATTACAGCACTCAGTCTTTTTGGGTATGAGTCTATCAGCATGGCACATTTTGACTTGGCAAGATTTGCCCACTCTTCTTTGCAAAAACACTCCAAATCTGTCAGATTGCGAGATCACCCCACATATTTTCAATCAGATTCAGGTCTGGGCTCTGGCTGGGCCATTCCAAAACTTTAATCTTCTTCTGGTGAAGCCATTCCTTTGTTGATTTGGATGTATGCTTTGGGTCGTTGTCATGCTGAAAGATGAAGTTCCTCTTCATGTTCAGCTTTTAAGCATAAACCTGAAGGTTTTGTGCCAATATTGACTGGTATTTGGAACTGTTCATAATTCCCTCTAGCTTAACTAAGGCCACAGTTCCAGCTGAAGAAAAATAGCTCCAAAGCATGATGCTGCCACCACCATGCTTCACTGTGGGTATGGTGTTTGTTTGGTGATGTGCAGTGTTGTTTTTGTGCCAAACATATCTTTTGGAATTATGGCCAAAAAGTTCAACCTTGGTTTCTTCAGACCATAACACCTTTTCCCACATGCTTTTGGGAGACTTCAGATGTGTTTTTGCAAAATGTAGCCTGGCTTGGATGTTTTTCTTTGTAAGAAAAGGCTTTCGTCTTGCCACTCTACTCCATAGCCCAGACATATGAAGAATACGGGAGATTGTTGTCACATGTACCACACGGCCAGTACTTGCCAGATATTCCTGCAGCTCCTTTAATGTTGCTGTAGGCCTCTTGGTAGCCTCCCAGACCAGTTTTCTTCTCGTCTTTTCATCAATTTTGGAGGGACGTCCAGTTCTTGGTAATGTCACTGTTGTGCCATATTTTCTCCACTTGATGACTGTCTTCACTGTGTTCCATGGTATATCTAATGCCTTGGAAATTCTTTTGTACCCTTCTCCTGATACCGTTTAACAATGAGATCCCTCTGATTCTTTGGAAGCTCTCTGTGGACTATGGCTTTTTGCTGTGGGATGCGACTAAGAAAAGTTCAGGAAAGACCAACTAGAGCAGCTGAACTTTATTTGGGGTTAATCAGAGGCACTTTAACCACCTCAGGACCGCCGTACGCAGGATTGCGTCTTTGCGGCGGTCCTGTTGTTCTGGGTGGACGCGCCGGTGCGTCCTCTCGCGAGACGCGAGATTTCCTGTGAACGCGCGCACACAGGCGCGCGCGTTCACAGGATCGGAAGGTAAGCGAGTGGATCTCCAGCCTGCCAGCGGCGATCGTTCGCTGGCAGGCTGGAGATGTGATTTTTTTAACCCCTAACAGGTATATTAGACGCTGTTTTGATAACAGCGTCTAATATACCTGCTACCTGGTCCTCTGGTGGTCCCCTTTGTTTGGATCGACCACCAGAGGACACAGGCAGCTCAGTAATATGTTGCACCAAGCACCACTACACTACACCCCCCCCCCCCCCCCGTCACTTATTAACCCCTTATTAGCCCTTGATCACCCCTGATCACCCCATATAGACTCCCTGATCACCCCCCTGTCATTGATCACCCCCCTGTCATTGATCACCCCCCTGTAAAGCTCCATTCAGATGTCCGCATGATTTTTACGGATCCACTGATAGACTGATCGGATCCGTAAAAATCATACGGACGTCTGAATGCAGCCTTACAGGGGAGTGATAAATGACGGAGGTGATCACCCCATATAGACTCCCTGATCACCCCCCTGTCATTGATCACCCCCCTGTAAAGCTCCATTCAGATGTCCGCATGATTTTTACGGATCCACTGATAGACTGATCGGATCCGTAAAAATCATACGGACGTCTGAATGCAGCCTTACAGGGGAGTGATCAATGACTGTGGTGATCACCCCATATAGACTCCCTGATCACCCCCCTGTCATTGATTACCCCCCTGTCATTGATCACCCCCCTGTAAAGCTCCATTCAGATGTCCGCATGATTTTTACGGATCCACTGATAGACTGATCGGATCCGTAAAAATCATACGGACGTCTGAATGCAGCCTTACAGGGGAGTGATCAATGACTGTGGTGATCACCCCATATAGACTCCCTGATCACCCCCCTGTCATTGATTACCCCTCTGTCATTGATCACCCCCCTGTAAAGCTCCATTCAGATGTCCGCATGATTTTTACGGATCCACTGATAGACTGATCGGATCCGTAAAAATCATACGGACGTCTGAATGCAGCCTTACAGGGGAGTGATCAATGACTGTGGTGATCACCCCATATAGACTCCCTGATCACCCCCCTGTCATTGATTACCCCTCTGTCATTGATCACCCCCCTGTAAAGCTCCATTCAGATGTCCGCATGATTTTTACGGATCCACTGATAGACTGATCGGATCCGTAAAAATCATACGGACGTCTGAATGCAGCCTTACAGGGGGGTGATCAATGACAGTTGGGTGATCACCCCATATAGACTCCCTGATCACCCCCCTGTCATTGATCACCCCCCCTGTCATTGATCACCCCCCTGTCATTGATCCCCCCCCCCCCCCCCCCCTCTGTAAGGCTGCATTCAGTCTTTTTTTTGGCCCAAGTTAGCGGAATTTTTTTTTTTTTCTTACAAAGTCACATATTCCACTAACTTGTGACAAAAAATAAAATCTCACATGAACTCACTATACCCCTCACGGAATCCAAATGCGTAAAATTTTTTAGACATTTATATTCCAGACTTCTTCTCACGCTTTAGGGCCCCTAGAATGCCAGGGCAGTATAAATACCCCACATGTGACCCCATTTCGGAAAGAAGACACCCCCAGGTATTCCGTGAGGGGCATATTGAGTCCATGAAAGATTGAAATTTTTGTCCCAAGTTAGCGGAACGGGAGACTTTGTGAGAAAAAAATAAAAAATATCAATTTCCGCTAACTTGTGCCAAAAAAAAAAAATTTCTATGAACTCGCCATGCCCCTCATTGAATACCTTGGGGTGTCTTCTTTCCAAAATGGGGTCACATGTGGGGTATTTATACTGCCCTGGCATTCTAGGGGCCCCAAAGCGTGAGAAGAAGTCTGGTATCCAAATGTCTAAAAATGCCCTCCTAAAAGGAATTTGGGCCCCTTTGCGCATCTAGGCTGCAAAAAAGTGTCACACATCTGGTATCGCCGTACTCAGGAGAAGTTGGGGAATGTGTTTTGGGGTGTCATTTTACATATACCCATGCTGGGTGAGATAAATATCTTGGTCAAATGCCAACTTTGTATAAAAAAATGGAAAAAGTTGTCTTTTGCCAAGATATTTCTCTCACCCAGCATGGGTATATGTAAAAAGACACCCCAAAACACATTCCTCAACGTCTCCTGAATACGGCGATACCAGATGTGTGACACTTTTTTGCAGCCTAGGTGGGCAAAGGGGCCCACATTCCAAAGAGCACCTTTCGGATTTCACTGGTCATTTACCTACTTACCACACATTAGGGCCCCTGGAAAATGCCAGGGCAGTATAACTACCCCACAAGTGACCCCATTTTGGAAAGAAGACACCCCAAGGTATTCCGTGAGGGGCATGGCGAGTTCCTAGAATTTTTTATTTTTTGTCACAAGTTAGTGGAAAATGATGATTTTTTTTTTTTTTTTTTTTTTTTTCATACAAAGTCTCATATTCCACTAACTTGTGACAAAAAATAAAAACTTCCATGAACTCACTATGCCCATCAGCGAATACCCTGGGGTCTCTTCTTTCCAAAATGGGGTCACTTGTGGGGTAGTTATACTGCCCTGGCATTCTAGGGGCCCAAATGTGTGGTAAGGAGTTTGAAATCAAATTCTGTAAAAAATGACGAGTGAAATCCGAAAGGTGCTCTTTGGAATATGGGCCCCTTTGCCCACCTAGGCTGCAAAAAAGTGTCACACATCTGGTATCTCCGTACTCAGGAGAAGGTGGAGAATGTGTTTTGGGGTGTCATTTTACATATACCCATGCTGGGTGAGAGAAATATCTTGGCAAAAGACAACTTTTCCCATTTTTTTATACAAAGTTGGCATTTGACCAAGATATTTATCTCACCCAGCATGGGTATATGTAAAAAGACACCCCAAAACACATTCCCCAACGTCTCCTGAATACGGCGATACCAGATGTGTGACACTTTTTTGCAGCCTAGGTGGGCAAAGGGGCCCACATTCCAAAGAGCACCTTTCGGATTTCACTGGTCATTTACCTACTTACCACACATTAGGGCCCCTGGAAAATGCCAGGGCAGTATAACTACCCCACAAGTGACCCCATTTTGGAAAGAAGACACCCCAAGGTATTCCGTGAGGGGCATGGCGAGTTCCTAGAATTTTTTATTTTTTGTCACAAGTTAGTGGAAAATGATGATTTTTTTTTTTTTCATACAAAGTCTCATATTCCACTAACTTGTGACAAAAAATAAAAACTTCCATGAACTCACTATGCCCATCAGCGAATACCCTGGGGTCTCTTCTTTCCAAAATGGGGTCACTTGTGGGGTAGTTATACTGCCCTGGCATTCTAGGGGCCCAAATGTGTGGTAAGGAGTTTGAAATCAAATTCTGTAAAAAATGACGAGTGAAATTCGAAAGGTGCTCTTTGGAATGTGGGCCCCTTTGCCCATCTAGGCTGCAAAAAAGTGTCACACATCTGGTATCTCCGTACTCAGGAGAAGGTGGGGAATGTGTTTTGGGGTGTCTTTTTACATATACCCATGCTGGGTGAGAGAAATATCTTGGCAAAAGACAACTTTTCCCATTTTTTTATACAAAGTTGGCATTTGACCAAGATATTTATCTCACCCAGCATGGGTATATGTAAAAAGACACCCCAAAACACATTCCCCAACTTCTACTGAATACGGAGATACCAGATGTGTGACACTTTTTTGCAGCCTAGGTGGGCAAAGGGGCCCATATTCCAAAGAGCACCTTTCGGATTTCACTCGTCATTTTTTACAGAATTTGATTTCAAACTCCTTACCACACATTTGGGCCCCTAGAATGCCAGGGCAGTATAACTACCCCACAAGTGACCCCATTTTGGAAAGAAGAGACCCCAAGGTATTTCGTGATGGGCATAGTGAGTTCATGGAAGTTTTTATTTTTTGTCACAAGTTAGTGGAATATGAGACTTTGTAAGAAAAAAAAAAAAAAAGAAAAAAATCATCATTTTCCGCTAACTTGTGACAAAAAATAAAAAGTTCTATGAACTCACTATGCCCATCAGCGAATACCTTAGGGTGTGTATTTTCCGAAATGGGGTCATTTGTGGGGTGTTTGTACTGTCTGGCCATTGTAGAACCTCAGGAAACATGACAGGTGCTCAGAAAGTCAGAGCTGCTTCAAAAAGCGGAAATTCACATTTTTGTACCATAGTTTGTAAACGCTATAACTTTTACCCAAACCATTTTTTTTTTACCCAAACATTTTTTTTTAATCAAAGACATGTAGAACAATAAATTTAGAGCAAAATTTATATATGGATGTCGTTTTTTTTGCAAAATTTTACAACTGAAAGTGAAAAATGTCATTTTTTTGCAAAAAAATCGTTAAATTTCGATTAATAACAAAAAAAGTAAAAATGTCAGCAGCAATGAAATACCACCAAATGAAAGCTCTATTAGTGAGAAGAAAAGGAGGTAAAATTCATTTGGGTGGTAAGTTGCATGACCGAGCAATAAACGGTGAAAGTAGTGTAGGTCAGAAGTGTAAAAAGTGGCCTGGTCTTTCAGGGTGTTTAAGCACTGGGGGCTGAGGTGGTTAAACGATGGCAGGTGTATGCTGACTCCTATTTAACATGATTTTGAATGTGATTGCTTAATTCTGAACACAGGTACATTCCCAGTTATGCAACCACATTTTTTTTTTTGTTTTCTTCCCTCCACTTCAATTGAGTGGTACAGTTTATAGGTCACATTAAAGGTGGAAAAAGTTCTGAAATGATTTATCTTTGTCTCATTTTTTTACAGCACAGAAACCTGACATTTTAACAGGGGTGTGTAGACTTTTTATATTCACTGTATGTATGTATGTATATATATATATATAATTTTTTTTTTTTTTTACACAAGATATCTTGTTCTGCTCTAAACTATACCATTACACACATGCTTTTTTGCTGGGAGTGCACAAGGTTAAATAGTTTTTACAGGATCAGTTAAAATTTGCCCTAAGTGGTGGACTTTGGGAAAACATAATAAAATACACAGTACTCTCCAGATAAATTTTCCTGCCATTCCAATGCCACTTTTCTAGTGTTTTGATTACTCAGCTGCAGCGATGACTTCACATCCACAATGGGTGACTGCTAGTGTTGGTCGAGCACCAAAAGTGCTCTGGCACTCAAGTAAAACACCTCGGGATGCTCGGGTGCTCTACTGAGCACCCGAGCACAATGGAAGTCAATGAGAGAACCCGAGCATTAAACCAGGCACCCCCCTGCTCTGAAGCGGGGAAGGTGTCTGGTTCAAAGGAAAAGGTCAGAAATTGATGGAAACACCACTGCAATGGTCCGGGAACCACATGGGGAGGATGTCTGGATGAATCTTGAACTCGCAGGTCGCTGCTGGGAGAGATGTTGTCCGAGTAGTACACCACTTTTACAGACTGACAATAATACACACCAAACCGAAGATAAAATCGATTTTAGAGGAAAAATTGTTAGGAAACATTCTTTCCTATATATTTACTTGTATATAAAATGCAAGTGCTGCTGATCTGACCATCTAAAACATTTTGTGGTCAAGGGCCTGCTGCCGAGCTGACCATCTAAAAAAATGTTGTGGGCGAGGGCCTGCTGCTGAGCTGACCCTCTAAAACATTATAGTTGAGGCCTGCTGGTGACCCTCAAAAACATTATGGGTGAGGGCATGCTGCTGACCCTCTAAAACATTAGGAGCGAGGGCAGCCTAATAAGCATGTTGATATGATGGAGGAGGAGGACATGAAAAGGGAGATTGAACCATATACCCTTTCAGTACATTATAAAAAGCACATTTAAAGTGCCTTTATGTTCAGCCGCTTTCCTCTGGTGGAGTAGAGAATTCAGGGGCAATCCAGGCCTTTTTATAAGAGTCAACCTGTCAGCATTTTCAGTTGAGAGGCGGATGCTCTTATCAGTTATTATGCCCCGAGCAGCACTAAATACACGCTCTGACAAAACGCTGGCGGTGGGGCAGGCCAGCACCTCCAAGGCGTAGAGCGCCAGTTCGTGCCACGTGTCCAGCTTGGACACCCAATAGATGTAAGGCACAGAGGGATCACTGAGGACGCTGACACGGTCTGCTATGTACTCCTTCACCATCTTCCAAAATTTTTCCCTCCTTGTGGCACTAGGCCGCACATCAGGTTGAGGGTGCTGGCGGAGTGTCATAAAACTTTCCCAGGCCTTGGAGAGTGTTGCTCTGCCTCTGTTATAACTGCTGTGTGTTCCCCTCGTCTCCCCTCCTCGGTTGGCCCAGGCCTTGGAGAGTGTTGCTCTGCCTTTGTTATAACTGCTGTGTGTTCCCTCGTCTCCCCTCCTCGGTTGGCCAAGGAACTACGTACTCTGTAGCCAGCGTTGTCAGCTTGAAATTTTGGGAGCAATTTTTCCACAAGGACCTTCTGGTATTGCACCATTTTGCTCATCCTCTCCACCACAGGAATGAGAGATAAAAAGTTCTCTTTGTAGCGGGGGTCGAGAAGGGTGAACAACCAGTAATCGGTGTTGGCCAAAATGTGTAAAACATAAGGGTTGTGGGAAAGGCAGCTTAACATAAAGTCAGCCATGTGTGCCAGAGTCCCAACAGACAAGACTTCGCTGTCCTCATCAGGAGGATGACTCTCAATCTCCTCATCCTCTTCCTCCTCTTCTACCCATTCATATTGAACAGATGGAATAAAACTTCCATGGGTACTACCCTTTGTAGCGGAGGCAACCGTCTCCTGCTCCTCCTCCTCATCATCATCATCCAATTTGCGCTGAGAAGATGAACTGAGGGTGGTCTGGCTATCACCCTGTGTACTGTCTTCCCCCATTTCCACCTCTTCCACATGCAAAGTATCCGCCTCAATTGTGAGCAGCGAGCGTTTGAGTAGACACAGAAGTGGGATGGTTACGCTGATAATAGCGTTATCGCCGCTCACCATCTGTGTTGATTCCTCAAAGTTGCGTAAAACCTTTACAGAGGTCAGACATCAATGCCCACTCGTCTCTTGTGAATAGCGGAAGCTGACTGGAAAGGCGATGACTATGTTGCAGCTGGTATTCCACTACTGCCCTCTGCTGCTCACAAAGCCTGGCCAACATGTGGAACGTGGAGTTCCAGCACGTGTTCATGTCGCACCACAGTCGGTGAGCTGGCAATTGCAAGCGCTGCCAGACCGGTGGAAGCTGTCTATGACTTGCGGAAATGACACATGCGGCGCACCTTCACCAGTAGCTCAGGGTAGGTTTTGAGAAACCGCTGAACCACTAGGTTGAACACGTGGGCTAGGCATTGTATGTGTGTGAGCTTGCTGAGCTCCAAAGCCACCACCAAGTTACGGCGATTATCAGACACAACCATGCCTGGTTGTAGGTTGAGTGGTGAGAGCCACAGCTCAGTCTGGTCCCTTATCCCCTGCCACAGCTCTGCGGCGGTGTGCTATTTGTCACCTAAGCAGATCAGTTTAAGCACGGCCTGTTGCCGCTTCCCCACTGCAGTGCTGCACTGCTTCCAGCTACTGACTGATGTCTGACTGGTGCTGCAAGATGATATATCAAAGGTGGAAGTGGAGGAGGAGGCGGAGGAGAAGAAGGGGGGTTTGCAGCCACTAATTAAGTAGGGCCCGCAATCCTTGGCATTGGTAGCACCTGTGCCATCCCAGGGTACGTCTCGCTCCCGGCCTCCGCAACGTTCACCCAGTGTGCTGTCAGGGAAATGTAGCGTCTCTGGACAAAAGCACTTGTCCATGTGTCAGTCATTAAGTGGACCTTCCCAATAACTGCGTTGGTCAGGACACGGGTGATGTTACAGGACACATGCTGGTGTAAGGCTGGGACTGCATACCGTGAAAAATATTGGCGGCTCGCGGTATTGCGAGCGAAACGGCCGTAGCCGCCGATCATCTGTAATCAGCTGTCCGCCCCTGCACCCCGCTCACAAGTTTCCTGAAAAGAGGAAGAATAAAGCTTTACACTGTTTCAACTTCGGTGAGTGCCGCAAGATACTTTGTTTCTTCTCTTCATGTTGCATTGGATTTTGCTCTCATATTACTATGGCTTGCTGAGCACCACATACGAAGAATTCTTGCTGTGTCGTACGCATTGGTCTGAGGGGATTGTCTGATATAGCACTCGATGCAATAGCAGTGCCACCTTATTCTGCTCTCACACGAATAAAAGCTAAAATATTCCTATTTCACTCCCTACACTATCTCTCCTTTCTGCTCTCCAGCTCTCCGTGACTAAGACTGAGCGAAACACGTGTCATCGGGTACTATATAGCACCCGATGATGCATTTCGGCCAGCCAATCACTGTAATGCCAGTAGCCAACATGGCTACGGCATTACAGTGAATGGCAGTACATACCTGCACATTTATTGGCTGCGTAGCAGCCAACAAACATGCGGGGAGGAGACTCGAGCATCGTGCTCGAGCATACGCGGTTATCAGCCGAAAACCGCGATGTGCCGAGCATCGCGATGCTTGAGTAAAATTGGTGTTCAGCGTAGCATGCATTACTAGTGACTGCTGCAGACAATCCTTGGCTTCAGCGATGCACATCAATAACTAGTGAAGTTCATACTGCTTCACAGTCTTATTTTAAACCTGTTTAATATTTCATTACACCTTTGAGAATACAGCAATTTTTTTGTTTTGTTTTTATCCCTGCCTTCCAAGAGCCATAACTTATTATTCCCCCCCCCCCCATCAATTTAGCATTTAGCTATATATATATAGTTGTTTTTTAATGACAGCATTTTGGGGCACCTATAATTTATAAAAAAAACTTTTTTTTTTTCATATTTGGAGCTTTCATGCGGAGAGAGAAAGAGAGAGAGAAAGGGAACCTGATTCGTATGACTGACTCAAATGGAATTTATAGAAATTCACTCATCATTACTGGCAAATACTGTTAGAGAGAACACATCTATTCAGGGGATCCAGGTCAGGAATGTAGAGCATGAACTCCCGCTTTTTGAAGATCCCTTATCTATATTTTCTCCTATCTAGGATAGGACTCCCTGGGCACTCTATCTCTCTCTCTGAATATATCTAATATATAAAGCTGAGTGTATGTGTGTGTATGTATGTATGTCCACTAAAGGAATCTGCACCGTCACATTTACAATCACGAAATTTGGCACACAGGTACATCAGGTGCCCGGGAAGGTTTTAGACCAGGTCTCAGCTCTCTAGGATGTTTCGTTCCTGAGATATTTCCAAGAAAATGCATTAGCCAATAGAAGCTCGTAGGTCCTCCAGTCTCCACATACACAGCTTTACTCCAGGTTTCCATAACAACCCAGCTATTTATTTTCACTGCTGTAGGAGAGCTTTAAAGGAAATCTGTCACAAGGATAATTGCTATTGAAGTAAAGCCATGGCCTAATAGCACTTAGTACCTTATTTCAAGATGTGCCTTTGTTCCAGCAATAGATGTTTTTATCCTCTGAAAATCCTGTTCATTTGGTATACAAATGAGCCAGTAAGGTGCCCAGAGGGGCGTTACTCTTGCAGGAAGAAGCCCAGACACGCCCCCTGCCACAATGTGCCCACCCTCAAAAGACTTAAAACCCCACCCCCAGGTTCAGCTAAGCCACGCCCCTCCCACTCCTGAGCCGACGGGGATTGAAAAAATGAAGGTAAAAATCAACTTCTGTCAGCTACAGGGGTGGGAGGGAGGGTGACTTTCTCCCTGCAGGTCACGCTCAGACAGCACAGTGCTGCTGTCTTAGAGTGAGCTGTTCAAAAGGACACCCCCCGATCTGGTTAGGCCACGCCCACTCCTACTCCTCAGCCGACTGAGATTGAAAAAATGAAGTTAAAAATCTAATTCTAGGTGAAACACCCCAGAGTTGTGTTACTACACGCCTCTGCCCCACTACTATCTTCTAAGAGCCTTTATACTGTAAGCAGATATAATTTACATTGTCTTCCACAAATGTGCATATAAATCTATGTAAAATGTAATTGTTCATGTAATTTGCCTGGCTACCAGAAGGTACAAGCTACAGTTTAGTGTATCTAAGCTGGAATGGATTGTTCCAGCTTAGCTCTCCCTCTGTGGAGAGGTGGGCTGGACCCACATCCTGCAGTTTGGGTGGAGAAGGAAGTTAGGAGTAGTGTAGCCAAACCCCTGCTAGGGGTAGGGTGTGTGTGTGTGTGTGTGTGTGTGTGTGTGTGGAGTTCCCCTGCATAGGGAGGACAGCAAGGACCTAGTCTTGGCTGAGACATGTCCATATACACTCACCTAAAGAATTATTAGGAACACCTGTTCTATTTCTCATTAATGCAATTATCTAGTCAACCAATCACATGGCAGTTGCTTCAATGCATTTAGGGGTGTGGTCCTGGTCAAGACAATCTCCTGAACTCCAAACTGAATGTCAGAATGGGAAAGAAAGGCTGATTTAAGCAATTTTGAGCGTGGCATGGTTGTTGGTGCCAGACGGGCCGGTCTGAGTATTTCACAATCTGCTCAGTTACTGGGATTTTCACGTACAACCATTTCTAGGGTTTACAAAGAATAGTGTGAAAAGGGAAAAACATCCAGTATGTGGCAGTCCTGTGGGCAAAAATGCCTTGTGGATGCTTGAGGTCAGAGGAGAATGGGCCGACTGATTCAAGCTGATAGAAGAGCAACGTTGACTGAAATAACCACTCGTTACAACCGAGGTATGCAGCAAAGCATTTGTGAAGCCACAACACGCACAACCTTGAGGCGGATGGGCTACAACAGCAGAAGACCCCACTCATCTCCACTACAAATAGGAAAAAGAGGCTACAATTTGCACGAGCTCACCAAAATTGGACTGTTGAAGACTGGAAAAATGTTGCCTGGTCTGATGAGTCTCAATTTCTGTTGAGACATTCAAATGGTAGAGTCCGAATTTGGCGTAAACAGAATGAGAACATGTATCCATCCTCTGATGGCTACTTCCAGCAGGATAATGCACCATGTCACAAAGCTCGAATCATTTCAAATTGGTTTCTTGAACATGACAATGAGTTCACTGTACTAAAATGGCCCCCACAGTGACCAGATCTCAACCCAATAGAGCATCTTTGGGATGTGGTGGAATGGGAGCTTCGTGCCCTGGATGTGCATCCCTCAAATCTCCATCAACTGCAAGATGCTATCCTATAAATATGGGCCAACATTTCTAAAGAATGCTATCAGCACCTTGTTGAATCAATGCCACGTAGAATTAAGGCAGTTCTGAAGGCAAAAGGGGGTCCAACACCGTATTAGTATGGTGTCCCTAATAATTCTTTAGGTGAGTGTATATCCCAGCTATAGAACCTTCAGCTCTGCTGGATGAAGAAAGCAGAAACTACAGACCAACTCCAGAGTTCCAGGTAGAAAATATCCCCTGAGAATCCATCTGTGAGATAAGTCCACTGCCTAGGAGAAGCCCATTCCTCCTCAGCTAGTCTGTCCCCACACAGCAGAAGTTACATTTAAAGCAGAAGTACTCATTCTTGCCAATCCTTGCCAAAACCTGCTGGGACCAAGAGACCAAAGCTGTATACTGCTTGGATGCAAGTTATTTCAAGTAAAGCAACTGTAAAGGGGGAATAATAATCACTAATATTTATGCATATATCAATAAGTATTAAGGCTGGTTACAGCCTGTATTTGTGGGCGGGGCTGCTGACTATATCTCGCCACGCGACCTCACCCACGCGACCTCACCCTGTGGACGGTCGCTTCAGGCTCCTTTCGTCAGCCCGTTCCGTCACTTCCGGTTCCCTGCCTTCGTCACTTCCGGGTAAGTCACGCCTCTCCAAGCTGCCTCGGCTGGGGGCAGCGTTCGTCCGGCATGCCTGGCTGGGTTCGGCCGGTCTTCTTCCCTCCTTCAGCCCCTGGGGGAGCCTCCTTACAACGTGCGTTTTTTTGTCTGCGGTTTAGGACTCAGCAGGTCCAGCATCCTCAGCATTTCAGGGAGCGCTGTACGTTCTCGCCGGGCTCGGTTTGCGGCCTCACGTATATATACCGCTACTGTATTTTACCGCCCTCCCCTGCATATGTATATCACACCGCGGCATTATGCTGCCCTCCTGTGCCCATGTACATAACACTGCTGCCTCCGCCCGCCTGTGCACGCATATAGCACCGCTGTGTTATATCGCCCTTCTGCGCATTTGTTTATGGCACAGCCGTGTTACACTTCCCTCCTGTCCACATGTGTATTGTACCTCGGTATTCCACCACCCTCCTGTACGCATGGGTTTGGTTCCCCTGTTTTGTGCCGCCCCCCTACACACATCCATGTAACACAGCTGTATTTTATCGCCCTCCTGTGCACAGGTGTATGGCGCCACTGTATTATACCGCCCTTTTGTGCCCATGTATATTTCACACCGCATGTCAGCCCGCCCTCCTGTGCACCTGTTTATAGCGCAGTGGTGTGATGCCGCGCTCCTGTGCACACGTGTTCGGCACCGCTATCTTGTGCCACCCTTCTGGGCACATTACACGGCTTAGCGGTATTGTGCCACCCTCCATGTTCGGGTTCCTGGCACAGCTGTCTCGTGCCGCCCTCCTGTGCACATGCGTGTGGCACTGCCGTGTTATACCGCCATGCCGCGTGTATGGGGGAGGGCGGGATAACCCTTAACCAGGCCTTCCTTTCTCAGGTGGAGCTGCTGTTTTCCGGTTGTCTTATGTGCCATTTCGGGCTCAGGGCTGTCTTTATGAGCTTGTTGTCTTTACCTAGGTGCTGATAAATTTTTCCAAAATGAACAGGGCTGCAGTACCGTCTGATATCCAGTCTTCCCGTTCAGTCTAGTAGCTGCTCAGCTTCCCGAATTCCTTCAGGTATCACGCACACGTTTTTTTGTCTGTTTTCCATGCTTCTTGTCTCGCTCTCACACATCATCTGTAGTCTCCCTGGATCACCCAGGCTCGTTCTGTTTCTGTCATCCTGGATCCCCCAGGTACACGCTGTCTCTGTCATCCTGGATCGCCCAGGCTCACTCTGTCTCTGTCATCCTGGATCACCCAGGCACACGCTGCCCCTGTCATCCTGGATCGCCCAGGCTCGTTCTGCCTCTGTCATCCTGGATCGCCCAGGCTCGTCCTGCCTCTGCCATCCTGGATCGCCCAGGCTCGTTCTGTCTCTGTCATCCTGGATCCCCCAGGTACACACTGTCTCTATCATCCTGGATCGCCCAGGCTCGTTCTGCCTCTGTCATCCTGGATCGCCCAGGCCCACGCTGCCTCTGTCATCCTCGCTCTGCTCCTGTCATCCTGGATCGCCCAGGCTCGCTCTGCTCCTGTCATCCTTAATCGCCCAGGCTCGCTCTGCTCCTGTCATCCTGGATCGCCCAGGCTCGCTCTGCTCCTGTCATCCTGGATCGCCCAGGCTCGCTCTGCTCCTGTCATCCTGGATCGCCCAGGCTCGCTCTGCTCCTGTCATCCTGGATCGCCCAGGCTCGCTCTGCTCCTGTCATCCTGGATCGCCCAGGCTCGCTCTGCTCCTGTCATCCTGGATCGCCCAGGCTCGCTCTGCTCCTGTCATCCTGGATCGCCCAGGCTCGCTCTGCTTCTGTCATCCTGGATCGCCCAGGCTCGCTCTGCTCCTGTCATCCTGGATCGCCCAGGCTCGCTCTGCTTCTGTCATCCTGGATCGCCCAGGCTCGCTCTGCTCCTGTCATCCTGGATCGCCCAGGCTCGCTCGGCTCCTGTCATCCTGGTTCGCCCAGGCCCGCTCTGCCTCCGTCATCCAGGATCTCCCAGGCTTGCCTACCTCGGTCATCCTGGATCGCCCAGGCTCGCTCCGTTTCGGCTATTCTAGATTGCCTAGGCTCGCTCTGTCTCTGTCATTCTGGATCGCCCAGGCTAGCTCTGCCTCCGTCATCCTGGATCACCCAGGCTCGCTCTACCTCAGTCATCCTGGATCGCCCAGGCCCACGTTGCCTCTCTCATCCTAGATCGCCCAGGCCCACGTTGCCTCTCTCATCCTGGATCACCCAAGCCTGCTCTTCCGCTGTCATCCTGGACCGTCACTTTATTAAATATCCAGTGCCTTCCCGAAGCGCTCAGGTCATTTAACAGACCAGCTCCTGCCTGAATCACTCAGGCCCTTGATGCCTCCCGTGTCGTTCGGTTCAATTAACTATTTCCCTCCTACAGCGTGGGTAGTCTTTTTGCCCACTTATTCAGGCCTACCCCGCACTGGCTCCGGGCACAGTTCAGCCAGTTAGATCATGGAGAGTGATAGGAATCCCTCCCGACTCTACGCCAATGTACACCTCAGCCTCTGCCACAAGTATTAAGGCTGGTTACAGCCTGTATTTGTGGGCGGGGCTGCTGACTATATCTCGCCACGCGACTTCACCCTGTGGATGGTCGCTTCAGGCTCCACCCTCCCGACCCTTCTTTCTTTCATCCCACTCTCTTGGGTGGCCCACTTATTCAGGCCTACCCCGCACTGGCTCCGGGCACAGTTCAGCCAGTTAGATCATGGAGAGTGATAGGCATCCCTCCCGACTCTAAGCCAATGTACACCTCAGCCCCTGCCACAATTAATATTCATAAATAGGAGGAGCCGTCTATTGATGACTCTGCCTATTTTTACCTTTATATTAATAACACTACTTTCACTTTGCCTTACGCTAATCACTAAACTAGCTGTATGCGCCTTACTGAACTAACTATCGCTAATAACCACACGTTACACAGATAGTTAAAAATAAAACAAGATATTTATTAATACCTACAGTACACTACGCACGCAATACACTAACAATACAGTACTGTAAATTCAGCACTAAACTACACTACACGGTTCCCAAATTCCACCCACAAAGCTATCTAATACAGTACACACACACATATAATAACAGCCCACCCCACCTGGTTCTAATCCTATCCCTAAGGGAACAAGAAATACAAGATGCAGGTGACTGTGAGTAGCAGGGCTTACTGGGACCTGCAAGGGTTAATGCAGGCCACAGATACACCAGGCTGAAGGCTGCTGCAGGGGTATAGCAGGGCGGAGCAGGGGAACAGGGTTGGCAAGGTAGGGGTAAATGCAGGGATAATGGGGAGGGAGGTCAGGGGTTACACAAACAGGGGTTGATGCTACTGGGCGGGGAAGGGGTAAATGTGGTTGGCACTGCAAGGGCAGAGATACAATGCCATGCCAGGGTATACTCAGCCATCTCCAGGGGCATATCGGCCTCTCTTCCTTCAAGGAGCTGTTCCCATGTGTCTCTGTGTGTAGTCCAGTTCCAAGAGACAGCCTTTGTCATGGCTAGGGCCAATATAAGCCCAAAAGCAGCCCACCTCCCCCTCTTCAATAGGATGGTGATGACATCATCGTGGGCGTGTGACGGAATCCTTGAACTGCCAGTTGGCCCCCCTGAGGCTAGCTCAGGAATCAAAAGACTTCCTGCCCATGGTGTATATGAGAGCATCCCCCCAGATGCCACAACATTGCACCTCACACGCCTACGTCATAACAATCCCTAAACAGAACTAGGCTGATATACAGTTGCAAGAAAAAGTATGTGAACCCTTTGGAATGATATGGATTTCTGCACAAATTGGTCATAAAATGTGATCTGATCTTCATCTAAGTCACAACAATAGACAATCAGAGTCTGATTAAACTAATAACACACAAAGAATTAAATATTACCATGTTTTTATTGAACACACTATGTAAACATTCACAGTGCTGGTGGAAAAAGTATGTGAACCCTTGGATTTAATAACTGGTTGAACCTCTTTTGGCAGCAATACCTTCAACCAAACGTTTCCTGTAGTTGCAGATCAGACGTGCACAACGATCAGGAGTAATTCTTGACCATTCCTCTTTACAGAACTGTTTCAGTTCAGCAATATTCTTGGTATGTCTGGTGTGAATCACTTTCTTGAGGTCATGCCACAGCATCTCAATCGAGTTGAGGTCAGGACTCTGACTGGGCCACTCGAGAAGGCGTATTTTCTTCTGTTTAAGCCATTCTGTTGTTGATTTACTTCTATGCTTTGGGTCATTGTCCTGTTGCAACACCCATCTTCTGTTGAGCTTCAGCTGGTGGACAGATGGCGTTAAGTTCTCCTGCAAAATGTCTTGATAAATTTGGGAATTCATTTTTCCTTCAATGATAGCAATCCGTCCAGGCCCTGACGCAGCAAAGCAGCCCCAAACCATGATGCCCCCACCACCATACTTCACAGTTGGGATGAGGTTTTGATGTTGGGGTGCAGTGCCTCTTTTTCTCCACACATAGTGTTTCTTCCAAACAACTCAACTTTGGTTTCATCTGTCCACAGAATATTTTGCCAGTATTGCTGTGGAACATCCAGGTGCTCTTGTGCAAACTGTACACATGCAGCAATGGTTTTTTTGGACAGCAGTGGCTTCCTCTGTGGTATCCTCCCATGAAATCCATTCTTGTTTAGTGTTTTAAATATCGTAGATTCGCTAACAGGGATGTTAGCATATGCCAGAGACTTTTGTAAGTCTTTAGCTGACACTCTAGGATTCTTCTTCACCTCATTGAGCAGTCTGCGCTGTGCTCTTTCAGTCATCTTTACACGACGGCCACTCCTAGGGAGAGTAGCAGCAGTGCTGACCTTTTTCCATTTATAGACAATTTGTCTTACCGTGGACTGATGAACAGCACGGCTTTTGGAGATACTTTTATAACCATTTCCAGCTTTATGCAAGTCAACAATTCTTAATCATAGGTCTTCTGAGAGCTCTTTTGTGCGAGGCATCATTCACATTAAACAATGCTTCTTGTGAAAAGCAAACCCAGAACTGGTGTGTGTTTTTTATAGGGCAGGGCAGCTGTAACCAACACCTCCAATCTCATCTCATTTATTGGACTCCAGTTGGCTGACACCTCACTCCAATTAGCTCTTTGAGATGTCATCAGTCTAGGGGTTCACATACTTTTTCCACCTGCACTGTGAATGTTTACATGGTGTGTTCAATAAAAACATAGTAACATTTAATTATTTTTGTGTTATTAGTTTAAGCAGACTGTGATTGTCTATTGTTGTGACTTAGATGAAGATAGGATCACATTTTATGACCAATTTGTGCAGAAATCCATATCATTCAGAAGGGTTCACATACTTTTTCTTGCAACTGTATATACATTGTATATATATATTACACAACCTGGGGATCATATCAGTATATACATACACTCACCTAAAGAATTATTAGGTTGTAACGAGTGGTTTTTTCAGTCAACGTTGCTCTTCTATCAGCTTGAATCAGTCGGCCCATTCTCCTCTGACCTCAAGCATCCACAAGGCATTTTTGCCCACAGGACTGCCGCATACTGGATGTTTTTCCCTTTTCACACCATTCTTTGTAAACCCTAGAAATGGTTGTGTGTGAAAATCCCGTAACTGAGCAGATTGTGAAATACTCAGACCGGCCCGTCTGGCACCAACAACCATGCCACGCTCAAAATTGCTTAAATCACCTTTCTTTCCCATTCTGACATTCAGTTTGGAGTTCAGGAGATTGTCTTGACCAGGACCACCCCCCTAAATGCATTGAAGCAACTGCCATGTGATTGGTTGACTAGATAATTGCATTAATGAGAAACAGAACAGGTGTTCCTAATAATTCTTTAGGTGAGTGTATATACCCACACAACCTGGGGGCACTTAGGTATACATGTATATATACATCCCCGGAAGAAGCCAGATCTACTGGCGAAACGGCGTTGGGTCAGGAGTTGGCCGAGAGATCTTTGCACCATTCAGGGTATGTTTAATTGTGTTCCTTTGTGTTCCTTCCATCTTAAACCTCAATCTCCACAATCGCCTCTGTTGCATTGTGTTTGGGGCGTTGCTGCTATGAGACTCTGAGGTATGCTCTTTCAGCTAGTATTCTTTTTCCCTGTATTTTTTTGCACTGATCTCCCGGCCTCTCCTTGGGTCCTGCTCCTCATCTGTGTGTCCCGCCTTGTGCTGCCTGTCTTATAATACATGTATGTACTGTTTATATATATTTACAATAAAGCTTTTTGGATTTTCATACATACGAAAGTTAGTTTCATTTTTTTGGTGATTATTATGACTCCTTGGGGGTCCGATGTTTTGATATAATTCTGTCCGGTTAATATTGGTTGACCAATGTATATACATAGACACAACCTGGACAGATCCATATACTGGGCCCACATTTAGGTATATACATCCATATAGATGTTTGGGGCACATCTACATGCATGTATATATACACAATATAATTCTGGGGCATAAATGGGCAGTAATAAGCCCACCTGCATATAGATATATTATACATAGAGATGTATGCTGACAAGGGGCATACATACATCTCTATGTATACACCCATACCACCTGGAGTGGCCCATGCAAAAGGGCCAATACATATGCATATATGTAAGGGCATATATATATATTTAAATCCAACACTTCCCTCAACAGCAACGTTTGAACTTAATCTAAAGGTCTGAACATAATTTATTCTGCAAAGTTCCTCTATTACTCCTACTATCACTACACTCAAATTTATTGCAAGTGAGCCAGGAGCTAGGTGTCCGGCCGTACCCAGGTAGGAGATACCGTGACACAACTACCACAAAACTATAGAGACGTTATAGGCCATTACACCACTCTGGCATTCCTAAT
Organism: Bufo bufo; assembly: GCF_905171765.1. Taxonomy (NCBI): domain Eukaryota; kingdom Metazoa; phylum Chordata; class Amphibia; order Anura; family Bufonidae; genus Bufo; species Bufo bufo. The sequence continues at coordinate 456,328,102 of NC_053390.1, forward strand.
CTGGGACGTGCGTTCTAACACCTTGGAAGGGCCCTGGAATAGTAACCTGCGCATGCTTCAATTGGCGTCACGACAAATACTGAATATTATCCACCCGTACCTGGCCACTGCATAGGTCCCGTTAAGCCACGCCCATATCTGGTTAGGCCACACCCCATCCCACTCCTGAGCCGATAGGGATTGAAAAAATTAAGGTAAAAATCAACTTCTCTCAGGGGTGGGAGGGGGGGCGGCAACTTTAGTAAAGGTCACTGTTAAGGGGGCGGTATGCTGTGAAAGTCACTGTTAAATGGGAAGGCTGGTGTAAAGGTCAACGTTAAGGGGGTGGGCTGCTGTGGAGGTCCAATTTTAAGGGACGGCAGTGGCGTAGCGTGGGGGGGGCGTGGCCCCGGGCGCAAAATTGCAGGGGGCGCCAGGCAGCAAACACTTCAATGAGGGCCATGGGAGACTATGGCTCCCGTCCCCTCCGTTCTTCCTCATAGGCTTTAGACTAGTGGCCTGAAGCCTATGAGACAGTAGAGCGACCGTAGTGTCTAGAATGGAGATGATCCTAGGAGGTATGATGTCAGGGGAAGAGGCAGAGTCTCGTCATCCAGGGGGCAGGGCCTAAAGATGTGCGGGAGATTCTACAGAGCAGGATGTTGGAGAGAGGAGCAGAGTCTGCAGGTCAAGTATGTGGAGGAGAATAGTGACTGTAATTTTTACTTGGGGGCTTTTTGCAGGGGCTGAACGGAGAAGGAATAATCTTTGTACTGGAGACTGTATGTTAGAGGGGTCTGAAGAGAGGGTATTGGGGGTGATATTATTTACATGGGACTTTAGACTGTAGAGGCTGAAGGCAGGACGAGTGCTGAATTTTACATAGAACTGTTTGCAAGAAGGGCTGGAAGGCAGGGGGAGTGATGTATCTTATGGGACTGTATGCTGAAGACAGGGGGAGTTTTGTATTTTACATGGGAGTGTATGTTGGAGGGGCTGAAGGCAGGCAATTAATGTATTTTACATGTGACTGTATGCTGGAGGGGCTAAGGCAGGGAAGTGATGTGTCTTACATGGGACTGTATGCTGGAGGGGCTGAAGGCGGGGGGGTTGTATCTTACATGGGACTGTATGCTGGAGGAACTGAAGGCATGGGGAGTGATGTATTTTATATTGGACTTTATGCTGGAGGGGCTGAAGGCAGGGGGAGTGATTTATTTGACATAGGACTGTATGCTGGAGGGGATGAAGGCAGGATGAGTAATACATTTTACATGGGACTGTTTGCAAGAAGGGCTGGAAGGCAGGGGTGTGATGTATCTTACATGGGACTGTATGCTGGAGGGGCTGAAGGCAGACGGCAAAGAGAAGGAGTGTGATATTATTTACATAGGACTGTATGTTGGAGGGGCTGAAGGCGGGGAGTGATGTATTTTACATGAGACTGTATGCTGGAGGGGCTGAAGGCAGGAGAGTGATGTATCTTACATGGGACTGTATGCTGGAGGGGCTGAAGGCAGGAGAGTGATGTACCTTACATGGTACTGTATGCTGGAGGGGCTGAAGGCAGGAGAGTGATGTATCTTACATGGGACTGTATGCTGGAGGGGCTGAAGGCAGGAGAGTGACCTACCTTACATGGGACTGTATGCTGGAGGGGCTGAAGGCAGGGAAGTGATGTGTCTTACATGGGACAGTATGCTGGAGGGGCTGAAGGCAGGGGGGAAGGTTGTATCTAACATGGGACTCTATGCTGGAGGGGCTGAAGGCAGGGGGAAGGTTGTATCTTACATGGGACTGTATGCTGGAGGGACTGAAGGGGGGCATAATTATTACTATAATACTACAGAGGGGGCCATTATAATATTAATAATATTATAGGGGCCAGTATATATTATAATTATACAGAGGGCATTATAGTTATGGGCACTACAGGGGAGGGGAGGTCTGTTATCTGAAGATGATAGTTAAGTGAGATATCCCCAAAAAATTCTGTGAAACTCTACAGAGATGAGACGCGGCTGAAAGAAGGTATCATGACGGTCCTATCTCCGAATGAAGACGCTGAGGAAAGTCTACATCACAGGAGATGTCACTGGATGTAAGAGGTATGGTGCTGTATTCTCCTGAATATTTCATAGCAATATATAGGATATAGAATTTGGGCCACCCTGCCGAAGCCTGGCCCCAGACTTCAGGTCACACTGTGTGTGTTCTGAATTCTGGGGCCTCACACCCATCTACTACATTATCTGTACTCAGAGAGTTATCCCTGTGTTATCTGTAGTGTTACATAGGACTGCAGGTAACATCTACTACATTATCTGTGCTCAGAGAGTTATCCCTGTGTTATCTGTAGTGTTACATAGGACTGCAGGTGACATCTACTGCATTATTAGTAAAAAGGGTCATGGTCACAGGTTGGGGGGGCGCAGTACTTGGCTTGCTACTGAGGGACGGTACACTGTGGGAGGTCAGTGTTAAGGGGTGGGGGCTGTGGAGGTCACTGTTTTGGGGGTGGGGTGCTGTAGATGTCACTGTTAGGCCTATTGCACACGACCGTATGGCTTTTTCAGTGTTTTGCGGTCAGTTTTTCACGGATCCGTTGTTCCGTTTTTTTGTTTCCGTTGTGTGTCCGTTTCTGTTCCGTTTTTCCGTTCGGCATATACAGTATACAGTAATTACATAGAAAAAATTGGTCTGGGCATAACATTTTCAATAGATGGTTCCGCAAAAAACGGAACAGAAATGGAAGTGATGCATTTCCGTATGTGTTCCGTTTTTTTGCGGACCCATTGACTTGAATGGAGCCACGGAACGTGATTTGCGGGCAATAATAGGACATGTTCTATCTTTAAACGGAACGGAAAAACGGAAATACGGAAACAGAATGCATACGGAGTACATTCCGTTTTTTTGCGTAACCATTGAAATGAATGGTTCCGTATACGGACCGTATACGGAACGGAAAAAACGGGCAGTAAACGGGTAAAAATAATGGTCGTGTGCAGGAGGCCTTATAGTGGATTCTATTAAATAGATTAAATATACCTGAGCGAAGCCGGGTCCTTCAGCTAGTATGTACTGTATATATAAATAAATGTGGAGAGAGGCAATGAGGACCGCAGCAGTCAGTGTCGTGTAGAGTGACAGTTAAACCTACACTTGGGGGCACTTGGGGATTCGTTGTAACCAATGAACAACAACAACATGGGTATGTAACGTGAGACTCTGTGTGGGGTGGACGGGCGGCATTAGTAATTTTTACAGCAGCCATCAGTCACTTCATTATACAACCGCTGTCCTATTATCCACCAGTGTTCACATGAGGGACACCTGGACAGATTGGATGTTAGGTTATATATTGTGGGGATAGGTATTGGTACCTCCAACTACACCACTGTCATTAGTCCCTCCATAACTGTTGTTATTTTAACTGTTCTTGGTGCAACCTACCTCGGGTGTGATTCTCCACATTGTTGAGCCCCATGAGGCTCAGTTCTTCATGTCCTGTCCCTTTTGACTTTACCTGTATTGATTGTGCTACTTTATTGAATAAAAGACATATTTTTTTATCAAGAACATCCTCGCTTTTTTGGTGTTAGTGTAGAGTGACAGTTAAGAAAACAGAAGACAAGCTAATGCACAAAATAGGCTACTTTTCTAATAGAGATGTACAATTTGGTTGCTATGGGCAACTAAGCCAGTTTCTTTAGGCTAGTTTTACACCAGTGTTGTGAGATCCAGCAAGCTGTTCTTGATATCTCTGTATCCGGAAGCCATTGTGTTCCAGTCTGGCCCCAATAAACACTATAATGGGGACCGTTGGAGATCAGACCTCAACCGGGCAAATACGCAGAGAAAACCAAAATGTGTGAAACCAGCCTTGAACTAGTTTTGATAAATCTCCCCTAATGAATTCAAAAGAATATACCATACGGTTAACATTTGTAACGGTGTGCTAGATCTTTTGCATAAGCATGCTTCCAAATTGTAGGCGGAGGTTGAGCATATAATTTCTCCTGTGTAGGTTCAGGATGCGTTTTTGGTTACCACCTGGCATGGTTTGGGTCAATTTGTGCATTTCATCATTTCTGATTCGCTTTCTGAAATCCGGAGGTTTCCATTTCCTTTTCTGGCTCTCTTGTTGGGAAAGTCTGAGCTCATAGTGGGGGGGAAGGATGGGGGAATTCTTCTTCTTTTCTATAATTACCTGCAATCTACATTCCCCATATTTACGACTGGATAGGTCTTTCTGGAGTTCACTTGTGGATATTACAGAGAGCTCTTCACTGCCATCCGGGTCGTGGCTCCAGTATCTCCAGTATCTCAGACTGCGCAGTGATGTTTTCATCCCTGTCGCCCAGATGCAACTTATCTGGTCACCTTCTTCTTTTGAGAATTTATGTGTTTTGTTGGGGCGCTTCCACAAGCCATCTTTTTGGTTTATGGAATTTTAATTTTGGTTTATGGAATTTTAATTTCTTTAGAGGCAGAGGAAAACAGACACTAATGTGTGGTCACTTGGGAGAGGGTGTTATGATACTTTTCTCACGTGAGCTCTGGAATAAATCAGTTATGTTAGCACATAAGCTATTAGTACCCTGACAAATTTATGAAAGTTCTACCCCTAAGTTCCTTATGCTTGTTGGAGATGCTCATCTGCCCCAGGCACAATGGCTCACAGTTGGTGGGACTATCCAGTGTGGAACCTCTGTGGACTGATATTTTCTGATTATATACGTTTGCTTATATTTCAGTTTGTTTGAAAACTTGTCCATGATATATCTGGCACTGTATTGTATCATGGTTTTTGATTCTATTGTGTACAGATGTATCTGTTGTCTACAACTGGACACTGAATAAAAATGTTCTTGAATCATAAATAATATTGTCATACAGGGCCAAACCAGCATGTTTTTATAGAGCCAATATATTACTGCTGTAGAAAGCCTAAATATAATACTATACTAACACTATAATAGAAAGCCCAAATAATGGCACTATTAGGGTTCATGCACATGGCCGTTGCCCCGGACCCAATCAAGTGAATGGGTCCGCGATCCGCATGCGGCTGCCCCACGGTCGGTGCCCGTGCATTGCGGACCTCAATTTGTGGTCCGCAGCATGGGCACGGAGCCCTTACGTTCGTGGGCATGAGCCGTAATAGAAAGCCCAAGCATAAGGATGCATAAATAATGCAACCATAGACATAGCAAACTGTATTACCAAAAATGTAGCTACACAAGGTGAGTCAACTCATTGATATCTACATGAGAGTTTGAGAAAATGTGTAAACAGGTAAATAACTGATTTCGTCTTGTCTGTCATTGTGGAACATATTAAGACTGAGTCACTGTTTTAAGTGTGGTAAGTAGTACATAAAGGTCAGTAGTGGGCCCTTTAGTCTCCAGTAGCTTTATCAATAAATGTGTAAATGATTTATATATACCGTATTTTTTACTGTTATTTTTTTTTTTTTTATAACAAAGTCCCCTGAGAGGTCATAAAAGGCCTTTGGGGGACATTCACTGTTTGCTGTTGCCACTATTCACTACATAGTGCTCAGTGAGGCTTAAAAAGAGAAGACTGCAGGAGCTGTAATGCAAGAATGTCAAAAGATGCCGATGCAGACTCTGTCCCTGAACCGCCCACCATGAAAAAGACAGTGGGTAGTTGATAAGGTGATACGCAATCTGAAGCCTTAGGCTGGGGGTACATGTCTATCTTGGTCACAACATACGTCACACAACCAAAGACTACCATGTAGCATTCATAAAAGGGAATGGGCTCATTTTGTATTTGTTTCAGCTGTTAGGTCGAAATGATTTGTGGGTGACTTGGGTCATGGCCAAAGTCTCTGTGTAGTTCATGCCCAATTTACATGAACCACCCTGGTAAAAGGGTTCTCCCTAAGTTGTGTTCTATACTGTATGATGCGATGCTTAGAATTTTTTTTTGCCAAAAGTATTTTCTTATTTTCTTTCTGTCTTTCTTTCATTGCCTTAAAAAGATATCACAACTTGTAGGAAACCTCACAACTCAATGTTCATATTTGGCATAAAAAAGGAACAAATATTGAATATACTGAAGGACCTTATTCATAAAAATCACTTCCTGGATGAGGCACTCACTAAGTCTACAAATTCAGAATGCAAGGTTTTTCCACATAAGCAGGTAATTTCTGACAAAAATTAGCATGAGTCATATTTGAAATAGGAAAGAGTTTGGAAGATCTTGGTAGACACTCCTTTCAAGATAGGCTGTGGGGATATAACAGGTTGTAAAGTTATTCCTCAATGTGGATATCACAGCTGAATATTGGGTCACTGGCATTACAGGGTGTTTCAAATCATAAAAAAGGTTAAAGACTGGAAGACATACTTTTTGGTTTTGACTTGGGGTTAAAGGGGTCCTTCAGGCTTAATATTGATGACCTATCCTCAGTAGAGGTGAGCAAATTCCATATTTTGAAATTCGTTCACGCTTCGTTTACTGGTAAAAGGTGAATTGCGTTATGGATTCCGTTACCACGGACCATAACGGAAATGGGACGGATCCGTTTTGCAGCCCATAGACTTCTATTATGACGGAATGAATCTAAAGGCATTCCGTTATGCATTCCGTCATAGAATTGCGTTATGGTAACGGAATCCATAACGCAATTCACCTTTTGCCAGTAAACAAAGTGTGAACGAATTTCATAACCTTAAATTTGCTCATCTCTAATCCTCAGAATAGGTCATTAATTTCAGATCGGTGGGGGTCCAACACCCGGCACCCCCCAATCAGCTGTACGAGGAGACGGCGCGCGCAGTGTGCATGTGCCGTCTCCCATCTCTCTTCCTGCTCTACTGCTGCTTTGCCATAGACATAGCAACAGCAGCAGGAAGAGAGATGGGAGATAGCACCTGCGCACTGCGCACTGTCTCCTCATACAGCTGATCGGCGGGGGTGCCGAGTGTCGGACCCCAGCCGTTATGATATTGATAACCTGTCCTGAGGATAGGCAATCAATATTAAAAGCTTGGAGAACCTGTTTAACAGGAGCTGTGAATTTAACAGTCACCAAAATAAACTTGTTAATAGGGTGATGGTTGTGGTGAGAAACAAGCATAGTTTCTGGTCCCAGTATGGTGTTAGAGGAACCATATGCATCACAAGCTCTGTGATATCGCTGACTTTGAACTGTTGAATATTTAATACAGCTGTTCTATGATCAAGTGTGCACCTAGTCTTTTTGCTGCCTTAGGCCCCTTTCACACGGGTGAGTATTCCGCGCGGATGCGATGCGTGAGTTGAACGCATTGCACCCGCACTGAATACCGACCCATTCATTTCAATTGGGCTGTTCACATGAGCGGTGATTTTCACGCATCACTTCTGCGTTGTGTGAAAGTCGCAGCATGCTCCTCTTTGTGTGTTTTTCACTTAACGCAGGCCCCATAGAAATGAATGGGGTTGCGTGAAAATCGCAAGCATCCGCAAGCAAGTGCGGATGCGGTGCGATTTTCATGCACGGTTGCTAGGAGACGATCGGGATGGAGACCCGATCATTATTATTTTCCCTTATAACATGGTTATAAGGGAAAATAATAGCATTCTGAATACAGAATGCATAGTAAAATAGCGCTGGAGGGATTAAAAAAAAATTAAAAAATAATTTAACTCACCTTAGTCCACTTGATCGCGCTGCCCGGCTTCTCGTCTGTCTCCTTTGTTGAACAGGACCTGCGGTGAGCATTCATTACAGGAACAGGACCTGTGGTGATGTCACTCCGGTCATCACATGATCCATCACATGATCTTTTACCATGGTGATGGATCATGTGATGGATCATGTGATGACCGGAGTGACGTCACCACAGGTCCTGTTCCTGTAATGAATGCTCACCACAGGTCCTGTTCAACAAAGGAGACAGACGAGAAGCCGGGCAGCGCGATCAAGTGGACTAAGGTTAAATTATTATTATTATTTTTTTAACCCCTCCAGCGCTATTTTACTATGCATTCTGTATTCAGAATGCTATTATTTTCCCTTATAACCATGTCATAAGGGAAAATAATACATTCTACAGAACACCGATCCCAAGGTTTGGGTACCAAACATGCGCGATTTTTCTCACGTGAGTGCAAAACGCATTACAATGTTTTGCACTCGCGCTGAAAAATCGAGCGTGTTCCCGCAACGCACCCGCACATTTTCCCGCAACGTCCGTGTGAAAGGGGCCTAAGTAGAAACGTGAAATGGCAACCCTCCCCCTAACAGGTTGCAGATTACCAATGTCCATACCAGAAAATGCTGACTTATATAATGCTGACATATTCCACAGTGCTTTACAGACACTACCATCACTCACTATCCCCAATGGGGCCCACAATTTAGATTCCCTGTCTATATGTCTTTGGAGTACGGGAGGAAACCCATGTAAATACGGTGAGAAGATACAAAAGCTCAGATGTGGCTCTTGGTTGGATTTGAACCCAAGACCCCAATGCTAGCCACTGTCCTGCCCCAATATGTTGCAGAATTTTGCTTAAAGTGTACTTGTCATTTCAACCATTTTCTTAAATGTACATGGGAATTGACTACAAATATTTTCATAATATATATTTGTAATAGCTGATTTTGTTGACTGTTATTGAAGAACTTCTACAATTTTTAAGTGTGGTAAAAGATCATGTGATGGATCATGTGATGACCGGAGTGACGTCACCACAGGTCCTGTTCAGCAAAGGAGACAGAAGGAAATGCCGGGCTGCGCGAGCAAGTGGACTAAGGTGAGTTAAATTATTTTTTATTTATTTTTAACCCCTCCAGCGCTATTTTACTATGCATTATGTATTCAGAATGCTATTATTTTCCCTTATAACCATGTTATGAGGGAAAATAATAATGATCGGGTCTCCATCCCGATCGTCTCCTAGCAACCGTGCGTGAAAATCGCACCGCATCCGCACTTGCTTGCGGATGCTTGCAATTTTCACGCAACCCCATTCACTTCTATGGGGCCTGCGTTGCGTGAAAAACGCTGAATATAGAGCATGCTGCGATTTTCACGCAACGCACAAGTGATGCGTGAAAATCACCGCTCATGTGAACAGTCCCATAGAAATGAATGGGTTGGTATTCAGTGCGGGTGCAATGCGTTCACCTCATGCGTGTGAAAGGGGCCTATGTCTTTCACATATTACTGGGTCAATGTTTTGCACAGCAGGTCAGGTCCTATTGACAGCCAGCTCCATGTTTGAGCCAGTCCAGTTTCCACACCAGGTGCTTATCCACCCCCAGAACATCCTCCTCAATGCATTTCCTCCCATCCCCAACAAATACGGGCCAGAGCATTGCTTCCACTCCATCTCCCTCCTTCCTTTCATATGTGTAAATTAATCATTGCCATTTTTGAAAAATGTATTGTGACTTGCAGAAGTCGCTATGTCAAGGAGAGTGTGTGAGCATTTCATCCATTCTTATGTGACTAAGAATGCCCCCTGACAGAATGCTCTGTCTTTACAGCGCTTTATCTGAGACATTCCATCCTTGCATCTGCTGGACTGGCCTTACTAGCAGAGTAATGTGGTCAATGAGTACAACATGAAGCAGAAGCAGCAGCCAATTCCGTTTGATGACCATGATGGAACAGTTTTTTCAAGTGCCGCACCAACCTGAGACACATCAGCAAGTGGATATGTACTGCCTGAACACAGGTAAAGTTGTAACTGGACTGTGCCCTTTCTCTGGCACATACCCCAGTCCGTGACCTTATTGACTTCAGCAGAGGTAAATTGGAACAGCAGAGGCGGACTAAAGTGGCCCTGAAAAAAATACTATAAGTGGCCCCGTTTTGTAGTCGGGTCCGAATTGATGGAAGGCAAGGCCAGCAATATCATATTGCGGCACATTATACCTCCCCAACAGAGCTAAATACCACAGTCCATCACAAAATACTGCCCCAGCAGCACTAAATATACCCCAAAATCTTCCACTGGTGGCCGTAAGGAGGGCCCAGGCAGCCCCCTGGACATCGGCCCATCGGGAAATTTCCCTGTAAGATCTATGGCCAATCCGCCCCTGCAGTGCGGCACGTGGAGTCGTCACACTTAGGGCTCATGCACACGACTGTATGTATTTTGCGGTCCGGAAGACATCTGTGTGCATGTATTTTGCGGAACGAAACAGCTAGCCCTGCGGACAATAATAGGACATGTTCTATTTTTTTGCGGAACGGAAATACGGACGTACGGAAACGGAATGCACACAGAGTAACTGCCGTTTTTTTTTTTGCTGACCCGCATACAGTCCGCAAAAAAACGGAACGGACACGGAAAGAAAATGTTTGTGTGCATGAGCCCTTAAGTGAACAAAGTTGTCCCCCCTCAAGTGTAGAAAACATTGCATCTGTTAAAATGAGTGAGGCATGGATCTATGAGGATTTTCACACACTTCCTGATGATGCTAATGACTAGATTTGTCATTGCTGACTAGAGTTGTTGCGATACCAAATTTTTGATTCGGTTTCGATACCATGAAAAAGTATTGCGATACTCGATACCATTCGATACCACGCGAAAAAAATGAACAAAAAAAGCCACGTGCATTCCTCATTTTTAAAAATGGCGAATCGCGCAGTTTTTATTTTATTTTTTCTGTTCCGGCATTCACCACCTAGATTTTTTTTTAATATTTTAATAGTTTGGACTTTTCTGACGTGGCGATGTAATATGTTTATTTATATATTTTATATGTGAAATTGGGAAAAGGGGGGTGATTTATACTTCATATTTTAGTGTTTTTTTTTTTTTCACTTTTTATTTAATAACTATTTCCCCCCTTAGGGGCTAGAACCTGGGATCTTTCATCCCTTTTCCTATTCACCCTGATAGATCTCTATCAGGGTGAATAGGACTCCACACTGTCCCTGCTGCTCTGTGCTTTGTGCACACAGCATCAGGGATGTTACCATGGCAACCAGGGCTTCTGTAGCGTCCTGGCTGCCATGGTAACCGATCGGAGCCCCAGGCTTACACAGCTGGGGCTCCGATCAGAAGCTGCCACTGCACCACCAATGAGGGGGAGTGGAGAGGTCCCTGTGGCCACTGCCACCAATGATTTTAATACTGGAGGGTTGAGAGGGGCCGGCGCACTGTGCCACCAATGATTTTAATGGGATGGGGGGATTGAGGGGGGGGGGGGGGGCACACTGCACCACCAATGATTTTACCCCTTTATACAGGAGGCGGGTACTAGCAGATCAGCGGCAGTTAACTGCCGCTGATCGCAGCTCCCTGTCAGGGGCAGGGTGCCGGCAATGCGATTCTGCTGCCGGCACCCGCCTCCTGTATGTGTTAAAGACTGACTACTGTATATGAGTCCAGACTTTCACTATTAGGCCACACAGAGCGGCGCCCAGCGATGTCTCAGCACTCACCATTTAGTCCTGGGCGCCGCTCCGTTCGCCCGCAGTGCCCCATTACTGTCTCCTCTCCTGCTCCACATGCTGCTGATTACTATCGGAGCGATGGGAGGAGACATCAGCTTCACTAGTGGGCGTTCCTTCTCCCTGGCTGTAGCGCTGTCCAATCGCAGCGCAGGGAAAAGGAACGCCCACTAGTGAAGCTGATGTCTCCTCCCATCGCTCCGATAGTAATCCTATCATTGGTGGCGCAGTGCGCCCGCCCCTCCTCCGCCCCTCTCTTCTCATTGCCGCCCCTCCTCCACCCCCTCTCTTCTCATTGCCGCCCCTCCTCCGCCCCTCTCTTCTCATTGCCGCCCCTCCTCCGCCCCTCTCTTCTCATTGGTGGCAGCGGCAGCAGCACAGGGGGAGGGAGGACAGCTTCCTTCTCCCCGTGCTGCTGAGAGAGAACATGAGCGCGCCGATAGCAGCGCGCTCATGTTCAGAGATACTAGACTGCGCAGAAGCGCAGCCCAGTATCGAAAAAACGGAAATCCCGGTATCGTATCGATACCGGGACAAAAGTATCGATTGGGTATCGAAATTTCGATACCCGCAACAACCCTATTGCTGACAGTGCCTATTTATCGCTGGCCAATGATGTTTCTGCTGCTTTCTGCCTGTCTATCATGTTCCATACTGAATTGCTGCTGTTCCCCTACTGAAACTGCTACTACTCCTACATGACTGCATATCTACTGCCTTGTCTGTCAGGTTTCTTACTATGCTGCCACTTCTGCCACTACTACCGCCTCTGCTACTACCCCTACACAGCTGCACCTCTCCTGCATTGTCCATTAGGTTCCATAAGGTACTGCTGCTGTAGAAAAAAATGAATTTTTGACCCACTTGTTCAGAACAAGACAATGCTTTGCCATCCAAACCAACCCCAGATACATGTTTGTCTGTGATGAGAAGCTTGGAAGCCAAGTCCCTCTGTAAGGCCGAGTTCACACGAACGTGTGTGATCCGTGGCCGTATTGCGGGCCGCAATACACGGCCACAGTTCCGTGTGCATTCCGCATCACGGATGCGGACCCATTCACTTCAATGGGTCCGCAAATCCGGAATCGCGGAACGGCCGTACGGGACGGGACCCCTCAGAAGCACTACGGAGTGCTTCCGTGGGGCTACGTCCCTTACTTCCGTTCCGCAAAAAGATGGAACATGTCCTATCTTTTTGCGGAACGGGCGGATCGCGGACCCATTAAAGTGAATGGGTCCGCGATCCGATGCGGCTGACCTACGGCCGGCGATCGTGCATTGCGGCCCACTATTTGCGGGCCGCAGCATGGGCACGGATCACACACGTTCGTGTGAACTCGGCCTAAGGCTGGTTTTCAAACGGGCGTTGCGGAAAAAGATGCGGGTGCGTTGCGGGAACATGCACGATTTTTCCGTGCGATTGTAATGCGTTTTGCACTCATGTGAGAAAAATCGGCATGTTTGGTACCCAGACCCGAACCCGGACTTCTTCACAGAAGTTCGGGCTTGGGATCGGTGTTGTTTAGATTGTATTATTTTCCCTTTTAACATGGTTATAAGGGAAAATAATAGCATTCTTAATACAGAATGCTTAGTACAATAGGGCTGGAGGGGTTAAAAAATAAAAAATTTAAATTTAACTCACCTTAATCCACTTGTTCGCGCAGCCCGGCTTCTCTTCTGTCTTCTTCTTTGAGGAATAGGACCTTTGATGACATCACTGCGCTCATCACATGGTCCATCACATGATCTTTTACCATGGTGATGGATCATGTGACAGACCATTTAAAAGAAGAAAAACTGCTACAAGAGGACATAGTTTTAAATTAGAGGGGCAAAGGTTTAAAAGTAATATCAGGAAGTATTACTTTACTGAGAGAGTAGTGGATGCATGGATTAGCCTTCCTGCAGAAGTGGTAGCTGCAAATACAGTGGAGGAGTTTAAGCATGCATGGGATAGGCATAAGGCCATCCTTCATATAAGATAGGGCCAGGGGCTATCCATAGTATTTAGTATATTGGGCAGACTGGATGGGCCAAATGGTTCTTATCTGCCGACACATTATGTTTCTATGTTTCTATGAGCGTAGTGACGTCATCAAAGGTCCTATTCCTCAAAGAAGAAGACAGAAGAGAAGCCGGCTGCGCGAACAAGTGGATTAAGGTGAGTTAAAATAATTTTTATTTTTTTGAACCCCTCCAGCGCTATTGTACTATGCATTCTGTATTAAGAATGCTATTATTTTCCCTTATAACCATGTTATAAGGGAAAATAATAATGATCGGGTCTCCATCCCGATCGTCTCCTAGCAACCGTGCGTGAAAATCGCACCACATCCGCACTTGCTTGCGGATGCTTGCGATTTTCACGCAGCCCCATTCATTTCTATAGGGCCTGCGTTGCGTGGAAAACACACAATATAGAGCATGCTGCGATTTTCACGCAATGCACAACTGATGCGTGAAAATCATTGCTCATCTGCACAGTCCCATTGGAATGAATGGGTCCGGATTCAGTGCGGGTGCAATGCGTTCACCTCACGCATTGCACCCGCGTGGAAATCTCGCCCGTGTAAAAGAGGCCTAATACTTTTCATGCTGGCCCCGTATCAACCAGGCAGGAGAAATGTAACTCATTTACAAAAATTTTAATGGTCAATTCATCTCTAAGTGGAGCATCGGAGCATTTCATGCTCTGATGCTCTCCCTTGCCCTCTACTGCATGGCGCAGGACAAGGGATTTTTCTTCATATCAGGTGACATCCTGGGCTTCTGCTAAATGGAGACTTCTGCCTAGCAGTGAGCACGGTGACATCACCGGCACTAATGGGTGGTCTAGGGCAGAGCTTAAAACCGCCCATTAGTGCGGAAGCCTCTGCCTAGCAGTGTTAAAAGGTAAACAAATAGCCCTTGCCCTGCGCGATGCAGCGCAGGACAAAAGGGAGCACTGGAGCATCAAATGCTCCACTCAGAAGGAACGGAGGGGTGAAGAACGGGTTCTGTCCAGGCTCAGCTATGAAGGGACATTAAAGGGACACTGACAGGCCAAATCAGCATATATAGTTATATATATGACATTACAGGTCTTATACAGTGTATTAAAATCATCTAAGTATCCCCCCTGTCCACCTTCTAAATACCGAAATATAACGTTTTATAACCTGCCTGTCTCGTCACCAATCTGCCCAAGGGGCGGCGTTTCATCTCAAAATGCGCCCAGCCAGCTGCTCCCAACTGCCGTTCTGAAGCCCCTCATCAATATTCATTTCGCTGGGCGGCGGCTACAACTCTCCCCGACTCAAGTGCCCGGCGCATGCGCATAAAGACGCAGGCTGGGTGTGTACGCAGGCGCAATATTGATGAGCTGGGTGGGGCTTCAGAACGGCAGTTGGGAGCGGCTGGCTGGGCGCATTTTGAGATGAAACGCCGCCCCTTGGGCAGATTGGTGACGAGACAGGCAGGTTATAAAACGTTATTTTTCGGTATTTAGAAGGTGGACAGGGGGGATACTTAGATGATTTTAATAGACTGTATAAGACCTGTAATGTCATATATATAACTAAATATGCTGATTTGGCCTGTCAGTGTCCCTTTAAGCATAATAAAGGGGCCATTATTTGTGGTTTTCAGCCACAGGACATTGAGACATATGAATGATATGAACGTGATTGTGAGGCTATCTGTCCAAAAGCTTTAAAGGGTCCTCTGGGCTACAGATATTGGTGACCTATACTTTGGATAGGTGATCAGTATCAGATATACAGTATGAGGGTCTGACACCCTGCACCCAAATGAATCAGCATTATTTTGGGCTGCCTTGACACAGGGCACAATACAGTGTATAGAGCTGGAGGCAGACAGCTCTGTATTATATCTACTGGCTGTGCAAGGGTACTGTAGCTCCTTCTGAAGTCAATAAAAGCTGAGCATCAGTACCATGGCACCAGAAATTACAGTGTATGAAGCCTTCTCCTTACAGTCTTTCTACCTGAGAGTAAGTACAGTACTCAATATGTTTAGCCTGGAGAATCTCTTTACAGGGGTTGTCTGTGTGTTTAATTTTGATAACCTATTCTCTTCCTAGGCCATTAATGTCACGTTCATCGATTACGTGACCTAGGTGCAGCTCAGTCCCATTAAAGTGAATGGGGTTTAGCTGCAAAACCAAGCATAACAGCTATCCAGTGGACGATCCTGTGCTTGTTTGGCTGCAGCCTCTTCAAACAGCTGATCGCGGGGGTGCCGGGTGTTTGACCCTCGCCAATCAGGTACTGATGACCTATCCTGAGGTCAATACTAAACACCTAGAAAGCCCCTCTATTATACTACAGGACAAGGATCCCAAGCACACATCTTAATGGCTAAAGAAAAAAAATTAATTCTAATTGTTTAACCACTCAAGTATGACAGGCCTCCTGACTCCCATGTTTTTATATACACTATACTTATAGCCAGCAGAATGACGTAAAAATCATTGTTTGGTGTTCAGTAGTATTCAGTGCTATCCATGTTATTCTTCATATTAACCATAATTTAAAATTCTGACAACTTTTTGTTCACAGTCTGTCATTTTTAGTTATTTTTTCTGGTGAATGTAGTACACGTAGTACTAGAAAATGACATTTAATGAACTTTACTCTTATTCAGCACACTGATTTATTTAACCCAATTTGTCAAGAAATTGACTTTCCACCATCATTTTGTAATACATTAGCAGTACAAACTTCCTTTATCATTCATCAAACCTTGAAACACAAAGGACTATGTCAATACAATTTCCAGACTTTAGGCCACATTAGATACACTGAGTATATGGGAAGAGTGATCCATGTGAAATGTATTTGCTGTAGTGATGATCGAGCACCAAAGTATTCGGGTGTTCGACCCAAACACATTGCTATATTTGTGTGCTCTGCCGAGCCCCCGAGTATAATGGAAGTCAATGGGAGACAACCAGGCACCCCCTGCTCTGAAGAGGGGAGGGTGCCTGGTCCATTGGAAAAGGTCAGAAAGTGACAGAAACACTACCGAAATGGATCGAGAACAGCATGGGGACGATGTCTGGATGCATCTTGGACTCCCAGGTCGCTCCTGGGAACCATGTTGTCCGAGTTGTACGGCACTTTTACAGACTGAAAAATATGCACAAAACCCCCCAAAAAAACAATTTTACAGGAAAAATTGTTAGGAAACATCCTTTCCTGTATATTCAATTGTATATAAAGTGCAAGTGCTGCAAAAAATTACAAGCAACAGGCACTCCGAAACAGCCTGTATATCACATAAAGGAGGGCCTCATTCACATTGTGGTACAATTGTTCAGGTAGTGGGACTCCTACAAAGCCTATGCACTAAGTGAAAGGGCTGCCAAAAATTACAAGGAACTGGCACTCCAAAACACTCTTTGTTACACATGAAGGAGAGTATCATACACACCCTTGTAAGATTATGATTGAGGGCCTGCTGGTGACCCTCAAAAACATTTGGAGCAAGGGCTTGCTGATCTGACCATCTAAAACCTTAGGGGCGAGAGCCTGCTGCCGCATTGGCGACTCTAGATAACCTCTGGGCGATTGCACGTCCCCATGACGGTGACGATCCATTTGGATGTCTGCCCTATCAACTATGGAGCAATTTTTCAACAAGTACATTCTGGTATAGCACTGTTTTGCTCGTCCTCTCCACCAGAAGAATGGGAGATGAGAGGTTCTCTTTGTAGCGGGGGTCGAGAAGGGTCGATCAACCAGTAATCTGTGTTGTCTAAAATGCATATAACGCGAGGGTCACGGGAAAGGCAGCCTAACATGAAGTCAGCCATGTGTGCCAGAGTACCAACAGGCAAGACTTCGCTGTCGTCATCAGAAGGTGAGCTGACCCTGTAAAAGATTTTAGGTGAGGGCCTGCAGGTGAGCTGACCCTGTAAAACATTATATGCGAGGGCCTGCAGTTGAGCTCGCCCTGTAAAACATAATATGTGAGGGCTTGCAGTTGAGCTGACCCTGTAAAACATTATATGCGAGAGCCTGCCGCTGAGCTGACCCTCTAAAACATTAGGGGCGAGGGCCTGCAGGTGAGCTTACGCTCTAAAACATTATATGCAAGGGCCTGCAGGTGAAATGACCCTCTAAAACATTATATGCGAGGGCCTGCAGTTGAGCTGACCCTGTAAAACATATGCGAGGGCCAGCTTCTGAGCTTACCCTCTAAAACATTAGGGGCGAGGACCTGCTGGTGAGCTGACGCTCTAAAACATTATATGCAAGGGCCTGCAGGTGAGCTGACCCTGTAAAACATTATATGCGAGGGCCTGCAGTTGAGCTGACCCTGCAAAACATTATATGCGAGAGCCTGCTGCTGAGCTGACCCTCTAAAACATTAGGGACGAGTGGCTGCTGGTGAGCTGAAGCTCTAAAACATTACATGCGAATGCCTGCTGGTAAGCTGACGCTCTAAAACATTAGGGGCGAGGGCCTTCTGGTGAGCTGACGATCTAAAACATTATATGCGAGTGCCTGCTGGTGAGCTGACGCTCTAAAACATTATATGCGAGTGCCTGCAGGTGAGAAGACGCTCTAAAACATTATATGCAAGTGCATGCTGTTCAGCTGACCCTATAAAAAAATATTAAGTTGACGGCCTGCAGTTGAGCTGACCTTTTAAAAAAAAAAATTAGAGTGAAGGGAATATATACAATCTGGAGGAGGAGGAGGAGGAGAAAATAAGATTCAACCATATACTCTTTTTTTTTTTGTGTAACAGGTGCATTGAAATTGCTTTTATGTTCATCATCAGCTCAGCTCTCCTCTGGTGGAGTTGAGAAGTCAGGGGAAATCCAGGCCTTGTTCATTTTTATCTGAGTCAACCTGTCAGCATTGCCAGTGGACAAGCGGATACGCCTATCTGTTATAATGCCACCAGCAGCACTAAATACATGCTCAGACAAAACGCTGGCGGCAGGGCAGGCCAGCACCTCCAAGGCGTAGAGAGTAAGTTCGTGCCACGTGTCCAGCTTGGACACCCAGTAGTTGTAAGGCACTGAGGGATCATTGAGGATGCTGACATGATCTGCTATGTATTCCTTCACCATCTTCCAAAACTTTTAACTCCTTGTACCACTAGGCCATGCTTCAGGGTGAGGTTGCTGGTGGGGTGTCATGAAAGTGTCTCATGCCTTGGAGAGTGTTGCCCTGCCTTTGTTGGAACTGCTGTGTGTTCCCCTTGTCTCCCTTCCTCGGTTGCCTAAGGAAGTACGGACTCTGCCGGCCGCGTTGTCAGATGGAAAAATTTGGAGCAAACTCTCAACAAGAACCTTTTGGTATTGCACTGTTTTACTCGTCCTTTCCACCACAGGTATTAGAGATAAGAAGTTCTCTTTGTAGCGGGGGTAATCCATGTTACTACTGAAAGGCAGCCTAACATGAAGTCAGCCATGTGTGCCAGAGTACCAACAGGCAAGACGTCGATGACGACATCAGGATGACTCTCCATCTCCTCATCCTCCTCCTCTTCTGCCCATCCATGCTGAACAGATGGAATTAAAGTTCCATGGGTACTACCCTCTGTAGAAGAGGCAACTGTCTCCAGCTCCTCCTCCTCCTCTTCCTCGTCATGGTCCAATTTGCGCTGAGAAGACGAACTGAAGGTGGGCTGGCTATCACCTTATGTAATGTTCTCCCCCATTTCCTCGTCTGCCACATTCAGAGCGTCGTCCTTAATTGTGAGCAGCGATTGTTTGAGTAGACACAGCAGTGGGATGGTTACGCTGATAATAGCATTATGGCCACTAACCATCTGTGTGGATTCATCAAAGTTTTTTAAAACATCAATGCCCACTCCTCGCTTGTGAATAGTGGCAGTTGACTCGAAAGGCGAAGACAAAAGCCTGGCCAACATGTGGAACGTAGAGTTCCAGCGCATGCTCACCTCACACAACAGTCGGTGAGCTGGAAGCTGCAAGCGCTGCTGCAGCGTTGACAGACCGGCTGAAGCTGTGGACGACTTGCGGAAATGGGCACACACGCGGCACACCTTGACATGTAGCTCTGGCAAATTCGGGTAGGTTTTGATAGACCGCTGAACCACTAAGTTTAAGACGTGGGGTAGGCATCGGATGTGTGTCAGGTTGCTGAGCTCCAAAGCCGCCACCAAGTTACGGCCATTGTCAGACACAACCCTGCATGGTTGTAGGTTGAGTGGCAAGAGCCACAGCTCGGTCTGGTCCCTTATACCCTGCCACAGCTCTGCGGCGGTGTGCTGTTTGTCCCTTAAACAGAATAACTTCAGCACGGCCTGTTGACGCTTACCCACAGCAGTGCTACACTGCTTCCAGCTAGCGACTGATGGCTGACTGCTGCTGGAGGTGGAGGAGGAGGCAGCGGAGGAGAAGTGGGGGTTGGAGCCAGTAACATAGCTGCTGGCGGAGACCCTGATGGACATAGGGCGCGCAATCCTGGGCGTGGGTAGCACCTGTGCCATCCCAGGGTATGACTCACTCCCGGCCTCCACAACATTCACCATCAGGAAAATGTAGTGTCCCTGGCCACCAGCACTTGTCCATCTGTCCGTGGTTAAGTGGACCTTCCCTGTAACTGCGTTAGTCAGGGCATGGGTGATTTTCTGGGACACATGCTGGTGTAAGGCTGAAAAATAGTGGCAGCTGGGGACTGCGTACTGAGTGACGGCAGCCGACATCAGGCTGCGGAAGGCCTCATTTCAAGGGCCAGTAATTTTGAAAGTTGCGCATTTAGTGCTATGGCCTGTAGGTGGGTGGGTATTTGCGCTTGCGTTCAAATGACTGTGTTATGGACATTTGGACGCTGCACTGGGACAGGGAAGTGGATGTTGTTGCTGATGGTTCATGCAAAGGTCCAGGTGCAGGGTGAGGGGATTCCGGGCCTGCACCTTCGACAGGGGATTGGCCAGCAGTGCGTAACACAGGGGAAGAGGAGGCAGTGATGTGACCCGCAGACCCATATTGCGGACTCAGGCGTTTGGCCCACTTATTAGGGTGCTTGGATGCCATGTGGCGGATCATGCTGGTGATGGTAAGGTTGCTAGTGTTCACGCCCCGGCTTATTTTGGTATGGCACAGGTTGCAAACTACCACTCTTTTGTCGTCTGCACGTTCCTCAAAAAAACGCAATACTGCGGAACACACCTACCCCTTGGCAAGGTAGATTTACGCATGGGGGTGCTCGGTGTAATGGTTGTGGGCCTGTTTGGTGTGGGCCGACTTCTTCCTTTTGCAACCCCACTGCCTCTTCCAGCCTGTTGTGGTGCTCCGGATCCCTCCCCCTCTGTACTGCTGTTCTCGCTCAGCTTTTCACCTTCCCATGTTGGGTCAGTGACCTCATCGTTAACCACCTTCTCTTCCACTTCCTCACTCTGCTCATCCTCCTGACTTGACCTAACCACAACCTCAGTGATTGACAACTGTGTCTCATCATCATCCAACTCGTGGGCGAATGATTGCCATTCACCACTGTGATCTTCTTGAGTCTGTGAAGGCTCAAGAGGTTGGAAATCAGGGCACAACATCTCAGGTCCCTCTTTAAGCGTGCTGGGTGCGAGGGCCAAATGTAATAGTGCTGCTGGAAAGAGCTCCTTGGAATATCCGAGTGTGGGCTCACTCGTTTGGCAAGCCTCTCCATGGTGGGAGGAAGGATGATCAGAGTGAGGATTCGGTTCACCAGACTCTTGGCTATAGAGACTGGACTTGGTGGAAGAGAGGGTGGTGCTTAACCGACTGGAAGCATTATCTTCAGCAATCCAACTGACCAACTGTTCGCACTGGTCCGACTTGGACAGTGTTGTCCTGCGCCGCTATCACGGTCGGCGTGGCTATCACATACGTGACACAGAGGGAGGGAACAAGGAAGGCCCTGCCCAAGTGAGAGGGAAGATGGTGACCCCTGACTCACCTGGCGGCTGGCACCTGGCTGCCCTGACATCCCTAGACGGGTTCCTCACCCGTACGCCGATCACGTGCCTAAAGCCCTGGCTTTCCCTGAGCTGAGCCCTAGGTAGTGAACAGGGCGATGGGAACACTAGTCCGCACCACTAACTCTAAGGGAAAACACCAAGGGGAGGACAGACAACACAGACTCAACATATATTCCCAGGTGGGAGACAACAGGAGACAACAATAAGCCAAACAGGGATCCGGAGGGTAGCACACAGGAACAACAACCAGGATTAACCACTCCAGTGGGTCAGTATAGATGTCCAGGCAGGAAGCTCTATAACTGGCAACTAGAGAAGTGTGAGGGGAGAATATAAGGAGGTAGGGAGTGGCAGACAAGAAACAGCTGAGGAGGAGAAGCTACGGATCCCTGAGAGAGACAAAAAGGATAGCAAGGCAAACACAGAAAACAATAACTAAGAAACACCGTGATCTTTAGATATAGAGCGCGCAGCCACGCGCTGCGACTTCCTGACCCCGGGTATAACGGAGTCAGACGTGGCTCTTGATACCCTCGTGACAGTACCCCCCCTTTCACGAGGGGCCTCCGGACACTCAGGACCAGGTCTCTCCAGATGAGAGGCATGGAAAGTCTGAATTAACCTGTTGGCGTTTACCTCTGACGCTGGAACCCACATTCTTTCCTCGGGACCGTAACCCCTCCAATGCACAAGGTACTGAAGAGAGCGGCGGACCCGACGAGAATCAACAATTCTGGCTATTTGAAACTCCAGATTACCATCCACAATAACAGGAGGAGGTGGCAGCGGCGATGGTTCTAGAGGTGGAACATACTTCTTGAGTAACGATTTATGGAAGACGTTATGGATCTTAAAAGTCTGAGGTAGCTCCAGGCGAAAATCCACAGGGTTAATGACGGCTACTATTTTATAGGGACCAATGAACCTAGGACCCAGTTTCCAAGAAGGAACCTTCAACTTAATATTCCTAGTAGACAACCACACATAGTCATTCACTCCTAGGTCCGGACCTCGCGACCGTTTCTTATCGGCCATGCATTTATATTTACCACTCATCTTTTTCAAGTTAACTTGCACCTTCTGCCATACCGATGAAAGAGATGAAGAAAACCTTTCCTCTTCGGGAACCCCAGAAGACCCCCCCTCTTTGAAAGTACAAAATTGGGGATGAAAACCGTATGCACCAAGGAATGGTGACTTGCCAGTGGACTCCTGATAATGATTATTTATGGCAAACTCAGCTAACGGTAAATATGATGACCACAACTCTTGGTTTTCAGACACAAAACACCTTTATTATGTTTCTAGGTTTTGGTTGGTACGCTCAGTCTGTCCATTCGACTGAGGATGGAAAGCTGAGGAAAAGGACAAGTGAACCCCCAAACGGGAACAAAAAGCTTTCCAAAACTTAGAAATAAACTGGGTTCCCCGATCCGAAACCACATCGGAAGGGACCCCGTGAAGCTTCACGATTTCACTGATAAACACCTGAGCGAGAGTTTTAGCATTAGGAAGTGCGGGTAGCGCAATAAAGTGTACCATTTTGCTAAACCTGTCTACTACTACCAAGATAACTGTTTTACCCGCCGACAACGGTAAGTCAGTGATGAAATCCATTGACAGATGTGTCCATGGCCTATTGGGGATGAAAAGTGGCAATAAAGACCCTGCTGGACGTGTATGAGAGACTTTCGCGCGTGCACAAGTAGAACAAGTAGACACGAAATCCATTACATCCTGACGCAACCTTGGCCACCAAAAACGACGAGATAAAAGCTCCAAGGTTGCTTTACTACCCGGGTGTCCAGCAAGTGCCGAATTATGATGTTCTTTTAATAATTCAAGACGCAGATTTAACGGTACAAACAATTTCTCTGAGGGGCAAGAGGCCGGGGTGTCCCCCTGAGCCTCTAACACCTTTCCCTCTAGAACAGAGTGTACAGCAGAGACAACCACTCCTCTTTGTAAAATAGGTACCGGATCACAAACATTACCCCCTCCAGGGAAACTACGAGATAATGCGTCTGCCTTGGTATTTTTTGCCCCAGGACGATAGGTCATTACAAAGTTAAATCTGGTAAAGAATAGCGACCACCTAGCTTGTCTAGGGGTGAGACGTTTAGCCGATTCTAGGTACAGAAGGTTTTTGTGATCCGTAATCACCGTGACGGGGTGGATTGCTCCCTCTAAGAAGTGACGCCACTCTTCAAGCGCCAGTTTAATCGCCAACAGTTCCCTATTTCCAATATCATAATTCTTCTCCGCAGAAGATAATTTTTTGGAAAAGAAAGCGCAAGGACGCCATTTGCCAGGAGACGGACCCTGAGACAATACAGCTCCCACTCCTACCTCTGACGCATCTACCTCGACAATAAAAGGCTGGGAGACATCAGGTTGAATTAGAACAGGTGCCGAGGTAAACCTCTCCTTTAGAGAGGAAAATGCATCTTTAGCGGCGTCAGACCATTTGGAAAAATCCGTCCCCTTCCTAGTCATGTCGGTAAGGGGTTTAACGATCACTGAATAATTTTTAATGAACTTTCTATAGAAATTAGCGAAACCCAAAAACCGTTGTAGGGCTTTAAGGTTCTCAGGAAGATCCCAATCTAAAATTGCCTGGACCTTCCCAGGATCCATGCGGAAACCTGAAGCAGATAATAGATATCCCAGGAACTGTAATTCCTGAACAGCGAAGACACATTTTTCAATTTTCGCATATAATTTATTAGTCCGTAGGACCTGCAGTACTTGCCTGACATGCACCTCATGTGTTTTCAGATCAGCCGAATAAATTAAGATATCATCTAGGTATATGACTACAAACCTGCCGATGAGATGACTAAAAATATCATTAACGAAATGTTGGAAGACAGCAGGGGCATTGGTCAGACCGAAAGGCATAACTAGATTTTCATAATGCCCCTCAGGGGTGTTAAAAGCTGTCTTCCACTCATCCCCTTCCCTGATACGAATCAGATTGTAGGCCCCCCTAAGATCAAGTTTGGAGAACCACTTAGCACCCGCAATCTGATTAAAAAGGTCAGGAATGAGAGGAAGAGGGTATGGGTCACGGATGGTTATCTGGTTTAACTCACGGAAATCTAAGCAAGGACGCAGGCCCCCATCTTTCTTTTTAACAAAGAAAAACCCTGCATCCACGGGTGAAGAAGAGGGTCTGATGTGTCCCTTAGCCAGACTCTCGGAGATATAATCTTTCATGGCTTGTCTCTCGGGACCCGAAAGATTATACAACCTGGACTTGGGTAATTTTGCCCCGGGAATCAGGTTAACCGGGCAATCATAAGGACGATGAGGTGGTAGTTTCTGACAACCCTTTTCAGAAAAAACGTCCTCAAAGTCCGAAATAAATGTAGGTAGGGAAGCTATGGAGGCGATTAAGCAATTGTTATTTAAGCAATTCTCTCTGCAATGCTCACTCCACTCCAATATCTCCCTGGCCTGCCAATCCACCACTGGATTGTGCGCTACCAACCAGGGAAGACTCAATACCACCGGAGAGGGAAGGCCCTCCAGAACGTAACATGAAAGACACTCATTATGGTGGTCCCCTACCCGAAGGTGTAAATTACGAACAATGTGGGTGAGGTTTCTCTGAGACAGAGGAGCAGAATCTATAGCGAATACGGGAATAGGTCTCTGCAGCGTACAGAGAGACAAACCCATAGTGCGGGCAAAATGGGCATCAATCAAGTTTACCCCTGCTCCACTGTCTAGAAAAACAGAAATAGACTCCGTCTTAACACCAAAAACAATGACCGCTGGTAACACAAATTGAGATGTTCGTATGGAGGAAACGTATACCCCCCGGCTGACATCCTCCGCACAGCCCGGGGTTAGTAGTTTTCCGACGGTCTTTTGTTTTTGAGAAAGGAGGGACAGACATTAATGAAATGACCCCTCCCCCCACAGAAAAAACAAGCCCCCCCCCTACGGCGAACCTCGGGAGGACGGGCCTGACGAGAAGTTCCGCCTAGCTGCATAGGCTCATCTAAGTCAGTACAGGCTGACTGTTGCTTGGGAGAGGTAACCAATTGCTCCGGAATTTTCGATCTCTCCCTAAGACGTCTATCTATTCTGATAGAGAGGGACATAACAGCATCAAGGGAAAGGGGGGTCTCATACAGCGCCAGTGCATCCTTAACCCTTTCAGATAACCCAGAGCAGAACTGACTCCTGAGAGCCGGGTCGTTCCACTGAGTATCCGTAGCCCACCTACGGAACTCTGAGCAATATTCCTCTGCTGACCGATCTCCCTGTAGGAGTCTCCGTAACTTCGACTCAGCCAGGGCGACTCGGTCAGGGTCATCATATATGAGACCCAAAGCCCCAAAAAATCCCTCCACTGACCGAAGAGCCTGAGAACCAGGGGGTAACGAGAACGCCCAGGATTGCGGATCCCCCTGAAGCAGGGAAATGACAATCCCTACCCGCTGTTCTTCATGACCTGAGGAGTAAGGGCGCAACTTAAAATATAATTTGCAGGCCTCACGGAACGTCGCAAATTTGTCCCTTCCCCCAGAAAATCTGTCGGGAAGAGCAACCTTGGGTTCAGTGACAACCTGGTTACCCATAGCAACCGCTGGGGGCGCGGTCTGCTGCATTTGCTGCTGTTGTTGGAGAACAGACGCCTTCAATCCTGCCACCTCCAAAGACAGGCTTTGAAGCTGTTCTGCCAAGGCATCAATAGGATCCATATTGGATTCTAAGTAGAGAGAGAGAAAAAAAAAAACAACAAACCAAAAATTTAAAAAAATTTATATATTTTTTTTTTCTCAAAAAGTAATGGCCAGTTATAATATCACGGTCGGCGTGGCTATCACATACGTGACACAGAGGGAGGGAACGAGGAAGGCCCTGCCCAAGTGAGAGGG
The DNA here is from genome assembly GCF_905171765.1 of Bufo bufo. Taxonomy (NCBI): domain Eukaryota; kingdom Metazoa; phylum Chordata; class Amphibia; order Anura; family Bufonidae; genus Bufo; species Bufo bufo. The sequence goes on from NC_053390.1 coordinate 456,354,353, forward strand.
AAGATGGTGACCCCTGACTCACCTGGCGGCTGGCACCTGGCTGCCCTGACGTCCCTAGACGGGTTCCTCACCCGTACGCCGATCACGTGCCTAAAGCCCTGGCTTTCCCTGAGCTGAGCCCTAGGTAGTGAACAGGGCGATGGGAACACTAGTCCGCACCACTAACTCTAAGGGAAAACACCAAGGGGAGGACAGACAACACAGACTCAACATATATTCCCAGGTGGGAGACAACAGGAGACAACAATAAGCCAAACAGGGATCCGGAGGGTAGCACACAGGAACAACAACCAGGATTAACCACTCCAGTGGGTCAGTATAGATGTCCAGGCAGGAAGCTCTATAACTGGCAACTAGAGAAGTGTGAGGGGAGAATATAAGGAGGTAGGGAGTGGCAGACAAGAAACAGCTGAGGAGGAGAAGCTACGGATCCCTGAGAGAGACAAAAAGGATAGCAAGGCAAACACAGAAAACAATAACTAAGAAACACCGTGATCTTTAGATATAGAGCGCGCAGCCACCCGCTGCGACTTCCTGACCCCGGGTATAACGGAGTCAGACGTGGCTCTTGATACCCTCGTGACAGCCGCCCAGCTAAGTTGGACATGAAGATGGGTACGGTGGATGTTTTTTTTCTGGTGCACTGGCAGCATCACGCCCACTTCCCTGTCCCTTAGTGCTCGCTTTCTTCATAATAATGGTTTTGTCTCTAGATGTGGCGCAGATTTTTTACTATAAAGACACAGTTTTCGGATGCAGGACAGTATATGTCACAGAACACCACAGAATATGGACACTGTTTTCTGATGTAGTTTATATTTATATTTTTCACTATATCTGGCGCTGACAACCATACAAGGTATTGAAGCGCAGATCACACAATTCACGGATTACAACATTGACAGCAAAAATGTGGATAGATTATGGAAAAATAAATAGTGTTTTCTGTATTATAATTTTTTCAATAAATCTGGGCCTGGCAACCACACAAGGTGTTGAAGCACAGATCACACAAATCACGGAATACACTGTTGACAGCAAAAATGTGGATAGATTATGGAAAAAAAAATAGTGTTTTCTGTATTATAATTTATTCCCTATATCTGGGTCTGACAACCACACAAGGTGTTGAAGCGCAGATCACACAATTCACGGATTACACTGTTGACAGCAAAAATGTGGACAGATTATGGGAGCAAAATAGTTTTCTGTATTTAAAATGTTTCACTATATATGGGCCTGACAACCACACAAGGTATTGAAGTGCAGATCACACAATTCACGGATTATACCGTTGACAGCAAAAATGTGGATAGATTATGGGAGAATAATTTTTTTCTGTATTTAAAATTTTCCCTATATATGGGCCTGACAACCACACAAGGTGTTGAAGCACAGATCACACAAATCACGGATTACACCGTTGACAGCAAAAATGTGGATAGATTATAGGAAAAAAAAGTGTTTTCTGTATTATAATTTTTTCGCTATATATGGGCCTGACAACCACACAAGGTATTGAAGCGCAGATTACACAATTCACTGATTACACCGTTGACAGCAAAAATGTGGAAAGATTATGGGAAAGAAATTGTGTTTTCTGTATTATCATTTTTTTCCCTATATCTGGGTCTGACAACCACACAAGGTATTGAAGCGCAGATCACACAATTCACGGATTAGGCTCCATTCACACGTCCGCAATTTAGTTCCGCATTTTGTGGAACGGAATTGCGGACCCATTCATTTCTATGGGCACGGAATTGCGGATCCGCACTTCCGTTCCGCAAAAGAATATGTTGAGGACGTGTGAATGGAGCCTTACACCGTTGACAGCAAAAATGTGGATAGATTATGGGGGGAAAAATATTGTTTTCTGTGTTATAATTTTTTCCCTATATCTGGGCCTGACAACCACACAAGGTGTTGAAGCACAGATCAAACAATTCACGGATTACACTGTTGACAGCAAAAATGTGGACAGATTATGGGAGAAAAATTGTTTCTGTATTTTACATTTTTCCCTATATATGGGCCTGACAACCACACAAGATATTGAGGTGCAGATCACACAATTCACAGAATACACCGTTGACAGCAAAAATGTGGATAGATTATGGGGGAAAAAAATTGTGTTTTCTGTATTATAATTTTTTCCCTATATCTGGGCCTGACAACCACACAAGGTGTTGAAGCACAGATCACACAAATCACGGATTACACCGTTGACAGCAAAAATGTTGATAGATTATGTGGAATTTTTTTTTTGTTTTCACTAATATTCTTACTATATCTACCCCTGACACACAGAAGGTATTGCTACACAGATGTCACAAGTCACTGCAGACACCTTCTATATAGTTAAAGAATCGCTATTTCGCAAAGTATAAAAAAATAAATCAAGTACTACTTTGCCCAATTAAATTGCTGCCACCACACACAATAGTCCTTAAAAGGACTTTTGGGTTCTTGAAACGTTATTCACTGGAATATATTGCGATCACAATCTCCCTACACTATCTGTCCCTTCCTGAGCGCAGTTCTCCCTGACTCGCAATGAGCCGAACCCGTGTGATTGGGTGCTATATAGCATCCGATGACGCGTTCCAGCCAGCCAATCACTGTAATGGCAGTAGCCAACATGGCTACTGGCATTACAGTGATGGCTGTACTTACCTGCACGTTTATTGGCTGCTTAGCAGCCGCGAAACGTGCGGCAAGGAGACTCGAGCATGGGTCTCGAGCACATGTGGTACTCGGCCGAGTACCGCCATGTGCCAAGCATAGCGATGCTCGAGCCGAACAGGTATTCGGCCGAGCATGCTCGCTTATCACTAATTTGCAGTCTATGAACATTTAAATTTTGTAATCATTATTTACTTTTACATTTTTATTTTAAACTAAGTAATAATGGTGTTGAGTGATTTGTTCATTTTTTTTACTTAAAAGTGCAAAATCCCGTATGCAAAATGTAAAGGGGTTGGCCACCTTTTATTGAAGTCAGTGGGAGCAATATTGCAATGATGAGTTCAGTCCACTATAAGGCCTCTTTCACACGACAGTATGTCTTTTTCAGTGTTTTGCGGTCCGTTTTAAACGGATCCGTTGTTCCGTTTTTTGCTTCCGTTGTGTTTTCGTTTCTGTTCCGTTTTTCCGTTCCGTTTTTCCGTATGGCAAATACAGTATACAGTAATTTCATAGAAAAAATTGGGCTGGGCATAACATTTTCAATAGATGGATCCGCAAAAAACGGAACGGATACGGAAGACATACGGATGCACTTCCGTATGCATTCCGTTTTTTTGCGGACCCATAGACTTTAATGGAGACACGGAACGTGATTTGCGGCCAAATATAGGACATGTTCTATGTTAAAACGGAACGGAAAAACGGAAATACGGAAACGGAATGCATACGGAGTACATTCCGTTTTTTTTGCGGAACCATTGAAATCAATGGTTACGTATACGGACCGTATACGGACCGCAAAAAACGGCCCGCAAAACGGAAAAAAAAAAACGGCCGTGTGAAAGAGGCCTAAAGTTGACAAAGCTGTCTTCTTCTGGCACTGGAGCTATTGCTGATCAGCAGGGGTGCAGAGTGTTAGATTCCTGACGATCAGCTAGCGATGGCTTATCCTGATGATAGACCATCACTTAATAAAAGGTGGACAACCCCTATAAGTCACTTGGATGGGAGATGAGCTGCAGTACTTGAGAATGGGCACTACACAGTTTACAGAGCTGTGGTGTTTCAGCTCTGTACACTTCCTGGAACCACAACTAGAAGTAACAGATGATCGCTGGGAGTGCTGTTATTGATGATCTATCCTCTGAGGGTGGTGGTGGAACTCAAAGACTATGGTGGTGACCTCCACTTTTGCCCTCCATAGGGCCGTGCAATGAATCAAAAGCGCACCCTTGATTCTTTCTGGACACACCTAAGGCTACTTTCACACACGCGTTTGGTGCGGATCCGTCATGGATCTGCACAGATGGATCCTTTCAGATAATACAACCATCTGCATCCGTTCAGAACGGATCCGTTTGTATTATCTTTAACATAGCCAAGACGGATCCGTCTTGAACACTATTGAAAGTCAATAGTGGACGGATCCGTTTTCTATTGTGCCAGATTGTGTCAGTGAAAACGGATCTGTCCCCATTGACTTACATTGTGTGTTAGCACGGATCCGTTTAGCTCAGTTTCGTCAGACGGACACCAAAACGCTGCAAGCAGCATTTAGGTGTCCGTCTCCAAAGATAAATGGAGACGGAACGGAAGCAAACTGATGCATTCTGAATGCAATAGGGCAAAACTGATCCGTTTTGGACCGCTTGTGAGAGCCCTGAACGGATCTCACAAACGGAAAGCCAAAACGCCAGTGTGAAAGTAGCCTTAAGTTTTGGGGCTCCTGCTTGGTATAATGGAGTGCCCTTGATGTTGGATGATTTGTTGGGTGCAAGAAAAAGACCGATGGACAAGGGAGAGTATGATCAGGCCTGTTACTTGTAATAAATTAAGCCGCTCTTTACTTTAAGTGGGTAGTAGTACAGCAGTAATGATGATGGTTATAGTACTCTTATTTGTTTCTAATATAACACTTTGCAGTCTCTCAGCAGAATCACATGAATGCAACAAGGTTCTAATGAAGTCCTTTTTTCAATCTCTGGACTGCGGGGTGCAGAAATTCGGAAACGGGTGGCAAATCCTTTTTAAACTGTGGAAGGATGTTTTTGCAATAATCTCTTCCAAAGGAGTATAGTCTTTCTGCCTTAAATGAGCACAATACCTTTCATAAAATAAAATAAAATGAAGTCTCTGTAGAAAATACTCGTCCTCTCTAGCGCTGCAAATCCAAAGACAATGTGGGAAAAGTCCGTTGTATAGGAGTATATAGAAGGATTGCGCTGCAGGAGAGAAATCTTATTTGTGTGAATAAATGTTCCTTTTATCAGTCTTCAACCAGTGTGAACACAGGCCAACCTCACAATCAGACACTGGTATGGAGACCTGTGGTGTAATAAAAAGCGCACTATGGTGTAGCAAATTCCAAGCACTTAACGCACCATGTGAATAGATTATACTCACAGGATTTCCAGTGGGTAAATGCGTGTAGAAAACTGGATGGTATCTTCAATTGGATTCTGCTGAAAGAAGAGAACTATAGCGTAGTATGTAGTGACACTTAATGCGCCTGCAACAAAATTCTACTCACAGAACTTCACTGGTAAAGTGCATGGAAAAATTCTCTGCGGAGTCTTCACAGACAGCTGGGCAAATGGAACAGGCACGAATCAGGACACTTAGGCATGAGAAATCCTAAAAACAGTCCAGCAGATGAAACGCTTCTACACCTAGATGGCAATGAACCACAGCTTCCAAAAAGGACTAGCAGGTAGGATGGATACGCACCAAAGGGTCAGATAAAAAATTATTTAATAAAAGCCAAAAATTACAGCTTTAAAACATATATTAAAAATCTCTGTAATGCCCGACCCGGGTTTCGCCGTGATGCTTCGTCTGGGGCGTTGATGAGTAATTGAATTCCACAGAGTTTAAATTACCAGGAGAACCTCCCCTATACCACGTCATAGACACATCCACAGAAATACAAAGTAAGAACAAATGCATACAAGCAGATAAAATATAATAAAAGGCTAATTAGCTAATGGCAAATATATTAAAATAAGCAAGCATTAACGTCACACTCTATATTTAACCCTTGAGGCTGAATTGTTCCCAAGAGGAACATCCATTCAACCTCTTTTTTATTTATTAAGGAAATAAAATCCCCTCCACGGGTGGGTGTGTGCACTAGTTCCAGACCAAAAAATCGCAGACCTCTAGGGTTTTTATTGTGATGGATTTTAAAATGTAACGAGACGCTGTGGGTCTCGAGACCTTTTTTGATATTGCGTATGTGTTCCTGCACCCGAGTCTTTAGACTCCGTGTAGTCCTACCGACATATTGGAGGCCACAAGGGCACTCCAAAAGATAAATTACGCCAACATTATGGCAGGAAAATTGGCCCCTAATTTTCAGGATGGTATCCTTTGTTTTATTACTGGTGATTGTATCCACAAACCTGCCTCGGTCTTTTAGGATACGGTTTTTGCAAGGTAAGCAAAAGCCGCACCATGTGAACCTACCTTTATCTGTGCGAACGCGTTTTTTACTAGTGGCGAAACTGGCACTGCGGACCAATTTATTGGTAAGATTGTCGGCTCTTTTAAATATTACAGGAGGCCTTTCTGGCAGATCTTTGCTGAGTACAGGATCATTTTGAAGGATATGCCAATTTTTGCAAATCATGTTTTTAATACAACCCATCTTACTATTAAATTGGGTCAAAAATGTGTATCTGAAATCCTTCTTATGTTCTTTACTTAGGTTCTCCTGGTAATTTAAACTCTGTGGAATTCAATTACTCATTAACGCCCCAGACGAAGCATCACGGCGAAACCCGGGTCGGGCATTACAGAGATTTTTAATATATGTTTTAAAGCTGTAATTTTTGGCTTTTATTAAATAATTTTTTATCTGACCCTTTGGTGCGTATCCATCCTACCTGCTAGTCCTTTTTGGAAGCTGTGGTTCATTGCCATCTAGGTGTAGAAGCGTTTCATCTGCTGGACTGTTTTTAGGATTTCTCATGCCTAAGTGTCCTGATTCGTGCCTGTTCCATTTGCCCAGCTGTCTGTGAAGACTCCGCAGAGAATTTTTCCATGCACTTTACCAGTGAAGTTCTGTGAGTAGAATTTTGTTGCAGGCGCATTAAGTGTCACTACATACTACGCTATAGTTCTCTTCTTTCAGCAGAATCCAATTGAAGATACCATCCAGTTTTCTACACGCATTTACCCACTGGAAATCCTGTGAGTATAATCTATTCACATGGTGCGTTAAGTGCTTGGAATTTGCTACACCATAGTGCGCTTTTTATTACACCACAGGTCTCCATACCAGTGTCTGATTGTGAGGTTGGCCTGTGTTCACACTGGTTGAAGACTGATAAAAGGAACATTTATTCACACAAATAAGATTTCTCTCCTGCAGCGCAATCCTTCTATATACTCCTATACAACGGACTTTTCCCACATTGTCTTTGGATTTGCAGCGCTAGAGAGGACGAGTATTTTCTACAGAGACTTCATTTTATTTTATTTTCTGAATTGTTATTGTGGGTGTCTCTGTTCTTATACTTCATTACCATGGATATTTTTGATTTTCGTGCTAATTTAGTTTGTGATATCGATACAGTTTTTCCTAGTGAGGGTGTCATCAACGAAAAGTTTGCTTTGGAGAATCTCTTTTTGGATCTAGAGAAGGATTTTTCCAGAGAGATTAGAACCATGTGGGATGTGGTATCCTTGGAAAAATATCTCTCCGAAAAAATGATCCCAGAGGGGCTGAGATGGCAATTACCTTTAAATTCTGAGGATAAGGAGGATAAAGAAGAGTGGGAGCTTTTAATGAATGATTGTAGCTTTAGGGCTATTACGTTCATTATTGGTAAAAGAAAACAAAAGCTTAAAAAGATCAACGCCAATATAGAGAGACTGCAGGCTTTGCTGACACCACACAAGGAAACTACTGAGTATTTAAGATTTTCTAAACAATGTCAAACGAATATCATAAAGGTAGAAACGGAAGTCAAAACTAAAAAGTGTAAGAAGTTCCTAAAGGTCTGTGAGGACTATCAGAAAAATAGGGTATATAAATGGAAGTCACTAACCAGTGTGGATCACAGGGGATTGAGAGATAGGGGTATGGATATACCTGTCACACAGGTAATAAATAGAGAACAGATAAGAACAGATAATATGGAGACTAATTTACAGCATCCACCACCACTTTATGAAAATAGGGACCTCTATAACAATAGAAGACCCTTTGAACAATATCAGGACCAAGGCTATAATTATAATTTTAATGGACATAGAGACCATCCTCACTATACCCCGAATGGATATAGAGATCACTACACACCCTATCATCATCAGGGGAATAATTATAATAATTATAATAATAAAAGATATAAACAACGCCCATACAATACCATAGATCAACATCGTCCATCTAGATCTGGACATGTCCCGACATATCCTACTCGGGAACAACTTAGATTAAACAATTGTAAGAGTCCATTTTTAGCCAATAAGAAAAGTGGAGGGGAAACCATTAAAACAGACACAGTCATCCATCCAACACCTACTGGGGGGAACAACGTTGTACAGCAGATGACCCTTGAACAGATAGGGACAAAGGACGGTAAAGCAAAACCATCGACCATGGTGGATTCACACGAGAGGGACCTTAGCCAGAATTTTCCCCACCAGAGTATGCGGGGGGTACAGAGGGACCCCCCTCAGGAGAAGATAATTCTAGAGACAACAAGAACGCCCCTAAAAAGAAGTTACACCGAGGACATAGAGGTGGGGGACGGAAATCCAACCCCGGGGGGGAAGAAAAGCAAGGGGAGTCAATAGGAATCTTCAACCTCAGCAGACATCCGTTATCCAAAGAAGAAAAACTGGTTTTACAAAAGGGACTAAAATTTGCACCTAGCAATGGTATAAACAAGTTTAGTTTATTTCTCGATATCCATAGATATATCAGAAAACTAAATATAGCAAAGTACTATCTGAACGCACAACCATCTTTGCCGGCCAACACTGTGACCACCACGGGGGTCTTGCACACTGACCTCCGAAATAGATCAAAATTTTGTCCAAAAAACAAAAACAACGAATGTATAGATGCTTTTAAAAGAAGCCTCCTAAATGAACTAGAGAAGATGGATCACAATCCCAAGAAACAGAATCTTTCAAAAGGGGAGAAGGAAGCATTAAAACAGTTGGAGAAAAATGATAGGATAGTGATAAAACCGGCAGATAAGGGGGGAGGAGTTAGGGTTTGGAGAAGGAGGTGCTGAATAAAAAGGAATATGATTACCTTTTTTTAAAATGTCCTGTTACCCCTGTCATATATTTTTTGCCGAAGATGCATAAAGATCCCATCAATCCACCGGGGAGACCTATTGTGTCAGGGATTAATTCCCTTAGCAGTAGAGTCTCTGAATACATTGATTTCTTCTTGCAGAAATATGTGACAGTGGCTCCCTCCTATCTTAAAAACTCCACCAGTGTCATTGATTTAGTCAATGACATTGGAGAAATTCATGGATCCCTGTGGTTAGCCACAGTCGATGTTTCCTCCCTCTATACCTGTATTCCTCAGGGTTTAGGTATTAGGGGGGTTCAGGAAGCTTTGGACACTGATCCAGATATGGGGTTGGATCAAAAAACCTTTATCTTGGAATGTGTTGATTTCTGCCTCACTCACAATTATTTTCTTTACAAAGACAATTTTTATCTTCAGCACTCCGGCGTGGCGATGGGGGCGAAATTCGCCCCAAGCCTCGCCAATCTTTTTATGACGATGTGGGAGAGGGAGAGTATTGACCAGATCCTCAATAAGGATTTGGGAGGGGGTCAGCTATTAGTGTGGCGAAGGTATATAGACGACTGCCTTCTCATCTGGTTAGGTGAGAGGGAAGGTCTGGATGCCTTCATAGCGGGCATTAACGTCAACAGTTTTAATCTAAAATTCACTAGTCACATCAGTGCGATCTCTGTGGATTTCCTTGATTTGGTTATATTTGTGGAAGAGAGGAGACTCAGAACCAAGACCTTCTTCAAAACGGTTGATGTGAATACGTATATAGAACTCAACAGCTGTCACCATCCATCATGGCTTAAAAATATTCCCAAAAACCAATTCTCACGTATTTCTAAAAATTGTAGCAAGTTAGAAGATTATAGAGGACAGTTGGTCAAAAATAGATTCTTGGAAAAAGGATATGAAAATGAATTTTTAGATCACTGCAAAGACGAAATAGAACAAAAGCGCACCATTTCACAGACCACTATTAATAGTAAAGAACATAAGAAGGATTTCAGATACACATTTTTGACCCAATTTAATAGTAAGATGGGTTGTATTAAAAACATGATTTGCAAAAATTGGCATATCCTTCAAAATGATCCTGTACTCAGCAAAGATCTGCCAGAAAGGCCTCCTGTAATATTTAAAAGAGCCGACAATCTTACCAATAAATTGGTCCGCAGTGCCAGTTTCGCCACTAGTAAAAAACGCGTTCGCACAGATAAAGGTAGGTTCACATGGTGCGGCTTTTGCTTACCTTGCAAAAACCGTATCCTAAAAGACCGAGGCAGGTTTGTGGATACAATCACCAGTAATAAAACAAAGGATACCATCCTGAAAATTAGGGGCCAATTTTCCTGCCATAATGTTGGCGTAATTTATCTTTTGGAGTGCCCTTGTGGCCTCCAATATGTCGGTAGGACTACACGGAGTCTAAAGACTCGGGTGCAGGAACACATACGCAATATCAAAAAAGGTCTCGAGACCCACAGCGTCTCGTTACATTTTAAAATCCATCACAATAAAAACCCTAGAGGTCTGCGATTTTTTGGTCTGGAACTAGTGCACACACCCACCCGTGGAGGGGATTTTATTTCCTTAATAAATAAAAAAGAGGTTGAATGGATGTTCCTCTTGGGAACAATTCAGCCTCAAGGGTTAAATATAGAGTGTGACGTTAATGCTTGCTTATTTTAATATATTTGCCATTAGCTAATTAGCCTTTTATTATATTTTATCTGCTTGTATGCATTTGTTCTTACTTTGTATTTCTGTGGATGTGTCTATGACGTGGTATAGGGGAGGTTCTCCTGGTAATTTAAACTCTGTGGAATTCAATTACTCATCAACGCCCCAGACGAAGCATCACGGCGAAACCCGGGTCGGGCATTACAGAGATTTTTAATATATGTTTTAAAGCTGTAATTTTTGGCTTTTATTAAATAATTTTTTATCTGACCCTTTGGTGCGTATCCATCCTACCTGCTAGTCCTTTTTGGAAGCTGTGGTTCATTGCCATCTAGGTGTAGAAGCGTTTCATCTGCTGGACTGTTTTTAGGATTTCTCATGCCTAAGTGTCCTGATTCGTGCCTGTTCCATTTGCCCAGCTGTCTGTGAAGACTCCGCAGAGAATTTTTCCATGCACTTTACCAGTGAAGTTCTGTGAGTAGAATTTTGTTGCAGGCGCATTAAGTGTCACTACATACTACGCTATAGTTCTCTTCTTTCAGCAGAATCCAATTGAAGATACCATCCAGTTTTCTACACGCATTTACCCACTGGAAATCCTGTGAGTATAATCTATTCACATGGTGCGTTAAGTGCTTGGAATTTGCTACACCATAGTGCGCTTTTTATTACACCACAGGTCTCCATACCAGTGTCTGATTGTGAGGTTGGCCTGTGTTCACACTGGTTGAAGACTGATAAAAGGAACATTTATTCACACAAATAAGATTTCTCTCCTGCAGCGCAATCCTTCTATATACTACAATACCTTTCATGGCCTTGTGAATTCTAGACCTTCTTAGTCTGGTCTCTCCATCTCTTTGGAGTACTTTAGTAGTAGGGTTACTTCCACAGTAATTGTAGGCTCAGAGGTTAGGGTTCTCTGAACTTGGATTTAACTTTGCAGGAGCTGTAACTCAAGTCTGCTCCCCTGCACAGACTTGCATTGCCGGACTACCATCTCCTTCATTACCATCAATCATCTTTAGTTCCAATCATCTGTCACTGAGTTTGTTTCAGTACATTGTTGTCTGTAAGTGTTGATATGTGCTTCATATATGTCGCTTGCAACTGTCTGATTGTTTTGCAATTCTGCCCTACTGTAAGGGTCCATTCACACGTCTGCAAATGGGTCCGCATGCGTTTCGTAATATTGGGAACAGGTGCGAACCCATTCATTCTCAATGAGGCAGAACGGGATGCGGAGAGCACACTATGTGCTCTCCGCATCCACATTTCAGGAGCGCGGCCCCGAACTTCCGGGCTGCAGCTCCGCAAAAAAATAGAACATGTCCTATTCTTGTCCGCAATTGCGGACAAGAATAGGCAGTTCTATGGAGGGTGCCGGCCGGGTGTATTGCGGATCCGCAATACACCACGGGCGTGTGAATGGACCCTAACTCCTGGTGCTTTCTGTGTTCCAACAGAAATGGTTAGTACTTGGAAAAGCTGGCGGCTATAGGTGAACAATCTGCGTCATTACATAGTTGTATTTATATGTGATGGCCATGTGAATACTAATTTAGAAAATTCAATACAAGTCATGATTATAGTATATGTATACTTTTTTCATGTACCTTTCAACAGTATTATCTACATGGAAAATGTTATAAAAAACTACTCTATTTATCTATCTGTAAATACAGTGGGATGCGAAAGTTTGGGCAACCTTGTTAATCGTCATGATTTTCCTGTATAAATCGTTGGTTGTTACGATAAAAAATGTCAGTTAAATATATCATATAGGAGACACACACAGTGATATTTGAGAAGTGAAATGAAGTTTATTGGATTTACAGAAAGTGTGCTATAATTGTTTAAACACAATTAGGCAGGTGCATAAATTTGGGCACTGTTGTCATTTTATTGATTCCAAAACCTTTAGAACTAATTATTGGAACTCAAATTGGCCTGGTAAGCTCAGTGACCCCTGACCTACATACACAGGTGAATCCAATTATGAGAAAGAGTATTTAAGGGGGTCAATTGTAAGTTTCCCTCCTCTTTTAATTTTCTCTGAAGAGTAGCAACATGGTGGTCTCAAAACAACTCTCAAATGACCTGAAGACAAAGATTGTTCACCATCATGGTTTAGGGGAAGGATACAGAAAGCGGTCTCAGAGATTTCAGCTGTCTGTTTCCACAGTTAGGAACATATTGAGGAAATGGAAGACCACAGGCTCAGTTCAAGTTAAGGATCGAAGTGGCAGACCAAGAAAAATCAACCCACAGACCAGCACCAAAGACCTACAACATCATCTTGCTGCAGATGGAGTCACTGTGCATCGTTCAACCATTCGGCGCACTTTACACAAGGAGGTGCTGTATGTGAGAGTGATGCAGAGGAAGCCTTTTCTCCGCCCACAGCACAAAAAGTGCCGCTTGAGGTGGGCTAAAGCACATTTGGACAAGCCAGCTTCATTTTGGAATAAGGTGCTGTGGACTGATGAAACTAAAATTGAGTTATTTGGCCATAACAAGGGGCGTTATGCAAGGAGGAAAAAACAAAGCATTCCAAGAAAAACACCTGCTACCTACAGTAAAATATGGTGGTGGTTCCATCATGCTGTGGGGCTGTGCGGCCAGTGCAGGGACTGGGAATCTTGTCAAAGTTGAGGGACGCATGGATTCCACTCAGTATCAGCAGATTCTGGAGACCAATGTCCAGGAATCAGTGACAAAGCTGAAGCTGCGCCGGGGCTGGATCTTTCAACAAGACAACGACCCTAAACACTGCTCAAAATCCACTAAGGCATTTATGCAGAGGAACAAGTACAACGTTCTGGAATGGCCATCTCAGTCCCCAGACCTGAATATAATTGAAAATCTGTGGTGTGACTTAAAGAGAGCTGTCCATGCTCGGAAGCCATCAAACCTGAATGAACTAAAGTTGTTTTGTAAAGAGGAATGGTCCAAAATACCTTCAACCAGAATCCAGACTCTCATTGGAACCTACAGGAAGCGTTTAGAGGCTGTAATTTCTGCAAAAGGAGGATCTACTAAATATTGATTTCATTTCTTTTTTGTGGTGCCCAAATTTATGCACCTGCCTAATTTTGTTTAAACAATTATAGCACACTTTCTGTAAATCCAATAAACTTCATTTCACTTCTCAAATATCACTGTGTGTGTCTCCTATATGATATATTTAACTGACATTTTTTATCGTAACAACCAACGATTTATACAGGAAAATCAAGACGATTAACAAGGTTGCCCAAACTTTCGCATCCCACTGTATATAAAGAGGCTGTAGCTCCCATTCCTCCTTGATTAGCTTTTTTTCAGATTTACCTAATTTGCAGTTTTCTCTTATCCCCTATGCTTGAATATTACTTCCTGTTATTTCACGTGTCTTTGGGCAGTGAGATGTATACCACTCCTCACATCAGCAGATCATGTGAAACTCACCAAACCCCTTGAAAAGATTATAGTTTCTAAATCTGGCATTACAAAGCTCCAATGCAGGATGTAACCTACAGCAACTGAATATCAAAACAGATTTTCCACAGGTTGCAATGGTAGGCTAATAACTTTCAAGTAAGGCAGTTCTGAGAAATGATGGTATTTGGGGAAAGTGATATAACAGCAATATCTTTTGGGTGGGATACATTTATATTAGTGGGACAACCCCTTTAATGGTGTAGTGGATCATTGCTAAAGAGTTAGTGTGATTTACTGCCAAAGCATGGTTATAGTACACTTTTTCTTGTGCACTGTAAATCCCAAATGGTTGTTTATAGGCAACAAACAGTTAACACCAGCAGCCCTTAGTTTGGTTGTCGGGAGACAGGTTGGACTTGCCTCAGAGAGCTTGCTGAGCAGGCCTAGAGTAAAGACATGTGTGAGCTGCTCACAACTGGGCCTAGTCCAGGGAACCTTCATCTCTGAGACTGAAAGCTGCGGGAAAAGCAAATGAATTGGGAGAATACTCCTAAGAGAAAAAAGAATATACATCTTGAAATGGTTGAGAGTTGAGACAGACAGTAAGGCTACTTTCACACTTGCGTTGTTCTTTTCCGGCATAGAGTTCCGTCACAGGGGCTCTATACCGGAAAAGAACTGATCAGGTATGTCCCCATGCATTCTGAATGGAGAGTAATCCGTTCAGTTTGCATCAGTATGTCTTCAGTTCAGTCGTTTTGACTGATCAGGCAAAAGATAAAACCGTAGCATGCTACGGTTTTATCTCCGGCTAAAAAAACTGAAGACTTGCCTGAACGCCGGATCAGGCATTTTTTCCCATAGGAATGTATTAGTGCCGGATCCGGCATTCAGAATACCGGAATGCCGGATCCGTCGTTCCGGTATGCGCATGCGCAGACTGAAAAAAAGGTGAAAAAATAAATGCCGGATCCGTTTTTGCCGGATGACACCGGAAAGACGGATCCGGCATTTCAATGCATTTTTTCGACTGATCAGGCATTTTTAAGACTGATCAGGATCCTGATCAGTCTTACTAATGCCATCAGTTAGCATACATTTTGCCTGATCCGGCAGGCAGTTCCGGCAACGGAACTGCCTGCCGGATCTCTCTGCCGCAAGTGTGAAAGTAGCCTAAGTTACTTGTTTATGGCAATAGACTTTACTGCTCGTGGAATGGGTTAATTGCCTCTGGCATCTGCCACACTTCTGAGATGGACTGTCCATCAGAATCTAAGGACCTGCACTCCACAGACTGGGCATTGTAGAAAGTGTTAATGAAAACAGAATTGCACATCTGTGGTTATTTGGGATGATTGCAAAGTGTATCTAGAGGGAGACTCAGGGAGAATTATTAACATCATTGCTACTGCCTATACACAGTTAGAAAAATCCTACTTAACATCTACCATCGACCTAACATTAAGGGAACCCCAGCCACTACCAGACAGGAGCCCAAAAAAGTCCTGAGGCCCTGCACGGTCCAGGGATTGCAAGAGTGAGGACTACCACCATGACTACTATTACTTATCCCAATACCTGCTGCTAGTAACAGTCTTTT
Source organism: Bufo bufo (assembly GCF_905171765.1). Classification (NCBI taxonomy): domain Eukaryota; kingdom Metazoa; phylum Chordata; class Amphibia; order Anura; family Bufonidae; genus Bufo; species Bufo bufo. Next base: position 456,370,015 of record NC_053390.1, read on the forward strand.
GAGAAGAACAAACTGGAAAACCAGGTACTTGGGGGAATATTAGAAATTATTAAAGTAATAGAGTCACAGTTACAAAAACAGTTTGGTCCTAGAGAACAAATCCCTTTATCTAATGCCTGCTGAATAGAGGTTTCCTCAACATATATCATTTTCTTTCATACCGAGTACCGTTACTAGCTCTTCAACTCTAGTTTACTGTCCCAAAGGAAAACAAGATTATTGGATAGGATGTGGATGGAATTAGTGTTTTATAGCATTATAGCCAATCCTGACCTTCAGCCAAGGGGAAAAAAAACTTCAGCAGGCAAATAAATGAAACCTTAGACACAGTTCCAAAGAGATTTTATGCAGGGAGAGAGTGCAGACAGTGCCACTGGGATATCTCACTATGATTCCATTAATATTTATCTTATCCTTTTATAGCTTGTATGGATCCTGCCAGCTGCTATCTGGAAGAGGTATGTAAAAAGTTTATGTTTGTAATAAGAATTCAGCTGCATTTTCCCCTTTGTTTGTTGGTTTAGCTTTGATAGTGTCCCTACCCAATACATTTATTGCTGTACATCTAGATTCATAAGATGACTTTAAATTGTATATCCAAATGTATATGCTTGTCCAAAATGATATAGAACATATTTATATGGAAAATGGTTTGCCATTAGACTTAACTTAATTTGTAACATTTGGCAAATAGGAACTTTAATTTTTTTTAATATTAAACAGCTTCATTTTCTTTCTTCTTTTGAAAAGGTATCTGATAATGTTTCAATGAGTATTGCATTCATTCAGGATCCACATTTTTACAAGATCTATACTTAAAAGGGGTTTTCCGGGATTAGATATCCTCGGCACTGGTGACTGCCCAAAACAGCGGATTGTTGGCAGTGCCAGGTTTTGGACTAAGTCGTGGAAAACCCCTTTTTAAATCAGCTATCAATTCTATTTGTCCAAGTTTTTTTATATTTTAAAAATGTTCCAAGAGCCGTATGAATTTATACGAAAACTTCCCTTCCTGCATCTGATCTGATCCAGCGTTACAACTCTGTCATCTTCCTCAGGCTGCAGCCTTGTATTGTGTGATGTTCTGTATGCCACTGCATCCAGTCAGTGGCCTTAGCGGTCTTGTGCGAAATACACCGCTGAATCCAGTGATTGACTGCAGTGGTATATGGCATGTCACCACTGCAGCCAGAAAATATGCCACTGACTACACCCTAGGAAAGATGACAGAACAGCAATGCTAAATCGGAGCAGGCACATGAGTGGAAGGGAAGTTTTCATGTTATTTAGAATGGTCACCAGCACTTTAAAAAAATGAAAGAAAAAATAAATCTTAGGGACAACTTTAGAGAGGGGGTACTCAGTCTGGATTTCCTCTGTATGCCGGAGAGGCGTGTCACTTCAGAGTGTAGTTTTCACACTGGAGAGACTGATACATTCACCAGATCACTTCCTTCTCTGACAACAAAATACAGAAGATCCCATGATCAACTTGTCGTTGGCGAACTAGAGCCTTTCAATTCAAAAGGGCTTGTCTGGTTTTAGTTATTATATTATAATCGTTAGGTTGAGGTTTGAGGACTTAAACTGTTTATTGAGCCTGGCAAAAATTCATTTTGATGGAAACCTGTTAATATCCATTTGAAAATTAATCTGGCATAGCTGTCATGGCTCCATTATAAACTGAAACCATGATGCTAGTGAGAACAAAGCCTCAGCTGGTAAGAACAACCATTTTAGCCATAATACACATCATACATCATTGCATTTGAAGACTATTACAACACATACAGTTTATAACCTTTTCTGTCCGAAGTGATATATTTATTTAATGTTGTCTATTAATATTTCCATTAAACTTTAAATGGGTTCCCAAGACTGGTTCCAGCACCAAGCACCCTTCTCCTTCTCTTCTGGTGCCTGCTGGACTGGAAGCGTGCAAGGACAGCACTTGACTGCTTCCTCTGATTTGGAAGGCAGCAAGGACATTGCTGCAGATAGATTTCATTTGGGGCCCAGGAGTTTAAACTATGGCCTGAGAATACTTTTGTAATATGGCATCTGATGGAGCAGGTCATAATTTCAGTCATACAGAATAAGGCACAGCAAGGCCATATAGGCACAATTTTAGGGCTCTAAATAACATAGATGTTCATTGCCATTATACTACCACATGCATGAGGTCTTAAATGTAGTGAACAGAAAGTTTGTCTTGGCAGTCTGTGTTTTCAACATTTTCCAACACCTACTATGTATATTTTTTGCTGGCAACCAAACAGATGTATTTTACATAAATATTCTATAACGACTGAAAAGAAAAGATCCAGCTCCATATCATAGCAGGAAAATATACTTTATTCACGGTTAAAATCTTCATATACAGGACATTTTCGTCAATGCATTTCAGACCATAAAACAATTGCGGTCCTTCCTCATGACATATAAAACCTTCAAATGTTTGCATCTTATATGTTCCCCAATCAGCTGGCCATGCACTCATTAAATCACATTGCCCGGGGAAACACACAAGGTGCAATCAGTAACAAAATGACATCACCCAAAAAGTTTAAAAATGTGCAATACAAACTAGTGCAAAAAAATATAAAGACTAAACATTGAAAAACACAAATGAGTACGTAACCTCAAAAAAAGCACATAAAAAAAGCAAAAGACATCTTCCTAGTATTGTAGTATTAAATTGTGCCTTTTATTTAAGCCATTGGGTTGTCGAGAATGTAGCTGAAAAATCCAGAATGCTTCCCTATTCAACAACTTCCTTCTATGGTCCCCCCCTCTTGCAGGGATCCCGACTCTCTCAATTCCTTGTACCAATAGTCTAGATGTATCACCTTCATGAACTACCGCAAAGTGTAGACTTGCAGCAGACACATTGCGGCTTTCATAGTGGGGAACATCGGAAATGTGTTTCCGAATCCTAGACTTGATTTCATTTGTAGTGCACCCGACATACTGCAGGTTACATGCCTCACAGGTAATTAAATACACCGCAAATTTAGTATTACAATTTAAATAGGACTGAATAGCATACTCCTTATTATTTGCGGTGGATTTAAAGCATCTGTTGATCTTAGTATGGTCACAACATATATATTTTTTGTGACTACATTTGTATCTGCCCTTATTTATCCACTTAAGGACCACAGGTTTATACCCCCCTAAAGACCAGGCCCTTTTTTTACAAATCGGCACTCCACAACTTTAGCGGTTTATTGCTCGGTCATGCAACTTACCACCCAAATGAATTTTACCTCCTTTTCTTCTCACTAATAGAGCTTTCATTTGGTGGTATTTCATTGCTGCTGACATTTTTACATTTTTTGTTATTAATCGAAATTTAACGATTTTTTGCAAAAAAATGACATTTTTCACTTTCAGTTGCAAAATTTTGCAAAAAAAACGACATCCATATATAAATTTTTCTCTAAATTTATTGTTCTACATGTCTTTGATAAAAAAAAAATGTTTGGGTAAAAAAAAAATGGTTTGGGTAAAAGTTATAGCGTTTACAAACTATGGTACAAAAATGTGAATTTCCGCTTTTTGAAGCAGCTCTGACTTTCTGAGCACCTGTCATGTTTCCTGAGGTTCTACAATGGCCAGACAGTACAATCACCCCACAAATGACCCCATTTCGGAAAGTAGACACCCTAAGGTATTCGCTGATGGGCATAGTGAGTTCATAGAACTTTTTTTTTTTTGTCACAAGTTAGCGGAAAATGATGATTTTTTATTTTTTTTTTTCTTACAAAGTCTCATATTTCACTAACTTGTGACAAAAAATAAAAACTTCCATGAACTCACTATACCCATCAGCGAATACCTTGGGGTGTCTTCTTTCCAAAATGGGGTCACTTGTGGGCTAGTTATACTGCCCTGGCATTCTAGGGGCCCAAATGTGTGGTAAGGAGTTTGAAATCAAATTCTGTAAAAAATGGCTGGTGAAATCCGAAAGGTGCTCTTTGGAATGTGGGCCCCTTTGCCCACCTAGGCTGCAAAAAAGTGTCACACATGTGGTATCTCCGTATTCAGAAGAAGTTGGGCAATGTGTTTTGGGGTGTCATTTTACATATACCCATGCTGGGTGAGATAAATATCTTGGTCAAATGCCAACTTTGTATAAAAAAATGGGAAAAGTTGTCTTTTGCCAAGATATTTCTCTCACCCAGCATGGGTATATGTAAAATGACACCCCAAAACACATTCCCCAACTTCTCCTGAATACGGAGATACCAGATGTGTGACACTTTTTTGCAGCCTAGGTGGGCAAAGGGGCCCATATTCCAAAGAGCACCTTTCGGATTTCACTGGTCATTTTTTACAGAATTTGATTTCAAACTCCTTACCACACATTTGGGCCCCTAGAATGCCAGGGCAGTATAACTACCCCACAAGTGACCCCATTTTGGAAAGAAGACACCCCAAGGTATTCCGTGAGGGGCATGGCGAGTTCCTAGAATTTTTTATTTTTTGTCACAAGTTAGTGGAAAATTATGATTTTTTTTTTCTTTTTTTTCTTACAAAGTCTCATATTCCACTAACTTGTGACAAAAAATAAAAACTTCCATGAACTCACTATGCCCATCAGCGAATACCTTGGGGTGTCTTCTTTCCAAAATGGGGTCACTTGTGGGGTAGTTATACTGCCCTGGCATTCTAGGGGCCCAAATGTGTGGTAAGGAGTTTGAAATCAAATTCTGTAAAAAATGACCAGTGAAATCCGAAAGGTGCTCTTTGGAATATGGGCCCCTTTGCCCACCTAGGCTGCAAAAAAGTGCCACACATGTGGTATCGCCGTACTCAGGAGAAGTTGGGGAATGTGTTTTGGGGTGTCATTTTACATATACCCATGCTGGGTGAGATAAATATCTTGGTCAAATGCCAACTTTGTATAAAAAAATGGGAAAAGTTGTCTTTTGACAAGATATTTCTCTCACCCAGCATGGGTATATGTAAAATTACACCCCAAAACACATTCCCCAACTTCTCCTGAGTACGGAGATACCAGATGTGTGACACTTTTTTGCAGCCTAGGTGGGCAAAGGGGCCCATATTCCAAAGAGCACCTTTCGGATTTCACTGGTCATTTTTTACACATTTTGATTTCAAACTTCTTACCACACATTTGGGCCCCTAGAATGCCAGGGCAGTATAACTACCCCACAAGTGACCCCATTTTGGAAAGAAGACACCCCCAGGTATTTCGTGATGGGCATATTGAGTTCATGGAAGTTTTTATTTTTTGTCACAAGTTAGTGGAATATGAGACTTTGTAAGAAAAAAAAAAATCATCATTTTCCGCTAACTTGTGACAAAAAATATAAAATTCTAGGAACTCGCCATGCCCCTCACGGAATACCTTGGGGTGTCTTCATTCCGAAATGGGGTCACATGTGGGGTATTTATACTGCCCTGGCATTCTAGGGGCCCTAAAGCGTGAGAAGAAGTCTGGAATATAAATCTCTAAAAAATTTTACGCATTTGGATTCCGTGAGGGGTATGGTGAGTTCATGTGAGATTTTATTTTTTGACACAAGTTAGTGGAATATGAGACTTTGTAAGAAAAAAAAAAAAAATTCCGCTAACTTGGGCCAAAAAAATGTCTGAATGGAGCTTTACAGGGGGGTGATCAATGACAGGGGGGTGATCAATGACAGGGGGGTGATCAATGACAGGGGGGTGATCAGGGAGTCTATATGGGGTGATCACCCCCCTGTCATTGATCACCCCCCTATAAGGCTCCATTCAGATGTCCGTATGTGTTTTGCGGATCCGATCCATGTATCCGTGGATCCGTAAAAATCATACGGACATCTGAATGCAGCCTGACAGGGGGGGGGTGATCAATGACAGGAGGGGTGATCAATGACAGGGGGGGGTGATCAATGACAGGGGGGGTGATCAATGACAGGGGGGTGATCAGGGAGTCTATATGGGGTGATCACCCCCCCCTGGAAGGCTCCAGGGAGACGCCTGTATGTGTTTTGCGGATCCGATCCATCTATCAGTGGATCCGTAAAAATCATGTGGACATCTGAATGGAGCTTTACAGGGGGGTAATCAATGACAAGGGGGTGATCAGGGAGTCTATATGTGGTGATCACCACAGTCATTGATCACGCCCCTGTAAGGCTCCATTCAGACGTCCATATGCGTTTTGCGGATCCGATCCATCTATCAGTGGATCCGTAAAAATCATGCGGACGTCTGAATGGAGCTTTACAGGGGGGTGATCAATGACAGGGGGGTGATCAGGGAGTCTATATGGGGTGATCACCACAGTCATTGATCACGCCCCTGTAAGGCTTCATTCAGACGTCCGGATGCGTTTTGCGGATCCGATCCATCTATCAGTGGATCCGTAAAAATCATGCGGACGTCTGAATGGAGCTTTACAGGGGGGTAATCAATGACAGGGGGGTGATCAGGGAGTCTATATGGGGTGATCACCACAGTCATTGATCACGCCCCTGTAAGGCTCCATTCAGACGTCCGTATGCGTTTTGCGGATCCGATCCATCTATCAGTGGATCCGTAAAAATCATGCGGACATCTGAATGGAGCTTTACAGGGGGGTAATCAATGACAGGGGGGTGATCAGGGAGTCTATATGGGGTGATCACCACAGTCATTGATCACGCCCCTGTAAGGCTCCATTCAGACGTCCGTATGCGTTTTGCGGATCCGATCCATCTATCAGTGGATCCGTAAAAATCATGCGGACGTCTGAATAGAGCTTTACAGGGGGGTAATCAATGACAGGGGGGTAATCAATGACAGGGGGGTGATCAGGGAGTCTATATGGGGTGATCAGGGGTGATCAAGGGTGAATAAGGGGTTAATAAGTGACAGGGGGGGGGTGTAGTGTAGTGGTGCTTGGTGCAACATATTACTGAGCTACCTGTGTCCTCTGGTGGTCGATCCAAACAAAGGGGACCACCAGAGGACCAGGTAGCAGGTATATTAGACGCTGTTATCAAAACAGCGTCTGATATACCTTTCAGGGGTTAAAAAAATCACATCTCCAGCCTGCCAGCGAACGATCGCCGCTGGCAGGCTGGAGATCCACTCTCTTACCTTCCGTTCCTGTGAGCGCGCGCGCCTGTGTGCGCGCGTTCACAGGAAATCTCGGCTCACGCGAGATGACGCCAATCGGCGTTAGCGTAGCCTGGGGGAGCCGCCGCAATGACGCCTTTCGGCGTTACAGTTGCGGCAAGTGGTTATAAGCCAAGTTTATTTTGGAGTTTTTTTTATCTTGGTAAAGACTAGGGCTTATTATATTCCCTAAAGTAGGAACTCTCCGTGCTACACATTTTATACCCTTCTTTACTATGTCCATCCACTGTTGAGCACAGGCCAGTGAGGGTAAGTATTTATTAATTATTTTACATATATCAGAAAACTCCTCACTGTATTGTGTGACAAAGGTGGTAACTGATTGTTTAGGCTGAGATGAATGGGTATACTGACTTGGGGACTTTGTTGGAGGAAACACAAGGGATTTTCTATCCATAGCCAACACTGCCTTTTTAGAAACGGAAATGTGCTTATGTGAATAACAATCTTGGTTATGCTAGTGGCTTCTTGTGTGAATGAAATCAGATCTGAGCAATTGCAACGAGCCCTGATTAGTTCTCCCTTAGAAATATTTCGTATTGTATGAGGAGGGTGGCAAGAAGACGCATGTAGAATGGTATTGCCAGCTAACTCCTTTCTAAAGGTAGCAGTAAGGACTCGAGAAGTGGTGATATCCCCCCTCAGGCACAAGTCCAGAAAATTGACCCCATTGACATCATGCTGAAAGCTAAAAGAAATAGAATCCAGACACTCACGGTTTTGTTGTCCCTTGGAGCCGGCAGTTCAGTGGATGGGAAGACAGCACGAAATCCTCTGAGGCACTCTCTGTTGCAGCGAACACCAGCCAGATGGAAGTTGAGGTGCCCTTGATGGTGGTGATGTTTAGGGTGCTTGTAGGGTGGGCCACTGGTTCATGACGCCAGCACCGTTAGGTACAAATGTTGAGAGTAGTGGTAGTAAGAATGAGGAGTCGGTAGTTGTAAACCAGTTGAACATTTACTGACAATCGATAGTCTCTGGACAGTTGGTACAGTTCATTAATGGGAAGCTTTTTGTAAGCATTAAAAGTTCAATGGTAATCCTATTGTCAGGTAATGGCAGATGTCTATGAAGGAGTTGTCCCTTTTGAGTACACGCTTTACAGGCAAGGATCCTGGTGGTAATCCAACGTTCACTTTACAGCACACTGGCACTAAGGATGCTGATAACTATTTATCTAGGAGTTATCCTTTAAGGGCGTTCCCCTCATGGCAGGCAAACAAATCTGCTTCATTCTTTGGCAGGAAACTCTTCTAGAAAGGTTTAGGTTTTTCACTACTACCAGGAAGGTTTAGTTAGTGATAAAGACAATTCTGGGCCTTAATTGTCTAGTTGTGTCCAGGCACTCGGAAAGCTACTCCTGGTCACTTGTGCTGATGAGGTCCATAAACCATAGTTAGCTGTTACCCTCATTAATCTCTCTGCATCTTGGTGTATAGACTCACTGTCTGGTGCTTGTCTTCTGTAGATATCTTCTCTAAGCTTGATCAGGGCCCAGAGGAAAGTAAAGCAGCTACATGGTGAATTTGGCCTGTCTCCTTTCTCCAGGGACTTGCTTCTTACTCCTACAGCTTCCTTCTCTACATTCTCTACACTACTCTGCTTTACTCTCCTCTAAGCTAGACACACCCCACTATATATATTATGTGGTGCCAGCACCACCTAGGGGCGAATGGATGTAATGATATTGCCAGCCAGAAAATAGGAAATACCATAAAATGCAATTACAGATGTTTGAAGTGTCCCATTTACACACATATGTGGGACTCTGCATCAGTTCCTGACAGGACCGCCCACATGGCTATTGAGCTATTTGCAGTGGCATAGCGTGGGTTGCCAGCACCCAGGGCAAGCCATGTATTGCACACCCCCCACCTTTGGCCACACCCCTCTTACAGATAATGTAGTAGATGTCACTTGCAGTCCTATGTAACACCACAGATAACACAGGGATAACTCTCTGAGTACAGATATTGTAGTAGATGGGTGTGAGACCCCAGAATTCAGAACATGCACAGTGTGACCTGAAGTCTGGGGCCGGGCTGCGGCAGTGTGGGCCAAATTCTATATCCACCCTCCCCCCCAACCCTACCATGAAACAGATATGTGTTTAGACATTACATACTATACATACGTACGTCACTACAAAATATACAGGAGAATACAGCACCACATACGTTTTACATCCAGTGACATCTCCTGTGATGTAGACTTTCCTCAACGTCTTCATTCCACGTCTAGTCTCTGCAGAGTTTTATAGAATTTTTTTTTAGATTCCTCACTTTACTATCATCCTCCCTTCCTGGTGCCTCAACACTGTTATCCTGCTGCTACCCCCAATACTGTGGTAGAGCCCGACAGATAGTCCTCCATAATAACATGCTCCCAAACTGTCCTCCATGGTAATGGCGTACCCTACACTAGGGTTCCTCAACTCCAGTCCTCAGGGCCTACCTGACGGTCATGTGTTCAGGATTTCCTTAGTACTGAGTAGGTGATATAATTAGTGTCAGTGCGTCAGGACATACCACAGGTATTCATTCTGTGGGATATTCTGAAATCATGACTGGTTGGTGGGCCCGGAGGAGTGGAGTTGAGACACACTACCCTACAGTACCTCCAATAGCAACCCCATTAATATGTGCTCAATAATAATGCCCCCATATGGCCCCTAGTAGAAATAAGGCCTCCAATAGTGCCCCAGCAGTAACAAGGCCCCTCTATAATGTACCCCTATAAGAGCCTGCAGTATTAATAAAGCCCCCTATAGTGTCTGTAGTATTTATAATGCCTCATATAGTGGTACAAGTATTTATAAAGACCTGCTGCAGTGCCCCATGTAGTTATAATGACCCTTTGTAGTGTACCCTGTAATATATCCCCTGTAGTGTCACTAGATAAAAGACCCCCTGTAGTGCCCATATGTATAATGCCCTCTATATGGATAGTATATATAATGCCTGGCCCCCTCTGTATTATTAGTATCTATATAATAGCCCCCTCTGTATTATTGTATATAATGGCCCCTCTGTTATATTAGGATATATAATGGTCCCCTCTGTATTATTATTATTATAATATATATAATGGGCCATTATATATACTAATAATAATACAGAGGGGGCCATTATATATCCTAATATTACAGAGGGGCCATTATATAAATTAATTATACAGGGGGACATAATATATTATACAGAGGGGACATTATATACAAACCGGATTCCAAAAAAGTTGGGACACTATACAAATCGTGAATAAAAACTGAATGCAATGATGTGGAGGTGCCAACTTCTAATATTTTATTCAGAATAGAACATAAATCACGGAACAAAAGTTTAAACTGAGAAAATGTACCATTTTAAGGGAAAAATATGTTGAATCAGAATTTCATGGTGTCAACAAATCCCCAAAAAGTTGGGACAAGGCCATTTTCACCACTGTGTGGCATCTCCCCTTCTTCTTACTACACTCAACAGACGTCTGGGGACCGAGGAGACCAGTTTCTCAAGTTTAGAAATAGGAATGCTCTCCCATTCTTGTCTAATACAGGCCTCTAACTGTTCAATCGTCTTGGGCCTTCTTTGTTGCACCTTCCTCTTTATGATGCGCCAAATGTTCTCTATAGGTGAAAGATCTGGACTGCAGACTGGCCATTTCAGTACCCGGATCCTTCTCCTACGCAGCCATGATGTTGTGATTGATGCAGAATGTGGTCTGGCATTATCTTGTAGGAAAAATGCAGGGTCTTCCATGAAAGAGATGACGTCTGGATGGGAGCATATGTTGTTCTAGAACCTGAATATATTTTTCTGCATTGATGGTGCCTTTCCAGACATGCAAGCTGCCCATGCCACACGCACTCATGCAACCCCATACCATCAGAGATGCAGGCTTCTGAACTGAGCGTTGATAACAACTTGGGTTGTCCTTGTCCTCTTTGGTCCGGATGACATGGCGTCCCAGATTTCCAAAAATAACTTTGAATCGTGACTCGTCTGACCACAGAACAGTCTTCCATTTTGCCACACTCCATTTTAAATGATCCCTGGCCCAGTGAAAACGCCTGAGCTTGTGGATCTTGCTTAGAAATGGCTTCTTCTTTGCACTGTAGAGTTTCAGCTGGCAACGGCGGATGGCACGGTGGATTGTGTTCACTGACAATGGTTTCTGGAAGTATTCCTGAGCCCATTCTGTGATTTCCTTTACAGTAGCATTCCTGTTTGTGGTGCAGTGTCGTTTAAGGGCCCGGAGATCACGGGCATCCAGTATGGTTTTACGGCCTTAAACCTTACGCACAGAGATTGTTCCAGATTCTCTGAATCTTCGGATGATGTTATGCACAGTTGATGATGATAGATGCAAAGTCTTTGCAATTTTTCGCTGGGTAACACCTTTCTGATATTGCTCCACTATCTTTCTGCGCAACATTGTGGGAATTGGTCATCCTCTACCCATCTTGGCTTCTGAGAGACACTGCCACTCTGAGAAGCTCTTTTTATACCCAATCATGTTGCCAATTGACCTAATTAGTGTTAATTGGTCTTCCAGCTCTTCGTTATGCTCAAATTTACTTTTTTCAGCCTCTTATTGCTACTTGTCCCAACTTTTTGGGGATTTGTTGACACCGTGAAATTTTGAATCAACGTATTTTTCCTTTAAAATGATATATTTACTCGGATTAAACGTTTGATCTGTCATCTACGTTCTATTACAAATAAAATATTGACATTTGCCATCTCCACATCATTGCATTCAGTTTTTATTCACAATTTGTTTAGTGTCCCAACTTTTTTGGAATCCGGTTTGTATTATAGTTATACAGGGGGTCATTATATACAATAATTATACAGGGGGGCCATTATATATTATACAGAGGGGCCATTAATAATGGCCCCTCTGAATAATTATAATATACAATGTCTCCTCTGTGTAATATATAATATATAATGGCCCCTCTGTATAATATATAATGTGGCCCCTCTGTATAATAAATAATGCCCCGTGCGGCCAATGGAGGCATCGATAGTTCATGCTGCAATTCTTATTTTGGCCACCAGATGGCAGGCCAGGATAAGAAATAAGCAATTTTCAGTGTAATTCCCATTTTAAAAATCCCTGATAGAACAAAATAAAAAATTAAAAAACATAATTTATAGGTTCATATTGAGCTTCAAAAGCATCACAAAATGTTAAAAAATATATAAAAAATAAAAAAATCCCCCCTTTCCGTATAATTAAAAAATAAATACCTAAATAACAATAAATATAAACATCATGGGTATCACCGCAACTGAAAACGCCCATACTATTAAAATGTAAAAAAAACGGCAAAACGGAAAAAAGGGTCAAAATGGAATATATTTGCAATTTTTTCATTCCTTCTCTCACCCAAAAAAATGTAATAAAATGTGATCAAAAAGTCACGCACACTCCAAAATGGTATCAATAAAAACTATGGATTGTCCCGCAAAAATTAGTCCCTAAACAGCTCAGTAGACTTAAGTATAAAAAAGTTATGGGGGTCAGAATATGGTGATGTAAAAATTATTTTTTTAAATCAAAGTTTACATTTATTTTTACACTATTTAGACATAAAAAAGCTATACATGTGGGGTATCGTTGTAATCGAACTGACCCAGAGAATGAAGGGCATAGGTAAAATTTGCCGCAAACGTAACGCCGTGGGAACAAAACCCAATTCCACCCCATTTGGAATTTCTTTACCACTTTCCACTACATTTTATTAATTAATGATCGCATTAAAGTACAACTTGTCCTGCAAAAAATAAGCCCTCATACAGCTATGTGAACGGATATACAAAATAGTTATGGCTCAAGGAAAATAGGGAAGAAAAATTAAAACGCAAAAATGAAAAAAACTCCAGTAGTGAAAGGGTTACAAATTTATGAATTGACAACTGTCTGCAATACAGTTCAACTGGGTGTTACCAGTTGGGTGTGTGTCCCTGCACAATCAGCCATTGACAGCACTGATTGGACTGTGCACGGACACTCCCCCAACTGGTAACATCCAGATGGAACCTTACTGCAGACTCAGTGGCGGATCCAGAGCCTGGTCTTGGGAGGGGCACTTCCAGATTATTTTCTGTCCGCTGCCACAAAACAATGGTGTTTATAGAACAGACTACACAGTGTAGCGGTATACCGTATATTGTGTGGCACAGTGTATGCTATATGTGTATAACATAAACATATTTCACATGAAAACTTACAGTTACTTGGCTTGGCCCTTGGGGATCTCGGGCGCCACTTCAACACTTTGGCCGGGGGCTCGGTGGAGCTGATGTTGTGTTTTATCCTAATGATAAAGATTTCATATTAAGGATTTGGAGAAGGGGCAGAGGGATAGCAGAGCAGGGAGAGGCTGGTGCTGCTACTAGGAGATCATACCATGGGGGAGTAATAAAGCCCACCATAATGCCCCCCCCTTCAGTAGAAATAATTCTCCTTATAATGCCCCCAGTTGAGCTCATGTCCCCATAGTGCCCCAATAATGTGCCAGTATAAAATACCCCTATATAGTGCCCCCAGTAAATGCCCACATAGTGCTCCTCTCCCCCCTTCCTCCTAGTGCCCCCATAATGTACCAGTATAAAATGCCCCATATATAGTGCCCCAGTAGATGCCCTCAGTGTCCCCCATAATTTGCAAGTATAAAATACCCCTTCTTAGTGCCCCCTGTAGATGACCCCATACTACTCCTCTCCCCCCTTCACCAAAGTACCAACCATAATGTGTCCCAGTATAACATGCTACTGTACAGAGCCCCCCATATAAAATAGCCCTTCTTTGTGGCCTCAGTAGATGCCCCTATAGTGCCCCCAATAATGTGCCAGTAATAAGTGCCCCAATAATGTGCCAGTAGTAAGAGCCCTCCATCATGTGCCAGTAACAAGAGCCCCCCCATCATGTGCCAGTAACAAGAGCCCCCCATCATGTGCCAGTAATAAAAGCACCCCCCATCATGTGCCAGTAACAAGAGCCCCCCCATCATGTGCCAGTAATAACAGCCCCCCCATCATGTGCCAATAATAACAGCCCCCCATCATGTGCCAGTAATAACAGCCCCTCATCTTGTGCCAGTAATAACAGCCCCCTCCCCATCATGTGCCAGTAAAAGTATTGTACATATAAAAAAAAAAACACTTATACTTACCTCCATGTCAGCGATGCGATGCAGGCCTCTTCTGGCCTGTGTCCCGCGCTGTACGGCAGCTAGGTATCTTCCATTGAGACTGAGGGCACGCCATCAGTTCCTAAAAGCAGTGGAATCCAATAAGTGGTTCAGCAATGACTGCATATGCCAGTTAGAAACTGTATAAAAGTAGACCAGTCAGAGCCCTTGTTTGTCTGCAGATAGGGAACAGTGTTTAGGAGAAACTCTGCCAGACTGCACAAGTGACCAGAACAAGATGTTGAGATGAGAATACTATTTTACAGACACTGCATCACCAGCCCTTTGACCAGGGTACCAACTATCTAAGAAAGAGAGGGACAGCCAGCTCAGGCCTTTCCACAGTACAAAACCTTCTGCTATCAGAGGGGAGCCTTGAAAAGCTCAGTGCATTGACTGGATTGTTTTGCAGTTGAGTTCCTCCAGTAAAGAAGCATGACTCTCCGTACTTATTTTCCATTGCGGTGTACCACACCTGACCATTCCCTCTGGAGAGCAGCAACACATGATGACATCTCGACGGTGTCCATGGGAACCAGTGTAGCATTGGGGCAACCTCAAACCAGACCATTACAAGTCCACAATGTCAACCTCTTTGTCCTCCATAATAATCTGTTCAGAAGTGGGGGAGAATTGTAGACTGCTACTACTACTGGCTGGACCGCTGTGCTGCTGCTCCTTTTTGCTTCATATATTTTCCATGATTTAATGTGTATAATTTTCATCTACATTAAAGCATAACACATTTGGCAACCATATATAACCTGCACTAAAGATTAGAGAAATGGCTATTTTTGTTTACATTAAAATCTATGGGGTTAATTTATTATCCAGAAATACTGTACACCTATATTAGGTTATTTGTGCCGCAATCTGCGACTTTTCCCTGCTCATGCCAGGTCTAAAAAAGTGTGAGTGACGTGGAAGGGGACAGTCTGGGAGGCCCGTCTCGTTCATCATTTTCTAAGTCTGTTTTAGGCGTAGAAAATGGACTAAATGTAAGCCAGCAGTGAAGCTGGCTTACATTTAGACTGGCGCTGGATGGTGCCCCTTCATAACTTTGGCGGATCCACAGTCAGATATAGGGGTTATGAAGACCAGTGTCTAAAACGCCGGTCTTAATAAATGTGCCGCTATATTTGTATTATGGTAAGAAAACTACAATTCCTACGTAACGGTCCACTGGAAAGTAGTCTCCATTGCAGAAAAGCTGTAGGATAGCAGTGATATTCACCTCATGCCAGTGTAGTTATAAGTTTGAATAAAAATAACGATAAACCAGCAGAGTCTGGCAGCTTTGGATGTACTTGAAATACAGAAATGCCTTGTAAAGGTTTTGGTATTTTTCCCTTATGTGTGGTAAAGATGAATGCACTTTTTGTATAACACTCAGAAGCCTCGGGTAGCACTGTCATAAAAAAGTTTCCATTTTCTCTAGCAGGTGATTGGGGTTTTTGTTTCATATTTGCAGAGTTCTGAATTGTTTGATGTGGGCAAAAGGCTACTTTTCCTCTGAGGACAGTCTTCAAACAAGACATAAAATCCAGAGCAGATAAAAAAAAACATCTACATCACTCCTTTCATTTACGTAAAGAAGTTTTCTGGTACTTTAATATTGATGGTACAGATGTAGCCACCATTATTTTGACAGGCTTAAATGGTGTCGTCCCAGCAGATGGCATTTATCATGTAGAAAATGTTAGTAGAAGGCACTTACTAATGTATTGTGATTGTCCATATTGCTTCCTTCAAAGCTCCATTCATTTTTCCATCACGTTATACACTGTTCATTTCCAGGGTTTATGACCACCCTGCAACACAGTAGCTAAGAAAAGGCGCTAGCCTCTCTGGTGGACAGGACCGTGGGAGCACACGCATGCCCAGCAGATCCAGTCGCAGACACCTTATATCTGCTCTACAGCAGTGGTCATAACCCCTGCATACAAGCAGTCAATAATATGATGGAAAAATGAATGAAGCCAGCAAAGGGGGCAATATGGACAATTCACAATACATTAGTAAGTGCCTTGTATTAACTTTCTCTGCATGATCAATGCTACTTACTGAAGTGACACAACCCCTTTTAATGTGTAGTTTAATGTGATTCAGATATTTGTATTCACGGATCTTCTTACTAAATAAATCATAGCTAATAGCCATTTTTAAAGGCTTCATAAAATCCTACAATCTAAATCTTTTTTTTTATGCCGGAAGCAATTTTAAAGTAATGAAAACTAAAATAATAACTGCATTTGTTAATGGCAAACCTTGCATGTAATGATACCCAAGGGGAAATCTTACAGAGATGATGGCTTATGCCTCCAGTGTAAGAGGAGATCACTAGTTCCTAACCTTCACAATAACACCAAAGTAGCAATTATCTTGATAACTAAATTACAGGTTGATTTGTCGTATAGAGAAAAATTACTGACTGTTTGAAAAGCACTCTCGGAAGGTTATTAGTAACATACCATTATATAGTATTCACTTGCACACTAGAGTCAGGAAAAACGGAATATAGATCATGGCCTTACAGGGATAACATGTCTATGGTGAAAGGATCCTTTAAACTAATGATTTATAAAGGTAATGTACTGTATTTCTTTCACCTTTAGGCCCCTTTCACACGGGTGAGTATTCCTCGTGGATGCGATGCGTGATTTGAACGCATTGCACCTGCACTGAATCATGACCCATTCCTTTCTATGGGGCTGTGCACACGAGCGGTGATTTTCACGCATCACTTGTGCGTTGCGTGAAAATCGCAGCATGCTCTATATTCAGGGTTTTTCATGCAACACTGGCCCCATAGAAGGGAATGGGGTTGCGTGAAAATCGCAAGCATCCGCAAGCAAGTGCGGATGCGGTGCGATTTTCACGCACGGTTGCTAGGAGACGATCGGGATGGAGACCCGATCATTATTATTTTCCCTTATAACATGGTTATAAGGGAAAATAATAGCATTCTGAATACAGAATGCATAGTACAATAGGGCTGGAGGGGTTAAAAAAATAATAATTAACTCACCTTAATCCACTTGTTCGCGCAGCCCAGCTTCTCTTCTGTCTTTAACTGTGAGCAATAGGACCTTTGATGACGTCACTACGCTCATCAAATGATACATCACCATGGTGATGGATCATGTGAGGGACCATGTGATGAATGCAGTGACATCATCAAAGGTCCTATTGCTCACAGTTAAAGACAGACGAGATGCCAGCTGTGCGAACAAGTGGATTAAGATGAGTTAAATTATTATTATTTTAACCCCTCCAGCGCTATTGTACTATGCATTCTGTATTCAGAATGCTATTATTTTCCCTTATAACCATGTTATAAGGGAAAATAATACAATCTACAGAACACCAAACATGCGCGATTTTCTCACGCGAGTGCAAAACGCATTACAATGTTTTGCACTTGCGCAGAAAAATCGTGCATGTTCCCGCAAAGCACCCGCACATTTTCCCACAACGCCCGTGTGAAACCAGCCTTAGGCTACCTTCACAGAATGTGGATTACACGTTTTCCCACACAGATTCCCGTGCAGAAAAACCTAATAGTAATACAGTACCAGTGAAGTGTATGAGATTATAACAACCTCATGTGCACCTTGCTTTTTTGTTTGTTGTTTGTTTGCACATTTTAAAATCCTCAACATGTCAATTCTTTGTGCAGTTCTTTTGTGTGGATTTCACCCCTTTCAAGGCAAGGGTTAAATCTGCGGCAAAACCGCATCATTTCCAGTCTAAAAACTGTAAGTGACACATGCAGTTTTTTGTGTGGATTAATGGGGTAATTTATCAAACTGGTGTAAAGCAGAACTGGCTTAGCTGCCCATAGCAACCAATCAGATTAAACCTTTCATTTTCCAAAGGAGCTGTCAAAAATGAAAGGTGGAATCCGATTGGTTGCTATGGGCAACTAAGCCAGTTCTACTTTACACCAGTTTGATAAATGACCCCATAAGTGTGGAAACGCATAGAAATCTGCACAGAAATTAGTTTGGAATTTCTGCTGTTCTGAATCTGGGCTGTGATGTGACCATGTCAATGCTGTTCTTTCTTATTTCCTGTTATGTCCATGGGTGTCTTAGGGTACTTTCACACTAGCGTTTTTCTTTTCCGGCGCTGAGTTCCGTCCTAGGGGCTCAAATCCGGAAAAGAACTGATCAGTTATATCCCTATGCATTCTGAATGGAGAGTAATCCGTTCAGGATGCATCAGGATGTCTTCAGTTCAGTCTTTTTGACTGATCAGGCTTTTCAGAAAACCGTAGCATGTTGTATTTTTACCTCCGGCCAAAAATCCTGAACACTTTGACTGAACGCCGGATCCGGTCTTTTTCCCATTGACTTGCATTAACGCCGGATCCGGCGCCGTGTGTTCAGTCAAACCGGATCCGGCTTTTGCATGTTAAACCCGAAAAAAGTGAAAAAAAAGTTAAAGTCCATAAATGGCGGATCTATTTTTTCCAATGCATTTTTTCATTGTGATCAAAATCCTGATCAGGATTCAAATGTAATCCGTTTTCACACGTTTTTCCGGATCCGGCGGGCAGTCCCGGTGTTGGAATTGAACGCCGGATTTAAACAACGCTAGTGTGAAAGTAAGTGACAGGTCTGTGCTATAAACAATGCGCCGCACAGGCCTTTCACTTACCAATAGGAGGAGCGCCCGGCCGGTCACAGACATCGCAGCTCGCAGGTAAGTATAATGCTTCTAAAAATTGCTAAGTAACCATGGCAACCAGGACTGCAGTAGCATCCTAATTGCCATGGTTACCGATCGGAGCCCCAGCGATTAAACTGGGACTCCGATCGGAACTCTCCGCTGCCTCCAATGATGGGGGGTCGGTCATTTTAATTAGGGGGGGCCGGCCGCACTGGCCACCACTGTGTTAAATACAAGGGAGGGAGGGAGGGGGGGGCCGCACTGGCCACCAATGAGTTAAATACAGGGGGGGCAGGGGGTGGGGTCTGCCTCCTGCTGCCTGGCAGCACCTGCCAGGCAGCAGGGGGCAGTCATGTACACAGTTCTTTTAGTATATTCTAACCTGAAGCGTCCCCATCACCATGGGAACGCCTCTGTGTTAGAATATACTGTCGGATCTGAGTTTCACGATCTAACTCAAATCCGATGGTATATTCTAACATAGAGGCGTTCCCATGGTGATGGGGACGCTTCAAGTTAAAATATACCATCGGATTGGAGAAAACTCCGATCCGATGGTATAAAAGGGACTCCTGACTTTACATTGAAAGTCAATGGGGGACGGATCCGTTTGCAATTGCACCATATTGTGTCAACGTCAAACAGATCCGTCCCCATTGACTTGCATTGTAATTCAGGACGGATTCGTTTGGCTCCGCATGGCCAGGCGGACACCAAAACGACTTTTTTTTCATGTCCGTGGATCCTCCAAAAATCAAGGAAGACCCACGGACGAAAAAACGGTCACGGATCACGGACCTACAGAACCCCGTTTTTGCGGACCTTAAAAAAAAAAACGTGAGTCGTGTGCATGAGGCCTTATTGTGAAATTTCAGAGACCACTGTAAGTTCATTTTGCTTCCAGTCATTGTCATTGGAAAAGAAACCAGCACTAAATACAATGGTAAAAGAAAACAGGATCCAATTACAGCCTATGCCAGGGACTATTGCCCCCATTACAGCATGTGCAAGGCTATGATGAGAATGTTACTTCATGCTCCTGTCACAGATGCCCTTGTAACAGCATGTGCCAGCCACAGTTGCCCCATTGACATTCTGTAGCAGTAACAGATTCCTCCATTACAGTCTATTGTATTCAGCTGCCCAGTTACCGTCTGTGCTAACCATAGGTACCCTAGTTACAGCCTGCGTCACCCACAATTGCCCTTGTTACAGTCTAGAGATGCTAGAGATTAGTGTTGAGCGAACTTGTGTTTTAAGTTCGGCATCTAAAGTTCGAGTTCAGGTTATTGAAGTATCCCGTTATGGATTCTAAATTCCGTTATGGTCCGTGGTAGCGGAATCCATAACGGGATACTTCGATAACCCGAACTTTAGACGCCGAACTTAAAACACAAGTTCGCTCAACACTACTAGAGATGCCTCCACCAGCCACAAGTGCTAACATACAGCCTACGTCAGTCACAGATATTTCTTAGTAAGAGCAACTCCTACTTCTCTTTATTAATTTGCTTCCATTGCATCACTTTTTAATGATTGTGGTCTACCCTGTGGCTATAACAGCTTTCTTAGGCTCCATTCACACGTCCGTGGTGTGTTGCGGATCCGCAACACACCCGCCCGGCACCCCTATAGAAATGCCTCTTCTTGTCCGCAAGCTGCAGACAGGAATAGGACATGTTCTATCTTTTGCGGAGCTGCGGACCCGAAGATCGGGGTCGCGCTCCGCAAATGCGGAAGCGGACAGCACACTGTGTGCTGTCCGCATCCATTCCGTATGCATAGAAAAATTGCGGAACGGATGCGGACCCATTTGCGGACGTGTGAATGGAGTAGGCCTCTTTCACACTACCGTATGGCTATTTCAGTGTTTTGCAGTCCGTTTTTCACGGATCCGTTGTTCCGTTTTTTTGTTTCCATTGTGTTTCCGTTCCGTTTTTTCGTATGGCATATGTTCTATCTTTCAACGGAACGGAAAAACGGAAATATGGAAACGGAATGCATACAGAGTACATTCCGTTTTTTTTGTTGAACCAGTGAAATAAATGGTTCCGTATATAGAACGCAAAAAACGGCCCGCAAAACGGAAAAAAAAAACGGTAGTGTGAAAGAGGCCTTACCCTAAGGCCTCATGCACACGACTGTAGTTATGGTCCGCATACGAGCCACAGTTTTTTGCGGCTCGGATGCGGACCCATTCACTTCAATGAGGCCGCAAAAGATGCGGACAGCACTCCGGACCGCAAAAAATGGCACGGTCGTGTTTATGAGGCCTAAATGAAACTGAATCCGCCATGGTTTGCTGGTAGCTTCTACATCTTCTGTCCTGCCATTTCCACACCCTTGCTACTTTCAAATAATTTTGTATGTAATTTTTTTTTTTTTTATTGAATCTTACACTGAAATATCCATAGGTGATTCAAAATTCTCATTTTAGGTGGCGATGTTCCACCACAAATACTTGCAGAGATTAAAGAAACCAACGTTGTCTTGAAAGAGGTTCGAGACCTACTGAAAAAACAGGTAACTTCTTTTAGCTATTCCAGTGTTATGATCTCATAAACGCAGTACTGTTCAACTACCATAAAAAATGTCTATTGTTAGGATTGAAGGTGTGTACTCCACCAGAAATATTGTCCAGTCCAGTTTACATTTTGTTTATACAGTATTCCAGGAAAAGCATCCATGATATACATGAAACAGAGGCTGTGTAAGGGAAGTGGATGTTGAGCCTTTGTGCCATTGAACAGAATTGACTTGGGGCTACTACTAAGGGCATTGTCCCTGCGGCATACTGGTTTTAACCCTTTTACCCATATACAAGCATCTGGACTCCACTGCAGGGTATACAGCTGCCTGCTAAGTCTTGGAGTAGTCTCTGTTGGAGTAGTTCTCTGCTAACACACGGAGGTCAAGAGGTGCAGATGCAGAGCACAGAGGCATCAGGCAGGATCAAGCTGAGGTTCGGGCAGGCAGGACTCAAGCACAAGTAGTCAATATAACAGCATACATTTGCAGGGTCTAACAAGCTAGGTAAAATACCACCTTCCAGCAGGCGAAGATTCCTTAAATACCCTTGGGTGGATAGCCAAAGGCCAGAGAAGATTTAGGCCCCTTTCACATGGGCGAGTATTCCGCGCGGATGCGATGCGTGAGTTGAACGCCTTTCACCTGCACTGAATACCGACCCATTCATTTCTATAGGGCTGTTCACATGAGCGGTGATTTTCACGCATCACTTGTGTGTTGCGTGAAAATCGCAGCATGCTCTATATTCTGCGTTTTTCACGCAACGCAGGCCCCATAGAAGTGAATGGGGTTGCGTGAAAATCGCAAGCATACGCAAGCAAGTGCGGATGCGGTGCGATTTTCACGCACGGTTGCTAGGAGACGATCGGGATGGAGACCCAATCATTATTATTTTCCCTTATAACATGGTTATAAGGGAAAATAATAGCATTCTGAATACAGAATGCATAGTAAAACAGCGCTGGAGGGGTTAATTTTTTTTAAAACTCACCTTAGTCCACTTGATCGCGGCCCGGCATCTCCTTCTGTCTCCTTTGCTGAACAGGACCTGTGGTGAGCATTAATTACAGGTAAAGGACCTTTGGTGACGTCACTCCGGTCATCACATGATCCATCACATGATCTTTTACCATGGTGATGGATCATGAGATGCTGGGCTACGTGATCAAGTGGACTAAGGTGAGTTAAATTTTTTTTTTTTTTTTTTTTTAACCCCTCCAGCGCTAGTTTATTATGCATTCTGTATTCAGAATGCTATTATTTTCCCTTATAACTATGTTATAAGGGGAAATAATACAATCTACAGAACACCGATCCCAAGCCCGAACTTCTGTGAAGAAGTTCGGGTTTGGGTACCAAACATGCGCGATTTTTCTCACGCGAGTGCAAAACGCATTACAATGTTTTGCACTCGCGCAGAAAAATCGCGGGTGTTCCCGCAACGCACCCGCACATTTTCCCGCAACGCCCGTGTGAACCCAGCCTAAGGTGTACATGAGCTGGAAGGTGTGTGCATACATTTTATAGATTGATAAATGAAAGCTCACCTCTTAATGCTTATTCTCCACAGTCTAGATCTCCAGTGGTGCAAGGAAGAGGTGGGTGAAAACTGCATCAGCCACAGACAATGGCACATTCAGAAATGAGTATCCAGCACTCCAGCTTTATTGTCGTCACATAAAAAAATTCAGACAACTTCACATGATTGTATTCAGTCTGTGAAATGTGCTGCATGTGACAGCAGTATTTACTGGACACTCACTGCTACTGTGACATGAACTCACAGAATTTTGATGATTTATAATGCTGTGTTCCAGCCCTACTTCAGTTGTACTAAATTGTACATACCGGTAAATTGTAAATAATGCCATTACTACAATTCAGTAAAGCTATGGTCGGCAGGAACACAAAGCATTAATAAACCACTATAATGCCATGAGCTTATGTCACAGAAGCAGTGTTCAATCCATTAAATACTGCTGTTACATGCAGTGTGAATATGCTCATGTCAAATTGCCCTAAACCAACCAATAATTGGTATCAAGTTAGACAAAAGTGTCTATCCCTGCACCAGAATTATCATCCAGCCTGAGCCTGGGATAAATGTGTTGCATTAGACAGCATGGCTAAGTGTATGCTGTCTACAGAATTAGTGAATCCTATCCTATGAGCAAGAACCATGTGATTGGTCTGAAAGATGTAAGCACCCTATATATTTTCCAACAGACATAATATTTTTCATGCAGACACAATAAAGCTTAGGCTACTTTCACACTAGCGTTCGGAGCGGATCCGTCTGATGTTTCATCAGACGGATCCGCTCCGATAATGCAGACGTTTGCATCCGTTCAGAACGGATCCGTCTGCATTATAACTTAGAAAATTTTCTAAGTCTGAAAGTAGCCTGAGCGGATCCGTTCAGACTTTACATTGAAAGTCAATGGGGAACGGATCCGCTTGAAGATTGAGCCATATGGTGTCATCTTCAAGCGGATCCGTCCCCATTGACTTACATTATAAGTCTGGACGGATCCGCTCGCCTCCGCACGGCCAGGTGGACACCCGAACGCTGCAAGCAGCGTTCAGGTGTCCGCTCACTGAGCGGAGCAGAGGCTGAGCGCTGGCAGGCGGATGCATTCTCAGTGGATCCGCCTCCACTGAGAATGCATTGGGGCCAGACGGATGCGTTCGGGCCGCTCGTGAGCCCCTTCAAACGGAGCGCACGAGCGGACACCTGAACGCAGGTGTGAAAGTAGCTTAGTTTGTTTAACTGAGTATATAGGAATGCTGAATACCATACAGTATACATTCTTTTACTGGACTCTGCGGGATGGCATAGCATATTATGCTACACTATTCCATACTCTGACATACAGTTGCAATAAAAAGTATGTGAACCCTTTGGAATGATATGGATTTCTGCACAAATTGCTCATAAAATGTGATCTGATTTTCATCTAAGTCACAACAATAGACAATCACAGTCTGCTTAAACTAATAACACACAAATAATGAAATGTTACCATGTTTTTATTGAACACACCATGTAAACATTCACAGTGCAGGTGGAAAAAGTATGTAACTGGTTGAACCTCCTTTGGCAGCAATAACTTCAACCAAACGTTTCCTGTAGTTGCAGATCAGACTTGCACAACGGTCAGGAGTAATTCTTGACCATTCCTCTTTACAGAACTGTTTCAGTTCAGCAATATTCTTGGGATGTCTGGTGTGAATCGCTTTCTTGAGGTCATGCCACAGCATCTCAATCGGGTTGAGGTCAGGACTCTGACTGGGCCATTCCAGAAGGCGTATTTTCTTCTGTTTAAGCCATTCTGTTGTTGATTTACTTCTATGCTTTGGGTCGTTGTCCTGTTGCAACACCCATCTTCTGTTGAGCTTCAGCTGGTGGACAGATGGCCTTAAGTTCTCCTGCAAAATGTCTTGATAAACTTGGGAATTCATTTTTCCTTCGATGATAGCAATCCGTCCTGACCCTGAAGCAGCAAAGCAGCCCCAAACCATGATGCCCCCACCAGCATACTTCACAGTTGGGATGAGGTTTTGATGTTGGTGTGCTGTGCCTCTTTTTCTCCACACATAGTGTTGTGTGTTTCTTCCAAACAACTCAACTTTGGTTTCATCTGTCCACAGAATATTTTGCCAGTACTGCTGTGGAACATCCAGGTGCTCTTGTGCAAACTGTAAACGTGCAGCAATGTTTTTTTTGGACAGCAGTGGCTTCCTCTGTGGTATCCTCCTATGAAATCCATTCTTGTTTAGTGTTTTACGTATCGTAGATTCGCTAACAGGGATGTTAGCATATGCCAGAGACTTTTGTAAGTCTTTAGCTGACACTCTAGGATTCTTCTTCACCTCATTGAGCAGTCTGCGCTGTGCTCTTGCAGTCATCTTTACAGGACGGCCACTCCTAGGGAGAGTAGCAGCAGTGCTGAACTTTCTCCATTTAGAGACAATTTGTCTTACCGTGGACTGATGAACAGCAAGGCTTTTGGAGATACTTTTATAACCCTTTCCAGCTTCATGCAAGTCAACAATTCTTAATCGTAGGTCTTCTGAGAGCTCTTTTGCGCGAGGCATCATTCACATCAGGCAATGCTTCTTGTGAAAAGCAAACCCAGAACTGGTGTGTGTTTTTTATAGGGCAGGGCAGCTGTAACCAACACCTCCAATCTCATCTGATGGACTTCAGTTGGCTGACACCTCACTCCAATTAGCTCTTGGAGATGTCATTAGTCTAGGGGTTCACATACTTTTTCCACCTGCACTGTGAATGTTTACATGGTGTGTTCAATAAAAGCATGGTAACATTTAATTCTTTGTGTGTTATTAGTTTAAGCAGACTGTGATTGTCTATTGTTGTGACTTAGATGAAGATCAGATCACATTTTATGACCAATTTGTGCAGAAATCCATATCATTCCAAAGGGTTCACATACTTTTTCTTGCAACTGTATACTACTAGCCAAAGGACAAAAGGATACTCTTTAGTCCTCCTTCTGACTAAGTCTACTTTCACACTGGCGTTTTGGCTTTCCGTTTGCGAGATCCGTTCAGGGCTCTCACAAGCAGTCCAAAACGGATCAGTTTTGCCCTAATGCATTCTGAATGAAAAAGGATCCGCTTAGAATGCATCAGTTTGGCTCCGTTCAGTCTCCATTCCGCTCTGGAGGCGGACACCTAAACACTGCCTGCAGTGTTTTGCTGTCCGCTTGACGAAACTGAGCCAAACGGATCCGTCCTGGCACACAATGTAAGTCAATAGGGATGGATCCGTTTTCTCTGACACAATCTGGCACAATAGAAAACGTTTCAGTCTCCCATTGACTTTCAATGGAGTTCATGACGGATCCGCCTTGGCTATGTTACAGATAATACAAACAAATCCGTTCATGACGAATGCATGTGGTTGTATTATTGTAATGGATCCGTTCTTGCAGATCCATGATGGATCCACCCAAAACGCGAGTGTAAAAGTAGCCTAATTTAGGGTGTATGTGGGGAGTACAAGCTAAAGTTAAATATTCCCATTCACTTGAAAACTGTATAAAAGTGTTTTATAAAAATGAAAAGTTTTAAGTGTAAAAATAAGCCTCCTTTGGCCTCATGCACACGAATGTATTTTGTTTCTGTGTCTGTTCCGTATTTTTTTTTGCGGATAGGATGCAGACCCACTCATTTCAATGGGTCCGCAAAAAATGCGGACAGCACACCGTGTGCTATCCGCATCCGTATGTCCGTTCCGCAGCCCTGCAAAAAAAATACCATGTCCTATTCTTGTCCGTTTTAGGCATTGTTACAATGGATCCACGAAAAAAAAACGGATAGCATACAGATGTCATAGTTATTTTTTTTTCTGATCCGCAGTTTGTGGACCGCAAAACACATACGGTCATGTGCATGTTGCCTTACCCTTATCAATTCATTTATTATTGTAAAAAATAGGGAAAAAAAAATAAATGTACTAGGTATCTCTGCATCTATAATGTCCATAATATCACATGATCTACCCTGTCAGGCAAAGGCCCCCTGCACACGAACGTGTGCACCCCGTTGCCGTATTGCGGACCGCAATACACGGGTGCCGTTCCGTGGGCATTCCACATCACGGATGCGGACCCATTCACTTGAATGGGTCCGCAAATCCAGAGATGCGGAATGGTGCGGAACGGAAGCACGGAACGTAACCCTACGGAAGCACTACGGAGTGCTTCCGTGGGGTTTTGTCCCGTACGTCCGTTCCGCAAAAAGATAGAACATGTCCTATCTTTTTGCGGAACGGCCGAATTGCGGACCCATTCAAGTGAATGGGTCCGCGATCCACTGTGGTTGCCCCACGGACTGTGTTCGTGCATTGCGGCCCACATTTTGCGGGCCGCAGCACGACCACGGGGTGCACACGTTCGTGTGCAGGGGGCCAAATGCTGTAAAAATATAATATCTATGCCAGCCATTTTTTAATCACCTCACCTCCCAAAAATCATAATATCAGATGACCAAAAAGAAGCCATATGTACCCCAAACTAGTACCAATGAAAACGAGTCCTCATCGCCAGAAAAAATATATATTTTTACAATTTTTCACATCCGTAATTACCTGCTCTATTAAAATATACCATGATCTACCACACCAAGTGAATGTCGTAAAAAATATAATAAATAAAAACTATGCCAGAACCTCGCCTCCCCAAAAAAAATATCAAGCGATCAAAAAAAATCTAATGTACCCTAAAATGTTATCAATGAAAACATCAACTTATGTCACAAGCTATTAAACCTTGCTGTGTTAAAGAAAAAATAGATTAAAATGGAAAATGTGCGCAAAAAATGAAAGTTTTACATTTCTCTTCCATTTTGCTTTAATGATCTTAGTCACGTGACATGTGTCATGACCAAGGATCACAGTGGGATCACAGAGTAGAGGTGCTAGCATAGAAATGACCATGACCCCAGAATTGCTAAAAATTTGGCAATGTTGTTGCTGCGGTTGCTTCTAAAATTCTAAGCCTTCTATCATCCTAAAAAATTTAATTTTACAATATGATTCCAACTTAAAGTTGGCGATATATGGCGAATGTCAATAACTATTTTGTAAGGTATCACTGTCTTAAAAGAGAAATTCAAATTTAGAAAATAGTTTTTTTCCAAAATGTCTGTGAAACATATAGACTAGTGTTGATCGAGCATGCTTGACCGAACATCACATGTGCTTGAGTCAGTGCATTTAAATCTAATTGAGCCTCTATTTCTGAAATGTTTCTGGCAGGATTCAAACTCATAACCTTCTACATTACAGCCAAGAATGTTAACCACTACACTATAGAGCTGCATGGCCAGTTACTTAAAAAAAAAAAAAAAAAAAAAAAACTGGCTGACTTGTTACATGTGCACTTGGCAGCTAAAGGCATCTGTGCATTGATGAGAAAAATTATGTTTTATTTTAATATAAGCAAATGAGCATCTAGGACCCACGGGGGCATTGCCGTTACACCTAAAGACTCAGCCTTCTCTGCAACTGCTGTGCCCTCTGCACTTTGATTGACAGGGCCATACAGTGAAAACATCATAATGCCTGGTCCTATCAATGAAAGTACAGAGGATGCAGCAGTTGCATAGAAAGTGGAGCCTCTAGATGTAACAGCAACGCCCCTGTCGCTCCCAAGTGCACATGCAACAGGTCAGCCAGTTTCATAGGTACAAATCTGCTGACAAAAGCTCTTTAACCACCTCCGGACCGCCTAACGCAGGATCGCGTTCCGGAGGTGGCAGCCCTGCGCAGAGTCACGCATATATGCGTCATCTCGCGATGGCCGAGATTTCCTGTGAACGCGCGCACACAGGCGCGCGCGCTCACAGGAACGGAAGGTAAGAGAGTTGATCTCCAGCCTGCCAGCGGCGATCGTTCGCTGGCAGGCTGGAGATGTGTTTTTTTTAACCCCTAACAGGTATATTAGACGCTGTTTTGATAACAGCGTCTAATATACCTGCTACCTGGTCCTCTGGTGGTCCCCTTTGTTTGGATCGACCACCAGAGGACACAGGTAGCTCAGTAAAGTAGCACCAAGCACCACTACACTACACTACACCCCCCCCCCCGTCACTTATTAACCCCTTATTAGCCCCTGATCACCCCCCTGTCATTGATTACCCCCCTGTCATTGACCAACCCCCTGTAAAGCTCCATTCAGACGTCCGCATGATTTTTACGGATCCACTGATAGATGGATCGGATCCGCAAAACGCATCCGGACGTCTGAATGAAGCCTTACAGGGGCGTGATCAATGACTGTGGTGATCACCCCATATAGACTCCCTGATCACCCCCCTGTCATTGATTACCCCCCTGTAAAGCTCCATTCAGATGTCCGCATGATTTTTACGGATGCACTGATAGATGGATCGGATCCGCAAAACGCATCCGGACGTCTGAATGAAGCCTTACAGGGGCATGATCAATGACTGTGGTGATCACCCCATATAGACTCCCTGATCACCCCCCTGTCATTGATTACCCCCCTGTAAAGCTCCATTCAGATGTCCGCATGATTTTTACGGATGCACTGATAGATGGATCCGATCCGCAAAACGCATCCGGACGTCTGAATGAAGCCTTACAGGGGCATGATCAATGACTGTGGTGATCACCCCATACAGACTCCCTGATCACCCCCCTGTAAAGCTCCATTCAGATGTCCGCATGATTTTTACGGATGCACTGATAGATGGATCCGATCCGCAAAACGCATCCGGACGTCTGAATGAA
This sequence comes from Bufo bufo, assembly GCF_905171765.1. NCBI lineage: Eukaryota > Metazoa > Chordata > Amphibia > Anura > Bufonidae > Bufo > Bufo bufo. The sequence continues at coordinate 456,399,831 of NC_053390.1, forward strand.
GCCTTACAGGGGCATGATCAATGACTGTGGTGATCACCCCATATAGACTCCCTGATCACCCCCCTGTAAAGCTCCATTCAGATGTCCGCATGATTTTTACGGATGCACTGATAGATGGATCCGATCCGCAAAACGCATCCGGACGTCTGAATGAAGCCTTACAGGGGCATGATCAATGTCTGTGGTGATCACCCCCCTGTCATTGATTACCCCCCTGTAAAGCTCCATTCAGATGTCCGCATGATTTTTACGGATGCACTGATAGATGGATCCGATCCGCAAAACGCATCCGGACGTCTGAATGAAGCCTTACAGGGGCATGATCAATGACTGTGGTGATCACCCCATATAGACTCCCTGATCACCCCCCTGTAAAGCTCCATTCAGATGTCCGCATGATTTTTACGGATGCACTGATAGATGGATCCGATCCGCAAAACGCATCCGGACGTCTGAATGAAGCCTTACAGGGGCATGATCAATGTCTGTGGTGATCACCCCCCTGTCATTGATTACCCCCCTGTAAAGCTCCATTCAGATGTCCGCATGATTTTTACGGATGCACTGATAGATGGATCCGATCCGCAAAACGCATCCGGACGTCTGAATGAAGCCTTACAGGGGCATGATCAATGACTGTGGTGATCACCCCATATAGACTCCCTGATCACCCCCCTGTAAAGCTCCATTCAGATGTCCGCATGATTTTTACGGATGCACTGATAGATGGATCCGATCCGCAAAACGCATCCGGACGTCTGAATGAAGCCTTACAGGGGCATGATCAATGACTGTGGTGATCACCCCATATAGACTCCCTGATCATCCCCCTGTCATTGATCACCCCCCCTGTCATTGATAACCCCCCCTGTCATTGATAACCCCCCTGTCATTGATCACCCCTCTGTAAGGCTCCATTCAGACATTTTTTTGGCCTAAGTTAGCGGAATAATTTTTTTTTTTTCTTACAAAGTCTCATATTCCACTAACTTGTGTCAAAAAATAAAATCTCACATGAACTCACCATACCCCTCACGGAATCCAAATGCGTAAAATTTTTTAGACATTCATATTCCAGACTTCTTCTCACGCTTTAGGGCCCCTAGAATGCCAGGGCAGTATAAATACCCCACATGTGACCCCATTTCGGAAAGAAGACACCCCCAGGTATTCCGTGAGGGGCATATTGAGTCCATGAAAGATTGAAATTTTTGTCCCAAGTTAGCGGAACGGGAGACTTTGTAAGAAAAAAATTAAAAATATCAATTTCCGCTAACTTGTGCCAAAAAAAAAAAATTTCTATGAACTCGCCATGCCCCTCATTGAATACCTTGGGGTGTCTTATTTCCAAAATGGGGTCACATGTGGGGTATTTATACTGCCCTGGCATTCTAGGGGCCCCAAAGCGTGAGAAGAAGTCTGGTATCCAAATGTCTAAAAATGCCCTCCTAAAAGGAATTTGGGCCCCTTTGCGCATCTAGGCTGCAAAAAAGTGTCACACATCTGGTATCGCCGTACTCAGGAGAAGTTGGGGAATGTGTTTTGGGGTGTCATTTTACATATACCCATGCTGGGTGAGAGAAATATCTTGGTCAAATGCCAACTTTGTATAAAAAAATTGGAAAAGTTGTCTTTTGCCAAGATATTTCTCTCACCCAGCATGGGTATATGTAAAATGACACCCCAAAACACATTCCCCAACTTCTCCCGAGTATGGAGATACCACATGTGTGACACTTTTTTGCAGCCTAGGTGGGCAAAGGGGCCCATATTCCAAATTCCAAAGAGCACCTTTAGGATTTCACAGGTCATTTACCTACTTACCACACATTAGGGCCCCTGGAAAATGCCAGGGCAGTATAACTACCCCACAAGTGACCCCATTTTGGAAAGAAGACACCCCAAGGTATTCCGTGAGGGGCATGGCGAGTTCCTAGAATTTTTTATTTTTTGTCACAAGTTAGTGGAAAATGATGATTTTTTTTTTTTTTTTTCATACAAAGTCTCATATTCCACTAACTTGTGACAAAAAATAAAAACTTCCATGAACTCACTATGCCAATCAGCGAATACCTTGGGGTCTCTTCTTTCCAAAATGGGGTCACTTGTGGGGTAGTTATACTGCCCTGGCATTCTAGGGGCCCAAATGTGTGGTAAGGAGTTTGAAATCAAATTCTGTAAAAAATGACCTGTGAAATCCGAAAGGTGCTCTTTGGAATATGGGCCCCTTTGCCCACCTTGGCTGCAAAAAAGTGTCACACATCTGGTATCGCCGTACTCAGGAGAAGTTGGGGAATGTGTTTTGGGGTGTCATTTTACATATACCCATGCTGGGTGAGAGAAATATCTTGGCAAAAGACAACTTTTCCCATTTTTTTATACAAAGTTGGCATTTGACCAAGATATTTATCTCACCCAGCATGGGTATATGTAAAATGACACCCCAAAACACATTCCCCACCTTCTCCTGAGTACGGCAATACCAGATGTGTGACACTTTTTTGCAGCCTAGGTGGGCAAAGGGGCCCATATTCCAAAGAGCACCTTTCGGATTTCACAGGTCATTTTTTACAGAATTTGATTTCAAACTCCTTACCACACATTTGGGCCCCTAGAATGCCAGGGCAGTATAACTACCCCACAAGTGACCCCATTTTGGAAAGAAGAGACCCCAAGGTATTCGCTGATTGGCATAGTGAGTTCATGGAAGTTTTTATTTTTTGTCACAAGTTAGTGGAATATGAGACTTTGTATGAAAAAAAAAAAAAAATCATCATTTTCCACTAACTTGTGACAAAAAATAAAAAATTCTAGGAACTTGCCATGCCCCTCACGGAATACCTTGGGGTGTCTTCTTTCCAAAATGGGGTCACTTGTGGGGTAGTTATACTGCCCTGGCATTCTAGGGGCCCAAATGTGTGGTAAGGAGTTTGAAATCAAATTCTGTAAAAAATGACCAGTGAAATCCGAAAGGTGCTCTTTGGAATATGGGCCCCTTTGCCCACCTAGGCTGCAAAAAAGTGTCACACATCTGGTATCTCCGTACTCAGGAGAAGGTGGGGAATGTGTTTTGGGGTGTCATTTTACATATACCCATGCTGGGTGAGAGAAATATCTTGGCAAAAGACAACTTTTCCCATTTTTTTATACAAAGTTGGCATTTGACCAAGATATTTATCTCACCCAGCATGGGTATATGTAAAAAGACACCCCAAAACACATTCCCCACCTTCTCCTGAGTACGGAGATACCAGATGTGTGACACTTTTTTGCAGCCTAGGTGGGCAAAGGGGCCCATATTCCAAAGAGCACCTTTCGGATTTCACAGGTCATTTTTTACAGAATTTGATTTCAAACTCCTTACCACACATTTGGGCCCCTAGAATGCCAGGGCAGTATAACTACCCCACAAGTGACCCCATTTTGGAAAGAAGAGACCCCAAGGTATTTCGTGATGGGCATAGTGAGTTCATAGAAGTTTTTATTTTTTGTCACAAGTTAGTGGAATATGAGACTTTGTAAGAAAAAAAAAAAAAATCATCATTTTCCGCTAACTTGTGACAAAAAATAAAAAGTTCTATGAACTCACTATGCCCATCAGCGAATACCTTAGGGTGTGTACTTTCCGAAATGGGGTCATTTGTGGGGTGTTTGTACTGTCTGGCCATTGTAGAACCTCAGGAAACATGACAGGTGCTCAGAAAGTCAGAGCTGCTTCAAAAAGCGGAAATTCATATTTTTGTACCATAGTTTGTAAACGCTATAACTTTTACCCAAACCATTTTTTTTTTTTACCCAAACATTTTTTTTTTATCAAAGACATGTAGAACTATAAATATAGAGCAAAATTTCTATATGGATCTCGTTTTTTTTGCAAAATTTTACAACTGAAAGTGAAAAATGTCATTTTTTTGCAAAAAAATCGTTAAATTTCGATTAATAACAAAAAAAGTAAAAATGTCAGCAGCAATGAAATACCACCAAATGAAAGCTCTATTAGTGAGAAGAAAAGGAGGTAAAATTCATTTGGGTGGTAAGTTGCATGACCGAGCAATAAACGGTGAAAGTAGTGTAGGTCAGAAGTGTAAAAAGTGGCCTGGTCTTTCAGGGTGTTTAAGCACTGGGGGCTGAAGTGGTTAATCTGCAGAGAGGACACTGCTTCTGGCTACACCTTCTGCCAGGAACTTATACTTTACTGGTGAAGCACCAGGTAAATAAGAAATAAGATTTTTGGAACATTACACAACTCAACTACCTGTGAGAGGTTAATCTGCATAGTCTCGGAAAGGGTATAATGTACAAGAATTCTTCTTACACTACAGCTAAAACAGTACAATTCAACCTCTTGCCCAAAAGGGGCCGAACATTATCCCGAATCAGTGTACTATAGGTTGTTGATTCAGCTTAATAGCAGTATATCTCAGAGAAGTTAAACATTTGTAGGATTGGAATGCTAGGAGATGACTTCAGACTGGCAGAAAATTTAAGGTGTACAAAGGGCCCTCCTTACTCTTCGGGATATTCAGATGCTGGATTGTGAGGAAAAGATCATGCAGTTGGATTTCAACATGCCTTATCCTTTTGTTCAGCGGCAGGAGCGGACACAGACAGCAGATGGCCCCTGTGCAAAAAATGTGCCTGGGCCCCTCCACCCCCCATGCCAAATTTTCAACCTAACCTACTTCCTAACATTACATACAGCAATACAAAACATAAAAAGGGTAAGGTTACTTTCACACCTGCGGCACTACAATTAGTCCGGACACAAAGCACAGCATGCAGCTGTTTGTGTCCCGCTGATTCTCTACATTATTGCCAGACTGTGGCCGGATCTCTGCAGTACCCCATTATAGTTAAGGGGGCCGGCGGGCATTCTGTCTGCATCCAGCAGTGCAGGATCCAGTGAATTCCAGCAGGCTTTTCTCTGTCCAGTGACATCTCCTTAGATGTAGATCTTCTCTTTCTTCATCTTCTCCTTTCAGACCAGACCACCATGATGATTTCTTTCAGCCATATCTTCTCTCTGCAGAGTTTGACAGACAGACATCTTAGTTTCCTACTTTTCCAACATCCTCCAACCTTCTGAACATGCCATCCTGCCACCTCTAATACTGTGCCCGCTGTGCTCCCCAATACTATACTGCAGAAACAGATAAACCCCCTGAAAATACTAGTACCAGATAGTGACCCTTCAATAATTATTGGCACACAGTGCCCAAAAAATAACTGCGCCCAGGAAACAGTGTCCCCGACACTAATAATGTAAAGATAATTTCCCCCAAAAATAATGATGCTAAAAAATACATTGTTGTATGGCAGTAAAAAACTAAAAAACCTCCTCTTAGTGCCCCCAGTATAGTCAATGTCCCCATAGTGCCCCATAATTTGCACCAGTATAAAATACTCCTATATAGTGCCCCAGTAGATTCCCCCATAGTGCTCCTTCCCCAATCCTATGGTGCCTGACATAATGCACCAGTATAGAGTGCCAAAAATGCCCCTATAGAGTGCCCCAAGTAGATGCCGTGATAATGCTCCTCTCCCTCCTTCCCCATAGTGCCCCCATAATGTATGCCAGTATAAAATGCCACTATAGTTCTCATCCTCACCCCCATATTGCACATATAGTTTGTGCCAGTATAAAATGCCCCTATAAATGCCCCCAGCAGATGCCCTCATATGGATCCTCTCCCCCCATAATGCCAGTATAATTCTAATATATAGGGCTCCTAGTAGATGCCCCCATAGTGCTCCTCCCCCATGTGTGCCAGTAAAGAATGCCCCCATAGTGCTCCCCCCATTTGTGCCAGTAAATAATGCCCCCTAGTAGATGCCTACATAGTGATTCTCTCTCCCATGTGTGCCAGTAAATAATTCCGGCTGCACAGGTGGTATGTCCGCCCCTTGTTGGCGGAATAGGTGTTCTCTTACAAGTGAAAGTATTGTCTGGATACCTTTTTGCGCGTTCAGGAAAGCGAGCGGCCCACCGGGGTCTTCTGCGCAAGCGCGCCCACAGGGATTCTGCAGAAGAGCGGTGGCCGTAACCAGGGGAGACCGAATGACAACCATGAGGTAAGTGGGGATGAATTTTATCCTAAACGGTGGGAATTTGTTAATCAAATATATTTACAAAAATGATCACTGTCAAATCAGTAACAGATTTAACAGTGATCATTATGATGGGATAACCCCTTTAAGCTGATCACAGAATTGTCTTGCTGCAGAGACTTTCATTGATTGTATCTAGCATGTGGAGGAACGCAGCAGCAAGTATTCAGTTTCCCTTTCTATTATCTTAGAATACCACAATACAGTATTTGGTATTGTTTTTTTTTTTTACATTTGTAAACAGACAATGCTGATAAAACGCGTGATAACTGGTATTTTGCATATGCAATGCTAGGTTTAAAAGTGCTTTGTTTCACCTCCAAAAAAATTAAATGGTCAGTCAGCAGATTTGTACCTATGAAACTGGATGCCCTTTTGCATTTGCACTTGGCAGATGAAGGCATCTGTGTTGGTCTCCTCTTCATATGTACCCACAATGCTGAGAAAAATCATATTTTAATATGTGCAAATGAGCTTCTAGGAGCAACGGAGGCTCTGTTTTCACTGCAACTGCCGTGTCCTCTGCCCTTTGACAGGACAAGGCAGTGAAAGTGTCATCACGCCTGGCTCTGTCAATCAAAGTGGAGAGGATGCAGCAGTTGCAGAAAAAGCAGAGTCTCTAGGTGTTAACGGCAACGTTGCTCCTAGAGGCTGTTTTGCATATATAAAACTTCATTTTTCTCAGCAATGTGGGCACATACAGTGCTGCCCATAATTATTCATACCACTGGCAAATTTGGACTTAAAGTTACTTTTATTCAACCAGCAAGTGATTTTTTGACGGGAAATGACATAGGTGTCTCCCAAAAGATAATAAGACGATGTACAAGAGGCATTATTGTAGAAAGAAAATAATAATAATTCTCAGCTTTTATTTACATTTGAGCAAAAAGTGTCCAGTCCAAAATTATTCATACCCTTCTCAATAATCAATAGAAAAGCCTTTATTGGCTATTACAGCAATCAAACGCTTCCTATAATTGCAGACCAGCTTTTTGCATGTCTCCACAGGTATTTTTTCAGGTTGGAGGGTCTTCTTGCCATCACCCTGATCTTTAGCTCCCTCCACAGATTCTCAATTGGATTCAAGTCTGGACTCTGTCTGGGCCACTCCAAAACGTTAATGTTGTTGCCTGCTAACCATTTCTTCACCACTTTTGCTGTGTGTTTTGGGTCATTATCATGCTGAAATGTCCACTGGTGCCCAAGGCCAAGTTTCTCTGCAGACTGCCTGAATCCTCTTGTATTGCTCTTTTTTCATGATGCCATTTACTGTGATTAGGTTCCCTGGTCCATTGGCTGAAAAACACCCCTAAAGCATTAGGTTCCCACCACCATGTTTGACAGTGGGGATGGTGTTCTTTGGGTTGAAGGCTTCTCCTTTTTGCAGTGTGCAGTGCCCGTTGGATTGTCTGCCTTGAGACATTGCCCCCAGCAGAGCCCAGATTCAACAGGATGGCCTTGGTGGTGATGCTTGGATTCTTTTTCACCTAACTATCCTCCTGGCCAGCACAGGTGTCACTTTTGGCTTCCGACCACGTCCTCTGAGATTTTCCACAGTGCGGAACATCTTGTATGTTTTGTTCAAATGTAAATAAAAGCTGAGAATTTTTTTTTTTCCCACAATAATGCCTCTTGTACATCGTCTTATTATCTTTTGGGAGACACCTATGTCATTTCCCGTCAAAAAATTACTTGCTGGTTGAATAAAAGTAACTATAAGTCAAAATTTGCCAGGGGTATGAATAATTATGGGCAGCACTGTATGAACATGCAACCCACACAGATGTCTTCAGCTGCCAAGTGCACATGTAGCAGGTCAGCCAGTTTCAGAGGTACAAATCTGCTGACAGATGACCTTTAAGTTGTTAAAAATCATATGGAACATAGTTTTTCATATGATATCATTAACAACTACACCTATAAATATCTGGTGACCCATTCACTTTTCCAGTGTTTGGTATAAACACCCACACACATAATGATAGTTAAGGTGAGTTTTAAAGATATTAGGGCTGGTTTTCCTTGACTCCCCTTGAGGAAGATTATGCCTAGCATAAAGATGCATTCAGTCATCTGTTTGCTTTTAATTGACCTCATATTTTATCCATCTGTAATCTCCAGACTTGGCAATAACATCTCAAACTGTGACCAATGTGGACATCCGATTAACTGAATTCTTGTTTTTGGCACACAAAAAAGGTTGGGGATTAGAATAACACTAGTGCTATGTGTCTATACATTTAACCTACTTCCCTATTACTAAGAATTACATCTCCAGTTATATCCACTTTACTATTCAAGGTATAGACAGAAAAGAGTAAACATTTTAATAGTATTAGCAACCTACAGCAATGGGTTTAGATGCAGTGTATGAAGCTCTTATTACTGTCATTAGTTAAAGGGTTTATCCCATGACTAATTAAAAAAAATAAAAACCAGAGATCATATAGTACATGACAATCTATTTCTAACAAAGCTAGAACCAGCCCTGTACCTCACATAGATCCAGAGATCTCCCCAGTCATTGCTCTGCTAGATTTATATCAAGCTGGCAGCTCAGGGGGAGTGTCTTTTCTGCTGCAGCTCAGGGGTGTGTCCATGCTCTCCCTATCACAGCTCAGGAGGCAGTTCAAAGATGAGACTGAGCATGTGCGGCAATATCAGTGAGCTGGACAAAGAAATAAGAAAAAAACAAAAAGCAGGTGGCGTTATACAGGTACATTTTATTGAATAACTCATTGGCTATGCAAAATTTTTAATAACATGCAATTACAAAAGAATTAAGATCCAGGTGCTGGTTTGAAAACTGTAGAAAAATGTTCGTGGGACAACCCCTTTAATATATATTGTGTCTTTTTCGACCAATATTGAATATAGCCCTCAGGCATGAATTGAACTGACTTATTAAAGTTGATTTATTAAAACCTTGATCACCAGTGCAGTTAATACTTTTGGCAAATATGTATTTAAAAATAGCAAAACCAGTAAAATGATGATTATTTTAGCAAATGTTAAAAAAATTGAAAAGACATAGAAGTACATGGAAGGAAAGGATATGGTAAATGTGATTCATCACTAAATAATCACACTTGCTACAAGGCATTATTCACTAATCCCACAGATTACTGGACCCAGCAGGGGTTCTAGAAGTTCGGTAACTTTTTATATTGTATATCACACATCTTTATAAAGAATGCTTTACATGCAGGGTTGATGAGTAATTCTTGACCTTTTACTCAGTGCCAGATAGGCATAATCATGGTGTTACTGCCATGCTGAGACTGGATTAATGCATTTTCCAATAGTGAGTTCTACTTTATGACCAGAATTGACTTCCATCCTAACTCAAAAAAATTATTTTGTAATTTTACAAATCCATTTACACATTCCAACTGATTATTCATCTTCCCAAGTAGTAACTGGAAACTATTTAGCTAAAATTGGAATTTCTATGTGTGAATAATGTTTGTTTGACTTAAATTATTACATATAATGTACCATTGTGCTCTTTTTGCTAAAAGGAAAAGTGCTTTTTTATTCTTTTTCTCCTAGAATAAAGAGATAATATTTTTGAAAAATACAGTTATGGAATGTGATGCTTGTGGTAAGTAGCTGCTCACTATGTAATGTTTGGGAAATTGTGGCATGAACACAGTTTTACTATTTTGTCAATTGGTTGTTAATGAATACCCTTGGATGGTAACTTCAGACATGGCCTAGGAGTACCTCTTAGCCCATGTGGCTCATGCAAGGAAGTCTGTCAATGTTGAATGTTGCCATCCTGTAGGCTCATAAGCCCAAAGTGAAATGACATTGTTACCAGCTGTGCTTGACTGCTGAAGCCAATCACTGTTTCTGTTTGGCTGCAGCGGTGCTGTGCAGGTGGTAGCAACATCATCACTGCATGACAATAAGATAGACCATCGGGATCAGCATAGCAGTGGTCTTGGAGTAGAGCAGGTTTTAAATGGTAATAAATATTTAGTTATTTTATCATATACTCGGCATTCAGACACTTTTAAATTTATCAGACAATCCCTTTAAAATATTAGGAAATTGTTCTGCATTAAAGAGGACCATGAAAATGATATATATAAATATATAGTTTTTAACCCAACAAATCATAAACCCCCCAAAATTAGTTCTCTGAATATAGCTAATAAAAATTGTAAAGTGCTGCCCATAACATTTTCCCATAAATCCTGGAGATTTTGGGTGGGGGGAAGCAGATGTATCAGTTGAAAAAAAAAACAGCCCCTCCCTAGGTGATAGGTCCTCTTTAACAAAGTAACAAAGTTCCCATAGCAATTTGCTAATGTTTAAGCTCCATCCATGTTTATTCTTGTCAATAATAATAATAAAAAAACAAAACATGATGATAGGTCCTCTTTAAAGGGGTATTCGCATCTGGACATTTATGGTATATTGACAGGATATGCCATAAGTGTGGACTATACCTCAGGGATCCACCTCTATTTTGAGAGCAGGGTCCAGTCTCACAACCGCTGTGAATGGAGATGTGGCTGAATATGAACAACTCTGTTCACTGCTATGAGAGTTCCAAAAATAGCCGAATACACTCACCTGATTATAGAAAAACTTAAAGGGGTTGTCTCATCTCAGACAATGGGGCATATTGCTAGGATATGCCCCCATTGATAGGTGCGGGTCCCATCACTGGGTGCCTGCATCTATTTCCTAAATGGTGCCGCGATTGGCCACTGCTCCCATTCACCTTTATGGGCCCAACAGAAATAGTTGAGTCAGCGCTCGTCTATTTTCGGCAGCCCCATATAAATGAAGGGAGGGCGGCTGCACATGCACAGTGAGCCACTTTCAGGGCTCCGTTCTCGATATAGACTGCTGGGACCCACACCTATGAGGCAATGTGGGTATATCCTAGCAATATGCCCCCATTGTCTGAGATGAGGCAAACCCTTTAATGACAGGAAATTTCACAAAGTGTAGCTTTCCTGTAGTATAATCTTGCAGCACTGAGGACTTGATGGTGTTGGCGGGTGCCAATTGCTGCATTGTACCTTGCATTACCAAGTGATTAAGATAGTGTTATCCCAAAATTGTTATAAGTATCTAAGCTAAGTACATTTCATTTTAGTTCAAAAGAGTAGAAGTCTTCCATACTCAGTGGAGTTGGCTGCGGTTTTTGGCTGTGCCACTAACTCCTGCACTTGCTGCCCTTACTTGTCAGCAGCCCTATTTTTCAAATTCCATTTTTTATTTAGTGCTATATTTGAGTTTACTGGAATAACTAAATACGAGATTAAGAGGGATCTGGAATATGCTAGGAAAATGAACCATGTTATTGTAGGTTATACCAAATAGGAAATCATAGATATTTTTGTGTAGTGCCCAGTTCTGATGTATGTCTACTATTTAGTCTCTTGTAGGCAAAACACTGTTCTGCATTGGCAGAAGATATTATTTCCCTTTCCAGAGAATCTTTAGCTTTCCTTCTTTTGTAACTGATGCCAAGACAAAGTAATTTTACTATCTCAGTAAGCCAATGCAGCATCTCAATTGCCAAAAGAAAAGACAAAAAACAAGTCATATCCCTTGATATTCACGTCTAACTGAGCCAAACAGACATACGGAGGACAGCTTATAAAACAAGACGTGTTATTCCACAGTGAGCAGGTCACAGGGGAAAAAAGAAGGAATTAGAGGAAATTGCTCCTATGGTCTGTTGACATGTAGCAGCAGACAGTACGCAATAACCTGTTCTAAATAAAGATTTCATTATCTAACCTCCATTCTGCGTATACGTGTAGCCACCTTGTAATTAAAGGGTTTTCAGGGAAAATTACATTTAGATTCTCATATGTGCTTGCATAAAATGAAAGAAATTTGTTATATAAATGTCACTTCATAGAACTTTAGGAGAACTTTCAGAATTTGAAATGGAAACTGGAACACAAGGTGATTAAGATTTAGTTAGGCCAAGTACTAATACCTTTATGACCCCAATATGTTAAAAGAGCCACAGGAAATTATTACACTTGTCCTCATATTCATATTCCATCAGGATATTCATTATGTTGGCATATCATCCAATACTATGTTGAAACTAAGCTAGTACACGTAAGTCTAAGGTGCTTAAAGAGCAACTATTGTTAAAATATTTTCTTAAACCTAGTATAATTGAATATAAGGAACTTGGTAATATATCTTATAGAAAAAATACATCTTTTCCCACTTATCAGACTGCTCTGATAAGTGCCTACTACACTGGTTGCTATCTCTTGATTCAGTGATAATATTCATACACATTAGTCCATAGACTGAGAGTTCATGTTACAGTTGCTGCCAATAGAAGTTTATAGAGCAGGGAAGGGAGGGTGGAGCAGTTACAGAAGAGACACAAACACATCGTTTTTACTATCTCACCCCAGCGCTGGATTTGCACTGCTTAGTATTGCAGTATATAATGTGTCCTCCTTGCTGCTTATTATGACTGTGTGCTATGGAGATAGGGGAAAACGATGTGTATGTTTAACTCATTTTTCAAGACTTTCCAAGATCTAGCAAGACTTTTCTATCTAGCAAAGTTTTGGAACCCATGAGGTCCAAACATGTGTAAATACAACTTATATTTAAATATAAGGTATTTGTTTGAAACCAATTATTTGTTTTTTTGTTCTTCATAGGTATACATCCAGTTCCCAGTAAAAGTCAAGTTGTTACTATAGCTTATCCAAAAAGATGTGTTCCTAATCCCTGCTTCTCAGGAGTCACCTGTACAGAAACTTCATCTGGATTTAAGTGTGGCCCATGTCCACCTGGGTATACTGGAAATGGAACTCATTGTACTGACATTAATGAGGTGAGGCATGTTGATAAGAAAAGTACAATTTAAACAACTGTTAGTTAAATTCCATTATACACACGTGATTCTTGTCAATACAATGAAACTGTACTGAAAATTATACTAAGTGATTATGTACTAATTGCTTGAAAGAATGTCCTTTCTTTCATTCTTCCTATCCAAATGTTACAATTGTGATGCGTTTAAAATGAAAAAATTTAATAAAAAGATTTTTACAAGAAAAGTACAAGGTGTTAGTAAGGAAACACCCATCAAAAATTAAAATGGGAGGGGAATATGGTGATCCTGTTTTAAATACAAGCTCTGGGGGAAAGGGAAAACACTTGTTGGACCATGTCAACAATTTGGCAAGCATCTTAAATGCTTCAATTTTCAAATGATAAGGCAGGCGTGTGTCACATGAAACTGGTATAGAATTTCACAAGAAAAAAAAATTGTATGCTTCATAACATAACTTTATTTGTTCTCATGTTAAAACAGAAAGGCTAGTTTCACATCTGCAGCATGGATATCCGGCCTCCTGATCTGGCAGAGATTGATGTGAATTGGTTGGTCAGACATAAAACAGCATTTAGCCAAATCTCAGCATTTTTGCCAGAACACAGCCAGATCTCCGCTGGCCCCCATTATACTTAATGGGGCCGGTGGGCATACCATTTGCATCCGGATCCAGAGAATTCCAGCAGGCTATTCTCTGCCAGAACAGCCTGCGGGAATACACGCAGCAAATGGGAAACCAGCCTAATTTTTCTTCTGTACTGGCAATGTGAAGGATGGCATTATGCAAAGCACAACATGTTGAGATTATCCCCTATCTGGTGAGCGAAGCACACATGTTATTGCAGACTATTTTGAGCAATTCCATGCTGGAATTCTAGTTCCTAAACTTTTTGGTTTGGAAACTGCACTATCGGCAAAGGGAGGCCCGTTTGGGTGGCATTTGTTGAAATCTTCTTCAAAAATTGTTTGATATGTCACACACCTACCTTCTAATTTGAAAAACTGAAGTTGAATCCAAGAAATAAAATTAATTAGACCTTTCATGTGGTTGTACAACAAAGAATTGGGGGTGGCCAGGCATAGTGTGTGAAATAAGAAAAAAAAAAAAACATACTCCCCTGGTCTGATCCACCCTGTTTCATGATCTTGGATAACCCGTTTTAAATCGGATTAGGCCCAAAATACTAAAATAATAAACTTCTCAATATACTTATTGAACTCTTCAATGTTACTCCACTGCCAATATCCAGGTCTCTCATCACATCTCTGTATAAACTCCCATGTGATGACATGATATCTATAGGGATGACATGTCATGTGAACAAGCCAACCAGTCATAGCCCATGTCAGAATTAACGTTCATCATAGCAGTCCCACCTGCAGTGATACGTGTCATTTTTAATGAAATGCATACAAAATTCTGGTCTTCATCTGAAGTTCTTATTAAACACTAGTCTATGTCTGCTAACGTTTTCATTTTAGTTTATTCACATTTCAGACTTTATAGCACTAAATCAAAAAGCTCATGCAGTTGTTTTTTTTTTTTACGTAGGGTGCATTGCATTTTATCTCTAGAAGTCAAAGGGGAAAAAGAATGCCAAAGAAACACAATGAATACTGTGGTTTAAAAACTAGTACTAGATGTTAAAGTTAGTATTAAAACATTCACAGTGTCCTTTTCTCCTAAACAAAATTCTTGCCCATCATTGTTATCATAGAGACTCTCAGAGCATCTAATCACAATCCAGGGCCAGGGGTGACACAGAGAGGTGTGACTAACTTTAAGATTTAGGCCTAGTTCACACGAACGTATGGCTTTTTCAGTGTTTTGCGGTCCGTTTTTAACGGATCCATTGTTCAGTTTTTTTGGTTCCATTGTGTTTCCGTTTTTCCGTTCCGTTTTTCCGTATGGCATATACAGTATACAGTAATTACATAGAAAAAATTGGGCTAGGCATACCATTTTCAATAGATGGTTCAGCAAAAACGGAACAGATACGGAAGACATACGGATGCATTTCCGTATGTGTTCCGTTTTTTTTGCGGACCCATTGACTTTAATGGAGCCACGGAACGTGATTTGCGGCCCAATATAGGACATGTTCTATCTTTCAACGGAACGGAAAAACTGAGATACGGAAACGGAATGCATACGGAACACATTCCATTTTTTTTGCGGAACCATTGAAATGAATGGTTCCATATACGGAACACAAAAAAACGGCCCGTACACTCGCAAAAAAAACATTCGTGTGAACTAGGCCTTAGGGGGACTTTCTTGAAGATCGTTTGTTTGCTTAAAGTCTGCGTTGATGAGGTTGCACAAAATATATCAAATGATGCATATTATTCTTTAAATTTGGCGCATCTTTAATTCTAAAACTTTTGTGTTATGCCCCTTAATTTTTTTTTATGCCACCACTGACACGGAATGAGTTTGCAACTTTTTTTTAGCAACACTTTTAAATAGTTGCAGTGATACATTTTCTATCAGCAGCATACCTATGAAACTGGCTGACCTGTTACATGTGCACTTGGCAGCTGAAGCTATCTGTGTTGGCCCCATGTTCATATGTGCCCGCATTGCTGAGAAAAAGGAAATCTAAATATATAGAAATGAGCCTTTAGGAGTACTTGGAGTGACAGGGCCAGGCAGACGTGATCACATTTACATTGCCTGTCCCTGTCAATCAAATAGTAGAGGGTACAGCAGTTGCAGAGAGAGCAGACCTTCTAGGTGTAACAGCAACGCCCCAGTTGCTCCTAGAGGCTCATTTCCATAAAAACTTCATTTTTCTCAGCAATGCGGGCACATATGGTATGAACATGCAACACACACAGATGCCTTCAGCTGCCAAGTGCACATGTAACAGGTCAGCCAGTTTACATAGGTACAAATCTGCTGACAGATGGCTTTACCATTCCTTTTTCAAAAGTGGTGAGAGTGGCATACAATTTACCACCAGAATTTTAGAGCAGAGGGAATGATAAAAACACACGAGAAACAAGTGTTTTCGCTTCGGTGTATAACTTAAACCACTGATAATTTAGACCAGTTCCATTTTCCACATTTACATTTTTAGACAAAAAGCTGTGAAAAGGTATATTTGCTACACTTATTCCCCTTTCACATGTCAGAGAATCTCAGCACATGTACCCATTGACTTTAATGTGTGTATTCACATATCAGTGGTTTTCCACAGACCGTGAGTCCCTGGTGACACCATGGAAGCATGCCCTATTTTTGTCCATGATTACAGATCTTTAAAAAACATTAAAATCTATGGGTCTGCGAAAACCACGGGCACAACATGGATGCAATCATGGACCATTGGTAAGAGATTCTCTGCAAATTAATTTTCGGCCTAACAGTGTCTGTGAAATACGAATGACACACTGAGAGCAATTAACGGACACAGACAAAAAACTTATTCTTCATAGACATCTTCACAGATGGGCCACTTACTATCTTGTCATGGATGTGACATTAGTGTATATTATATATATCAGTGTATTGTTGGCCAAACCTGCAGATAAAAGCGTGTTCGTCTGACAGTCTTTAATGTATGGGGATCTTCTGGCTCTCCCCCAATAGATAATGTTGAGGAAGAGAAGGATCAGTCAAAGTGAAATGTTTTTCCCCAATCCTTTTTTTTCCTTGGAGATAAGCTACCACTAGAGTTGTCTGGAAGCGGCTTTCCATCCTCTCCTCATTGAATACACATACATGGCTGAACCGAACGTGGATGTGTGTGGGGGAGTCGGGAGAGATAGCTGTCAGCCAAGTGGACGTTGGCCAACAGTTACTGAATGTGTACAGTCACCTTTAGAACATTGCAAAGTCCAAAGGAAGTGAGCTTTCTTCTCAAGAAGACAACAATCAAAAATCACAAAGATGAGATACATTTAGCAAATTGTAATCTTGCGTTTCTACTGCGGTTCACTTGATGTTCACACTATCCACTTTACAGGGCACAGCCAATCTTCCGCAAATGTTGTAATTTCTTCCACTGCTGCTCTCCTATGGATGCTAGACTCCCTTACAAGAAACAAAGTTACAAGGATTCCAAATAGTGTAGTACTGCTAGTACAGCTGACTTTCTACACAAGCTTTTATTCTACTCACACACATTAAAAATACTGTCAGCATATAAAACATATAGTAAATGTGCTACTTGAGGTCCACCCAACTCAAGTTTTGTCTAGGTCTCTGTCACATTAGCTGCATTTGTGTTAGTGTTGGTGTGCAAGGTGGTTGCTGTGAACATTAAATTAATAGCAACAGAGACGGAAGATTATGGTCTACTACATTTAGTTTATCTTTGTTATTTATAGAGCAGAGCTGGCCACATTTCCAACATTGCAGATTAATAATACAGGTCATTAGTAGAGTTGAGCGGACACCTGGATGTTCGGGTTCGACGAGTTCGGCCGAACTTGAAAAAAAAGTTTGGGTTCGGGACCCGAACTTGACCCCGAACCCCATTGAAGTCAATGGGGACCCTAACTTTTGGGCACTAAAATAGTCCTGGAAAGGGCTAGAGGGCTGCAAAAGGCATCGAAATGTGCTTAAGAGCATGGCAACTGTTCTGCAAACAAATGTGGATAGGGAAATGACTTAAAATAACATAAAATACAGAAAAATTAAAAATAACAATCTGGATCTAGGAGTAGGAGGTTGAGGAGGCGGTGGATGGGTGGATGTGGCGGTGTAGGTTGACGTGGCGGTGTAGGTGGAAGCGGCGGTGAAGGAGGAATAGGTAGCCAACACTGATTTGTGTTATTTTTTATTTTTAAATTGGGGTATCCCCCAAAATATTGGGACATATAACAAAATAAAACAAAGAATAAGTGCTCTTGAGTACAAGAATGGATGGTTGAGGCTGGTATAAATGTCTATTCTGCACAAGGTACGGACAAGTCCTGTGGGATCCATGCCTGGTTCATTTTAATAAACGTAAGCTTGTCCACATTGGCTGCGGCCTGTGATAATGCTCTCTGCCGTGCTAAACACACGTTCACACTATACACTGGCTGCAGGGCAGCTTAGCACCTCCAAGGCTGACAAAGCTTTTCCACATTTTGGCCATGCTAACCCTGCCTTCTCAGGTGCTGGTGGTGCCCCAGCTGCGTTGGTGACCTCTTTCACCTCCTCTGCCTTCGCCTTGTGCTTCCACTGTGCCCCCGCTGTAAGGTGGGAATGCTATCATCAGCGTGTGCTTGTAGTCGCGCATCTTCCGATCAGTAACAGATGTTTTCACTAAATTTAGTTCCCTGTTAGCAATGCAGAGCAGGGGTTCATTCACGGCAAAAGTGGGTTCTTGTCACCCAGCAATACAACAGGCGATTTTGAGAGATTTAGGCCCCTGTCACCCAGGCACAGCAGGGGTTCATTCACGGCAAAAGGGGGTTCATGTCACCCAGCAATAGAACAGAGAATTTTGAGAGATTTAGGCCCCTGTCACCCAGGCACAGCAGGGGTTTATTCACGGCAAAATGGGGTTCATGTCACCCAGCAATAGAACAGAGGATTTTGAGAGATTTTGGCCCCTGTCACCCAGGCACAGCAGGAGTACATTCACGGCAAAAGGGGGTTCATGTCACCCAGCAATAGAACAGAGGATTTTGAGAGATTTTGGCCCCTGTCACCCAGGCACAGCAGGGGTACATTCACGGTAAAAGGGGGTTCTTGTCACCCAGCAATACAACAGACAATTTTGAGAGATTTAGGCCCTTGTCACCCAGGCACAGCAGGGGTTCATTCACGGCAAAAGGGGATTCATGTCACCCAGCAATAGAACAGAGGATTTTGAGAGATTTAGGCCCCTGTCACCCAGGCTCAGCAGGGGTTTATTCACGGCAAAAGGGGGTTCATGTCACCCAGCAATACAACAGACGATTTTGAGAGATTTAGGCCCCTGTCACCCAGGCTCAGCAGGGGTTCATTCATGGCAAAAGGGGGTTCATGTCACCCAGCAATAGAACAGACGATTTTGAGAGATTTAGGCCCCTGTCACCCAGGCACAGCATGGGTTCATTCACGGCAAAAGGGGGATCTTGTCACCCAGCAATAGAACAGAGGATTTTGAGAGATTTTGGCCCCTGTCACCCAGGCACAGCAGGGGTTTATTCACAGCAAAAGGGGGTTCATGTCACCCAGCAATACAACAGACGATTTTGAGAGATTTAGGCCCCTGTCACCCAGGCACAGCAGGGGTTCATTCACGGCAAAAGGGGGTACATGTCACTCAGCAATAGAACAGAGGATTTTGAGAGATTTAGGCCCCTGTCACCCAGGCTCAGCAGGGGTTTGTATACGCCAAAAAAAGTAAAATGTCACCCGACAATTGAAAATAAGAATTTTTTCAATTTAGGGCACTAAAATTGAAACTGTTTTGCATTAAAATGGCTATAAAATATGGATGTAAAAGGCAGTAAAATGTGCTTAAGAGCATGGCAACTGCTCTGCAACAAATGTGGATAGGGAAATAACTTAAAATAAAATAACTAAAAATTACAAATTATTAACCTGCAACTCAGAGTGGATATGGAGTCAGAGGTTGAGGAGGCGGTGAATGTGGTGTTGTAGGTGGCGGCAGCAATGGAGGAGGAGGAGGTAGCCAACAATGTTTTTTTTTTGTTTTTTTTTTATTGAGGTAGGTAGCCCCCAAAATATTGTGACAAATAAAAAATAAATAAAACAAAGAATCATTGCACTTGACTTGAGTACAAGAATGTATGTTTGATGGTGGTATAAATGTCTATTCTGCACAAGGTACAGACAAGTCTTGTTGGATCCAAGCCTGGTTCATTTTAATGAACGTGAGCTTGTCCACGTTGGATATGGACAGACGGCTGCGCTTGTCTGTGATGACGCCCCCTGCCGTGCTAAACACACGTTCAGATAATACACTGGCTGCAGGACAGGCCAGCACCTCCAAGGCGTAAAGGGCAAGCTCAGGCCATGTGCCCAATTTGGAGACCCAGAAGTTGAAGAGGGTAGTCCCGTCATTCAGTACGTGTAGGCATGTGCACACATACTGCTCCACCATGTTGGTGAAATGCTGCCTCCTGCTAAGACGTTCCATATCAGCTGGTGGTGCTGGTTGTTGTGGCGTGCTGACAAAGCTTTTCCACATGTCAGCCATGCTAACCCTGCCTTCTGAGGTGCTGGCGGTGCCCCAGCTGCGTTGGCAACCTCTTCCTCGTCCTCTGCCTTGTGTTTCCACTGTGCCCCCGCTGTCAGGTGGGAATGCCACCAGCAGCGCGACTACCAGCGTGCGCTTGTACTCGCGCATCTTACGATCACGCTCCAGTGACGGAATTAAGGACGGTACGTTGTCCTTGTAACGGGGATCCAGCAGCGTGGCCACCCAGTAATCAGCACAAGTTAGAATGTGGGCAACTCTGCGGTCGTTTGCGGAGACACTGCAGCATGTAATCGCTCATGTGTGCAAGGCTGCCCAGAGGCAACGAAAAGCTGTCCTCTGTGGGAGGTGTATCATCTGTGTCATCTGTATCCCCCCATCCACGCACCAGTGATGGCCATGAACTGGTCTGAGTGCCACCCTGCTGTGAACATGGTTCCTCCTCCTGCATCTCCTCTTCCTCATCCTCCACAACTGTGCTCTGGCTGGACAATTGTGTACCTTGGGTTTGTGGGTGCAGGAACCCACCCTCGGAGCCACTTGGGAATGACTGGCCGTAAACCCTACAAAATGATCCCTCTTCCTCCTCCTCCTCCTCCTGTGCCACATCCTCTTCCATCATCGCCAGGAGCGTTTTTTCAAGGAGGCATAGAAGTGGTATAGTAACGCTGAGAACGGCGTTATCGGCACTGGCCATGTTGGTGGAGTACTCGAAACAGCGCAACAAGGAACACAGGTTTCGCATGTAGGCCCAGTCATTGGTGGTAAAGTGGTGCTGTTCCGCCGAGCGACTCACCCGTGCATGCTGCAGCTGAAACTCCACTATCGCCTGCTGCTGCTTGCACAGTCTGGCCAGCATGTGCAAGGTGGAGTTCCACCTTGTGGGCACGTCGCATATGAGGCGGTGAGTGGGAAGGCCGAAGTTACGCTGCAGCGCTGACAGGCGAGCAGCAGCAGGGTGAGAACGCCGAAAGCGCGCACAGATGGCCCGCACTTTATGCAGCAGCTCTGACATGTCGGGGTAATTTTTAAGGAATCTCTGCACCACCAAATTCAGCACATGCGCCAGGCAAGGGATGTGCGTCAAATCGGCTAGTCCCAGAGCTGCTACGAGATTTTGCCCATTATCGCACACCACCAGGCCAGTCTTCAGGCTGACTGGCACAAACCACTCATCGGTCTGTTGTTCAAGGCCCGTCCACAGCTCCTGCGCGGTGTGTGGTTTGTCCCCCAAACAGATAAGTTTTAAAACTGCCTGCTGTCGTTTACCCCTGGCTGTGCTGAAGTTGGTGGTGAAGGTGTTACGCTGACCGGATGAGGAGCTGGTAGAGGATGAGGAAGCAGAGTAGGAGGAGGAAGCAACAGGAGGCAAACTGAAGCGCCCTAAAATCCTCGGTGGGGGAAAGACATGCGCCAAACTGCTATCCGCCTCAGGCCCAGCGGTCACTACATTTACCCAGTGTGCTGTTATGGAGATATAACGGCCCTGACCGTGCTTACTGATCCACGTATCCGTAGTCAGGTGCACCTTGCCACAGATGGCATTGCGCAGTGCACACCTGATTTTGTCCCCTACTTGGTTGTGAAGGGAAGGGATGGCTCGCCTTGAAAAGTAGTGGCGGCTGGGCACGACGTACTGTGGGACAGCCACCGCCATAAGGCCTTTAAAACTATCCGTCTCCACCAGACGGAATGACAGCATTTCAAAGGCAAGTATTTTAGAAATGCTGGCATTCAGGGCTAGGGATCGCGGGTGGGCAGGGGGGTACTTCCTCTTCCTCTCCAGCATTTGGGAGATGGAGAGCTGAACGCTTCCGTGGGACATTGTGGAGATGCTTGGTGACCCAGGTGTTGGTGTTGCTGGCAGATCCTCTGTTTGCGGGGTGCCAGGTGGCACTGTCACTCCAGAGGTGGATGAAGAGGCCACGACTGCAGCAGAAGAGGAAGCAGGAGGAGCCAGAGACCTTTCTTGGTTTTTGAGGTGTCTACTCCACTGCAGCTCGTGCTTTGCACTTAAATGCCTGGTCATGCAGGTTGTGCTCAGGTTGAGAACGTTTATGCCTTGCTTCAGGCTCTGATTGCACAGCGTGCAAACCACTCGTGTCTTGTCGTCAGCACATTGTCTGAAGAACTGCCACGCCAGGGAACTCCTTGGAGCTGGCTTTGGTGTGCTCGGTGCCTTGCTGCGGTGGGCAGTAGGAGGCGTACTGTCTAGAGCAGTGGTCCCCAACCTTTTTTGCACCAAGGACCAGTTTCATGAAAGACAATTTTCCCAGGGACCGGGTGGGGGGGAAGGGGGCAGGGGTTCTGGGGCGGGGCTTAGGGGGTGGGCGGGGCTGACTGATTCACGCGCATAACAAAACACAAGGTGCATATTAAAATATATAACACTATATAACGACTATATAAACTGACTATGGTCTCTGCTGCACTGGTCTCTGCTGCACTGTACCGTATTTTTTGCCCTATAAGATGCACCTAGTTTTAGAGGAGAACAATAAGAAAAAAAAAATTTCATTACACCTCAGGTCAGACCAGCAATCAGACCCCCAATGTTAATCAGACCTCAGATCAGACCCCCAATGGCTCAGATCAACCCCCAAACCTTTAGCCATCTATCAGCCCCCAATGTCAGCCATAAACCTCCCCAATGTCAGCCATAAACCTCCCCAATGTCAGCCATAAACCCCCCGAATGTCAGCCATAAACCCCCCCAATGTCAGCTATAAACCTCCCCAATGTCAGCCATAAACCCCCCAATGTCAGCCATAAGCTCCCCCCAATGTCAGCCATAAGCCCCCCATTAGCCCCCCAATGTCAGCCATAAGCCCCCCATTAGCACCTCATGTCAGCCATAAGCCCCCCATTAGCACCTCATGTCAGCCATAGGCCCCCATTAGCACCTCATGTCAGCCATAGGCCCCCATTAGCACCTCATGTCAGCCATAAGCCCCCCATTAGCCCCTCATGTCAGCCATAAGCCCCCCATTAGCCCCCCATGTCAGCCATAAGCCCCTCATGTCTGCCCCATGTTCCCCAGGTCAGCCATCAGCCCCCAGTGCAAATAAAAAAAAATAAAAACAAACACTTACCTCCCCTGCTCCTGGTCACCATCGCGATCCTCTTCATTCTGCTGTCGGCTGGCTGTGTATAGCGGCGCACAGTGTGAGGTCACAGAGAGACCTCACCTGTGCGCAGCCCTGTACAGCCGATAGCCGATACAGAAAAATTAAAAATAACAATCTGGATCTAGGAGTAGGAGGTTGAGGAGGCGGTGGATGGGTGGATGTGGCGGTGTAGGTTGACGTGGCGGTGTAGGTGGAAGCGGCGGTGAAGGAGGAATAGGTAGCCAACACTGATTTGTGTTATTTTTTATTTTTAAATTGGGGTATCCCCCAAAATATTGGGACATATAACAAAATAAAACAAAGAATAAGTGCTCTTGAGTACAAGAATGGATGGTTGAGGCTGGTATAAATGTCTATTCTGCACAAGGTACGGACAAGTCCTGTGGGATCCATGCCTGGTTCATTTTAATAAACGTAAGCTTGTCCACATTGGCTGCGGCCTGTGATAATGCTCTCTGCCGTGCTAAACACACGTTCACACTATACACTGGCTGCAGGGCAGCTTAGCACCTCCAAGGCTGACAAAGCTTTTACACATTTTGGCCATGCTAACCCTGCCTTCTCAGGTGCTGGCGGTGCCCCAGCTGCGTTGGCGACCTCTTCCTCCTCCTCTGCCTTCGCCTTGTGCTGCCACTGTGCCCCCGCTGTAAGGTGGGAATGCTATCATCAGCGTGTGCTTGTAGTCGCGCATCTTCCGATCAGTAACAGATGTTTTCACTAAATTTAGTTCCCTGTTAGCAATGCAGAGCAGGGGTTCATTCACGGCAAAAGGGGGTTCATGTCACCCCGCAATAGAACAGAGGATTTTGAGAGATTTAGGCCCCTGGTACCCAGACACAGCAGGGGTTCATACACGGCAAAAGTGGGTTCTTGTCACCCAGCAATACAACAGGCGATTTTGAGAGATTTAGGCCCCTGTCACCCAGGCACAGCAGGGGTTCATTCACGGCAAAAGGGGGTTCATGTCACCCAGCAATAGAACAGAGAATTTTGAGAGATTTAGGCCCCTGTCACCCAGGCACAGCAGGGGTTTATTCACGGCAAAATGGGGTTCATGTCACCCAGCAATAGAACAGAGGATTTTGAGAGATTTTGGCCCCTGTCACCCAGGCACAGCAGGAGTACATTCACGGCAAAAGGGGGTTCATGTCACCCAGCAATAGAACAGAGGATTTTGAGAGATTTAGGCCCCTGTCACCCAGGCACAGCAGGAGTACATTCACGGCAAAAGTGGGTTCATGTCACCCAGCAATAGAACAGAGGATTTTGAGAGATTTTGGCCCCTGTCACCCAGGCACAGCAGGGGTACATTCACGGCAAAAGGGGGTTCTTGTCACCCAGCAATACAACAGACAATTTTGAGAGATTTAGGCCCCTGTCACCCAGGCACAGCATGGGTTCATTCACGGCAAAAGGGGGATCTTGTCACCCAGCAATAGAACAGAGGATTTTGAGAGATTTTGGCCCCTGTCACCCAGGCTCAGCAGGGGTTTGTATACGCCAAAAAAAGTAAAATGTCACCCGACAATTGAAAATAAGAATTTTTTCAATTTAGGGCACTAAAATTGAAACTGTTTTGCATTAAAATGGCTATAAAATATGGATGTAAAAGGCAGTAAAATGTGCTTAAGAGCATGGCAACTGCTCTGCAACAAATGTGGATAGGGAAATAACTTAGAATAAAATAACTAAAAATTACAAATTATTAACCTGCAACTCAGAGTGGATATGGAGTCGGAGGTTGAGGAGGCGGTAAATGTGGTGTTGTAGGTGGCGGCAGCAATGGAGGAGGAGGAGGTAGCCAACAATGTTTTTTTTTATTGAGGTAGGTAGCCCCCAAAATATTGTGACAAATAAAAAATAAATAAAACAAAGAATCATTGCACTTGACTTGAGTACAAGAATATATGTTTGATGGTGTATCCGTAGTCAGGTGCACCTTGCCACAGATGGCATTGCGCAGTGCACACCTGATTTTGTCCCCTACTTGGTTGTGCAGGGAAGGGATGGCTCGCCTTGAAAAGTAGTGGCGGCTGGGCACGACGTACTGTGGGACAGCCACCG
The DNA here is from genome assembly GCF_905171765.1 of Bufo bufo. Taxonomy (NCBI): domain Eukaryota; kingdom Metazoa; phylum Chordata; class Amphibia; order Anura; family Bufonidae; genus Bufo; species Bufo bufo. Next base: position 456,425,126 of record NC_053390.1, read on the forward strand.
CCATAAGGCCTTTAAAACTATCCGTCTCCACCAGACGGAATGACAGCATTTCAAAGGCAAGTAATTTAGAAATGCTGGCATTCAGGGCTAGGGATCGCGGGTGGGCAGGGGGGTACTTCCTCTTCCTCTCCAGCATTTGGGAGATGGAGAGCTGAACGCTTCCGTGGGACATTGTGGAGATGCTTGGTGACCCAGGTGTTGGTGTTGCTGGCAGATCCTCTGTTTGCGGGGTGCCAGGTGGCACTGTCACTCCAGAGGTGGATGAAGAGGCCACGACTGCAGCAGAAGAGGAAGCAGGAGGAGCCAGAGACCTTTCTTGGTTTTTGAGGTGTCTACTCCACTGCAGCTCGTGCTTTGCACTTAAATGCCTGGTCATGCAGGTTGTGCTCAGGTTGAGAACGTTTATGCCTTGCATAAAATGGCTGCCGCCGCCACCCACCTGACTAACAGAATTCTAAAAGTTTGTATTTTTGGTCAATGAGCTCAGGGCAGGGTAAAACGATAGTGCCCTGCACCCACACAACTATTTGTCTGTAGATCGCTGAGTTAGATTCTCTCCTATGCTCTTCCTGAAATCACAAGTCCAGCAGTATCCTCTCCCTACACTTGTAACAGCGCTACGTGACCCAAGCTTATATAGAGGCTGGGTCATATGCGGCTCTGGCCAATCACAGCCATGCCATTAGTAGGCATGGCTGTGATGGCCTCTTGGGGAAAGTAGTATGACGCTTGTTGATTGGCTGCTGTGCAGCCTTTCAAAAAGCGCCAAGAAAGCGGCAAACACCGAACCCGAACCCAAACTTTTACGAAAATGTTCGGGTTTGGGTCCGGGGTCCAAAAATCCTAAAGTTCGGTACGAACCCGAACTTTACAGTTTGGGTTCGCTCAACCTTAGTCATTAGGCCTCACTTATCAAAACTGCCTAGCGGACCTGATCGATAATAGTGTTGGGCACGAATATATGAATTGCAAATTTTAATCGTGAATATCGCCACTTTGAGAATTCGCAAAGATTTTGAATATAGTGCTATATATTCGTATTCTCAAATATTCTAGATATTTTTTTTCATCAGTAACCTCCCTTCTTTTTGTGGGCCAATGAGAAGGCTGCAATGTCTTTGTCTGAGCTTAGCAACATCCCTAGCAACCAATAGGAAAGTTGCCTACCCCTTACTATATAAGAACCTCCCCAGCAGCCATTTTCTGTAGTTTTATAGAGTTCTGAGAGAGACAGCAGTGTCATTGCTGTGCTCTGTGCTTTGCTGTGTCATTACATTAGATAGTTAGATAGCTTATATATATAATACAGATAGTTAGTCGGAGATAGTCAGTGTAAGTTATATCGTGATAGGTTCCAGTGCAGGGTGTTTAGGTGGTGTGATAGGAATTGCTGTTTCTCTGCTGTCCATACATACATGCTACAGACAAAGTTCTGTGATGTACAAGTTCACAACAATACTTAGTGCACCAATCAGTAATATGTAGTCAGACCTGCCAAAATGTGAAGTTGCACGTATTGCGTAAAAATATGCGCATAATTAATTGCCAATTTGTGCAATTGCGAATATATTGGAGCACTCTATCTGCATATAAAGCTATTGTAATGTTCTGCCATGCCAACCATTTTCTCCAGTCTCAGGAAACATCTAGCAGCTGGAAAAATGTAGCAACAGTGACCCACGCCTGTATTGCGCGCGCAATACGCGCATATTACATTGCTGATTTTCGGAATCAAGAAAATAATCGCGAATTCCCGAATATTGCCCCTGCCGCTTACCACTAATCGAAAACAATAACCAATCAGAACTCAGCTTTTATTTTTCAAACTGCTCTGGAAAAATGAAAGTTGCACAGTGTATCTTTTAGACATTTTTGATAAAAAGAGGCCTTATTGTAACTAAATAGTGCTTAGAGCATTAGATTTCACCTGATGGAAAAATGCCCATGAACTAAAGTTATAGAAATCTCTGAGAACTGTGATCACACTTCACATAGTACTGTTATAAAGAATGTGACACTTTTCTGTAATTTAGTTTATGATGTGTGAGAAGTGACTTCTTTGAGATTATTAATAAATGAATGTGTCTTTTTAGTGCACAGCAAATCCTTGCTTTCCGAGTGTCCGTTGTGTCAACACCTCCCCTGGCTTTCACTGTGAACCATGCCCTCTTGGTTATATAGGGAAAAGAGTTGAAGGAATTGGTTTGGAGTTTGCTAGAGCAAATAAACAGGTAATCTGGGGAATATAGTTTTTGTTTTATTAGAAATGTTTTATAAATTAAGAAACATTATTAAAGTTTCTTACATTTTCAGTTCAGTAGAGAATATACAGCATGTAGGTGTAAGGCTACATTCACACGACCGTAGTGTTTTGCGGATCCGAAAAACACGGATACCGGGCCGTGTACGTTCCGCAATTGCAGACAAGAATAAGACATGTTCTATATTTTTTGCAGACCCGCGGAACAGAACTACAGATGCGGGACCCAATCATACAGATGAATGGGTCCGCACCCGTTCAGCAACATTGATGCGGACCCAATCATACAGTCATGTGAATGTAGCCTAAAACTGACTGTAGTTCTACCCTAAGACAAATTTTCAAATCAACTTTGAAATTTGTAAGACTTTCTGAAATACCATTTGTATGTATTTTTGTAGATTATGAATAAAAAAAATAATTTAAAAAGTTTTTTTCAGCTTAAATTACAACATGTAGGCAGACAAGTTGGATTGTGATGACCCACGGTGATATTTTTAAAATTCTGGTTTAAAAACATTGTTTATACTTTTTTTTACGAATGGTATTGTTTTTAATGAATTTGGAGAACTTTTAAAGGGCTTCTGTCACCCCATTAAACCGTTTTTTTTTTTTTCTTTACTAATAATCCCTACACTGCGATCTCATCATACATAAGCTAATTAATGATTTTCATTCAGTAGAATTTGCTAAAAATCGATTTTTATAATATGTAAATTACCTTGCTACCAGCAAGTAGGGCAGCTACTTGCTGGTAGCAGCCGCATCCTCCGATCGTAATGACGCCCGCTCCGCTTGTTGATTGACAGGGCCAGGGAACGGAATCGTTCTGTGCTGGCCCTGCCTGTTTTCATTCAATATCTGGCGCCTGCGCCGCGGCCGTACCTATCTTCAATCTGCGCAGGCGCACTGAGAGGCAGCCACTCACTCGGCCGCTCCATCCTCAATGCGCCTGCGCCGGGTGTAGATGTGACGTCATCGGCGCAGGCGCATTGAGGATGGAGCGGCCGAGTGAGTGCCCGCCTCTCAGTGCGCCTGCGCAGATTGAAGATAGGTACGGCCGCGGCGCAGGCGCCAGATATTGAATGAAAACAGGCAGGGCCAGCACAGAACGATTCCGTTCCCTGGCCCTGTCAATCAACAAGCGGAGGGGGCGTCATTACGATGGGAGGTTGCGGCTGCTACCAGCAAGTAGCCGCCCTACTTGCTGGTAGCAAGGTAATTTACATATTATAAAAATCGATTTTTAGCAAATTCTACTGAACGAAAATCATTAATTAGCTTATGTATGATGAGATCGTAGTGTAGGGATTATTAGTAAAGAAAAAAAAAAAACGTTTAAATGGGGTGACAGAAACCCTTTAAGCTTATTTTACTAATGTAGTTTCATAAATTTCATCCACCTACTATAAAATAAAAAAAGAAATCTATAAACCTCTCTCTCTCTCTCTCGCTCTCTCTCTCTCTATACACACACAGTATATACGCATATATATTATAGACATAATTAAAGAGCATCTATCAGTAGATTTGTACCTATGACACTGGCTGACCTGATGCATGTGCCCTTGGCAGCTGAAGGCATCTGTGTTGGTCTCCTCTTCATATGTGCCCACATTGCTGTGAAAAATTATGTTTTAATATATGCAAATGAGCCTCTAGGAGCAACGGGGGCGTTGCCATTACACCTATCTGCAACTGCTGCTCCCTCTGCACTTTGATTGACAGGGCCAGGCAGTGAAAACATCATCACACCTCTTCTGAAGTTGTTTTTACAATATCTGTAAAACTTATACTCTTGTCATGTTCCAAAAAATATCAGGGCGGAAAAATAATTAAGTGAGATCTATACTATCTATGGAAGGAAAATGTCGGAAAGTGTCACAATGACTTAGGGTATGGCCTCACGCAGCTTTAGATGTCAAAATCAGGAGTGGATCATAAAAGGAGAGAAAGTATAAAGGACAGACTTCTCCTTTTTTTTTTATTCACTCCTGGTTTTGGCTTCCAAAACGGACCCTTTGGCTGTGCACTTACAAGGAAGGAAGATGGGGTAACTGATCTTTGTCAGCTTTTTAATCATTATTGGTGATCCTACTTTTTTTTTTCTTATGCCCAGATTTGTCAGGATTTGGACGAATGTGAAAACAAGCCATGTCCTGCTAACACTGTCTGCACCAATACCAAGGTAAACTGGATAATATTTGGGTAATGTGCACTGGGATTGTAAAAACGAATCCCATTTTACATGATCTAATCCTTTCACATTTATAACATTTTACACTGACTGACATTTGTAACACCAGTCTTAATATATTTGGCCCAATACTCCATATTCACAAAGAACATGCACTACTTTACCAACACATTTTTCCAACATGATTCAAGAGATGTGGACAGTAGTTTTATCATCACGGACATTTATGGCATATTGCTATGATATCAGATAGATTCAGGTCCCCTCTCTGGGTCCCACACCTATCTCCATAATGGACCCCCGAAGGAGAGTGCACTGTGCATGTGCGGTGTGCACTCCATTCATTATTATAGGAGTTCTGAAAGTAGATGAGCAAACGTGCCAATGCTCCACTGACCTCTAAGAAGTAAGAAGTAAAGGTTCTCATAAACATATACCTGTTTATCAAAATTGTCTAACTAAATTCTGGCCTCGTTACCCATAGCAACCAATCAGAGCTCAGCTTCCATTTCTTAAAGTGCTTTGGAAAAATTAAAGTTACATTGTAAGTGGTAACTATAGGCAACAAGGACAGTCCCCCCCCCCCCCCCGGGTGTCAAGCACTGGAAAGGGATGTGGTACTACGAGGGGAGAGCTGTGGCCATCAAAATTCTGGCAAAAATTCAATTAATAGGATAAAGTTGGACAAAAATGTGTAGCCATGCAGCAAATGTATAAAATTTATCATCCAGTTGGTACTACTGTGATATGGTACATCTGTATACTGCCTGTCTAACTTTACACATTATACATTTCAGACAGAATTATACATCTGTCCCAATATGTGCAAGAATAAAAATCAGAAAATAATGACTCCAATTATTTATCTATAGATCTCCAGGCAAAAAAATTAATATTTTTTTACATTAATTTGGCTACTTTTGTGGTGAGTCTTTGTCAGCACAGTAAGCAGGAAACCCAGAGACACTAAGCCTTGACTGGAAGCCAGCCCGCTTTCCCTGCCTACTTGCAGTGCAAGCCCTAAGCAGCAAGTCTGCAACTGGTCGACGTTCACCGTTCTGCTAAGTGCAAAACAAACACACAAACAGAGACGAAAAAACACAAAAAGGTGTTTGTATGAAACTGTGTCGGAACAAGGCAGACAATATGTTACCAAATAAGAAGACAGAGGGTAGTCAAAATCAGTGTCGGACTGGGGTGCTTATAGCTCACCAGTAAAATTTATTTTGGGGGCCCACCGTACGGATACATTCAAATATTACCTACTCACACAGCAGCAAGATGCTACCAGATAATTGAATATGGGGGTCCCTGCAGCAACCTTGAGAAGGTAGGTCCTGGGGAAAGGAAGATACTCGCTAGCTTTCTTCTATACCTAGAAGTCCTCTCAGCTATCTGATCGTGTCTCTAATAATAAACTGGGTAGTTTCTTTAATAATCTATCAAGTTTTCTATATGAACATACGCTGGTTGAGGTGTCGTACATTAACTATATGTATATAGTGAAGTAAATCTACTGTGTTATATACCACTTGTGCAGAGGTGGGAGACTAGGGGCCCACCTTGCTCAGGGGCCCAACGGGGGATTCACCTGTACCCCTGTGGGTCAGTCCAAGCCTGGTCAGAATAGCCAAGCCGAAGTCAGACCCAGATGGGAGTCACAGTATCAAATCACGAAGAAGATTGTGGTCAAAGGCTAGCCGAGGTCAAAACAAATAGCAATTCAATATGCACAGTACGGAACCGGGAGCACAGCTCAGGTGTGAACCCAGCCTAAGGGAGTAAAGCCTATAACTGGCAAGGGTATATTGTCAGCAGGGGATTTAAATAGAGTGCTGAGTCTCTGGATCAGAACCTGAAAGGTCCAGGGACCCGGCGCCCCCATTGAACTAGAACACAGTAGCCCAGATATAGGCAGGCCCTGCATCATAGCCCACACACCTTAGCCACATAAAGCACTAAATCTCCCACAGCATGCATACACTGTGCGGAGAAACACAGCGAGCGCTCCATTACTATGGATGTGCTCAAGTTACAATGGGGCGTGGCAGCACGTTGATTGTGCTGATATGATTGTTAATAGTAAACTCCGCTAGAGGCAAAAACCGTCTCCTTTTATTTTGGCAGTCAGAAACAAAACATCTTAGGAACTGCTCCAATACCTGGCTGACCCTTTCGGTTTACCCATTTATTGGGATGGAATGCAGATGAGAAGGAGTGTTTGATTGTATCTTTTTGCTAAACTCCCTCCAGAATCTTGAGATAAACTGGACTCTTCTATCTGAGACTCAGGAATACCATGTTACCTAAGGATGTTGTCCACGAACAAAGAAGCCAATTCCTTGGCACTAAGAAATTTTTGTTAATGACACCAGGGGACATATCTTCAAAAGTCTATCTATAACTTCCCAGACGACTGACTTACCCCAGGAGGGCGTTTTGCGCCTTAGCGCTTCCTCAGGCCAGAGGAAGCGCTAAGGCGCTAAACGGCCGTCGCCACGGGCAACTTGCCTGCGTTGTTTGTTTGTGTGCCCCATGCCTGTATCAGTGAATGTTTATAGCATTTGGAATAAAGAACATCCACTTTTTGATGCGTGCCGCCTAGTTGTTTCTTCTTTGTTGCACATTTGAAAGACTTAGAGGAGCAGCACCGTCACGAGTGATAGAGAGGACCCAGTCTTGGAGATCCAGTTTTTTTGAAGAAAGGGAAAGAAAGCAGTGCCACCCCTTCTGTGTTCTGGAACTTTTTTTATGTTTGAACAATATGTGTACAGTACATTTCCTTTTTATGTGTTTGATAGGGTTCGTATAAATGTTCTGCTTGTAAGTCTGGGTCAGGAGGTGAGAGCAAAATCTTTGCTTGTAAATCTGAAAGGAGGTGTCCAAATGGTGAGATTAGCAAATGCCATGAAAATGCAGATTGCGTTATGAAAAGCGATGGATCCATAGCATGTGTGGTAAGAATCTTCTTTTGTCTTAATGAGAACCATTTACATTTATTTTATTTATTATGGCTGTATTAGGTAGAAATATTGCTTTTACTTCCATAACTTTCAGTGCACAAATTACACTTGTAATTGCTGGATATTACTATATTATTGCATCATAAGTATTAAAGGGGCATCCCCATTTTACAACGGTGTAACACATCATAACTTTCTGATCTAAGGGGATGCTCCCTTCAGCATATTAACTACAGCACAACCCCATTCATGTGAGTACATTCACTAACACTCTTATGCACACAGCCGTAGTGCGGCCATTCCGTGCATTTGGGACCGCAATTTGCGGTCCCCAATGCACGGCAACATCCGTGTGGCGGCCGGGACGGATCGAGACCCATTCAACTTTTTGCGGTGTGGAGGCACTGACAGAAACACCACAGTTCCATGCCTCCGTTCTGCACCACAGCTCTGAATGGGTCCGCATCTGTGATGCGGGGAGCACGCGGCCCGTGTCCGCATATTGCGGACCCGCTTTTTGCAGGACGCAATACGGCCACGGCCGAGCAACGGCCGTGTGCATAAGGCCTTACTCTGAAGATCTTTGGAGTCGATAACAATATGCCATCACTTATTATCATGGGAGTACCCCTTTAATGGGTGGTGGGCAACACAGGAAACATGTTCATAAGAGCTTAGAGCATCATAAGCACATTAGAAACACATCTAAATGAGAGGAAATACAATGAAACATTTTCTTCCTACTGTTAATTAAGAGAAACCTGTACAGACCTAATATTCTGTGATCTATTGAACCTGTATTTGAGGTTATGGGTACGACCACATGGCATGATCATGATGAAGTACTTGCATCACTGCCGTGCTGTGAATGAGAACCACGTGGTCGTACAAGCCACAGTGGGCTCCAATTAAGTAATTAGGACCACACTGTTTAGTCGGTCTGCATTGTTAATGGTTGTGCGGTATTGCAGGTGTTGAATGGCCATTAACAATGCAGACCACTGCGGATGCACAGTACTCGACCACAGTGTGGCCGCATTGCAACCATGCCAAGACCCCGCCAAGGTGTCATACCCTCATAGCTGTAAAAGTATTATGTATTTGCTCTTCTTTGTACAGTACAATGAATAAAGTATCACTTGATGTCAGGAGTAAATTATACAAGCAGCACTACTGCCAATGCGGCTGCCCAGGCATTCTAATTAATAGAACCTGTGCATGACCCTCCGCATTTGACTGAACCCAACAATAATCTGCTGAAGCTCGAATGCAGTGCTGACGGTCCATGGCCGTTGGCTTCCCCCTGCTCTCAGTCAGGGCCGGCCTTAGGTGTTCAGGCGCCCTGTGCGAGCTAACCTTGTGGCGCCCCCCCAAAAAAAAAAAAAAAACACTGCTTGTTGCTGGCATCATGGCATAGGCTGGCTGACTATCCAACCAAGTAGTTACCAGCCCACACACCCCAAAGGCCGGTGTAATGTTATACTTCCCTACTTCGTGAGATTTCCCTACCCTCGTCACTTCCAGTCGCATCGGACATGACGTGAGGAGGTGTGCAGCGCCGCGCAGGCGCACAACGACAGGTTAGGGAAGTTTCACAGCAGAGTGCGCATGCGCCAGGAGCCTCACCAGCGGTTAGGGAAGGGAAAAATTACGTACGGGCCAGTGCTTTTTCCCTACCCTAACCGCTGGTGAGGCTCCCAGCGCATGCGCAGTGTCGGCCGGTGTCCAGCTGAGAACATCCATCCGATCACCGCACCTGTGCACTGGCCCATAATTTTTCCCTACCCTAACCGCCGGCGAGGCTCCCAGCGCATGCGCACTCTGCTGTGAAATTTCCCTAACCCATCGTTGTGCGCAGTGAGCCCCCCCAATATAATAAACATTGGTGGCGCAGTGCGCCCCCCAATATAATAAACATTGGTGGCGCAGTGCGCCCCCCCAATATAATAAACATTGGTGGCGCAGTGCGCCCCCCCAATATAATAAACATTGGTGGCGCAGTGCGCCCCCCCAACACCCCAGTATAATAAACATTGGTGGCGCAGTGCGCCCCCCCAATATAATAAACATTGGTGGCGCAGTGCACCCCCCCAACACCCCAGTATAATAAACATTGGTGGCGCAGTGCGCCCCCCCCAATATAATAAACATTGGTGGCGCAGTGCGCCCCCCCAATATAATAAACATTGGTGGCGCAGTGCACCCCCCCAACACGCCAGTATAATAAACATTGGTGGCGCAGTGCGCCCCCCCCAATATAATAAACATTGGTGGCGCAGTGCGCCCCCCCCCCCAATATAATAAACATTGGTGGCGCAGTGCGCCCCCCCCAATATAATAAACATTGGTGGCGCAGTGCGCCCCCCCTCAATATAATAAACATTGGTGGCGCAGTGCGCCCCCCCAACACCCCAGTATAATAAACATTGGTGGCGCAGTGCGCCCCCCCAGTATAATAAACATTGGTGGCGCAGTGCGCCCCCCCAACACCCCAGTATAATAAACATTGGTGGCGCAGTGCGCCCCCCCCAATATAATAAACATTGGTGGCGCAGTGCGCCCCCCCCCAATATAATAAACATTGGTGGTGCAGTGCGCCCCCCCTCAATATAATAAACATTGGTGGCGCAGTGGGCAGTGCCAATGAGGGTTAAAAAATAATTAACTCACCTCCTCCAATTGATCGTCTTCTGTTCTTTCTTCATGACCTGTCAAAGGACCTGTGGTGACATCACTGTGCTCATCACATAATCCATCACCATGGTAATGGGTCATGTGATGAGCTCAGTGACGTCACCACAGGTCCTGAAGAAAACAGGAGACCGGCAGCTATGCGATCAACTGGAGGAGGTGAGTTAATTTTTTTTAATTATTTTTTAACCCTCACTGGCACTTCCCACTGTGCCACCAATGTTTCTTATACTGGGGTGTTGGGGGGGGGGGGGGGGCCGCACTGTGCCACCGTTTCTTATACTGGGGTGTTGGGGGGGGGCCGCACTGTGCCACAGTTTCTTATACTGGGGTGTTGGGGGGGGGGGGGGCCGCACTGTGCCACCGTTTCTTATACTGGGGTGTTGGGGGGGGGGGGGGGGGGCCGCACTGTGCCACCGTTTCTTATACTAGAGTGTTGGGGGGGGGGGGCGCACTGTGCCACCAACGTTTCTTATACAAATACAGGAGGCGGGTGCTGGAATCAAATAGCCGGCACCCGACCTCTGTGACAGGGAGCTGCGATCAGCGGCAGTTAACCCCTCAGGTACCGCACCTGAAGGGTTAACTCAACTGCAGCTGATCGCAGCTCCCTGTCACAGAGGTCGGGTGCCGGCTATTTGATTCCAGCACCCGCCTCCTGAATTTGTATTTCAGGTCAGTTTTTTTCATTGGTGGCGCAGTGGCCACAGCCCCTCCCCTCCCCTCCTCCTCCTGCCTCTCTTCTTATTGGCAGCGGCGGGGGCAGCAGGCAGGTCAGACAGGGGAGATGGAGGGGGCGCCCCGAGGGAGAACACAAGTGCAGCCTCGCCTGCCGCAGATTACATTGCGAGCTGTCGGCCGCCCAGCGCCCCTGTTACTATGGCGCCCTGTGCGGCCGCACAGCCCGCACACCCCAAAGGCCGGCCCTGCTCTCAGTGGCCACAGGCGCCAATAGTCACCTCTCCTGCAATGCTTTCCATGTAGCTGTCAGTGCCCACCTCCTGCCTGTGTCTGCTCTGGTCCCGTCCTTTCTTCTGTCTGCTAGTTTTTGCTTGCTAAGTCTGTCCCAGGCAATGGTTGCATGCGCTTGTCTATTTTAGGTGCTTCCCCTGTGGGAGGGTGCCTGAGCACAGGTCTTACCTAGTCCAGTCCTGCAAAGGTGTGCTATTACCTATGTTTGTTTTCTGGATTTGCACTGTGCTGCCTGGCCTGACCACTGTCTGACTCCCATATTGACATGTGTTACTTGCCCTAACTTATTGTCAAAATAACAGATCAAACTAATTTTTCCTGCCCTGACCTCAGCCTGTCCACTGACTATCTGTTTGGTGCCACGCACCAATGTGTGGACCAACCTGGATCAGTCATCACTAAACAGAAAACAGTTCAAGAGGTAGCAGAGAAAAGATCCCTGTACAAGGGTGAATAATAGGGGAGCTACTTAGGGTCCATTCACACATCCGTAGTGTATTGCGGATCTGCAAATTGTGGATCCGCAATACACCCGGCCGGCACCCCCATAGAACTGCCTATTCTTGTCCGCAATTGCGGACAAGAATAGTATGTGTTCTATTTTTTTTCCGGAGCCGCGAACCGTAAGATCGGGGGTGCGCTGTGTGCTGTCCGCATCCATTCCTGCCCCATAGAAAATGAATGGGTCCGCATCCGTTCCGCAATTTGCGGAACGGATGCAGACCCATTCTACAGACGTGTGAATGGAGCCTTAGATAATGACATTAGAAATAGCTCTAAGTCAAATCAGTTTAGTGGCACGGTGGGTCCACACCTACTTTGTGACGTGCAGATATCGAGGACCACAAATATTGAATGTATTGGATTTCAACATGCTTTATTACCAGATGAGGTAAGCCTTTGTCACAGGGGTCTGGTAGCGGGTTATTCCCTTCTCCCTACTGAAATAAACATGCTTGCTCACCCTAGCTGCATTTTTATGAGGAAGTCAGGGAAAAAAACTGTCGGCCAAATGCAGTGGCCAGGTTTGAGGTGGCTCCAACACTATGCTGAGTCCTCCTGACACTGTTTAGATGTACCACGTATTGCTGCCCTCCAGAAGGGATATTAAGGTGTGGTGCACCCCAATGGAAAATAAGTCCGGAGCTGGCTTCTCCAGTCTCCTCCCTGGAAGAAGAAGGTTTCGTACTGAGGAAACGCCTGAGCTGAACTATCTCCCTGTCTCTCAGAAGGCTGGTGCCCTGGTCAAAGGACTGGTAACCCAGGGACTGCGTATCTCCATTTTGGAGTCTTGTGCAGTCTGGCAGAGTTTGCTTACTTGTGCAGTCTGGCAGAGCCTCTTCTACTAAACATTGATCCGTATTTGAAGATAACTAAGCACTCTGACTGCTCTCCTTTTATACAGTTCCTAACTGAACTAAAACCTTCTAGTGGAAAGGGTAGAGTGGGGAAGTGTAGCCTAATGGAAGCATTGTTGCAATTTCAGTCTGCTATAAACTTGTGTTGCGCTGTAATACAAGTCAATGGGGATGACTGAGCAGTCTTCAGACATAAACAACAATCTAGACAGAGCTAAGCTAGACAGTCAAAAGGTCACTGTTTTCCCTCCAAAGCTTAGCTCTACATATTCTATTATAGATTTAGGTTACTTTCAAATCTGCATTTTTTATTCAGGATCGGCAGAGGATCTCAAAACCTGAATAAAATGAATCAGTTTAATTTAATACAACTATAAATTCATTCCATTTCATATGCGGTTGTATTAAAACGAAATGGAACAAACTGGCATTGTAAGTCAATGGATGATGGATCCGTTTTATTTTAGTAACGAAAAAAAACTGGATCCGGCACCATTAACTTACATTGATTTTCATGCCTGATCTGTTTTTTTTTCCATTTCATAGACCGGATAGAAAACTGCAGCGATATTGTGTCCGTTCGCAAAACGCAACTGATGCATCCTGATCAGTTTTATCCCCATTGACAATGAATGGGGGAAAAGCATAGGTAGAAAGTCAAAAACTTATGACCACTTTTAGCCATCTTACTGTTGCCTTAGGACCTGTACATCTGAGCACTATACCCTATCATTATGTAAGATCCCAAAGACAACAAAGGTAAAATGCCACTTTAAGCTTTATTAGCACAACATAGGACAACAACCCCTTTAACGTTACAAGCCATTGCATTACAGCAGCTGTTCTGTTACACCATCACAATGTTACAGCTCTATTTACCTAAAATTAAGAGGCAGATTTTTAAAAATGTTGGCTGATTTAACTATTTTCTTGAGCTATTTGTTTTTGTGTTAATATATATGTATGAACCATTCTCTACAGTGCAAAGTAGGATGGGCTGGTAATGGACTAATCTGCGCAAAAGATACAGACATTGATGGATTTCCAGATGAAAAACTGCGATGTTCTGATCTGAGATGCAAAAAGGTAAATTAATAATAAATAATACCATAAACTGTAAAGAAAAATATTGTTGCACCCAAGCTTCATTATGTGGCCAGCCTCTCCCTGGCTGTTTTGACAGGGCCAGGCAGTGGCAAAGCAGCAAGTGAGGGGCTGGCCACAAATGAGTCGAGCTTGGGTGCAACAAGAGCAATGCTGATGCCCCACATTGCACCAAAGGTCTAATTTGCATATTAAAAAAGTATAACTCTGGAACGGAGCTTTTGATTGTGAGGTCGTTGGTGACAGATTCACTTTAATTATGTAGTATGTAGAGAATATGATGAAATAGTAATGAGTTCTTGACAATCTATGTCTAGTCACTTTATTATACTTTATACTATTGATATATAATTAGATTTTTTTTTTTTGTTACCCCCTTCCTGACCATCCCACATAAATTTGCTCCAGCATTCGGGCATTTAAAAATAGCGCTCACATGCGAGTGGAGCAGGCGCCATAGCTGCTGGGTGGCACCTGGGACTAATGTATGAGATCGACCATGTAGTGTGCGGCAGCCTCTGTAATCAGGAGTAAATAAACTTTGGAGTAATGATTGTTTGCTATAGTTCCCTAGGACTATTAAAAAGTGTAAAAAAAAGTTTTAAAAAATATTTAAAAAAAAAATTGAAAAATTTTAATCACCCACTTTCCCCAAAATTAAAATAAAATTACATAAATAATTAAAAAAAATAACCTCATGGCAAACGTCAAAACAGAAAAAAAGGCAAAATGGCCAATTCACAGTTTTTTGGTCGCTTCACCTGCCACAAAGAAATTCATAAAAATTTATCAAAATTCATACACAACCCAGAATGATATCAATGAAAAGTACAGATTGCCCCGCAAAAAATGCGTCCTCACACAGCTCCATATAGCCCCCAAGTTATGGGGATCAGACTATGGCAATGCAAGTAAAAAATCCTTATTCAGTTTTAAATTTTTTCAGTATTAAAATGAATGAAAAACTATACATATGTGGCATTGTTGTAATTGTACTGACCCAGAGAATAAAATTAACAGGTAGGTTTTACCACATAGGAAATTATGTAAAAAAAAAAAAAAATAATGTGGAGGAATGGTGTGGTTTTTTTTATAATTCCACCCCATTTAGAATTTTTTCCCTACTTCCCACCACATTGTAAGCAAACTTAAATGGTGCCATTAGTAAGTGCATCTTGTCCTGCAAAAAACAAACCCTCATGTAAATGAAAAAAATCAAAAAAATCATGACTTTAGAAAGGCAGGGAGTAAAAAACAAAAACGAAAAAACTGAAAATCAGCTGGGTTGAAGATAAAATTGCAATTAGTGGCACAAAGTTTTTTTTAAATGTCACATAATATCGGTATAAACAATACCATAACACCCCAAAAAGAAATTGTATCAACATGAACATATAATTGGAGCAATGTATCATTATATCTCTCTATTAATTCCAAATTGCCACTAGGCATGGAACAGCCTACTTTAATAACACATAAAAGTTAGACAGCAGAAAGAGAAAAAAAAAGTACAAAACAAGGGGAAGGGGTATTGGATGATGGAACAAAATGGGGACAAGCATGGCATACTGCCTCCTTCAAGCATGTATGTATCAGCAAGTGGCCAGGTATTTGTCCCAGAATCAGGTTATCTAAGTAACCATGAGGGGAATACAATAAAAATTTTTATGAACTGAACTTTTTCCCCCTTTTTTTTAGGACAACTGTGTGACAGTGCCTAATTCTGGTCAGGAAGATGCTGATAGAGATGGTATTGGGGATGCTTGTGATGATGATGCTGATGGTGATGGTATTCAGAATGTACAGGTTAGTAGGGTTATTCAGAATGCAAAACTAGACTTCTATTAAAAGTATGAGGTACAAAATGAAAATCCTCACTACATATTATATGAATCTTTTCAGTAGTCTCACAGTTACGACATGTAGCTTCAGCTTGATGGCAGGCATGCATAGTTCCAGTACTAGCCGTTATAGGAGACTGTAATGGGGAACAGATGTGAGAGGATCAGCAATGAGGAAGCACAATATGAAATGCACAAGATGGGGGGGGGGGTCTTGCCCTTTAGCAGCCAATGGAATATAGGGGAGGAGAACAGCCTGAAATAGATGTCAACAATACAAGGTGGGAACTGTAGTCTGCAATCTACATGGACTGCAGCTGATGCCAAGCCCACTCTCGCTGCACGGAGAAGGTGCACATAGAGAGCAAGAGGGTGTCAAAAAAAGCATTCTACATGTATAGGATGTTAGTATTAGTGTTGTACTGTTCTGTGTGTATAGTAACCCTGCTGCCTTAGTACACTTTTCTCTTCTGAATGACAGAATATTTTAATTTATGTATGCTTCATATTATACAGTATATTGTGTACCTGAAAGCAGCATCAATACTACTGCTAATTATTTTATAGCAGGTATGGCAAACTGGTCTCCCCTCTCAAAGATGTTTGTTGCAGTTTAGGCATGGAAGCCAGCATATCTCAGAATTAAAGAGCATTTGTCAGCTTGATCAACTTTTTTAAACCACGCATGCTTCCTGGTAGGATTGGTCATGCTGTTAAAAAGAATACCTTTGTTATGTCTGTAGGTAAAACCGTTGCTGAGATATGAACATTTTTATGCAAATGAGCTGCTTTGAGCACCAAGCGCTGACTGAGCACCTTGGAGCACTGCTCATGTAACAGCCCTCTGAACTAGGCACTCCTCCCTCACCCTTGATTGACTGGGCTAGACAATCAAGCAAGGGGGCGTGGGGGGTGCTCAGAGCAGAGAGGTGTTACAAGAGTGATGCTGTAAGGGCTCAGGCTGGCTGTCATGGTCTTACCTGCTTGCTGCTCTCCTTCGTTTGACATGTGCTGGCGGCCATCTTGGTTTCTGGGTTTCTTGTAGCCTTCCACCCTGCGGCTCCTCCTTCCCCTGGGAGGAGCTGGATGCCTAGCTCATATATATAGGAGGTCTGTGGCTTCAGTTCCTTGCTTGGTCCTCTTGTGTTCACATGCTTCTAAGACTGCTGCTGCTTCTGGTTCCTGATCCTGGCTTCGTCTGACTACCCTGCTGGTTCCTGATCCTGGCTTCGTCTGACTACCCTGCTGGTTCCTGATCCTGGCTTCGTCTGACTACCCTACTGGTTCCTGATCCTGGCTTCGTCTGACTACCCTTCTGGTTCCTGACCTCTGGCTTCGCAAAGACTCTGCTCGGTTTCACCATCCGTTTGGACTTTTGCTTTACAGCTTTATTTTCAATAAAGCCTTCTATTTTCACTTATCTCTTGTTGTACGTCTGGTTCATGGTTCCGTGACATTAGGACCAAGCCATGAATTCTGACGGTACAGGGCCATCCTCGATACCCACGCTGGTTGCCAGACTTGATCAGCAGGATCACCTGTTGGGTCGGTTCGCTGTGGCGTTGCAAACCCTGCTTGAACGCACGGCTCATTTCGCTCCCGTTGCCGATGGGTCGGTTGTCGCTCCTGGGCTCGCTCCTACTGCCGCTCCGGTTGTTGCGCCAGAGTCTACCCCGACACCTGTTGTTGCGCCTGCGGTGTTTCGGGGTATGACCGGTTCTGCCCCTCTTCCACAGCGCTTTGGGGGAGAGCCAACTCAGTGCCGAGGTTTCCTTAACCAGGTGGGCATTTATTTCGAGTTGCTGCCACATGCCTTTCCTACTGAGAGATCAAAGGTGGGCTTCTTGATCTCGCTGCTCTCGGACAAGGCCTTGGCCTGGGCCAGCCCTTTATGGGAGAACAACAATCCGGTGGTTGCCGAGTTTTCCGGTTTTGTTGCTTCTCTTCGGAAGGTATTCGATGTGCCGGCTCGTGCTGCCTCTGCTGCGAAGCTCCTTATGTCCATCAGACAGGGTTCACGATCCGTAGCTGAATACGCCATTGAGTTTCGTACCCTGGCAGCAGAGGTGGGCTGGAATAATGAGGCTCTGGTCGCTGCTTTCTCTCATGGTCTCTCGGATGCCTTGAAGGATGAGGTTGCAGCTAAGGACCTACCAGTTGAGCTCGAGTCTCTTATTTCTTTCCTGATTTTGATTGACACCAGACTCAGGGAGAGACCTTCCTTTAAGGAGAACCTGCGGAGGTCTTCTAACAGATTGGTGCCTACGTTTGCTGTCCCACCCGTGCCTCCCTCTCCTCCCACGCCTCCTGGGGATGACTTGTCTGGGGGTGAACCCATGCAGCTGGGGTTTGCTCGCCTGTCCGAGGGGGAGAGGGCACTCCGGAGACGCGAGGGCCGATGCATGTACTGTGGTCTCGGTGGGCATTTTCGGTTGGCATGTCCGAATCGTCCGGGAAACGCTCGTACCCTGAGATCCTGTCAGGGGCAGATCTTGGGTGGAGTCTCCTCGTCCCCGGTTTCCCGTGTTGACAAACCACTGATCACTGTTGTCCTCTCCTGGGTCGGGGGCTCGGTGACGACCCAGGCGTTGGTGGACTCTGGTGCTGGTGGTTTGTTCATTGATAGTGTGTTCGCTGCCGCCAATTCCATTCCTCTGCAGGCTCGAGGTTCCCCACTGGCTCTTGAGGCGATAGACGGCAGACCCCTTCTGCCGCCACACGTGACTCATGAGACCCTTCCAGTGGGGATAGCCATTGGTGCCGTTCACAGAGAGTCGGTCTGTCTCCAGGTTATTTCGTCTCCACACTACTCGGTGGTCTTGGGGTACCCCTGGCTCCAGAAGCATAATCCGACTTTCGATTGGAGATCGGTCGAGATCCTCTCGTGGTCACCGCAGTGTGGGGCTAGTTGCATCCATGGGTCTGTCAAGTTGCTGTGTACTTCCTCGGACTCTCTGTTGCCTCCTGAATACGAGGAGTACCGGGAGGTATTCGATAAGGTGCGCGCGGTTGCCCTACCTCCGCACCGCCCATACGATTTTGCCATAGAGTTACAATCTGGTGCCGTTCCTCCTCGTGGCAAAGTCTATCCACTGTCGGTAGCGGAGAATGAGGCCATGGAGGAGTACGTGAGGGAGGCGCTTTCACGCGGACACATTCGCAAATCTTCGTCCCCGGCAGGGGCTGGATTTTTCTTTGTGAAAAAGAAGGGCGGTGAGTTGAGGCCTTGCATCGATTACAGGGGTCTCAATCGCATCACGATTAAGAACGCTTACCCGATACCCTTGATTTCCGAGCTGTTCGATCGCCTTAAAGGGGCCACGGTCTTTACCAAACTCGACCTGAGGGCGGCATATAACCTGGTAAGGATCAAGGCGGGCGATGAGTGGAAGACCGCGTTTAACACCAGGACCGGTCATTACGAATCCTTGGTTATGCCCTTTGGGTTGTGCAATGCGCCCGCAGTCTTTCAGGAATTCATCAACGATGTTTTCCGTGACCTGTTGCAGCAGTGTGTGGTAGTCTATTTGGATGACATCTTGGTATATTCTGAATCCATGGAGGCCCACATTCTGGATGTCAGACGAGTGTTGCAACGGTTACGAGAGAACAAGCTGTTCGGTAAGCTTGAGAAATGCGAATTTCACCGATCCCATGTAACCTTCTTAGGTTACATCATTTCCGCTGAGGGGTTCTCCATGGATCCTGAGAAGGTTTCGGCTGTCTTACAGTGGCCCCAGCCCAGTGGTCTTCGTTCCCTGCAGCGCTTTTTGGGCTTCGCCAATTATTATCGGAAGTTCATCAGGGACTTTTCCATGCTGGCCAAGCCTCTCACGGATCTGACCAGGAAGGGCAGTAATTCCCAGGTCTGGCCGCTCGAGGCCATCCGAGCTTTTGAGGCCCTAAAGTCCGCCTTTGTGTCGGCTCCGATTCTGTCGCATCCCAACCCTGGGTTGCCCTTTGTCCTCGAGGTGGACGCGTCTGAGACGGGAGTAGGCGCCCTTCTGTCTCAGCGTAGAACACCAGAGGGTCCTCTGCTTCCTTGTGGGTTTTACTCCCGGAAACTGTCTTCCGCGGAGTGCAACTATCAGATTGGTGACAGGGAGTTATTGGCCATCGTGCAGGCCCTTAAAGAATGGAGGCACTTGCTCGAGGGTTCGGTGGTTCCGGTTCTCATCCTGACGGACCACAAGAATCTGACCTACCTTTCTGAGGCCAAGAGATTGACACCACGTCAGGCCAGATGGGCTCTGTTCTTGTCACGTTTTAATTACGTGGTCTCCTACCTACCCGGTTCCAAGAACATCAGGGCGGATGCCTTATCACGGCAGTACTCCGAGCTGTCCAGGGAGGAGTCGATTCCGACTTCGGTCATACCTCCGAATCAGATCCTGGCCGCCATTCGCACCAGCCTGACCTCTCCCCTGGGTGAGCAGATTTTGGCGGCTCAATCTGGTGCTCCCTCTGGGAGACCCAACGGCAGATGTTTTGTGCCTGAGGAGTTGCGCACTCGGTTGTTGCGAACCTACCATAACTCCAAGACCGCGGGGCATCCTGGAAAGAATCAGCTGTCCTGGGCTGTTTCACGTCTGTTCTGGTGGCCTTCCCTACGTTCCGACATCGCCGCATATGTAGCGGCATGCTCCGTTTGTGCCCAGAGTAAGTCCCCTCGGCACCTTCCGTTGGGCCTTCTGCAACCCATAGCCACCGGGGAGCGCCCATGGTCACACCTGGGGATGGATTTCATTGTGGACCTCCCTGCATCCCGAGGCCATACGGTCATTCTCATGATTGTGGATCGGTTTTCCAAAATGTGCCACTGTGTTCCTCTCAAGAAGTTACCCTCTGCACAAGAGTTGGCCACGATTTTTGCCAGGGAGGTCTTCCGGTTGCACGGTTTGCCTAAGGAGATTGTGTCGGATCGGGGGAGTCAGTTTGTGTCCAGGTTCTGGCGCGCCTTTTGCTCCCAGTTGGGGATTCATCTCTCCTTCTCCTCGGCCTACCACCCTCAGTCCAATGGGGCCGCAGAACGATCCAATCAGGCCTTGGAGCAATTCCTTCGTTGCTATGTCTCCGATCACCAAGACAATTGGGTTGACCTCCTGCCTTGGGCTGAGTTTGCCAGGAACACGGCGGTGAACTCTTCCTCTGGGACGTCTCCCTTCATGGCCAATTATGGGTTCCAACCTGCCGTGTTACCGGAGGTATTCTCTCCCCAGGATATTCCGGCTGTGGAGGATCACCTTTCCGTCCTACGTGCTTCTTGGGTACAGATCCAGAAGTCCCTTGAGGTCTCTGCGCAGCGCCAGAGACTCCAGGCTGATCGCAGACGAGCGCCTGCTCCTTCCTACCAGGTCGGAGACCGTGTATGGTTGTCCACCCGCAACCTCAACCTTCGAGTGCCCACTCCCAAGCTGGCGCCTCGCTTTGTTGGTCCCTTCCGAGTGCTTCGCAGGGTAAACCCGGTAGCCTATGGCCTTGCGCTTCCTCCTGGCATGCGGATCTCCAACGTGTTTCATGTCTCCCTGTTGAAGCCTCTGGTGTGTAATCGTTTCACTTCCTCGGTTCCTCGGCCTCGTCCGGTCCAAGTGGGCAATCGTGAGGAATATGAGGTGAGCAATATCCTGGACTCACGCCTGGTCCGCGGTCGGTTGCAGTTTTTGGTCCATTGGCGTGGTTATGGTCCAGAGGAGCGTTCCTGGGTTCCCTCCGCAGATGTCCATGCTCCTGCCTTGCTCCGAGCCTTCCACGCACGCTTCCCTCAGAAACCGTTTTGTGCTCCGCGCAGGAGGGGCCCTTGAGGGGGAGGTACTGTCATGGTCTTACCTGCTTGCTGCTCTCCTTCGTTTGACATGTGCTGGCGGCCATCTTGGTTTCTGGGTTTCTTGTAGCCTTCCACCCTGCGGCTCCTCCTTCCCCTGGGAGGAGCTGGATGCCTAGCTCATATATATAGGTCTGTGGCTTCAGTTCCTTGCTTGGTCCTCTTGTGTTCACATGCTTCTAAGACTGCTGCTGCTTCTGGTTCCTGATCCTGGCTTCGTCTGACTACCCTGCTGGTTCCTGATCCTGGCTTCGTCTGACTACCCTGCTGGTTCCTGATCCTGGCTTCGTCTGACTACCCTGCTGGTTCCTGATCCTGGCTTCGTCTGACTACCCTTCTGGTTCCTGACCTCTGGCTTCGCAAAGACTCTGCTCGGTTTCACCATCCGTTTGGACTTTTGCTTTACAGCTTTATTTTCAATAAAGCCTTCTATTTTCACTTATCTCTTCTTGTACGTCTGGTTCATGGTTCCGTGACACTGGCCCCTTGGTGCTTGAGCAAGGTCATTTTCATATTACTAAAAATGCATATATCTCAGTAATGGTTTTATCTACAAACATAATAAAGGTATTGTTTTAATCAGCATGATCAACCCTACCAGGGAGCATGAGTTGATCATGCAGACAGATGCGCTATAAATAATGTTTTCCATCGCTATACCCAGCCTTTATGGATTAGGGATAGGACTGTATAATAAATCTCTCTAGAACGGACTATAATATTTCTGCTATTAAGTAACATGAAAGTATGAATTTCAATCTCAGTGACATCTATGTATTTGTATATACTGATGAGTAAACAAGCTTTCCATTGCAGGATAATTGTGTCTACTTTCCTAATGTGGATCAAAGAAATGTTGATCAAGACAACTTTGGTGATGCCTGTGATAACTGCCGCAACATCAAGAATGATGATCAGAAAGACACTGACCGGGATGGGAAGGGAGATGTCTGTGATGATGACATGGATGGAGATAGTACGTTTTAGTTGTTACTTAAATCATAGTGCAAATCAATGTGGAAATTGTATGGAACCGCTAAACTCATTGGTGCAGATTTACTGACTACATTTTACGATGTTTCCTATTCTTCAATATGATGTTTTGGAAAGAAGTATGTATTTCATGAAGAGTTTGATGGGGACCTGGGGTTGGGAACTGTTTCAAATAGATTAAGAAACTGTGGGAGGATCGCCATTTCAGACCCTTTTACTTTTTCACATTTTGTTATGTTGTGGGCCTTGTGCTAAAATAAAAAATACCCCCCCCCCCCCCCCCCCCCATCAATCTGAATATGAACTCAATACCCAGTAATGAGAAAGTGAAAACTGAATTTCAGCAATTTTGCAAATTCATTAATAAGGAAAAATAAAAATTTTGTATTCAGATCTTTTGCTGTGACACCTTAAATTTAGCTCTGGGGGTCCCTCCTCAGTAAATGGACACATAAATGCCCACCTAGAGTTTGCAAAAAAGCATATACTGTAAAGGACTCTCAGACTGTTATAAACAAGATTCTATGGTCTCATGAAACAAAGATTAAAATTTTCGGTCTCAATTATAAGCGTCATGTTTGGAGTGCTCTGGACCTCAGACTGGGCTGAAGGTTCACCTTCCAACAAGAAAATCGCCCTAAGCACACAGCCAAGACAACACAGGAGTGGCTTAGGGACAACTCTGTGAATGTCCTTGAGTGGACCAGTTAGAGCCGTGACTTAAAACCAATAGAACACCTCTGGAGAAACCTGAAAATGGCTGTCGACCAACGCTCCCCATCCAACCTGACAGAGCTTGAGAGAGTCTGCATAGAAGAATGGCAGAAAATTCCGAAATCCAGGTGTGAAAGTCTTGTGGTATCATACCCAAGAAGACTGGAGGCTGCAATCACTGCCAAAGGTGCTTCAATTAAATCCTGAGTAAAGCATCTGAATACTTGTTATTTCAATGCACGATTTTAGATTTTCCTTTTCAATAAATTAGCAAAGATTTTGAACATTCTGTTTTCACTTTCTGATTATGGGGTATAGAGTGTGGATTGATGGGGAAAAACTAGAATTTTTTTTTATTTTAGCTCAAGGCCGCAACATAACAAAGTGTGAAAAAAGTGAAAGGGTCTGAAGACGTTCAGAATACATTGTAAACTGCTGAGATTAATCCCAAGATAGTCAACACTCAAGGTTTACCAAGGTTAATGCTAATTCAATGGGTAACATGTCATTTAAATTACGTTTATAATTCAATAGTCTGCCAGATGTTTGTATTAACTTGTGGAGATTCAGGAGAGAGCAAGGGTTGACTAACTGACTAACTGAAAGAAGTGCATCATCTGTACAGTATACAATGCTATTTTCAATGCATGAATCTCCATACCTTGTATTTTAGAAGGCTGACATATTGCTGCAGATAAGGGCTTGATACAAAGGGCAAAAGGTACAGTGGCAACCTTGACATGTCCCATTATAAATCAATTAAATATTTATTCAGACCAATGATTAAGGCATCAAAGAAGTAAAAAATACAAATACAAAGGAAGTCGTCATAGGTAAAATTGAAATAATTCCAACTTAATAGAGTGTTCTGATGATCAGCAGACCAGTTTGGCCATCCTTCTTGACATTGAGGCTGAAAAGGAAACTCCAATGGTATGAGATGTCATATTCAACCAGTACAGCTGTAGTGTAATGCAAAGCAGGTCAGAGAAAAGTTTAAAAACATTCCCATTGAGCCATACTATCTTCTTTTAGAGCAAAGTCAGTAGATCAGAAAATAATGCTGTGGAGCTGCAAGCTAGTTCCTTTTGGCTTTAGTAACCTGTTAGTATGGTCCAGTTTTATAGAGGGTTCCCTGAATTCAGCCCAAGATTTGATTCAAGCATTTTGAAATCTGCCAGTATTCTGGCTATGAATTACGTACTGATTCCTGATGAGATACCATCAGTATTGTTATGAGTAGAGATGAACGAATCGAAGTTGATGAAGTGGAATTCGATCCGAATTTCAGGAAAAAAGCAATTTGCTCCGAATTTTCTCACGCTTCGTGGGAACGAATAAAATTTTTTCCTAAAATGGCTGCTGCACGTGTTAGGACATGGAGCAAGGAATTCTGGGAATGAGGGATCACCCACAATGCCATGCATGCAGCCAATCAGCAGCCAGCCCTGTGATGTCACAGCCCTATAAATAGCCTCAGCCATATTGGATTCAACCATTTTCCAGTGTACATAGTGCAGGGAGAGATGTCAGCAGGTGCTAGGGACAGTGGTAGAAAAGACTTAAAAACTTTTATTTTGGTGTATAGAAGTTCAGGGAAAGGATAGGGAGGAATCATTCCACAGTTTTGAAGCAGAACAGGGTTCAGTAGTGGAATTTACAGCCTGGGTAATAGGAACAATCCTATTAGGCTGGGTTCACACGGGCGAGATTTCCGTGCGGGTGCAATGCGGGAGGTGAACGCATTGCACCCGCACTGAATCCTGACCCATTCATTTCTATCGGTGATTTTCACAAATCACTTGTGCGTTTGGTGAAAATCGCAGCATGCTCTATATTGTGCGTTTTTCACGCAACGCAGGCCTTATAGAAGTGAATGTGGCTGCGTGAAAATCGTAAGCATCCGCAAGCAAGCGCGGATGCGGTGCGATTTTCATGCATGGTTGCTAAGATGAAAGTCTATTCACTGTATTATTTTCCCTTATAACATGTTTATAAGTGAAAATAATAGCATTCTTTAATACAGAATGCTTAGTAGAAGTTCAATTGAGGGTTAAAAAATAAAAAATAAATTAACTCACCTCCTCCTCTTGATCTTGTAGTTGCCGATCTCTTCTTACTTCTTTAATCATGAGCTGCCGGCTAAAGGACCTGTGGTGACGTCATATCACATGGCCCAATCACATGATCCATCACTGTGGTGATGGATCATGTGATTGGACCATGTGATGAGCTCAGTGACGTCACCACAGGTCCTTTGACAGGTCCTGAGGAAAGAACAGGAGACCGGCAGCTTTGCGATCAATTGGAGGAGGTGAGTTAATTTTATTTTTATTTTTTAACCCTCAATTGAACTTCTACTAAGCATTCTGTATTAAAGAATGCTATTATTTTCCCTTATAACCATGTTATAAGGGGAAATAATAAAATCTACACTGCAACTAACTCAAACTCGAACTTCATTGAAGAAGTTCGGGTCTGGGTACCACATTCAGTTTTTTTTTGCGTACCTACTCAGTTTTTTTTTGCGTACCTACTCGCGCGGGTTTGCCGCAATGCACCCAGGACGCATCCTGAGCCAAAACGTGACGCCCGTGTGAACCCAGCCTTACACCTTGCTGCACTGACTGCGGATCCAAATTGCCATTATACAGCTCTGTAATTCCAGCAAACCGTTCTTGTTATTGGGGTGCAAGTGCTGTTTGATACAGCCATTAACAGGGTTTATTACAAGGAAATATTTCTATGTCTTATTTGCCCTTGTGCGGTAGAGTTATATGTTCTAAAGCATTTTTTGCCTTGTGTTAGTGGGAAAAAGGGCTTATTAGCTGTTGTGTGAGAAAATTACAGCCTTTTTTGTCGTGTATTAGTGGCAAAAAAATATATATTATTTGTCCTTCAGCGATGCAGTTATATGTTCTAAAACCCTTTTTGGTGTGTATTAGTGGCAAAAAAATATATATTAATTGCCGTTATGCGGTTCAGTTATATGTTCTAAAGCCCTTTTTGTCATGTATTAGTGGCAAAAGAAAAATATATTTGCCGTTCAGCGGTTATATGTTCTAAAGCTCTTTTTCATGTGTAGTAGTGGAAAAAAGTAAGGGCCTATTTGCCATTTAGCGGTGCAGTTAAAGTATATCTTCTAAAGTCCTTTTTGGCGTGTATTAGTGGCAAAAAAATGATTTGCCATTCAGCGGTGCAGTTATATGCTCTAAAGCCTTTTGTGGTGTGTATAAGTGGAAAAAATAAGGGCCTATTTGCCGGTTAGCGGTGCAGTTATATGTTCTAAAGCCCTTTTGGTGTCTATTAGTGGCAAAAAAATATATATTATTTGCCGTTCTGCGGTGTAGTTGTATGTTCTAAAGCCCTTTTTTCGGCTTGTATTAATGGCAAAAAAATATACATTATTTGCCGTTCAGCGGTGCAGTTATATGTTCTAAAGCCTTTTGTGGCATGTATAAGTGGCACAAAAAAAAGTAATTGCCATTGTGTGGTGAAGTGAGAAAATTACAGCCCTTTTTGGCATGTATTAGTGGCAAAAAATATATATTATTTGCCCTTCAGCGATCCAGTGGTATGTTCTAAAGCCCTTTTTGGCATGTATTAGTGGCAAAAAAATATATATTTGCCGTTATGTCGTGCAGTTATATGTTCTAAAGCCCTTTTTGTCATGTATTAGTGGCAAAAGAAAAATATATTTGCCGTTCAGCGGTGCAGTTACAGTATATGTTCTAAAGTCCTTTTTGGCGTGTATTAGAGTTGTTGCGGGTATCGAAATTTCGATACCCAATCAATACTTTTGTCCTGGTATCGATACGATACCGGCATTTCCGGATTTCCATTTTTTCGATACTGGGCTGAGCTGCTGCACAGTCTAGTATCTCAGAACATGAGCGTGCTGCTGTCAGTGCACTTATGTTCCTTCAGCAGCACAGGGGAGAAGGAAGCAGTCTCTCCCTCCCCCTGTGCCGCCGCTGCAAATAAAGAGAGAGGGGCGGGCGCACTGCACCACCAATGATAGGAGGACTTTTCATGGGTCCGGACTTTAAGTTAGCGGGCTACACAGAGGGGCGCCCAGGGATCTCCCTGCACTTACTATTATTCCTGGGCACCGCTCCGTTCACCCGCAGTGCCCCCGTTACCGTCTCCTGCTCTGTATGCTTATTACTACTATTGGAGCAATGGGCAGGAGACATCAGCTTCTCTCCTGGGCGTCTCCTTCTACCTGGCTGTAGCGCTGTCCAATTACAGTGCAGAACATCACAGGGAGAAGCAACGCCCAGGAGAGAAGCTGATGTCTCCTCCCTATTGCTCCGATAGTAGTAATTAGCATATAGAGCAGGAGACAGTAACAGGGGCACAGCGGGCGAACGGAGCGGTGCCCATGAATAATAGTAAGTGCAGTTATGCGGTGCAGTTATATGTTCTAAAGCCCTATTTGTCATGTATTAGTGGCAAAAATATATATATTATTTGCCGTTCTGCGGTGTAGTTGTATGTTCTAAAGCCCTTTTCGGCTTGTATTAATGGCAAAAAAATATACATTATTTGCCGTTCAGTGGTGCAGTTATATGTTCTAAAGACTTTTGTTGCGTGTATAAGTGGAAAAAAGTAAGGGCCTATTTGCCGTTAAGCCGTGCAGTTATATGTTCTAAAGCTTTCTTTGGCCTGAGCTCCCAGTGTCATCTAGCAGTCGTGTCTTGACCAGCAACCCAGCGGTTCTTGAATGGTTGACTTGGTCATCCACTTCGTCCCAAGTGACATCAGACCAGCCAAGAGTCGGTGGGTTTGTCAGACACAACCCTTAGTTGGCATGGCCCGGGAGCAGGCCCTGTGCCCTCACCTGTCCTCAACCTGCCTCTATTCTTTTCTGTTCCCTCAGCCAGACAATTATTATATGCTGTGGGCTCAGCTCCACTATTCAGAGAGGACGAGCTACTAGAGGACAGTCAGTAGCTACTGCCCAGCAAAGATCTGGAGGAGACATTCCTCCGGTAGGCGGGCAAGTAGTGATGAGGAGAGTGGCGTGGGAGCTGGTGTTGTGATCGGTCAGAGACCGTTGAGGAGGACATCAGTGACGTGCAGACAGTACTCGATGATGTAGCTGATCGCACTTGGGAGCCGGGTGAATTAGGGGCTTCATAATCATCAGGAGAAGAGGGTGGCAGCTTGGCAGCGGTGGAGCCAGCAAGTTGCTAGCGTGGCCGGGAGTCAGCAGGGTGGCTGCAGTGGGAGGTCGGGAGCCAAACGTGCCCGGGTTAGACCATCCGCTTCGCAGGAGCCTACCTGCCCGGAAAGTAGTGGTGCAAGGGTTCACGGAAGCAGCGTCGGTAGCAGTCAGTCAGTGCGGAGTGTTGGGGGTAAAATCACCTACTCGGCGGTGTTGCAGTTTTTTGTTAAGCCGCCGGAGGAAGTGAACATGGCCATTTGTAGAATCTGTGGTCAGAAGGTGGCCAGGGTGCCAATGTTCAACATGTATGCGTCAATATATGCAGTGTCACCATAAAGTGGCCTGGGAGAACCATGGCTCCGATGTGGTGGTCCAGCCTGCCGCAGCAACATCCAGGCCCCTCTTGATCTCTTTTAGTGAACTCACCATCATCACCTCCTCAGGCAGAGAGTTCCATAGTCTCACTGCTCTTACCATAAAGAATCCTCTTCTATGTTTGTGTGGAAACCTTCTTTCCTCCAGACGCAGAGGATGTCCCCTTGTCACAGTCACAGTCTTGAGGATAAATAGATGATGGGATAGATCTCTGTACTGACCCCTGATATATTTATACATATTAATTAGATCTCCCCTCTATGTGTGGTCTGACTAGTGATTTGTAAAGTGGCAGGACTATCTTCTCATCACAGGCATTTGAAATTGTAAAAAAATCTATTTCCATATAGATTGTCAATAATATATAGATTGCCACCCATCCCACAGCTCCAAAAGCACAAGTTGTTGTGATATAGTAACTACTGATATCAATAGGAAACCTGTTAACAGAGGTGTACAGTACAAATCTCCAAGCTAAATGCCGAATTGATACAGTTCTTAGAAAACTACGGTTGGCCTTGTTTCATCTAAAGCATAGGTGTCAATCTCTGGCCCGCGGGCCAAATTTGGCCCGCAGTGTAATTATATTTGGCCCGCGAGGCTATACCAAATGACTACTAAAGCTAGCCCGCCGGTATTATACAGCGCATTCATTCATCGCTAATACTACAAATCCCATAATGCCTTGCTGATGTTTTGGCGCGTCAATAAGGACAGGTCCCAGAAACGCCCTCTCCTGTGTGACAGAAGTCATAGCGATCTCAAGCTACAACTGTCACTGTGGAACCCCTTCCCAAAAATGGCAAAAAGAAAGGCAGACAACAGGAACTTTCTGGACAGGTGGGAGACAGAATATCTGTTTACATATGTAAAAGACAGACCTGTTTGTTTGATTTGTGGAGTCAACGTGGCTATAACTAAGGAGTACAACATTCGACGACACTATGAAACAAAACACCATGACAAGTACAAGGACCTGGACATGACTCAAAAGAGCCAGAAAGTGGAGGAGATGAAAAGAAGTTTGGTTTCACAACAGAATATGTTCAAAAAAGCCACATCACAAAGTGAGGCTGCTGTAAAAGCTAGTTATATTGTAGCAGTAGAGATCGCAAAATCAGCCCGGCCCTTTAATGAGGGAGAGTTTGTGAAAAAGTGCATGTTGAAAGTTTGTGACATCGTGTGCCCAGAGAAAAAGCAAGCCTTTTCAAACGTGAGCCTGAGCAGAAACACAGTAGCTGATCGCACATGTGATCTTGCCACCAATCTGTATGACCAGCTTTTGGAAAAGAGAAAAGATTTCGTTGCATTCTCCCTTGCTGTGGATGAGAGCAGCGACGCATCTGATACTGCTCAGCTGTCAGTCTTCATCCGTGGAGTGGACTCAAATATGTGTGTTACAGTGGAGCTATTGGGATTCAAATCAATGCATGGCACAACCACAGGAAAGGAAATCTTTGAGGAGGTTTCCAAATGCGTAACTGAAATAAAGCCGTCGTGGGATTAACGACAGATGGTGCGCCAGCGATGTGCGGTAAAACAAGTGGACTGGTGGGCAGGGTCCGGGAGAAGATGCAGGAAGAGAACTGTGCAGGTGAACTAACTGTTTATCACTGCATCATACATCAGGAATCACTGTGTGGCAAAGCCCTAAAGATGGAACATGTTATGACCACAGTAACACAAGTAGTTAACTTTATAAGAGCCAAAGGTCTGAATCACCGCCAGTTTAAGTCTTTTCTGGAGGAGTGTGGTTCGGCGTATTCAGACGTGCCGTATCACACAGAGGTGAGATGGTTAAGCCGAGGAAAAGTACTGAATAGATGTTTTGAGCTGCATGAGGAAATATGTCAGTTTCTGGAAAGCAAAGGGAAGGACACAGCAGAGCTTCGGGAGAAAAAGTTTCTGTGTTAGCTGGCCTTTCTGTGTGACATCTCGAGCCATCTCGATGCGCTGAACCTGCAGCTTCAGGGGCGCGGGCGCATCATCACAGACATGTACGCTGCAGTGAGGGCTTTTAAAACTAAACTGTGCCTGTGGGAGAATCAGATGCTGCAAGGAAACCTTGGCCATTTTCCCTGCTGTCAAACCATGAAAACGCAGTTCTTTACCAACTTGTTCCCATGTGCACAGTTTGCTGAAAAACTCAGTGTACTCGGCGCTGAGTTTAGCCGGCGATTTGCCGACTTTGATGTCCAGAAATGTAGGTTTGAACTGCTCAGTAATCCCTTCGCAGTTAATGTGGAAAACGCACCAACCAACCTCCAAATGGAGCTAATTGAACTCCAGTGTAATGACACGCTGAAGTCAAAGTATGATGCTGTGGGCGCCGCACAGTTTCCACAGTTCATCCCTGACACAATGCCTCAGCTCCGCACCCAAGCTGCTCAGATGCTCTCCATGTTCGGCAGCACTTATCTATGTGAGCAACTTTTCTCCTCGATGAAGATGACCAAAACATCTCACAGGAGACGTCTGACTGATGAACACCTTCGCTCGATACTGAGGATTTCCTCAGCTCAAAGCCTGAGCCCAGACATTGATGAACTATCATCCAAGAAGAGATGTCAGGTATCTGGCTTGGGCACATCAGATTAGATCAGTGTGCAGCAAACTGAGCAATAATTAATGTTTTCTTTATGCACTTTTTCTTGCTACTCCAAGACATGGGCTTGAATGGTTGATTGATTTTATTATTGTTATTTTATTTTAAAAATTATTATTATTTATTATTATTTAAATCTTATTTAATAAATGAATATGCTTGTTCCATATTCAATGTTAAAGCAAATCTTGTTTGGGTCCATGTTAAAAAGTTCATTTGTTCAATGCTGGCCCGCGACTTTGTTCAAGTTTTACATTTTGGCCCACTGTGTATTTAAGTTTGACACCCCTGATCTAAAGGATCTCAAGAGATGAAATATTTTATCAGAAGAATATATAAAAAATAAATCTTTACTTTAAAGGGAGCCTGTCACCATGGCGGCACCACAGTCTGCAGGCAGCATATTATACAGCAGCACGAGATCTACAAAGTGATATATAGGGGAGTATATATAAGATGAAACTTTTCTCCACTTTTTGAAGTGTCTGCTTAGTTTGAAGCCATTTTGGGGACAAAATTACAAAATGTGACATTGG
Source organism: Bufo bufo (assembly GCF_905171765.1). Taxonomy (NCBI): domain Eukaryota; kingdom Metazoa; phylum Chordata; class Amphibia; order Anura; family Bufonidae; genus Bufo; species Bufo bufo. Next base: position 456,456,726 of record NC_053390.1, read on the forward strand.
GCATCATTGTTAAATTTGTCACACAAATTACATAATTTCTCTGTCTAAAGTCTTATCTTATTTATTACAAAGCTTCTGTCTGCACGTACTACATCTGGGCACTAGAGAAGACCTGTGACTTTTTTGCAACTTTTCAAAATGCCTAAATAACAGAAATTTACACGAATAAGTGACAAGTAATAGGGAGTTTTTTCCTGTAAAACTATATAGCAATCTGCTCAGCTCCCCCTGTTGTATACCATGCATTTCCATAGTGATAGGTTTACGTTAAATAATAGCTTGTCATTACAAAATACCTTATAAACAATCAAATTTATGTGTTCAATAAACTTCCAATATCACATTTGAATTTTAGTGACCTAGTTTATAATAATGCAGTGTCACTGTATTTTGTGTACTGTATATCCCAAAGGCTGTATATAGAGAGAGTGAGAGTTTCCTAGTTAGTGTTACTAGACAGGGCTGGCACCACCTTCCCTCTCTAGGAGGAAGTAGATCAGCCGAGTGTGAGCTATGGGTGTGCAAATAGCAAATGAGTAGAGTTAAGTCTCATTCACACCTCAGTGTTTCACGAACGTGTTCTGTACGTGTTTTCCCACAGACAGCACACGTCCCATTCATTTTAATGTGTGTATTCGGACATCAGTGTTTTAGCACTGTCCTTGGGTGAGTGTTCACGAATCCATCACGCCTATTATAATCTATGGGTCTGTGAAAACCACGGATGCCACGGATGTTTCACAGATCATTAGGAAGAGATCCTTTGAAAATTATTTTTCAGCTGTTCAGTGTCAGTGAAACACGGATGGCACACGGACAGCAAAAAAGGGACACATGGACCCAACACAGATCCTTCACGGACAGCTTCACGGATGCATCACTGACCACCTGCTCACGGATTTGAGCACGGAGACGGATGTGTGAATGAGGCTTTAGACAGGGAAAACCTCTCACCCTGTAAAATTACAAGCAGCAAAGTGACAGTGTATGTGCCAGCCCTGGAGGGAAAGAGATGTTGGATCCTACAGAACATTCAGCATCCATTTAATGGAGAGTGCAGAGGACCTGACAGAGAATGTAAGTGCTTTTATATAGAGGCTACAGACTTCCCTGCATGTTGGTGGGAGCAATTAACTTCAGGTTCCTCATAATATAAAAATAACATACTGGCTATCTGTCAAGAGACTGTATTCCACTAAAAGAATACTGTGGACATACCAACATAGTGAGAGTGATAGAGACAAGTTACACCCGTTGGTCAATTCAGGGAGTTTGTGCTGATTTCAAGAAACAAACTTTGAGGGAACTCTCACTGGGCACATTGCCTCCTATACACAGCCTTGGGAAATTGCATATGCCAAATGTAAATACTGAATATAATGTGTACAGTGCCTGTGTGAACCATCTATTGAACTGCATCAGTACAGCTGACTTGTAGCACTAAAACAGGCCTCATTATAGATCTGCATTGCCATTTGCATCACCACAACTGTGCATTAGAAGCTCCCATCCACGGGACCTCTGCCTTGCACCCCAAAACCTTTTTGCACCAAGGGAACCTCCACTACCACCAGGCAGAGGACCCCAGGACACATCAGAAAAGTGCATGTAATCAGACATTGCACAGAAGATTAAGCCTATATAGACACATGCATGTAGACACAGCAATGATATCACAAAATGGAATATATCCCAAATGATTGCATTTAGACAGCAAGGTTTCTCTGCTCATCTTTAAAGTGTCAATGAACTTTGAAAAAAGGTTTTGGTTGGTGGAGGTGTGAGTGCTGAGATCACCATCGATCGCTAAAACAAGAAGAGAGGAGCATTCACATAGTGCTCTCTCCTCGCTGCAGGGGGTGGGCTCAATAAAAAGTTTGTGGGCCTATCTAGATTCTTTCTCCTGTGGCGAGGAGAAAGCATGCTGTGTGAGCACTTTTCTCTCCTCATTCTAGCAATTGGTGGGGATCTCAGCACTCATACCCCCCAAAATCTTTGATATGTCACTATGATGTATCAAAAGTTTTAGTTTTTTTTATTTTAGTGACACTTGTCCCTTGAATTAATTTCCTTTGCAATTTGTACTTTGTCGATCTGCAGATAAATAGTTTCAATCTTACTGCCACCATAGTAAGGCCTCATGCACACGACCGTTTTTCGGGTCCGCATCCGAGCCACAGTTTTTGCGGCTCGGGTGCAGACCTATTCACTTCAATGGGGCCGCAAAAGATGCGGACAGCACTCCATGTGTTGCCCGCATCCTTTGCTCCGTTCCGTGGCCCCGCAAAAAAAATATAGCATGTCCTATTCTTTTTTTTTTTTTTTAAACAAATTTTATTTCGGGAAAAGACATGTATGGTTCATGACAAAATATAATCATCATTGAGATCACCAGATCTTGGAGGTTACATATCATATCAGTAAAAGACATTGTTACATGGAAACAGGTTGATGGTTTTGTGTACCATTTAGGCTACTTTCACACTAGCGTTCGGGGCTCCGCTTGTGAGCTCCGTTTGAAGGGGCTCACAAGCGGCCCCGAACGCAGCCGTCCAGCCCTAATGCATTCTCAGTGGAGGCGGATCCGCTGAGAATGCATCAGTCTGCCAGCGTTCAGCCTCCGCTCCGCTTCGGGTGTCCGCCTGGCCGTGCGGAGGCGAGCGGATCCGTCCAGACTTACAATGTAAGTCAATGGGGACGGATCCGTTTGAAGATGACACTATATGGCTCAATCTTCAAACGGATCCGCCCCCATTGACTTTCAATGTAAAGTCTGGACGGATCCGTTCAGGCTACTTTCAGACTTAGAAATTTTTCTAAGTTATAATGCAGACGGATCCGTTCTGAACGGATGCAAACTTCTGCATTATAGGAGCGGATCCGTCTGATGAAACATCAGATGGACCCGCTCCGAATGCTAGTGTGAAAGTAGCCTTACTGGAGAGTAAGTGATCCATACAATATGTTTCCCATTTTTTCCCTCCTTTTTCCAAAAACCTCCCCCCCATCCCCCTCCCTTTTCCTGAACCCCCCTCCTTCCCTAACCCCCCAACATTATTTAACCTAGTAAATATCCTGCTCGAGAACCAAATACAACTTGGCATATTCCATATATCAAGACAGAAATAGCGAAAATCTTATGCTGATCATATACATTTTTCCCCTGTACCGTTGTAAACTGAGTATCATTGTGCTAAGTGGCCTAGCGGCCCTTTCAGCTGTCCTGTTAAGTACCATTGCGTAAGAGTTTCATTATATTCTCTATTTCCGAGAATTTTGGCAGAAAACCTCGCCATCTTTTCAGAAACTTGCCTCCTTTTCCTTCTTTACTTCTTTCTGCCTCCCTACTTCTTTCCACCTCGTCAGCAAAGAAAATAGCTTTCAATTCGATACTTCCTACTTTGATGCCTTCAAATTTCCCACTAGAGTTTAAAAGGCGAACCAGGGGTTCCACAGCCAAATTAAACAGAAGGGGGGACAAGGGACAACCTTGTCTGGTTCCCCTATGCAGGTTGAAAGGCTCAGATAGAAAACCCTGCATGCCTATCCTGGCCATTGGGGCTGTGTACAGCTTTGACAGGTACTCCCTGAAAGAGCCCCTTATCCCAATCTTGTCTAGCACCCTCCCTAGCCATTCCCAGTGTATACTGTCAAAAGCTTTTTCAGCATCTAGGGTGACTAGGGAGGGTGCTGACTTTCCCCCTTCTCTCCGGCTAACCTCATCTAAAACCGCCAGAACCCTTCGTATATTGGTAACCGCCGACCGCGCTCTTACAAAACCAACCTGCATTGGGCTGATCAGGCCCGGAGGAATGCGAGCTAGCCTATTTGCCATTAGTTTTGAGAGGATTTTAAGATCCTGGTTAATGAGGGAGATCGGACGATACGACGTGGGGTCTTCAGCTGGTTTTCCCTCTTTTGGTAGCATGCGTATATGTGCCATGTTCATATGTGATGTCAATTTTCCCCCATTTAGAAGAACATTTCCCAATTTAGACAACACGGGCGAAATTTGTACTTTTAGAGCTTTAAAAAAATCGCCTGAATAACCATCAGGCCCTGGCACTTTATTCCCGGACAACTGGGAAATCGTATTTTGTATTTTCATTTCCGTAATGGGCATATTAAGCAGGGTTAGATCTTCCTGAGTGATGTTCGGGAGGTTTAAACCATCTAGGAGATTTGATTTCCTCTCTACCTGACCTGATGGTTTGCTATATAGGTTAGAGTAATAATTTCTGAAGATTTTCAGAATTTCTGCGGGTTGTGACACTATATTCCCTACTGGATCTCGCAAATGACTTACTGGGGCTGTCTGGCGGCAGCCCTTAGCCAAATTAGCCAAAAGTCTACCGGCCTTGTTACCAAATTTGTGTAGATCTAGCTCCCATTGGGCCTTATGGAAACCCTATCTTCTCAGTGCCCACATTTCAAAATGTCTTCTGACCTCTATCCAATTCTGTTTGTTTTCTGGCGTTTGGGTTTGCACAAAAGCCCTATATCTTCGCTGGACCTCTTGCCTCTTTTAATGAATTGGGTTTTAGTAGCTCTCTTAAGTCCTGTAATATATGCTATCAACCTGCCCCTTAACACTGCCTTGCCCGCTTCCCAGAAAAGTAGAGGGTCTGTCTCATGCTCCTGATTGAGAGTGCTATATTCCAGCCACCATCCCCTTAACAGTTCAACAAAGGTCTCATCATTCACTAAGAAGGACGGGAACTTCCAGATTAGCTCCAATCCTTTCGGTTCTGTATCCGCCAGCACCAGAACCACTGGCGAATGGTCTGAAATTACTAAGTTCTCAATGGACACTTCTCTAATTCTAGGTAAAAGTTCCGGTTTTGCAAACCAGTAATCTATACGGGACCATGAGTTTTGCGCATGGCAGAAGTGGGTGTATTCCCGATCATCAGGATGTGAAATCCTCCAAACATCTAAATCCTCCAAACTAGTGCGGTGTCATCCGTAAAGGAAGACAAAACCCCTCTCCTCCCCTGCGCTTTTGCCCTCAGTTTTTCCAGGTGATTATGGTCCTCTATTTCGACCATTGTGACATTAAAATCTCCTCCTACGATTTTATCCCCTATTGCATCTGCTAAGATTCTATCTCTCAGGGAAGCAAAAAAGCGGCCTTGTGCTACATTAGGAGCATAGATATTGTAAAGGCTGAGACGTTTAGGCATTTCTATAAAGGGCCTTCCGTTCTGTTACCCAAATTGTGGAAGGCACACAGGCGGCATCCGTGTTTTGCGGACCACAAAACACGTCACGGTCGTGTGAACAAGCCCTAAGTATGCAATAAATATGCTGCCCTTAATTTTTCTCTGTTTAGTATCCTGCTGTATGCTGTCTATAATAACATAAACAGCATTTGTTTTGTTTTTTGCTTTCTTTTAGGAATTAAAAATGCTGTTGATAACTGTATAACAGTGCCTAACACTGATCAGAAGGACACAGATGGTGATGGTGTAGGTGATGTTTGTGACAGCTGTCCCACAATTCGGAATCCAGACCAGGTAAGTCTCACTGCAGTCATCAAATGCAACAGCAAATAGGATAGTTGCACACATATTCTTTTTTTGTGTGGTGTTTTATTGCCTTGTAAAAATATGCCATGACATTCATGCATTTTTTTAACAATTTTTGTAGTGGTGTTTTCTAGTCACAAAACATTTTTACTTGCGTCTTTTTCAGATTTTTTTTTCTAAAGGGAAATCTATGGGAAAACACCTGAAAAAGTGCCCCACACAGAGCAAGCGACGATTTGAACAAAACACCAAGGGGCAAAAATAAAGCTATTACAAAACTGTGTTTGTAGGACATTTAATAATTTCCTACTGGCCAGCATGTTTTTTTGCATCCAAAACAAATGGCAATAAAAAATACAGCATTTAAAAAAAACATGTACATGTGTGACCAACCATATATATGTAATGCACATTCATTACTTTGTTGTGTTCACTTATTTTTGTATCTTTTTTTTTTTTTTTTACATAAAAACATACACATGCAAACACATCCCTGTAAGGAATTATTCTTATCTTCCCCTGATGTGTACCCCAGGTACAAGACCTCGGTATTCAGCTTGATTTGATTCCTATATCTGGCCAGAGAGAGTGATAATGAGATATGACACAGTGCTGTGTAATTTCAAAATGACTCTAAATTTTATTATCCTTATGACACATATATATAGTATTCAATGACGTGATCTTTAAGTTAAACAGTAACACATGTTTTTAGCCAGCTACACCTTTATCTTATCTCTTTGCCAGAGTCCAAGGCTATCTATACCATGCAAGCAAAAACCTCTGGTCATGGCTTTCTCTATGGACTTTGACCTGCTACATGTCCCTGTAAATGTATAGTTCATGATAAAATATAAGCTTATATAAAAATAGGTTTTGGACTGAAATAGAACCTATCAATCCTCTCTTTAAAACCCATTTACATATCTATATAATGTGGGTTTTTCATTTTGTTCCTTTCTAGTTTTTTTCCTCAGTTTGAATGTTGGGTGTACCCCTCTTTCGGCCATCTTTTGACATACGGCCAGAAGGGAGGGCACACACTGCAGACAACAGCAGAGACACACTATTGCAGCGATCGCGGCGAGTACCACTCCTAAAACATACCTTATTTGACCAAAGTCAGGTATCCAGCCAAAAAGCCAGTCCCACCAACCTTGGTCAACATCTTCTTTTATATGTTTTATCATCTCTTCTAGTTGGCCTATTTTATCTTTTATTCCACGGGAGTGATCTGATAAATTGAAACAACACATCCTGGAACGCTGAGCATCCTATACCATGTTGAAACAATAAATAGTCAATAGTTGCCCTATTCTGAAAGATAGCCTTTTTATATGATTGTATATCCAGCAGCATATCTTGCAGAACTGCACTAGTGACATCTATCTGTTTTACCATACAACAGGCAAGTTTTGATGTTGTCCTGTGGTTATATATGGCCAAACCTGGTACTCCTATCAAAGATACCCCTTAACTCATGTATTCTGCTCTAGAGAGGAGATTCACATTATAATCACTATTTTCTGGTAACTGTAGGGAAGTGTCTCTCGTGTGTCGTGTCTGTATTGCTGGGAATAGTGGTATCATTGCTAATGTCAACCTAGCTATTATACAGGGTCCCTCTGTAATATTGGCCGGTATATATGTGTAACTAGTATTCCCACAGGCCAATACCCATCCTGCTGGTAGAGGTACATGTTTGTCTAGGGATGGTACTGTTTTTGTAATATTACATTGCATATATATATTTTTTTTTTCTAATACTATCTTTTTACAACTTTCTGGATTTCTATCATATTACTTTGCAGAGTCTCATATGTAGGACAGTTATAACAAGCATGATAAGGATTTACATATCCATATTTAACATCATGATCCTGCAAATCTGTGTCATTTGATTGGGAACGTAGGAGCCCCATCCATACAGCTACTGGGGTGGGGACTGCAATTATCAAGGCACTACATTTCAGCCATCTCGAGGAATTTCCTGACTGCGTCATCTCGTTGGGGGTCAAGGCCGTCTGCCTCCGTTAGTACCCCTTCTGTATCTTCTTCGAGGTCAAGGCTGTCTGCCTCCGTTAGTACCTCTGGGCCTCGTTGGAGGTCAGGGCTGTCTGCCCCCGTTAGTACCTCCTGTCCTTCTTCAAGGCCAAGGCTGTCTGCCTCCGTTCCTGCCTCCTCTCTTTCTCTCACAAGCTTCACTTGGGTGGCGTGGATCCAAATTGGAGATTGTTCAGTCAGCACAGCTGTTCTGGTTACTGCAACGACAGTAGTAGGTGGGCCGTATACGAAATCACCTTGAGCTCTTCCTTTCTTCAGTGTTTCGACCACCATCTCATCCCCCACCCTGTATGGGTGGGTGGGTTCCTGTGGAAAAGAGGGAGACTTACAAGCAACTTTGTCCTCAGTTTTGTTAGGTACCTGTATCAATTTAGTGACATAGTCTTCCCTAATCTGGTCTATGTCGCCTTCCTGTACCACTAGGGGGCGTCTTGCCTATGGTGTGGGGAAAGGCCTACCCATAAGGATTTCAACGCTGTTATGCCCTACTCCGTAGAAATGTGCTATTTAAGATGGAAGCACTATGTTGGGGGAATGCATAACTTCCCCTCTTTGCAGACTAATTCTAATCCTGTCTTAGGATTTTTCTGCAATACTGGATAACACCAGTCTTGCTGTTCCTGTTCAGTGGCATACCACTGAAGATCAGTAAGTATTTGCAACATCTCAGGGGTTGGAGGTGCCAAACATGGCATCTCCCAATGGTTACACAAACTTGTGAGGTTGCATTTGGCCACTCGTTTCGCCACCTTATCTGCCAGCGCATTGCCCTGTGAGACATGATCCTTACCATCTGCTGCCGTGAATCCTCTCCTCTGCCAGATCATACCATGGTCCCACACTACCCCACGTGCGTACCTACTCTCAGTATAAATGGTGACAGGTCTATCAGTATGTAGAATACATGCTCTAGTGAGTGCAATGAGCTCAGCTGCCTGCTGTGTTGAGTGTGGATGTCCTTGAGTAGGCCTACAATATCATGAGTGGTGTGCAAAATGGTGTAATGTCACATTGTAAAAGGAGTTGCCAACTCTACCATCATAGCACAGGCTGCAAGAGAACACAGACATGCCGGCATCCCCTGGACAGAGGTGGGCATAACCTTTGAGAAAAATACACAAGGACGCAACTTGCCTCCGTTTTCTTGTGTCAGTACACCCGCCATGGTTTTACAATTTTGGCGTGCAAACATGTGGAAGGGCATATTATAGTCAGGGAGGCCCAGCCCTGGACTCGACATGAGCGAACATTTCAGATAATCAAATGCATTGTACATTTCAGAAGACCATTTAATCAAATCTGGATTTTCTTCCAGAGTGGCTTGCCTCAAAACATTGTCAATAGTGGGAGCAATCAGGAATCCATTGTCTACCGTTTATCATACCAAGGAAAGATAACATTTCTTTCTTGGTGTGCGGGGCGACCAAACCCGCAATAGACTGGACTCTTTCTGCGCTGATTCTCCGTTCACCTTTTGTGAGGACAAAGCCCAAGTATTCAACCTGCATTTTACACCATTGCATTTTCTTAAGTGTCACTTTGTGACCACATCCTGACAACCATTGTAAACCATCCTGAATGCTGGCCTCCGCTGACATGCTACACAGTAACAAATCATCGACATATTGCAGCAGCACAGAACCTTAGGGAGATGTACCATGGCTTTAACATCGCTTGGAGGACTATGCTGTACACTACAGGTGAATCAGCATATCCCTGGGGTCTGCACCAGGTCAGTTGGCGTCTGTCAAAGGAAAAAGCAAAAAGTAGTCTGGTTATCTTATCAACTGGGATAGAAAAGAATGCATTTTTCAGATCTATCACACTGAACCAGACAGCGTCTGCTGGAATGGCAGATAATGATTAAGTGACATCAGGTACAACAAGGGCTATAGGCACAATGATGTTGTTGATGGCCCTTAAATCCTGTACAAAGCGGGTAGTACCATCTGCCTTTGTCACTGGATTCACGGGCGTGCTGTACGGTGAAATCACCTCTTCCAGGATTCCCTTTTGTAGGAATTCTTCTATCATTGGCCTAAGTCCATCAAGTTTCTCTTTTAACAACGGGTATTGTTTCTGGAACACTGAGATGACACCTGGTTTCACAGTAGCTTTGTAAGGTGTGCAATCTATGAATCCTGTGTCATATTCATTTGAGGACCATAATGCAGGGTTATTGTTATTAAGTTCTGGGTGGTCCTGTATGTTTGCAAGAATCAATGGCACTGGTGTAGGGATTGGAATGAGATCTGAGTGTACTGTTATGCCCTGAGTCTTTGCTGATACCTGCAAGTCAAGCTTAATGAACAAATCTCTCCCTAACAGGCTGACTGGGCAATCTGGTATAATGCTGAATACATGATCTGTGACGTATTCCCTGTCCATGTTCTCGAGTGGTAGTGAGTCAGTTTTAAAAGGTTTTGTCAAAACCCCATTAATTCACATAGAGGGCTCACACTTCCTTCCTCCCATTCTGAGTCATCTAAGTCCACCCCTTTTAGTCGGACGCTTTGGTCCGTCCTCTGTCTGCCATTTGTATCCTAGCTGTCCAGAAGAACAGAGCTCTGATGTTAAGCACAACACTTAACATGTAACATGTAACTTCAAACATTGAAACAAACAGATCTGACAATACAGACATGAACACACAAAGAGCCCATAAAAACTTTCATTGACTTCAATAAAAAAAATGTACAGCTTGATCAATGCTGTTGGCACCAATAAAAACCAAAAACTTCCAAAAAATAAATAAAAATAAAATTCTCAATGCGCATATTATATAAAAACAAATACCGTATTCCATACACATTCACATACATTTTCATGTACTTAAAACAGCTCATAATCAGTCTTCACACATATTCGCCTCAGTTACAACTCAAAGCCACACCCATTCACATTCCACTGAATCATTCATGTCTTCCAACCCACATTGTTTTATCCCGAAACTTGCAGCACAGACAAACACAGATTTCCTGGAAACAGATATCCATACCACACACAGTTTGTTGCTGCATTTTCCAATCTCTTCTGGTTTTCACTCTGTGATTAATCAACTCTTATAAGAAGACAATATACATGTTATAATCTTAGTCATTTTGTTAAAAGCTGGACTCCCACATTACACTGTTTTGGGGAAGAAAATGACCGAACAATTCTTTATCTTGTATAATATATTACACATTACTTACTCTGCAAGATCTCCTGGCCGCTTTCCCTTATCTCAGGAATGTGTGTGAAGGCGGGGGAAGTGGATTTCTATAGCTCACACTAGAACTAGATACATACAATTCTTATCCATTAACTGATGCTGTCTGAAGTCCACGTGGAAACGTTCTTTTTTATGGTAAGCATTAGTCCATCAGATTGTTACCCTGCCTCCTATTTCCAGCAATCCACAAATCTCCAGAAATCAATAACGCTTTCTGAGGGTTTTTGCTTACATGTTACGGCTACTGGGAGTGAAGACTTTTGTTTAAATACCTCTATCATGTGTTTTTCTATCTCCTTTCATATAATCGATATCTCATGAAGGGTTAGGTTCAAAATATGGTCAGGCGGCAGTGTCGCCTAAGCATAGACCCTTGACCATGTCCATGTGATATATGCTATTGTCTCCTTCCCTGGGAAAGGGGTCTACCGCTTCCATTGCCTCTGTCCACTCTGCCAATTTATCTACCCATGGGTTAAGAAGGTAATACTGTGTAGGACTGACTCGGGCAACATATTGTTTACATGTTTCTCCTGGTTCTGGTTTAGGGTATTCTATCTTAGATTTTTTTTGACTACCCATTATTAAAACTTATTTTCTTACAAAAAGAATTCAAAACACAGAATGTTAGTCTTGGGACGACAGCTGTACACTTACGACCCAGCCTGTCACTTCCCCTTATATAACTACTAATACAAAACAATTTATCATGCAAAACTTCTACAATTATCAAACAACTTATCATGCAAAAACTTCTACAATTATCTTATTAAGAATCAAATCAAGCTGTTAGACCTTCTGTTTCCTAAACAGATCTTTTACGGGACTCCCTGAGCCCAATGAAGTGCACTTTCCTGGTTACTGGATTCCCGGAATCCTTTCTGTTCCCGGAACAGATTTTTTACGGGGCTCCCAGTTCCCTCTGAAGTGCACTTGTCTTATTACCGGATTCCTTGAATCCTAAGGCAAAAACTCCCTGAGTTTATGCTTACTGTATCCCTGACACAGTACTTCGAAGTCTATCTAAGGGTCCCTTATGTACTTACTTGAATCGAGACGTGGTCAGTGCCCCTGGAATGGCCTAAAGGACAAAAATCAGTGTCTCTTCTTACCAAACATCAGGGATGACCTTCCCAATCCCGGACGAGCCCCCAAATTGTAAGGAATTATTCTTATCTTCCCCTGATATGTACCCCAGGTACAAGACCTCGGTATTCAGCTTGATTTGATTCCTATATCTGGCCAGAGAGAGTGATAATGAGATATGACACAGTGCTGTGTAATTTCAAAATGACTCTAAATTTTATTATCCTTATGACACATATATATAGTATTCAATGATGTGATCTTTAAGTTAAACAGTAACACATGTTTTTAGCCAGCTACACCTTTATCTTATCTCTTTGCCAGAGTCCAAGGCTATCTATACCATGCAAGCAAAAACCTCTGGTCATGGCTTTTTCTATGGACTTTGACCTGCTACATGTCCCTGTAAATGTATAGTTCATGATAAGATATAAGCTTATATAAAAATAGGGTTTGGACTGAAATAGAACCTATCAATCCCTGATAGAGATGTCGCGAACATAAAATTTTCTGTTCGCGAACGGCGAACATGAATTTACGCAAATGTTCGCGAACGGGCGAACCGCCATAGACTTCAATAAACAGGCGAATTTTAAAACCCACAGGGACTCTTTCTGGCCACAATAGTGATGGAAAAGTTGTTTCAAGGGGACTAACACCTGGACTGTGGCATGCCGGAGGGGGATCCATGGCAAAACTCCCATGGAAAATTACGTAGCTGACGCAGAGTGTGGTAAGTTGAATTCGCAATGCGATTAATATAACCTGCATTAATCGCATTGCGATTGCAACTTAGATCTGAGTTCCTAATGGTTGTATTGCTAGAATTGACGAATATAACGAATATTTCACTATATTCTCAATCTTCGTTATATTCTAGAAATACAACCATTAGGAACCCAGCTCTAAGTTGAATTCGCAATGCGATTAATATAACCTGTATTAATCGCATTGCGATTACAACTTAGTCAAATTTGTGACACTGCAGCTTCAGAATGAATCTAAGATGGATGCTGTCCTTGCCTTTTGATAGGAGGTGGGAGGGTCTGGGAGGGAGGGTATGCTGATTGGCTGGAATGTGTCTGCTGACTGTGAGGTACAAGGTCAAAGTTTGCTAAATGATGATGTATAGGGGGCGGACCGAACATCGCATATGTTCGCCCGCCACGGCGAACGCGAACAAGCTATGTTCGCCGGGAACTGTTTGCCGGCGAATAGTTTGGGACATCTCTAATGCCTGACTGAAACCTAGAAATATAACATAGCAACATAGTTTATAAGGCTGAAAAAAGACATCTGTCCATCCAGTTCGGCCTGTTAGCCTGCAAGTTGATCCAGAGGAAGGCAAAACAACCCCTTTGAGGTAGAAGCCAATTTTCCTCCCTTTAGGGGGGAAAAAAATTCCTTCCCGACTCCAATCAGGCAATCAGAATAACTCCCTGGATCAACGACCCCTCTCTAGTAGCTATAACCTGTAATATTATTATACTCCAGAAATACATCCAGGCCCCTCTTGAATTCCTTTATTGTAGTCACCATCACCACCTCCTCAGGCAGAGAGTTCCATAGTCTCACTGCTCTTACCATAAAGAATCCTCTCCTATATTTGTGTACAAACCTTCTTTCCTCCAGACGCAGAGGATATCCTATTGAGGACCCTGCCATTAACAGTCAAAGAGCGGCAGTAATTAAAATTTTCCGATATAAAACAAAGAGCTGAAATGTGATTGGCAGTTAAAAGCTCCACCCACTTTTCCTAAATTCTAACCACACTCACCCAGTGACCCATGATGCCAGTTTGGGGACTTTGGCTTTCATATTGTAAGAATAACAGCTTTTTACATTTTCTCATGGAAGTCAATAGGGGAAATCTGATTGGTTTGTGGCTCCGCCCACTTTTTAAATTTGAATTCCCGTCACCCAGTAACCGAATGTACCAAGTTTGAAGACCCTGCCATTAACAGTGTAAGAATGACAGCAATTTAAATATTCCCATTGAATAGCACTAGGTAATATTTGATTGGCTGTTTTAAGCTCCGCCCAGTTTACTGAATTTTAAGCCCAGTCACCCAGTCACCGTCTGTGCCAAAATTGGGGCCTCTGGCTTTAAAACTGTGAGAATGGCAGTATTTGAAAGTATTACATTGAAGTCAATAGGTGAAATCTGATTGGCTGTTTTAGGCTCCACCCACTTTCCCTAAATTTTGACCTCAGTAACCCAGTGAGTAATTGTGCTAAGTTTGGGACAGTTGGCATATAAAACTAAAAGTCCAGCAAGGATGATAATAGTGGATAAATGAGGGTAATAATTAATAAGGTAAATCCAGCAACAAAAGACAAACCCCTATATAATAGATAACTAATGCCATAATTTTTTCTTATTTGATGCACGGTTATACCACCAGCTCAGGGGGACGGCAATGGGCAGCCCCTGTGCCCCTTCCTATGCCAATCTCTTCCTGGGCTGGTGGGAGGACACCATTGTGTTTCCCGACCACGTCGTCTGGTGGGCGGACAATATCCAATTTTGTACGCGATACATAGACGACGTGTTCGTGGTTTGGAAGGGTGGACCCACAGGGTTTAAACAATTTGTCTGTGATCTCAATTCAAACGACGTGGGCCTCAGATTCACCTATGAGTTGGACCCTGTGAGCATTACCTTCCTAGATGTGAGAGTAACCAAAACTGGGGATTCTCTGTCGAGTAACATCTATAGGAAAAGCACGGCCACAAACTCCCTGCTTCACTGGAGCAGTTACCATCCTACCCCTCTTAAACGAGGAATACCTAGGGGCCAATACCTCCGGGTCAAGAGGAATTGCTCCAATGATGCATCTTTCTTCAGTGAAGCAGGGTGTTTGCAAGCTCGTCTACTGGCCAGGGGATACCCCCATAGGGTACTACGGGATGCGTTCAAACACGCATCTACCAAAGCTCGAGCCGAACTACTAGTTCCTAGACGTAGGACGGTGGACGGTCCACAACCGGCACGTATTATCGCCGACTCTGACATTGCTAATAGAGAAATAAGGCAGGTACTCACAAAATATTGGCCAATTTTACACATGGACTCTGACCTTTCTGACATCATAACGCAGCATCCTGCGATCTCTTATAGACGTGGGAAGAGCTTAAAAGACCGTCTCGTTTGCAGCCACTACTCACCACCCATGAAGAGTGGCACATGGTTAGACCGTAAACCTGTGGGGGTCTTCAAATGTGGTAGATGCAAGGCCTGTAAATATGTGTCTACCGCTAAATCAATCACTTGCTCTGCCACGGGACAGTCCTATCAGGTCCGCGATTTTTCTAATTGTCTGTCTAAAGGATTAGTCTATGTCTGCCAATGTCCATGTCCCATGGACTATGTGGGTAAGACCATACGGGAATTCAGGCGGAGAATACTTGAACACATCAATGACATGATCAAAAAGGAGGCTAACCCTGTAGCCACCCATGTCAATGAGTGTCACGGTTGTGACCCGTCTTCTCTCACTTTCACTGTCCTTGAATTAGTGTCTCCCTCACCACGTGGCGGGGACTGGGATAGGCGTATCTTACAAAAAGAGAGTGAGTGGATCCATAGATTTCGATCACAATCCCCTAGTGGCCTCAATGAGCGACTCACTTTTTCATGTTTTTTATAAACATCTCATTGTCATCCTCCTTTTTCCCGGCATCTTTATTTCTACACCTCTAATTTATTGCCACTTTTGTACATCACTTTTGCCATGTTTGCTTGACCCCCTGGCCCGGCTGCTGGATGTCCCTTTATTAGGGTTGTCCTGTCAGCATATTTGTCATCAGTAAAATTTATGGCCCCGCTACTAGGCCTGGGTACATAAAGTACCCGAATGTAGTATCCTCTTTGGTGGACCTTTATCTGTCCATACCTTATTATGTGCCACCTTGGCATCTGTAAGGGGCCTTACTTATCAGAGACCCATATGAACCATGCTATATAGCTTTCTATCCTCCTTTCCCCCTCTCTAGTGCCCTCCCGACTTCCTCTCTGTATTCCTCCACTGTATCTATACCAATGATGCGGCGGTAGCTGTTTTAACATCGCTTAAATCGGCTTTATTATTCATATTCCCCCCAGGGCACGCCTACCCTGGACTTGACACGCCTCCATTCCTCTGCACATCGCCCAGGAGGTGTGTGAGGCGACCGCAACATTTGCGTTCCATTTACCGGCGTGTGTGCGCTCCACTGACCGGATATCCGGTCGGCATCTGCCCGGAAGTACTCATCTCTGCATGCGTTCCACGCTGGAACGCATGCACGTGTTCGGCCGCCGCACATGTTAGTTAGTCTACATGGACCAGGTGCTAGTCACGCCCTGGTAATCTTAAGGAGGGGCATAAAAATAGGCTGACCACTAGCACACCTTGCATCAGACCCTCAGGGTAACCTTGTCACCCCTGCTGGATGGCTCCTTGATGTAAGTACTGACTTTCTGCATGTTCTCCACCACATCAATTTGGCCCACAGGAAGGTTTATTAGGCTCTTTTTACACTCTAGGTCCTAAATGGCATCCACCCAGTGTGATCATACAGCACTGGATTTTTGGTACCGCTGAATTGCCAGTCATCTACCCCCTAATCAAGGTAACCTTCATTAATGGCCATACCGCGCACAGGCATTGTACAATACGTTTATATATATATATATATATATATATATATATATGTATCTATGTCTCCCCTTTTCTCCACAGGGGCCTGTGCACTCTGTGTGTCCATCACATACTGCTCAACTGATCGTATGTACTTTGCCATCCGGCATCTATCTATTTATTTATCTAGTCACCTTCATTCTAAGGTTGGGTCTGACTCTAAGATTGTCTAATACAATACCTTATAACGCATTGGTGCCCAACCGGGCCTGTTTGACGTTCGTACTTGTTTTATCTTCAGGTATTTTTGAATATCATCATATATTCACCCCCTACCACCCCCTGATGATCCCACTCTGTGGGTGAAACGCGTCGGGATTCTTTGTCTCCTATCACTCTATAATATACATCCAACAAATAGAGTGTGTGTGTTGTGCGTTTTTGTGTTTCGTATGTGCTTTTATTATACTCAGTGCACCCTGTACCTTCTGGCGTACCGTCACGAGGGTCGCATACAGTGGGCACCTTTTTCCTATTTTGTTTGTCATTTTGATAGTCATCCCACGGTAGGCCACTCTGACACCAGCTTTCACCTCCTGTCAGGGCCAGACAGGAGTTGAGGCTAGGCTCGAGGACAGGGAGTCCCCACCACCAGGGGACATCCCTGGGCTGAGGTCTTAGACTAGGGTAGCAGTATAGGGACACCTTCCCCACCCATTAGCTAGATCCACTTAGCCTAGTGTGGTCCTACCTGGGTAACTATATAGTTTAGTTTGTCATTCCTCTAATAAACATTAGTTATCTATTATATAGGGGTTTTTTGTTGCTGGATTTACCTTATTAATTATTACCCTCATTTATCCACTATTATCATCCTTGCTGGACTTTTAGTTTTGTTTCACTCACGTTATGGCCAGTTTCTTGTCAGGGACTATTTTTACTGATGATCTGGTTAACGAAGCGAGGGACATATTCTCGGATAGGGACGTCCCCGCGTTGGGCCAGGTGGCCACCAGTAAACAGGTATTTAGTGATTTGTACAACAGCTATAAAGATAACATCAAGTCGTGGTGGGAGATTAAATCCCTTGAAAGTTACCTTGGACATAAAATCGTCCTGCGGGGACTTCGTATCCGAGTGCGACCAGCTGAGAGAATCTCCTCACCAGCCCTACTGATCAAGTGGGAAGATTCCCTCACTCAGAGCTCCTTAGCCCTCATGACATTGTTACTTGAGGAAGAAAAACAACTATTTGAGCGTTCCTCAAAGAGACTGCAGGAACAGATTGAAACTGCCCTAAAATTGAAAGACGATCCCGAATTTATAAGACGGGAGACGTCTTTACAATCCTCTGTGGATAGATTTCAAGGGCTTATTAAAGAACGTAAGCACCGACAATTCGTGAGGGACCTGGGCGACTTTAAGGAGGGTCGTGCATACACAGTCGGTCAGGGACCCGTGACGGGGTCTGAACCCTCCTCTTCGGAGCCTGACTCATCTGACACAGACTCCTATTCCAAACGGTACGGTGGATCTGCTAATCAAAGTCGACCCAATTATAGACGTCAGGGGGGACGGGGATGGCCGAGACAGGGCGGGTATCGAGGCAAGGGAAAAGGAACACTAGGATCAGGATATCAAAATACCTCCTCCTCCTCACCTCCCCCCGCACCTTTCAACAGCATCATGCCACAGCAGCTGCCATCCTCCTCCTCCTCGTCATCTTCCTCTTTTTTAGAGAAAGGTGTGATCCCTTATCAGTTGCGGGATCGCAACCGGCAGGACAGGGGTAAATAGCAGATCTCCAGATAATCAACCTATCAACTAGGAGTCTCAGCCCGGAGGAGGTGGGGGTCCTTAAGAGGGGTCTGTCGTTCGTACCAACTACGAACTTCAGCCTCTTCACCTGGACTAAGGACCTCCACCTCTTCTGCAGAAGATTAAAGTGGCACAAATTTTTTAAGACCACCAACAGGGACATGTGTCACAGATTGGTCCTGGATGAGGATGACCTTGGGGACCTTCAAAATCTGACTGACCTTAGCAGAGAGCAGAGTCGAGCCCCCGGCACAGGCCCATTCACTACACTTCGGTCAAAAAGCAAAAGAATGCCACCTCCATCGAACTACGAGCATGTAGATATTTTTCTCCAAATGGTCACGCGCGATCTTGAATAGCTTGATCAACTGAGACCCAAAACCTTTAACCTCTCTGTCACAGAAATGCAGGCACTCAAATCTCTTGAAAAAGATGACACGATCGTCATTAAGCCATCCGATAAAGGTGGCAACCTGGTCATCCTTGACTGTGATCTATACAAACGTATGTGCCTGGAACTTCTAAAAGACAGAGGGGGCTATGAGATCCTATCCAGCAATCCAACCCAATCCTATCTTGGAGAATTGAAGCACATCTTAAGTAAAGGCTTAAATAGTAGGGTCATTAGTACAACGGAATACGATTTTTTACTCCCGGCAACACCATTGACAGCCACGTTCTATGGGCTCCCGAAAATACATAAGGGGACATCGCCCCTTAGGGGGCGCCCTATAGTCTCTGGCGTCAATTGCTTAACCCAGAATTGCGGAATCTATCTGGATCAGGTTTTATCGGAATTCGTTGTGTCCCTCCCGGCTTACACGAGGGACACGATGGACTTCCTAAACAAAATTAACACCTTAAACCTTGATCCAGACTGCATGCTGGGTAGCATTGACGTTGAATCGTTGTACAGCTCTATACCACATGACTGTGGGCTTAGAGCCGTTGACCACTTCCTCCGTACCCGGGGGATCCAGTGTGCTACGCACAACGCCTTCGTTTTGGAGCTGCTGGGGTTCACCCTTAACCATCATTTTTTCTTATTTGATGCACGGTTCTACCACCAGCTCAGGGGGATGGCAATGGGCAGCCCCTGTGCCCCTTCCTATGCCAATCTCTTCCTGGGCTGGTGGGAGGACACCATTGTGTTTCCCGACCACGTCGTCTGGTGGGCGGACAATATCCAATTTTGTACGCGATACATAGACGACGTGTTCGTGGTTTGGAAGGGTGGACCCACAGGGTTTAAACAATTTGTCTGTGATCTCAATTCAAACGACGTGGGCCTCAGATTCACCTATGAGTTGGACCCTGTGAGCATTACCTTCCTAGATGTGAGAGTAACCAAAACTGGGGATACTCTGTCGAGTAAAATCTATAGGAAAAGCACGGCCACAAACTCCCTGCTTCACTGGAGCAGTTACCATCCTACCCCTCTTAAACGAGGAATACCTAGGGGCCAATACCTCCGGGTCAAGAGGAATTGCTCCAATGATGCATCTTTCTTCAGTGAAGCAGGGTGTTTGCAAGCTCGTCTACTGGCCAGGGGATACCTCCATAGGGTACTACGGGATGCGTTCAAACACGCATCTACCAAAGCTCGAGCCGAACTACTAGTTCCTAGACGTAGGACGGTGGACGGTCCACAACCGGCACGTATTATCGCCGACTTTGACATTGCTAATAGAGAAATAAGGCAGGTACTCACAAAATATTGGCCAATTTTACACATGGACTCTGACCTTTCTGACATCATAACGCAGCATCCTGCGATCTCTTATAGATGTGGGAAGAGCTTAAAAGACCGTCTCGTTTGCAGCCACTACTCACCACCCATGAAGAGTGGCACATGGTTAGACCGTAAACCTGTGGGGGTCTTCAAATGTGGTAGATGCAAGGCCTGTAAATATGTGTCTACCGCTAAATCAATCACTTGCTCTGCCACTGGACAATCCTATCAGGTCCATGATTTTTCTAATTGTCTGTCTAAAGGATTAGTCTATGTCTGCCAATGTCCATGTCCCATGGACTATGTGGGTAAGACCATACGGGAATTCAGCCAGAGAATACTTGAACACATCAATGACGTGATCAAAAAGGAGGCTACCCCTGTAGCCACCCATGTCAATGAGTGTCATGGTTGTGACCCGTCTTCTCTCACTTTCACTGTCCTTGAATTAGTGTCTCCCTCACCACGTGGCGGGGACTAGGATAGGCGTATCTTACAAAAAGAGAGTGAGTGGATCCATAGATTTCGATCACAATCCCCTAGTGGCCTCAATGAGCGGCTCACTTTTTCATGTTTTTTATAAACATCTCATTGTCATCCTCCTTTTTCCCGGCATCTTTATTTCTACACCTCTAATTTATTGCCACTTTTGTACATCACTTTTGCCATGTTTGCTTGACCCCCTGGTCCGGCTGCTGGATGTCCCTTTATTAGGGTTGTCCTGTCAGCATATTTGTCATCAGTAAAATTTATGGCCCCGCTACTAGGCCTGGGTACATAAAGTACCCGAATGTAGTATCCTCTTTGGTGGACCTTTATCTGTCCATACCTTATTATGTGCCACCTTGGCATCTGTAAGGGGCCTTACTTATCAGAGACCCATATGAACCATGCTATATAGCTTTCTATCCTCCTTTCCCCCTCTCTAGTGCCCTCCCGACTTCCTCTCTGTATTCCTCCACTGTATCTATACCAATGATGCGGAGGTAGCTGTTTTAACATAGCTTAAATCGGCTTTATTATTCATATTCCCCCCAGGGCACGCCTACCCTGGACTTGACACGCCTCCAGTCCTCTGCACATCGCCCAGGAGGTGTGTGAGGCGACCGCAACATTTGCGTTCCATTTACCGGCGTGTGTGCGTTCCACTGACCGGATATCCGGTCGGCATCTGCCCGGAAGTACTCATCTCTGCATGCGTTCCACGCTGGAACGCATGCACGTGTTCGGCCGCCGCACATGTTAGTTAGTCTACATGGACCAGGTGCTAGTCACGCCCTGGTAATCTTAGGGAGGGGCATAAAAATAGGCTGACCACTAGCACACCTTGCATCAGACCCTCAGGGTAACCTTGTCACCCCTGCTGGATGGCTCCTTGATGTAAGTACTGACTTTCTGCATGTTCTCCACCACATCAATTTGGCCCACAGGAAGGTTTATTAGGCTCTTATTACACTCTAGGTCCTAAATGGCATCCACCCAGTGTGATCATACAGCACTGGATTTTTGGTACCGCTGAATTGCCAGTCATCTACCCCCTAATCAAGGTAACCTTCATTAATGGCCATACCGCGCACAGGCATTGTACAATACGTTTATATATATATATATATATATATATATATATATATATATGTATCTATGTCTCCCCTTTTCTCCACAGGGGCCTGTGCACTCTGTGTGTCCATCACATACTGTTCAACTGATCGTATGTACTTTGCCATCCGGCATCTATCTATTTATTTATCTAGTCACCTTCATTCTAAGGTTGGGTCTGACTCTAAGATTGTCTAATACAATACCTTATAACGCATTGATGCCCAACCGGGCCTGTTTGACGTTCGTACTTGTTTTACCTTCAGGTATTTTTGAATATCATCATATATTCACCCCCTACCACCCCCTGATGAACCCACTCTGTGGGTGAAACGCGTCGGGATTCTTTGTCTCCTATCACTCTATAATATACATCCAACAAATAGAGTGTGTGTGTTGTGCGTTTTTGTGTTTCGTATGTGCTTTTATTATACTCAGTGCACCCTGTACCTCCTGGCGTACCGTCACGAGGGTCGCATACAGTGGGCACCTTTTTCCTATTTTGTTTGTCATTTTGATAGTCATCCCACGGTAGGCCACTCTGACACCAGCTTTCACCTCCTGTCAGGGCCAGACAGGAGTTGAGGCTAGGCTCGAGGACAGGGAGTCCCCACCACCAGGGGACGTCCCTGGGCTGAGGTCTTAGACTAGGGTAGCAGTATAGGGACACCTTCCCCACCCATTAGCTAGATCCACTTAGCCTAGTGTGGTCCTACCTGGGTAACTATATAGTTTAGTTTTACATTAGTTATCTATTATATAGGGTTTTTTTGTTGCTGGATTTACAGTTGGCATATAAACTGTGATAATAGCAGCAGTTTATCTGCTTTTCATTAAGGTCAAAGGCTGAAATCTGATTGGCTGTTGTTGCCCCGCCAAATTTGTTGGTTGTTGGTGGCTCCGCCCACTTTTTCTAACTTTGAAGTGGAAACACCCAATGACCACATTTGTGATATTTGAGGTCCATGACATCAAAAATGTGAGTTTTTCACATTGAAATCAATCAAGTAAATTGTTTGGTTGTTTTTGGCCCTACCCACTCTTTTGAATTTTAATCCCAGTCCTCCAGTGACCAACTGTGCCAAGTTTGAGGACCCTGCCATTAACAGTCTAAGAGCAGCAGCAGTTTTAAATTTTCCCATTTAAACAAATGGCTGAAATTTGATTGGCCGTTGTAGACTCCATTCACTTTTTATAAATTTTAACCCCAGTTACCTAGTGACCCACGGTGCCAAGTATGGGTATTCTGGCTTAAATACTGTGAGTCATAAGGGAAAATCTGATTGGTTGTTTGTGGCTCCGCCCAATTTTTAGAGTTCCCAAAATATGACCGAAATTTTCAGGTTGACCCCATGACTAAGTGACCCAAGTTTGGCAAGTTTAACTTCAAAGCTGTACGAGTGGCAAAAGTTTACAATTTTCCAATGAAAGTCTATGGCAAAAAGTGGGGTTTTCGGGGGGCCGACCCAGAGGCCCAGAGGGTGGGATTGGTAAACAAAGCACAAGCAACCTATTCGGGTATGTGCCGAACAAGTGTGCAAAGTTTAGTAATTGTACTCTTAAAACTGTGGGAAGAGTAGCGTATAGAAAATAGCTACATTTTCATTGGCCGTTGCTAGCTCCGCCCACTTTGTGGTGTCCCCTCAAAATTTACCCTTTTATTCGGGTTGACACCAACAATATGTGGTCCGAGTTTGGGGAGTGTAGCTTCAAAACTGTGCGAGTGGGAGCGATCTGATCCCTATAGTAGTCAGTAGAGATGAGCGTTTTGCAGCCCATAGACTTCTATTATGACGGAATGAATAAAGGCATTCCGTTTTGCATTCCATCATAGAATTGCGTTATGGTCCGTGGTAATGGAATCCATAATGCAATTCTTCTTTCACCACCAAACGGAGCGTGAAAAAAATCTAATTAAATTAACCCCTTCCCGACTGCAATCTGTATATATACGTGATAGCTGCACATGCCCCGTGCAGTTATCACGTCTATAAACGTCAAGTCAGCTCTTTAATCCAAGCGCTGCAAAGCGCTTGGATTAAAGCTTCTGCCCCTGCCCTGCTGCTGTCACGGACAGCATACAGTTCAGTAATGCCGGCAAGGGACCAATCAGAGTGGCCCCTTGCCGACAATCGATCCGATTGGTTAGTCTGTGCAGACTAACCAATCGGATCGCGGCAGTGAAAAAATGCCGGTTTCAGGCTCTGATCTGCGCTCTGCAGATCAGAGCCTGAAAGCAGGTAGTGTTCCTCATGCCCCCCGATCTGTGCCCCTCCAAGCCCTTGGTGCCCCTCTGTGCCCCCCGATCTGTGCCCCTCTCCTGCCTCCTGAGCTCATCTCCTGCCTCCTGCCCTGATGCGGTCCGCCCCCTCCCCGCCCCATACATTAGTCCTGCCGGCTGCCCCAGCCTCCCTCAATGGCATGCTGGCGGCCGAATCACCCCCGACCCCCCCCCTTTCCAGCGCTGCCCCCGATCCCCCTGCTGTGTGTGATGGCGGCGGCTCCATTCCTGAGCCGCCGCCATCAGCAGAGAGTGTCAGCTCTATGCTGACTCTCTGCTGTAACCCCATAGATGCCGCTGTAGTGGCATCCATGGGGTTAATAGAGGGAGGGGGCTCCCTCTCTCCACCATCCAAAAGCGTCCGCTGTTGCCACCTGCAGGGCATCTGATTGTATTATACTTTGCAATGCAAGAGCATTGAAAAGTATAGTACAGCCATCAGCCCCACTGGTTCTTCAAGATCCAAGAGGGACTTGATAAAAAAAAGTGAAAATAATAAAAGTAAAAAATGTAAAATTTAAATTGCCTTTTCCTATAAAAAATAAAAATAATAATACACATATTAGGTATCACCGCGACCGTAACGACCGTCTCTATAAATATATCACATGATAGACCCCGTCTGATAAACACCATAAAAAAAATAAAAAAAACTGTGTAAAAAAAGCTATTTTTGTCATCTTACATCACAAAAAGTGCAACAGCAAGCGATCAAAAAGGCTTATGACCCCCAAAATAGTACCAATCAAACCGTCACCTCATCCCGCAAAAAATGATACCCTATTTAAGACAATCGCCCAAAAAATAAAAAAGCCATGGCTCTCAGACTATGGAGACACTAAAACATCATTTTTTTGGTTTCAGAAATGCTATTATTGTGTAAAACTTAAATAAATAAAAAAAAGTATACATATTAGGTATTGCCACGTCCGTAACGATCTGCTCTATAAAACTGTCACATGACCCAACCCCTCAGATAAACGCTGTAAAAATAAATAAATAAAAACAGCCAATTTTTTGGTCACCTTGCCCCATAAAGTGTAATAATGAATGATCAAAAAATCCTATGTACCCAAAAATGGTACCAATAAAAACCTCAACTCTTTCTGCAAAAAACGAGCCCCTGCACAAGAGACTAGTGGCAGAAAAATAAAAAACATTTGGCGTTCAGAAAATGGACACACAAAAACATAATTTCTTTTTCAAAAATGCTTCATTATGTAAAACTGAAACAAAGCAACAAAGAAAGTAGACATATTTGATATCATTGCGTCCGTAACAACCTGCTCTATAAAAATAGCACATGATCTACCCTGTCACACAGGGCCGGACTGGGACAAAAAATAGGCCCGGGCATTTTTGACTGAGCAGCCCAATCACATGACCCCCAACAGGCCCCACCCCCTTGCAGTCTAGGGGCGGAGCCAAACCCGGAAGCACAATTTAGAGGCAGGGCCAGCCACCAGTAAGATAGGAAGGCTTCAGCCAACACACAAGCTTCTTTGGGGGTCCCCAGGTGACATTAGGGGTCTTAGTACGATCCGGCCACCTAATCCGGCAGAAAATGCAAGGAATCGACTGGACACAAAGCACAGCATGCAGCAGTTTATGTCCCGCTGATTCTCTGCATTTTTCCCAGATTGTGGCCGGATCTCTGCCGTACCCCATTATAGTTAATGGGGCTGGCGGGCATTCTGTCTGCATCCAGCAGTGCCGGATCCAGTGAATTCTCAGCTGGAACAGCCGTCAGGATCACTAACGCAGATGTGAAAGTAGCCTAATACAGCGCCCCATACCTCTTATATCCAGTGACGTCTCCTCTGATGTAGATGTTCTCTTTCTTCATCTTCTCCATTCAGACCAGACCGCCATGATTTCTTTCAGCCATCTCACGTCTCTGCAGAGTTTGACAGACATCTTAGTTTACCTACTTTTCATCATCGTCCAATTAACATCCCATCATGCACCCCCAATACTGAGAAGCTGTGCTCCCCAAAACTATACTGCAAAAAGAACTGTTCCAAGCTGATGCTGTGCCAGGGTGCCCCCAAAGTAATGGTGCTCCCAAAGTCCCAACAATAGTAATTATTTATTTGCCAGAGTGCATTTAGTAGTAATAGTGCTCCTACAGTGCCCCAACAGTAATTGTGTTCCACAAGTAATAATGCTCCCATAGTCCCCCAGTTGTAATAAAGCCCACCATAATGCCCGATAGTAATAATTCTCTTTATAATGTGTGACAGTAGAATCCCCCCCCCCCTTATAATGTGCACCAGTACAAAAAATGCCCCGTTGTGTGGCAGTAAAAAAAAAAACCTCCTCTTAGTGCCCCCAGTAGAGCCAATGTCCCCAGAGTGCCCTCATGTGTTCCAATGACCCGTACTGTGTGCCACTACAAAAAACACTTAGTGCCCCCAGTTGAGCTTAGGTGCCCATAGTGACCTTATAATTTGTGTCAGTATAAAATACTCCCATATAGTCCCCACAGAAGATGCCCCCATAGTGCTCCTTCCCCGTCCCCATAGTGCCCTCCATAATGTGGCACTATAAAATGCCCCTATAGACTGCCCCACATAGATACCCCCATAATGCTTCTTTCCTCCCTTCCCCATAGTGGCATCAAAATGGGTGCCAGTATTAAATGCCCCTATATAATGCCCTCATAGTGCTCTTGTCCCCCACTTCTCCATAGTGCCCACCTATAATGCGTGCCAGTATACAGGACCCCCAGTAAATGCCCCCATAGTGCAGTCATACACGCACTCTCCACATACATGGTCGCAGTCATACACGCACTCTCCACATACATGAACGCAGTCATACACGCACTCTCCACATACATGGACGCAGTCATACACGCACTCTCCACATACATGGACGCAGTCATACACACACTCTCCACATACATGGACGCAGTCATACACGCACACTCCACATAAATGGACACAGTCATGCACGCACACTCCTCATACATGGACGCAGTCATGCACGCACTCTCCACATACATGGACGCAGTCATGCACGCACTCTCCACATACATGGATGCAGTCATACACGCACTCTCTACATACATGGACGCAGTCATACACGCACACTCCACATACATGGACGCAGTCATACACGCACTCTCCACATACATGGACGCAGTCATACACGTACTCTCTACATACATGAACGCACTCTCCACATACATGGACGCAGTCATGCACGCACTCTCCACATACATGGACGCAGTCATACACGCACTCTCCACATACATGGACGCAGTCATGCACGCACTCTCCACATACATGGACGCAGTCATACACGCACTCTCCACATAAATGGACGCAGTCATACACGCACTCTCCACATACATGGACGCAGTCATACACGCACTCTCCACATAAATGGACGCAGTCATACACGTACTCTCTACATACATGAACGCACTCTCCACATACATGGACGCAGTCATACACACACTCTCCACATACATGGATGCACTCTCCACATACATGGACGCAGTAATACACGCACTCTCCACATACATGGACGCAGTCATACACACACTCTCCACATACATGGATGCACTCTCCACATACATGGACACAGTCATACACGCACTCTCCACATACATGGACGCAGTAATACACGCACTCTCCACATACATGGACGCACTCATACACATACTCTTCACATACAGGGGCGCACTCATACACACAGTCACCACATACATGGACGCACACATATACAATACACATATATAGACACCCAGCTTTCCTGCTGTACCTCTCCCCCATACACTAATGCCTCTTGCAAATTGCACTTGTGCCATGCAGGATAGCAGGGAAGCTGGATGACATTTCATGATATAATTCACCCAGCTTTCCTACTGTACTGCAGGTCACATGTGCACAGTCTGGTAAAGCTGAATTTAACCCCAGTTCCCCTGCCACTCACATCACTGGTGCAGTTGTGACAATCCAACTGATGTTCAGCATGGTGGGCAGGAAAGTTCAGGCTGCAGGAATCGCTTCGCGGGCAGAAAAGGGGGTGTGGCTATTATAGCTCCGCCCACATCGGGCCGTCCTGTTGCTGGTCACCACTGTCCATCATAAGAACTAAGGAGGGGAGAGGCGGAGCAATGTCACTGATGTCAGGAGGTCAGTGACAGAGTGCAAGTGGTGCAGGAGAAGTCAGCCCGGGGTGACGAAGTACAGTGAGTGACTGCTCTCGGGCCCCGAAGCAGCTGCTTCCCTGATAGTTACGCCACTGGGAAGCGCTCATCTCCACTCCTGCCCGGCTGCTGCCTGCCACACTAATAAAATAAAAAAACTCAGGCGGCGGCCCGGCTTATTGTGTTCGGCCCGGCCCACCAGGCAAATGCCCGGTCTGCCCTATGGCCAGTCCGGCCCTGCTGTCAGATGAATCTTGTAAAAAAGATAAAAAAATAAACGGTGCCAAAACAGCCATTTTTCGGTTACCTTGCCTCACAAAAAACTTAATATAGAGCAATTAAAAATCATATGTACCCCAAAATAGTACTAATAAAACTGGCACCTTATCCCCTAGTTTCCAAAATAGGGTCACTTTTTGGGAGTTTCTACTGTAAGGGTGCATCAGGGGGGCTTTAAATGGGACAAGGCATCTAAAACCAGTCCAGCAAAATCTGCCTTCCAAAAATCATACGGCGTTCCTTTCCTTCTGCGCCCTGCCGTGCGCACTTACATCAGTTTACGACCACATGTGGGGTGTTTATGTAAACCGCAGAATCAGGGTAATAAATATTGAGTTTTGTTTGGCTGTTAACCCTCAATGTGTTAAAGAAAAAAATTTAATAAAATGGAAAATCTGCCCAAAAAGTGAAATTTAGAAATGTAATCTCCATTTTCCTTTAATTCTTGTGGAACACCTAAAGGGTTAACAAAGTTTGTAAAATCTGTTTTGAGTTACTTGAGGGGTGTAGTTTCTACAATGGGGTCATTTATGGGGGGTTTCCACTTTGTAAGCCTCACAAAGTGACTTTAGACCTGAACTGGTCCTTAAAAAGTGGGTTTTGCAAATTTTCTTAAAAATTTTAAGAACTGCTTCTAAACTTCTAAGCCTTCCAACGCCCTAAAAAAATAAAATGACATTTCCAAAATGATGCCAACATAAAGTAGACATATGGGGAAATGTTAAGTAATAAATATTTTATTAGGTATGACTTTCTGTTTTATAAGCAGAGAAATTTAAATTTAGAAAATTGTGAATTTTTCAAAATCTTTGGTAAATTTGGGATTTTTTCATAAATAAAGGTGAAATATATTGACTCTAATTTTTGACTATCATGAAGTACAATATGTCACGAGAAAATAATCTCAGAATGGCTTGGATAAATAAAAGTGTTCCAAAGCTATTACAACATAAAGTGACGCATGTCAGATTTGTAAATTTTGACCTGGACACTGGGGCATCAATGACCCTTGGTCATGAAAGGGTTAAATTCGCTCATCCCTAGTGGTCAGGTAGCCATGTAGCCATAGTAACAAGACAAGAATACTCGCCTCACTCCTCTCCACACTGCTGTCATCTGCAGTGGCACACATATTACAGTGGCCTGTGGCCTATTAGAGGAAACTGTGGGGCAAGGAGCCTTTGTTCCATGCAACACCACACGCGGGATTTAAGTATATCGCCGTCTTGAGGATGGCAATACAGTTAAATGTGCCGCACTGCCGCCGCAGTCGCTGGAGTCAGTGCTCCAAGAACCACCACACACAGACATATCCAGGACATGGGCTACCACAGTTGCATTCATTGTGTCAAGCCACTCATGACCCAGAGACAATGTCAGAAGCGTCTTACCTGGGCTAAGAAGAAAACAGACCGGACTGTTGCTCAGTGGTCCAAAGTCCTGTATTCAGATGAAAGTAAATTTTGTATTTCATTTGGAAATCAAGGTTCCAGAGTCTGGAGGAAGAGTGGAGAGGCACACAATCCAAGTTGCTTGAGGTCCAGTGTGAGGTTTCCACAGTCTGTGATGGTTTGAGGAGTCATGTCATCTGCTGGTGTTGGTCCACTGTGTTATATCAATAAGTAATTCATGCTTCCCTCTCCTGACAAGCTTTATGGAGATGCTAATTTCATTTTCCAGCAGGACTTGGCACCTGCCCACACTGCCAAAAGTACCAATACCTGGTTTAATAACCACGGTATCACTGTGCTTGATTGGCCAGCTAACTTGCATGACCTAAACCTCATAAAGAATCTCTGGGGTATTGACAAATGTGATGTATTGCACATTGATAAAGGACAATTTTGTCAGTTTGGGTGTGATGACGTCACCTGCCACGCTAAAAATCCTCTCTGAGATGACACTGGAGGCTGGAAGGACAGTACAGTGAGAGCAAACTGAGTCAGTTTTGGTCATTGTTCCAATCTGTCTGTCCACAGTATGTGCCAGGGAAAGGCCACAGTTGTTTTGAAAACAAATTACATTTTGGTGAAGGTGCGGTACTGCGCCACATTTCCCTAATGACAAGACAATTTTTAAGGACACTTGGCAAAAGGTACTACTGATGGCATAGAAAAGAATAAAATTTAGGGGTATGCGCAGAAATGCATCACTGCTGATGCCATAGACAGGGCCGGTTCTAGGTGAAATGGAGCCCTGGGGCGAAAAACAATAAGGGCCCCCCCCATGACACTTGATGACTTTTACAGAACTGTATATTGTGGGGCACGGTGTATGCTATATGTGTATAACATAAACATATTTCATATAAAAACTTACAGTTACTTGGCTTGACCCTTGGGGATCTCGGACACCACTTCAACACTTTGGCCGGGGGTTTGGTGGAGCTGATGTTGTGTTTTATCCTAATGAGAAAGATTTCACAATAAGGATTTGGAGAAGGGGCAGAGGGATAGCAGAGCAGGGAGAGGCTGGTGCTGCTACTAGGAGGCTCATACCATGGGCGAGTAATAAAGCCCACCATAATGTGCCCCCCCCCCCCCCCGCCAGTAGAAATTATTCTCCTTTATAATGTGACAGTGCAAAAAATACCCCCTTGTAATGCCCCCAGTTGAGCTAATGTCCCCATAGTGCCCCATAATGTGCCAGTATAAAATACCCCTATATAGTGACCCCAGTTAATGCCCCCAGAGTGCTCCTCTCCCCCCTCCCTCCTAGTGCCCCCCATAATGTACCAGTATAAAATTCCCCATATAGTGCCCCAGTAGATGCCCTCAGTGTCCCCCATAATTTGTAAGTATAAAATACCCCTTCTCAGTGCCCCCGTATATGACCCCATAGTACTCCTCTCCCCCTTCCCCATAGTACCCACCATAATGTGTCCCAGTATAAAATGCCTCTATACAGAGCCCCCATATAAAATAGCAGTTCTTTGTGGCCTCAGCAGATGCCCCTATAGTGCCCACCAATAATGTGCCAGTAATAAGTGCCCCCAATAATGTGCCAGTAATAAGTGCCCCCATAGATGTCCCCCAATAATGTGCCAGTAAAATGTGCCCTCATAGATGCCCCCCAATCATGTGCCAGTAATACGAGCCACCCCACCATCATGTCAGTAACAAGAGCCCCCCCACCATCATGTGCCAGTAGCCAGAGGCCCCCCATCATGTGCCAGTAGCCAGAGCCCCCCCATCATGTGCCACTAGCCAGAGCCCCCCCTATATCATGTGCCAGAGCCCCCCCTATATCATGTGCCAGTAGCCAGAGCCCCCCCTATATCATGTGCCAGTAGCCAGAGCCCCCCTATATCATGTGCCAGTAGCCAGAGCCCCCCATCATGTGCCAGTAGCCAGAGCCCCCCCATCATGTGCCAGCAGCCAGAGCCCCCCCATCATGTGCCAGCAGCCAGAGCCCCCCCTATATCATGTGCCAGTAGCCAGATTCCCCCCCTATATCATGTGCCAGTAGCCAGATTCCCCCCCCCTATATCATGTGCCAGGAGCCAGAGCCCCCCTATATCATGTGCCAGTAGCGATAGGCCCCCCTGCCCCCTATCATGTGCCAGTAGCCTGAGCCCCCCATCAACATGTGCCAGTAGCCATAGGGCCCCCCCTATCATGTGCCAGTAGCCATAGGGCCCCCCTATCATGTCCCAGTAGCCATAGGCCCCCCTATCATGTACCAGTAGCCTGTGCCATCAACATGTGCCAGTAGCCAGAGCCCCCCATCATGTGCCAGTAGCCACCAGTATTGCACACAAAAAAAAAAAAAAACACTTATACTTACCTCCTTGGCAGCGATGCAGGCCTCTTCCGGCCTGTGTCCCGCGCTGTACGGCTCAGGGCTCAGGCGGCGCGATTACGTCATTGCGCCGCCTGCGCCGGCCTCTGATAGGCTGCCGGCCTAGTGCCGGCAGCCTATCAGAGGAAGGGGAAAGGACACACCTCTCCCTCCCTTGCCCTGCTGCACAGCTGTTACGCTGAGCGCTCCGGGTCCCCTGCTGGTCTCGGAGCGCTCACAGCGTATGTCCCCAGGCAGCACTCCAGCGTCTCGGCGTGTGCGTCCTCGCTCTCTAGGGTGCGCGCACGCCGGGACTCTTAGATTCAAAGGACCAGTGCACCAGTGATTGGTGCCTGGTCCAAAGGGGTTATTAAGGGTTAAGGTTGTGAGAGGCAGTGCTGACTTAATTAGGCTGCACCTGTGCACTGCCCATTTATACCTTCTCCTCCCACAGCCTTCTACCGGATCTTTGTGCCTTGTGCCTCAGAGAAAGCGTTCCCTATGATGTTAGTTTGCCTTACCTGTTGCCGTACCCGTTGCTACCGTCCACTCGCCTTTAAACCTTTGCCGCCTGCCCTGACCGCTGCTTCGTCCGACTACGCTCTTGCCTTCTCCCTGTGTACCACGCCTTATCAGTTGCCAGAGAGGTCGAGTTGTTACTAGGGGACACGACCTGGTAGTTACCGCCGCTGCAAATCCATTCCGCTTTGCGGCGGGCTCTGGTGAAGACCAGTAACTGCTTAGAACCGGTCCTCTAGTACAACCCGCGCCATCGCCTCTCTGGTGCAGAGGATTCACTACCTGTCCTGCCGTTTCGTGACAACAGCCATCTGTATCACTGTCCTGAGGACGGTGATACAGATGACTATGGAGATGAGCGCTTCCACAATGGAAGCGCTCATCTCCGTGTGACTGTCCTGCCTATAGTTAGTTGCGGGCCGGCGCAGGGTGCCCCTAAGGACTCGGGGGGCCCGGGGGCAATTTCCCCCCTTTGCCTCTATGGAAGCGCCGGCCCTGGCCATAGAGAAGATTGAAATTTTAGAGAACTATATTTGGTGAAGGAGTGGAACTGCCCCACAATTACCACAACTATGTGGTACAGCAGCAACTGCACCACCAGCATCTTGGCCAGGTGAGAGTTTAGCTTGCTCACATTTGGATTCATGAGCACGTACAGTTTTTTTATGGCCACACACTCCAGTAGGAGGAGAAGTCTGAGTGGGAGAACAAGTAACTGATGAGAAGGGTTAACTGCCTGAATAAAATGCTTAAAATAACCTTTATTTGAATTAATCTAAAATATGTGGCTACCCACCAAAAATACACATCAGACTAACGTATGGAAGAGTGGCTCACACACCTGTAAATACACTCACCTAAAGAATTATTAGGAACACCTGTTCTAGTTCTCATTAATGCAATTATCTAGTCAACCAATCACATGGCAGTTGCTTCAATGCATTTAGGGGTGTGGTCCTGGTCAAGACAATCTCCTGAACTCCAAACTGAATGTCAGAATGGGAAAGAAAGGTGATTTAAGCAATTTTGAGCGTGGCATGGTTCTTGGTGCCAGACGGGCCGGTCTGAGTATTTCACAATCTGCTCAGTTACTGGGATTTTCACGCACAACCATTTCTAGGGTTTACAAAGAATGGTGTAAAAAGGGAAAAACATCCAGTATGCGGCAGTCCTGTGGGCAAAAATGCCTTGTGGATGCTAGAGGTCAGAGGAGAATGGGCCGACTGATTCAAGCTGATATAAGAGCAACGTTGACTGAAATAACCACTTGTTACAACCGAGGTATGCAGCAAAGCATTTGTGAAGCCACAACACGCACAACCTTGAGGCGGATGGGCTACAACAGCAGAAGACCCCACCGGGTACCACTCATCTCCACTACAAATAGGAAAAAAAGGCTACAATTTGCACAAGCTCACCAAAATTGGACTGTTGAAGACTGGAAAAATGTTGCCTGGTCTGATGAGTCTCGATTTCTGTTGAGACATTCAAATGGTAGAGTCCGAATTTGGCGTAAACAGAATGAGCACATGTATCCATCCTCTGATGGCTACTTCCAGCAGGATAATGCACCATGTCACAAAGCTCGAATCATTTCAAATTGGTTTCTTGAACATGACAATGAGTTCACTGTACTAAAATGGCCCCCTCAGTCACCAGATCTCAACCCAATAGAGCATCTTTGGGATGTGGTGGAACGGGAGCTTCTTGCCCTGGATGTGCATCCCTCAAATCTCCATCAACTGCAAGATGCTATCCTATCAATATGGGCCAACATTTCTAAAGAATGCTATCAGCACCTTGTTGAATCAATGCTACGTAGAATTAAGGCAGTTCTGAAGGCAAAAGGGGGTTCAATATCGTATTAGTATGGTGTTCCTAATAATTCTTTAGGTGAGTGTATATGGCGCAGCCAACCTCCTCCACACTAACAAGAAATAGTGTATCCAGCTGGAGGAATATAGTAACTTATTTTAACACTCCAGTAAACTTGGAACATTAAAAGCGTTGCCAAATAATGGATACAAGCTGCTGTCTCTTGTTTTAGACAACAGCTAAGGAGGCACACTGTTTATTTGTATCAGCGCATCTCGGCAACACTGTGTACACTGTAGATGACAGCAAGCGTGTGGACTGTATTATTCACAGGCAAAGTGCCTTATATATACTGCACTTACTATCTAACAGCCAATACAGTCCCCCACACTTTAAATTACTGTCATCTATAAAGCATTTGTTCCCTGCCTAGTATCGCGTTGGCTCGACACGTTTCTATGTTACCACAGACTGGGTGACATGTCATCAGGAGCATAGGATGTTTAATATAGGAGTGGATTGCCCCATACACATGGCATATTTCCACCACCTATTATAACAGGTAGAACGCTGCACGCCGGTATAGGCAATATAAGGAAGTAATTATCAACCAAGAAAGCCACCAATGATGATGTATATGTATGGTGGCACCTGCAGTAGGTAAACAACCACAGCGTCACCCAAAGCAATCAGAACCTGAAAGAAACTAGATACAGTTCGCAGGGTCTATCGTCAACAATAAGGTCCACCTCCATATCCTATAGGTACCTACTGATTATGGGCACCAACTTTATCATGTAGAGATCAATAGGAGGGGGGACACCTTTAATGTGATAATCCATATGTTGGATAATGAGGAAGACATGGTAAACGAAAATAAATAAATAAAATAAACAGAAAAAAACCTCAGCAACTACATATAATGGGAGACAAGCCTGTTCCCTATACTAGCATGTAGTTAGATGAAACATGTGTATGAAATAAAATCATTAAACCAAAATGGTTTAACAGTCTGTAATGTGAATGTCCATTGGGTCTCTTTCCGTAACAGGAGGTTATCAATATTACCTCTTTGCGGCGATCCCCGCACATGTTTCATCCTTTGAAAGGTCACACACTGCTTTGATCCCGGGAGAAATTCCATAATGTGTCGGGAGATTGGGGTATTATCCTCATTATTAATACGCAGCAGATGCTCTCCAATACGTCTCCTGAATTCTCTTTTGGTCTTTCCCACATAATGCTTCTGGCAGATGCATGTGGCCACATAGACGACCCCTACCGTTTTGTAATTAATGAAGGACCTAATGTTGTAGCTGCATCCAGTGGTCATACATTTCACTGTGTCGCCCTTTTTGATAACTTTGCATGCAACACATTTACCGCATTTATACGTACCGGGTGGTCTATTGGTTAACCATGTGGACTGTATTGGAGAACTGTACATACTGTGCACCAATTGGTCTCGCAAATTGCTGCTTCTCCTGTATGTAATCAGAGGGTAGTCTCCTACAAGATGTCCAACCACAGGGTCCGACTTTAGGATACCCCAGTATTCTCTCAGGATATCCCGAACCTCTCTGTTGGTCTGATCATATGTACCAATGACCCGAACCAACCTGTCATCTGATACCCATTCTTTAGGGATCAGAAGGTCATCTCTATTGCTCACTGAGGCATGTTGATACGCCTCAGTTAGACAAGATCTGGGATACCCCTGCTGAAGGAACCTGTTTTGTAAGTCAGACGCTGCCTGCTTGAAATCAACCCACTCTGAACAATTTTGTCGCGCCCTCAAGTATTGCCCCTTTGGTATGCCATACTTGAGCTTGTTTGGATGTGTACTTTCCCATCTGAGTAGGATATTTGTGGCAGTCAGTTTGCGGAACATCTTAGTAGTTATCTTTCTGGATCCATCAATACTTATAGATAGATCGAGAAATGTCAGATAAGCCTTCTGGATTTCACTCGTAAAGAAGAGGCCCAGATCATTTCTGTTAAGCTGTGACATAAATTCACTAAAGGCCGTGCAAGTACCATTCCACAAAATGAACACATCGTCTATAAATCTTAGCCACAAGGTTATAGACGATGTCCATTGTTCCAAAACCTCGCAGAATACGTGTTCCCTTTCCCACCAGCCCAGGTAGAGGTTAGCAAACGTAGGGGCACATGGACTCCCCATGGCCACTCCCCTGAGCTGGTGGTAAAATTTGCGGTTGAATGCGAACACGTTATGGTTTAATATAAATTCAAGCAGTGTAATCACAAACTCATTATGAGCGGATAGATGTGATCCTCTCTCCGCTAAGAATGTTTTTACTGCTTGAAAACCTTTCTCATGAGGTATGGAACTATAGAGCGCTTCCACATCCAAGCTTGCCAATAATGTGCCCGTGTCACAATAGATGTCATTTAGATGCCTAAGGACATCCATAGAGTCCCTCACGTATGATGGGAGGTTCGTGACAAATGGTCTTAATATCTTATCCACATACATACTGATTTTTTCTGTGAGGCTATTGACCCCTGACACAATGGGCCTCCCCTTAAGCAGGCTCAGCCCCTTGTGAATTTTAGGCAAGCTGTAAAATACCGCTGTCACTGGATGCTCAGGTAGTAAAAAAGCAAACTCCATTTTGTCTATTAAATGCTGATGCATGGCCTTATTCAAGATGTCACTTAATTCACTTTTGAAAGTCCCCATTGGATTTTCCTCAAGTCGCTTGTAGCACGACCTATCATCCAATATTCGCATGCACATCTCAACATATTTGTCGTCGTCAAGGACAACCACATTTCCTCCCTTATCCGAGGGCTTTATTACTATGGTCAAGTCCTTTTTCAACACGTTTAAAGCCACTCTTTCTGTATCAGTAATTTGGATTTTTTCTCGATGGTAGCCAAAAATTAGTAAAAGGGCCCTCTCCGACTTGCCTCTCACCCTCTTCTAAGAGACCAGCCAGTAATCTCACATCCTGTAATTCCTCACATTCAATTTCTTATGAACAACTGATGAGAACAATGACAAGAACACTGTGCTGCTTGGGGATGCAGCTTGGCTACCACAAAGAAGATTGGCAGAAGGAGGACAGTCCTATTTTCCCACAGGATCCAGTGATGCTGCCTCATGGGCTGTAATTGAGCCCTGGTACCTACTGTATGTTTGTGTCTAAATGCCCACAACTTATTTTCATCCTGCAGATTTTGCACACAGCTGTTATTTTGTATGCTGGCCTTGTGGGGCAAAACCTCCATAGAGAAGATAATCGCACAGAGCTAGCAGCAGCTAGGCTTGGCCTAAGTCTGGCATGTTTTGAGCCTGTGCCCACAGTATTAGCAGCATTAACAGTTCCAGGGCTGACCACTAGTGTTGAATGAATTGAAGTATCTGAAGTGGACTTCGATCCGAATTTCAGGGAAAATTTGATTTGCTACTAAGCCGAATTTCGTGCTTTGTGGTAAGGAATAATTTTTCCCTGAAATGGCTACACAAATAAAAAAAATTCATACTCCCCTCATCCATCTAAGTGAGACGAAGCCACTGTGGCCATCTTGCTTGAAGATTCCATCAGCCTCTTCACTCTCAAATGGATAAGGTAAGTATAATAAAAAAATGTCTTAACTCATCAACCCCTGAAAGGCTTGAATATTCTTCACAGATGCTGCGAACAGAAATGAACATAGCGTCTGAGGGGTTCAATTACGGGGGCGGAGCAATTGCTATTGCTCGTCATTGCGCCCGCTAATTACAAAGAAATGTGCTTTGCGATGAAGTAATCTGTCAGAAAGCAAATTTTTTTGTAAAATATGGTGAAGCAACCGAATC
This sequence comes from Bufo bufo, assembly GCF_905171765.1. Taxonomy (NCBI): domain Eukaryota; kingdom Metazoa; phylum Chordata; class Amphibia; order Anura; family Bufonidae; genus Bufo; species Bufo bufo. The sequence goes on from NC_053390.1 coordinate 456,495,048, forward strand.
AAATTTTTAAGAACTTCGCTCATTATTACTGACCACAATAGAAGCTGATATGGCCTTGACAGTTGTTTTGGACATACAGGGAGTGCCGAATTATTAGGCAAGTTGTATTTTTGAGGATTAATTTTATTATTGAACAACAACCATGTTCTCAATGAACCCAAAAAACTCATTAATATCAAAGCTGAATATTTTTGGAAGTAGTTTTTAGTTTGTTTTTAGTTTTAGCTATTTTAGGGGGATATCTGTGTGTGCAGGTGACTATTACTGTGCATAATTATTAGGCAAATTAACAAAAAACAAATATATACCCATTTCAATTATTAATTTTTACCAGTGAAACCAATATAACATCTCAACATTCACAAATATACATTTCTGACATTCAAAAACAAAACAAAAACAAATCAGTGACCAATATAGCCACCTTTCTTTGCAAGGACACTCAAAAGCCTGCCATTCATGGATTCTGTCAGTGTTTTGATCTGTTCACCATCAACATTGCGTGCAGCAGCAACCACAGCCTCCCAGACACTGTTCAGAGAGGTGTACTGTTTTCCCTCCTTGTAAATCTCACATTTGATGATGGACCACAGGTTCTCAATGGGGTTCAGATCAGGTGAACAAGGAGGCCATGTCATTAGATTTTCTTCTTTTATACCCTTTCTTGCCAGCCACGCTGTGGAGTACTTGGACGCGTGTGATGGAGCATTGTCCTGCATGAAAATCATGTTTTTCTTGAAGGATGCAGACTTCTTCCTGTACCACTGCTTGAAGAAAGTGTCTTCCAGAAACTGGCAGTAGGACTGGGAGTTGAGCTTGACTCCATCCTCAACCCGAAAAGGCCCCACAAGCTCATCTTTGATGATACCAGCCCAAACTAGTACTCCACCTCCACCTTGCTGGCGTCTGAGTCGGACTGGAGCTCTCTGCCCTTTACCAATCCAGCCACGGGCCCATCCATCTGGCCCATCAAGACTCACTCTCATTTCATCAGTCCATAAAACCTTAGAAAAATCAGTCTTGAGATATTTCTTGGCCCAGTCTTGACGTTTCAGCTTGTGTGTCTTGTTCAGTGGTGGTCGTCTTTCAGCCTTTCTTACCTTGGCCATGTCTCTGAGTATTGCACACCTTGTGCTTTTGGGCACTCCAGTGATGTTGCAGCTCTGAAATATGGCCAAACTGGTGGCAAGTGGCATCTTGGCAGCTGCACGCTTGACTTTTCTCAGTTCATGAGCAGTTATTTTGCGCCTTGGTTTTTCCACACGCTTCTTGCGACCCTGTTGACTATTTTGAATGAAACGCTTGATTGTTCGATGATCACGCTTCAGAAGCTTTGCAATTTTAAGAGTGCTGCATCCCTCTGCAAGATATCTCACTATTTTTGACTTTTCTGAGCCAGTCAATTCCTTCTTTTGACCCATTTTGCCAAAGGAAAGGAAGTTGCCTAATAATTATGCACACCTAATATAGGGTGTTGATGTCATTGGACCACACCCCTTCTCATTACAGAGATGCACATCACCTAATATGCTTAATTGGTAGTAGGCTTTCGAGCCTATACAGCTTGGAGTAAGACAACATGCATAAAGAGGATGATGTGGTCAAAATACTCATTTGCCTAATAATTCTGCACGCAGTGTATGTGGCCACCACCCTTCTCCTCTGATGTCCCATCCTCAGTATCCCAATCCGGCTCCCAGGTCCTGTGCAATACACAATCATCATCATAGTCCTTACCTTCCCTGCCATTTTTATCAAACTGTGGCTTTGCCCCCCTTCTCAATTCCCTGCTCTGTATTTGCCCCTACTGCTACCAATGTGGATACAAATGTCACTAATACTTTTACCACCATCAACACAGCTATACATGGGGTCCCCCGCCTCTGCTTGAACCTCCTCCTTATGGCAGTCCAAACACTTATGTTTATGGCTTCTCACAAAACTCACTATCAGCGAGACTATCTTGACTATCTCCCATAGCGCATGGGGTTTTGTTACCTCTTCGTAGGAAAAAAGAAGGTATCCCACTAGGAGTAGGCAGTAAAGACAGAGATAATTAACCTACCCAGTTTTATATGGATATAGGCTGGTTAAGATGCTGTGCTGGGGGCCCATCTATATCAGGGGCCCATCTATATCAGGGGCCCACCGGGGGATGTACTTGTTCCCCTGTGGGCCAGTCCGAGGATGCCTAAAGTAGCAACTGGGTCTATAGGGCGATGCTAAAACCAGGTTTTTATTTATAATTATATCTGAAGATCTACGAGGTACATACATGCTAGCTAGATAAATGCTAAAGCTTTCTTCATGTGCATTTATGAGATGCATTTTTTTTCCAGGCAGACGCAGACCATGACTTAGTGGGAGATCAATGTGATACTAATCAAGATCGGTAAGAAAAAAAGAAATCAAGAAATTATTATTACAAATATCAAATTTTTCCTCCAAAAAAATGAAATGGGCAGGCCCGTCTCATTTATCATTTTCCATGACAGTTCTTGGCGTGGAAAATGACTTAAAAAAGAGCTGGTGCAGATTTTAGTATGTCGCATGGCCTGCTGGAGAAGTGGAGAAGGCGCTAAAGTTATGTAACCACACGGTGTTAGGCTACTTTCACACTTGCAGCAGCAGGGTCCGGCAGGCTGTTCCAGTGGGAAACAGCCTGCTGGATTCGTGCTAATGCTACATATCGTGCCGCCGCTCTGGCCCCATTCACTATAGGTCCCGCCGCAGCACAGCAAACAAGCCGAGAGGCAGCCAAGCAAAAACCGCAGCGTGCTGTAGATTTTGTCCGCCCACCTCTCGGCATGTTATAGTGAATGGGGCTGGAGCAGACTTCCGGCGGCACGTTGGAACAGCCTGCCGGACCCTGCTGCCGCAAGTGTGAAAGTAGCCTTAGACTACTTTCACACTAGCGTTAATATTTTCCGGTATTGAGATCCGTCATAGGGTCTCAATATCGGGAAAAAAAACGCTTCCATTTCGTCCCCATTCATTGTGAATGGGGACAAAATTTAACTGAACAGAACGGAATGCTCCAAAATGCATTCGGTTCTGTTCTCATACCGGAGACCAAATCCGTTTTCTCTGACACAATAGAAAACAGATCTGCCCCCCCCCCCCCCCCACCTCAATTGACTTTAAATGGAGTTCATGACTGATCCGTCTTGGGTATGTTAAAGATAATACAACCGGGTCCGTTCATAATGGATGCAGCCGGTTGTATTGTCAGTAATGGAAGCGTTTTTGCTGAACCCTGCCGGATCCAGCAAAAACGCTAGTGTGAAAGTAGCCTTAACCAGACTTAAAAGTGACATGAAAACGATCTCAAATGATAAATGACCCCCTTAATATCTAGAATACTAGTAGAGTTCTATATATTGGAAAACCCATTTTCTTTTTTTTTATGCTGAACTAGAGATGGGGATGGTCATCAGGACTCCCGGGATAACTGCCCATCCGATATTAATAGCTCACAGCTGGATACAGACAAGGATGGCATAGGAGATGAGTGTGATGATGATGATGATAATGATGGAATTCCCGATACTGCATCACCTGGACCAGATAACTGCAGACTTGTACCCAATCCAGACCAAGCTGATTCTGATGGTATTTTTTCTCTCTTAATTTTGTACTTATATATGTTTGTCAAAGCATTTAGTTTGCATTCAGTTCAACCTGGAGACATCTGCAAAGAGTTTGTGTGATCTATATGTGTATGAGGTTTATTCAGATAATCTGCATTCCAGAATTCTAGCTTCAAAAAGTTAACAAAAAAATTAGGGCTTTTAAACTTTTTGTACTTATTTGTGTAAATATTTTGTACTTTTACACCACTCACCAGAATGCCCTTTTAAAAATGCACTACATTTTTTTTACATTGTGCAATATTTTATACATTTGACACAGATTACGGCAACACAGGCTCTTTTAAAACTGACTTTAAAAATTCCCCTCATGATAAACCTCCCTCATAGTTTTTGGAATCTGAACAGCTGCACATGAGATGGAGTCTTTCAAAAATCTTCTTAGCAAAGCACTGAGTGTTGCTAAGGAGAGTCTGCCTTCAATCTTTATTATTTTACTGAGCACTGAAGTCGTCTGTGTGTAACAAGTGAGTTAGGCAGGGTGATGGTCAGTGATAGGGTACCTGTACATAGTCAGAGACTGGGGTAGTGACAGGCTGGAAGCCTCTATGGCCCCTTTCACACGGGCGAGTATTCCGCGCGGGTTGAACGCATTGCACCCGCACTGAATCCTGACCCATTCATTTCTATGGGGCTGTGCACACGAGCTGTGATTTTCACGCATTACTTGTGCGTTGCGTGAAAATCGCAGCATGCTCCTCTTTGTGCGTTTTTCACCTAACGCAGGCCCCATAGAAATTAATGGGGTTGCGTGAAAAAAAAAAAAGATTTTCACGCACGGTTGCTAGGTGACGATCGGGATGGGGACCCGATCATTATTATTTTCCCTTATAACATGGTTATAAGGGAAAATAATAGCATTCTGAATACAGAATGCATAGTACAATGGGCTGGAGGGGTTAAAAGAAAAGAAAAAATAATTTAACTCACGTTAATCCACTTGTTCGCGCAGCCGGCATCTCTTCTGTCTTGTTCTGTGAGGAATAGTACCTTTGATGACGTCACTACGCTCATCACATGGTCCGTCACATGATCCATCACTATTGTGATGGATCATGTGACGGACCATGTGATGAGCGTGGTTACGTCATCAAAGGTCCTATTCCTCACAGAACAAGACAGAAGAGATGCCGGCTGCGCGAACAAGTGGATTAAGGTGAGTTAAAAAAAAATTATTTATTTTTTTAACCCCTCCAGCACTATTGTACTATGCATTCTGTATTCAGAATGCTATTATTTTCCCTTATAACCATGTTATAAGGGAAAATAATACAATCTACACTACAACTAACCCAAACTTGAACTTCTGTGAAGAAGTTCGGGTCTGGGTACTACAGGCAGTTTTTTTATCACGCGCAATAAAAACTGAACATCGGAACGCAATTGCAGTCAAAACTGACTGCAATTGCGTACCTACTCGCGCGGGTTTGCCGCAATGCATCGGGATGCATCCGGACCTAATCCGGACACGCTCGTCTGCAAGGGGCCTATATGTTATACAAAGGTGTCTTTACCGTTCAGTAAAATGCCGAAGACAGACCCTCCTTAGCAACCAAAGCTCTCTCCAAAACTTTGCTTTGAAGACTCTTTACAGCCTGTTTTCTAGAACAAAGAAATATATTTCTGTAATAAAGTACATTACAAAAATGTTTAACGTCCCTGTCCATAAACAATATTAAAAATAAACCAAAATTGTTGGGGCCCAGGAACTTCAAATTGTGGCTCTAAAGATGGAAACCACTCAGAAGCTGACTAGGTACCATAGCTGCCAGGTGCTTACTGTTTACACAGCAGACACCTGAATGCATTGTCTGTTATCAGTAAGAATGCTGTCCATGGACATTTAATCTCAGACTCCATGGTCAATTGCAGCCATGGCATCTGAGCAGTGAAATCCTGGGAGTGCTGTGCCCCTGAGGCCTCAACAGCTCCCCAGTGCCAAGATTAAGGGAGCTATGTAGCCTTCTGAAGGCTCCAGGGCCTGTCAAAGTGAAGTTCCAATTAAGCCCTGCCTGTGTCAGGGCTCCATAGGAACATAGTGAGTTTCTCATAGGCTAAAATTTTACATCATTGTAGTGTATGGGAGAAACAATCAATTGCATGTTAAAGTCCCCTAAAATGTTTTTAAATTATGTAAAAAATAAAAAGATATAAAAATATTCCCCCTTTCCCTATATTAAAAAAAATAAAAAAAATAAAAAAATAAACTTCATTAGCATTGTCCCATCCCCAAACCCCTGAACTATAAAAATGTAAAAATATTTACAGACATGACATAAAAAAAAGTTATGGGGGTCAGAATATGGCATAGCAAAGAAAAAAAAAAGAATTTTTTTTTTTTTTGTATTGCTGTAATCATACGGATCCAGAGAGGAATTGAACAGGTCAATTATACTGCATAGGGAACACTGTGAAAACGAAATCCTTAAAACTATAGTGGAATTGCATTTTTTACCAATTCAACCCCATTTGGAATTGTCCAGCTTCCCACTACATTATATGCATGATTAAATGGAACCATTACAAATTACAACAAAAGTTATTGCTCCTCAAAGGCTGCAAGTAAATGAAAAACGAAAATGAAAAAATGGAAAATGTCTCGTAACATGCTTAACCTAACAAAAGCAAAATCTCAGGTATCAGGAGTTCACACGACCGTTGCCCCTCCGTTGCTGTATTGCGGCCCGCATACGGCGGGTCCGCAATACGTGGGGCATCACAAATCTGGGTCCGCAAATCCGGAGATGCAATACGGAACGGAAGCATGGAACGGAACCCCACGGAAGGACTATGGAGTGCTTCCTGGGGTTCTGTTCCATGCCTCCACACCGCAAAAAGATAGAACTCAAGTGAATGTGTCCGCGATCCGCATGAGGCTGGCCCACAGTCGGTGCCCGTGCATTGCGGACCGCAATTTGCGATCCACAGCACGGGCACGGAGGGGCAACGATCATGTGAACAAGCCCTCAGTGTGAAGATTGTTTCCTGATGTGCTTGTATCACTCAGTAGTTTAATTTTCAGCTAAGGACTAAGAATTTCTGGTATTTCTGGCAACTGTATACTTGTACCAGAGCTTCCCAACATTTTTGGTATTGGAAAACCCCTTGAAAAAAGACTATAAAAATGTCCCCCATATGCTGGGCCCCTGACAATGAATATACTTACCTGGTTCCCCACTCCCTGCGCCACTTCTGGTCCCTGCACCACCGCTGCAGCTTTTCCCCATGCGCGGATGGGGGAGCAGCCAATGGCAGGCAGGGACGTGGGGAGCCTCCCTAGCATCGCGGCTGACACCAGATGTTTTCATCTGCGCACGGGGAGAAGCTGCAGCGGAGGTGCAGGGACCAGAAGTGGCGCAGGGAGCGGGGAGCCAGGTAAGTATATTCATTGTGAGGGGCCCGGCATATGGGGGACATTTTTATAGTCTTGGATAACCCCTTTAAGCTTGAGACTTTTTTTTAGTTTTGCAGAAGTACAACTTATGTAAATCATGATATTTCAGATTTCTGTAAAGGTAATGCTATCATACCCGAAAACTAATTTAATCTCCAGAAATCAGACCTATTTATTTAAAACAGGTTTTACTTACATACTGTATCTGGAGGATTTGCTTGTCTTTCTGTGGGTGGGCAGCAAATCATCAAGCACGTGTCTCCAGTATGCACTGCAATTAGCTCTTGCAAATCTTTTCCTCCCCTGTACAGAAAACAATCCCTCACATAAAAACACCACAGATACATATGGTATGTAATGCCCCCACTATTTCCTTCTATATACTTCTAGGGATGAATAGTGTCTTCTCTATGAAATCACTAAGCCAGCACTGAGGGAAGAGAGCAAAAGCAGGAGAAGGTGAACCAGATGGATAAACAGCAAGGGGGCAGTACAATACAGAAAATTAAATGTACAGCATAAACAAGAACATTATTGTAAATTTAGACTAGACAACCTAAAGGCAGGGTCGGCGTTGGGGAGCGGGGGTTGTCTCAGCAAACAGGGCAATTGTCCAGGGCCCCCTTTCCGAAAGGGGCCCCCTCTGTGTGCTCCCTGTGCCTGCTTTGTGTGCTCCTTATGCCCCCTCTGCATGCTCCCTGTGCCCTTTGTGTGCACTCCCTGTGGCCCCTGTGTGTGCTCCTTGTGCCCCCTGTGTGAGCTGTGTGTGCTCCCTGTGCCCCCTATGTGAGTACACTGTGCCCCCTGTGTGAGCTTCCTGTGCTCCCAGTGTGTGCCCCTGTGTGAACTGTATGTGCTCTCTGTGTTCCCCATGTAAGCTACCTGTGCCCTTTATGTGAGATCCCTGTGCCCCCTGTGTGAGCTCCTTGTGTCCTGGGGCTACCCATACTCCAGTATGAACTAGTTCTGCAGCACTTTTAGGGCACCAGCTGTTAGCCATAGAGGGCTCTAGTTAAACTAATGAAGATGGCATTGTTTAGGTGGTCTGCATTATTAATGGGGGAGGAGGGGGGCGATGGCATATACTGTAGATTAAGAATCTGAGGTCCAAATCTGAGTCCAAATTAGCAGTGTCTTTTTTTCAGCACTTGGGGGAAGCAAACCAGGGTTGCTATTAAAGGCATCTGTAAGGCTATGCCACACACTGTGGCAGTATCACAGCCAGATCCCCCACAACACTGTGTCATCCACAGATCCTCCATAACACTCTGTCTCATAGAAACATAGACTGTGTCGGCAGATAAGAACCATTTGGCCCATCTAGTCTGCCCAATATACTGAATACTATGAATAGCCCTTAGCCCTATCTTATATGAAGGATGGCCTTATGCCTATCGCATGCATGCTTAAACTCCTTCACTGTATTTGCAGCTACCACTTCTGCAGGAAGGATATTCCATGCATCCACTACTCTCTCGGTAAAGTAATACTTCCTGATATTACTTTTAAACCTTTGCCCCTCTAATTTAAAACTATGTCCTCTTGTAGCAGTTTTTCTTCTTTTAAATATTCTCTACTCTTTTACCTTGTTGATTCCCTTTATGTATTTAAAAGTTTCTATCATATCCCCTCTGTCTCGTCTTTCTTCCAAGCTATACATGTTAAGGTCCTTTAATCTTTCCTGGTAAGTTTTATTCTGCAATCCATGTACCAGTTTAGTAGCTCTTCTCTGAACTCTCTCCAAAGTATCAATATCCTTCTGGAGATATGGTCTCCAGTACTGAGCACGATACTCCAAATGAGGTCTCACTAGTGCTCTGTAGAGCGGCATGAGCACCTCCCTCTTTCTACTAGTAATGCCTCTCCCTATACACCCAAGCATTCTGCTAGCTTTTCCTGCTGCTCTATGACATTGTCTGCCTACCTTTAAGTCTTCTGAAATAATGACTCCTAAATCCCTTTCCTCAGATACTGAGGTTAGGACTGTATCACTGATTTTATATTCTGCTCTTGGGTTTTTATACCCCAGGTGCATTATCTTGCACTTATCAACATTAAATTTTAGTTGCCAGATTTTTGACCATTCCTCTAGTTTTCCTAAATCCTTTTCCATTTGGTGTATCCCTCCAGGACCATCAACCCTGTTACAAATCTTTGTGTCATCAGCAAAAAGACACACCTTACCATGGAGGCCTTCTGCAATTTCGCTGATAAGGATATTAAACCATATGGGTCCCAGAACAGTACCCTGAGGTACCCCACTGGTAACAAGACCATGGTCTGAATATACTCCATTGACTACAACCCTCTGTTGTCTGTCCCTCAGCCACTGCCTAATCCATTCAACAATATGGGAGTCCAAGCATAAAGACTGCAATTTATTGATAAGCCTTTTTATGTGGGGCAGTATCAAAAGCCTTACTAAAGTCTAGATAAGCGATGTCTACTGCACCTCCGCCATCTAGTATTTTAGTCACCCAATTAAAAAAATCAATAAGATTAGTTTGGCATGATCTCCCTGAAGTAAACCCATGCTGTTTTTCATCTTTCAATCCATGGGATTTTAGATGTTCCACAATCCTCTCCTTAAGTATGGTTTCCATTAATTTCCCCACTATTGATGTCAGGCTTACTGGCCTATAGTTGCCCGATTCCTCCCTACTACCTTTCTTGTGAATGGGCACAACATTTGCAAATTTCCAATCTTCTGGGACGACTCCTGTTAGCAGTGATTGGTTAAATAAATCTGTTAATGGTTTTGCTAGTTCACCGCTAAGCTCTTTAATAGCTTTGGGTGTATCCCATCAGGCCCCTGTGACTTATTTGTATTAATTTTAGACAGCTGACTTAGAACCTCTTCCTCTGTAAAGACACATACATCAAAAGATTCATTAGTCTTCCTAACTGAGGTCCTTTTCCTTCATTTTCCTTTGTAAAAACTGAACAGAAGTATTCATTGAGGCAGTCAGCTAGTTCTTTATCTTCTTCCATATACCTTCCTTCTTTTGTTTTTAATTAGTTAATTCCTTGTTTTAGTTTCCTTTTTTCATTTATGTATCTGAAGAATGTCTTATCGCCTTTTTTCACTGACTGAGCTAATTTCTCTTCTGCCTGTGCTTTAGAAGCTCTTATAACTTGTTTGGCCTCTCTCTGCCTAATCTTATAAATTTGCCTGTCATCCTCGTTTTTTGTTTTTTTTAATAATTACTAAATTCTATCTTTTTGTTTTTAATGATTTTGGCCACTTCTGTTGAGTACCACAGTGGTCTCTTCCTTTTTTTTTTGCTTTTACTGAAAAGCCTAATGCAATTATCTGTTGCCTTCAATAGTGCCACTTTTAAGTAGTCTCATTTCTCCTGGACTCCATTGAAACTGTTCCAATCTGATAGGGACTCGTATACCACTAATCTAATTTTAGAAAAGTCAGTTTTTCTAAAATCTAAAACTTTTGTTTTTGTGTGGTGTGACTCAGTCACTGTACTTATAGTAAACCACACTGATCCCAAGCTTTCCCCTATAGTAATATCAGATACCAAATTCCCATTTGTGAATACTAAATCTAAAATGGCCTCCTTCCGGGTTGCCTCCTCAACTACTTGCTGTAGAGATAATCCCAGTAGGGAATTTAGAATATCTGTACTCCTGGGAGAACTAGCTATTTTGGTTTTCCAGTTTACATCAGGAAGATTAAAGTCTCCCATAATGATAACTTCCCCTTTCAATGTCATTTTATCTATTTCCTCAACTAGTAGATCTAATTCTTTGACTTGGCTAGGTGGTCTATATATCACACCTACACGAGTTACCTTATGATTATCAAGCTGCAAGGTAACCCAAACTGACTCTAAATTGGTCTCGCTAACTTGTATTAAATTAGATTTTATGCTATCTTTCACATACAGGGCCACCCCTCCCCCTTTCTTGCATTCTCTGTCTTTCCTATATAGAGAGAACCCTGGTATTGTTATATCCCAGTCATTACTCCCATTGAACCATATCTCAGTAACAGCCACTAAATCTATATTCTCACAGATCCCCCATAACAGTGTGTCATCTACAGATCCCCCATAACAGTGTGTCATCTACAGATCCCCCATAACAGTGTGCAAGTGCAGCATTATCTCCATTCACTGCTATGGAATTGTCAGTGATCAGCTATTTTCAGTACACTCATAGGATAATGGAGGATGACCATGCATGCACGTTGTGCTCTCCATTCACTTCAGGGGCCCAGATGGGACAACCCCCTTTTTTTTTGGAGCTTGTGGTTTTATAAACTGCACCATGGAAAAAAATAAGTGCCCTGACCATTCTTCATGTGGGTTCCATGTCCAGAATTCCCTTAGAAAATGAGCAGGAATGAAAATCAACGCCGAAACGGCATCAAAAAGTGTGTTATAAAATGCGTCAGAAAAAAAAAACAACATCCAAAAAGGTTTTTTTTAGGCACAGAAAATACTCTGTGTGAACATACCCAAAGAGGCTGCAGGATCATAAGCTTACAGAGGAAAGGCTAAAGCGAAATAATGTGGCATTCTACAATCAGCTGCCATGGTTGCAACCACTGTCTGTGCCTACAAAATGCTGTCAGACTGCTGGTCCAATATTTCTGAATTTGGGGCCCCACTTTCAATTTTGCCAATGGCCATACTTTGTCTAAAACCAGCTCTGCCTAAAGGTACACCAGGTTTATCATCTAGCATCAACAACCTTGATAATACTGGCATAGTTTACACTCTAAATCGTAGACAGTATTTGTAAATCTGCCCCGATTAGTCAATTCTGCAACATAATTAATTTTACCTACTGTTAGATGAGCACAACAAGGTCTGCACAGGTTAAGTCAGTGCTATGTTTAGTTTCTTCGCTTCCATCTGCACAGGCTGGACCTTTAGTTTGATGACATGCACAACTACAAATGAACCATTAAAAGCACTTGTTTGAGTACTGAACAGTCATTGAAATGCACATTAGAGCAGATCAGTAACTAACCGACTGCTCTACCAATCTGCTTTTCCATTCTCAAAATGGAAATTCTCCAAATGGAAATTCTCCAAATGTTGTTCACAAAAAGAGATATTAGTTCTGAATCCACAGCAGAAGCCCCCCATAACCCAACAGGTCCCATAACAGTGTCATACTTTGTCTATTCTAGTGGCTTGCCACTGGTCAAACAAGAAGGATATACGTAAAATGACTTGCTGGTTCACTGCTAAAGGGTTAAAGGAGTTGTGTCATCTGAGACATTAGTGGCATATCACTAGGATTTCCACCTTTGTGAACAGCAGAAGCAAGCTACAGTTGACCTTTGGGTACAATTGGGCGTCACTCAATATTAGGCAGTCATAAAGACAAGTTGGATTATATCAGAAATTTTATATATATATATATATATATATATATATATATACACTCAAAATAGTAACAACATGTTGCATAAAACAATACAAATCAATACATTAAAATGACACACGTGAAAAAACTCTTGGAGTAACTAAAATTCACTTGGAAATGGCTAAAATTCAATAGCACTGAGTCCCTGAGGGCCCTTATGGACGTGACTGTTGATAAGTCTTCCCAACAGTTATAGTTCAAAGACAAATGTAATAGTCCAAAGACAAATGTAGTAATTATCCACAGCTTGTATAGTGACTGTATGTCACACAATTAATAAAAGAATCAATATTACTTCCACACTTTATATCGCAGTCAAATTTGTACTATAAGCCGAGTACTTTACCGCTCCTGATGTCGGGCCACTTGTGCACCAAGATTCTCCAGTGCAATGCTCTTGTTGTGAGCTGCAAGAACCTGTGAGTCGGATCTGTATATGGAGTTCCCCACGTTCCTGGATTTTCATTGTAGCGGTATTTCTGCTTTGACCTTCCAGGACCTGTTATGGCGTCCCACGTGGTTTGCTGGGTGGTCAGATGACTTTCAGTTCCAGGCGGGGTTTTTGAATTTCTTTAGCCTCCGAATGTGGATATAGGTGTTTTTCTTTAATCGTCCCTCACTGTCATTTTCCATACGCGTTTAGGGGTGAAAGAGCCCCTTCCTCAGTGGTGTAGACAGTGATGACTGAATGTCCTTTTTATATCGTCATTAATTGGTACATTGCATGCTGGGACAGTGAGGGATTCGAAAAACATGGATGTGGATTTCGATTTTGCAACAATTATTTCAAAGATTCAGTGCCATATATAAACTTATGAAGAACGCATGTGCGATTTATTTGTTTTTTCGCCTTGTTTCCTTAGTATCTTATATAAGTTAGAGAAAACCGCATATGTAATTTCTTCATATTTTCAATACATCTTTTGACGACATCGAAATTCTTCCTTGTTAATGCCTTATGAATTACAGAGATTTGTGAATACCGCATATGCGGTTTCTTCATCTTCTTGCTGTATTTCTCCAAGTGCAACAATATATAAATAAAACTACATATAAATAATAATAAAAACATGGATATATTAGGTATAAAAAGATTATTCAATCAAAAAAACTGCATTATATTGTGAAGATAGATGTACAGAGATCGAAAACAGCATTACATTATAGAAAACCGCATTATATTATAAAAAAACGAGAAAACACACCTGCGGTTTTGTTGCATTTTCAATGCGTTTTTACTCGAAATGTTAAGATTGGAATAAAAATTTGAATAAAAATAAGATTAGAGACTTCTGGTGGTGTTCTAAGATGTGGTTTATGTATTTGTCCACGTGTGATATAGTGTATTCAATAGAAGTGGGCATGGTGTATATGGGGGCGCGGGTCTACCAGGAAGGGGAGATCTGGGTGCTGGAAAACAGCCTGACACAGATGTCCCATTCGAGATAGACCAACGCCCCCCTATAGGAACCCAAAGAGTTCCATATCTGCATTCAAACCCTTTGGGATTAGGGAGTCAAATTCGAAAATCCTCTTTGATTCAATTCTTGACATTCGGAGGATATGATTCCCTCCTCTCCATGGATATTCAACTCTTTCTAATGCCATATATTTGAGGGTAGATGGATCACTTTTATGGTAGTCCCTATAGTGCTTGGATAGGGAATGCAATTCATATCCCTTTTTTATATTAGTAACGTGTTCTGATATCCTCTTTTTTAATGTCCATTTAGTATGCCCTATATATTGTTTATGGCATGGGCATTCTATCAGATATATCACGTTAGTTGAATCGCATGTCAGACCCTCTTTAATGTCTAGAGTGAATGAGTTTTGCGTTGAGGTAGCTTTTAATGTTTTCCTAGGAAATGTAGTAATTCTACAATTAGAGCACCGTCCACACCTATGAAAACCATTAAAAGACAGCCAGTTCTGTTTATTTTGTATATCTTGGCTTTTACTTTTTATTGAAGGGGCTACCTTTAAGCCTAAGTTGGAGGCCCTAGTGTAGGTAATCTGGGGTGTGTTCGTAAGCATTGGGCCCACTATCTTGTCCCCAAGCAGATGATGCCAATACTTTCCAATGATCCTCTCCATGTTCTTGTACTGTGCATGGAATGGCAGGATCATTCTCAGTGTCTCATCATTCTGTTGTTTTTGCCTGGGGACAAAAAAGTCATTCCTTTTCATTGATTTCACTTCCCCCGATGATTTCTCCAAATGATGGACTGGGTACTGTTTATCAATAAACTGTTGTTTTAAGGCCTCTGCTTCTACATCAAATTGTTGGTCCTGAGTGCAGTTCCGCTTTAGTCTCCTAAACTGACTTTTTGGAACATTAATGAGCCACCTAGGCAGATGGCAGCTCGTATACAGTATATAGCTGTTTTTACTCACCAATTTATGGTATGTACTGCATACAAATCTGTTCTCATCCACCTTTACATCGAGATCCAAAAATTTTATGTTTTTCGTGTCAATGGTGGAGGTGAATTTTAAATTCAGATCATTTGTATTTATTTCCTCCAAAAAGTCAGTGAGGGCAGTCATTGTGTCCTGCCATATAAACACAATGTCATCTATGTAGCGCCGCCATAGTACCAGGCACGCCCCCAACAATGGTTTAATAACGGTGGATTCCCACTGTGCCATAAACAGATTGGCATAGCTGGGGGCGAATCTGGTACCCATTGCGGTGCCCTTACATTGTACATAGAAGTCCCCATTAAAGGTGAAGTAGTTATATGTCAGTATATATCTGACACCTTCTATTATATAGAGTATTTGTTCCTCTTTCATGGTGTTTCTCAGGGCAAGTTGCTGCTGGAGTGCCTCTAATCCCTGTTTATGGTCGATTATTGTGTACAGAGAATTTACATCCAATGTACCCAATATCCAACCCTCCTTATATTCCATCTCCTCCAATATTCTGATCACCTCAGTAGTATCTTTAATATATGAGGGTATATTTTTCACAACTGGTTGTAATAATTGGTCGATATATCTCGACAAATTGGAGGAGATGGAATTGATCCCAGATATTATGGGTCTTCCTGGGGGTTTTGTTAAATCCTTGTGTATTTTAGGGATGCAATACATTACTGGCAATCTCTTTTCCGTATTTATAATGTATTTTGCTTCTTGTTCCAACAAAATTCCCGAAGTGGTACCCTTTTTACAGTATTGTGTTAATTGTTTAAAAAAACTCCTCTGTGGGGTCTTGCCTCAATGTTGTGTAAGTGGCCTCATCATTCAATTGTCTCAAACATTCCTCTATATAGTCGCTCGTGTTGAGGACCACGATTGCTCCACCATTGTCTGCTGGCCTTATTGTTACTTCGTTGATAGACTGTAATTGCTTTATTGCTTCTATTTCCTTTCTGGACAAATTTTGCCTTAGATTGTTTCCTTTCAACTTTCGCAGATCATTTTCCACACACTTCTTAAAGGTCGCTATTTGATGACTATTTTCTTATTTATGAATGGGCAGCAGCAGCAGCGCAGGGAGTACGGGCAGGAGCACACATTGCGCACAGCTCAGCGGTGTATTGAGATCCGAGTTTAGGGGGGATTAGGGACAACATATTAAAAAGTATTATGGGTATATTACCTTGCGGCTCAAAGTCAACAGCCGAGGTGAACGGTGCCGCCCCCTCCACTACGTCATCTAATACATTCCATATACGCCCCTTGCTTCTTCCTTTCAGCCGCCGGAAATCTCGTGCAGGCGCAGTACCGCTGACTGCCTGCGCCCGTGCGATCATAAAGCTCCTGAGGGCAACAGCCTCAAAAGTGTCACTGGGCATGCGCCGAGCCCAGTGACGTAACCTGAACGCTGATGACCTCAGGAGCTTTATGATCACACAGGCGCAGGCAGTCAGCGGTACTGCTCCTGTGCGAGATTTCTGGCGGCCAAAAGGAAGAAGCAAGGGGCGTATCTGGAATGTATTAGATGACGTAGCGGAGGGGGCGGCGCCGCTCACCTCGGCTGTGGGAGGATATTTCTTGATGAGGAGGCGTGCTTGGGCTGGAAATTAATGCGGGCTGTGCACTGCAGGGGGGGCGTTACTGGGCTCAAAAGAAGAAGAATAAGGCCCCTCTGGGCACCTTGGAGGTTAATTTGCATAACAGAAAAAGCGCTTTTTTAAAATCAAAATGACACCATGAAACGAAAAAAGAAGACCACAGCAGGAAAGAAGGTAGTTTATTGTACATGGCAATGGTGACAGCTTAATATGCTAAAAGATCGTTGACAGGGTTTGTTGAATGGAAAGATAGAGGGGTAATGAGATTGGGTCACTGTTTAGAAGGCAGAGTTTTCAAATCGTTTGCCCGCTTTCAGGAGAAATATGGCATTCCCTGACGTAGCTTTATCAATATCTACAACTGCGCCATGCTTATACCACTATGATTCAGAAAGGTACTGTGGTGTCATAACAAGACACAGCGCTGCACCTTATAGTGATGGGAGCAGTGAGAGGGGGGATGATATCTACGACAGATGGCTGATTGAAAAACACTTAGATTCACACTAGTTAACCAGGATGCGCAAATGGGAACAAGATGTAGGAGAAATCTCAAATGAGCAATGGGCAGACATATTGGAAGCGGTGCCTAGGTCTTCCTGAGTGTAAGTGGGAAGCTCTCGCAATTATTTATCATTCACAGAGTCTACAAGACACCTTTTTTGTTTTACAAAAAATAGGTATTAGGTTAGACGCTAAATGTCCTCGGTGTTCTGTAGAACCGGCAGATTTGATACACATGCTTTGGCAGTGTGCAGATTTGAATGCATACTGGGACGAGGTGTACAGAAAGTTTATTGAGTGTGTGTACCACGGGATCCTAAAGTGTGCATTCTGGGATATGTGTCAGATTTGGGGACCGAACAATTGCTTAAAGTGGCTATAGGTCGCCTGCTATATGTAGCTAGGAAACTAATTGCTCGGCATTGGATACAGGCTACACCTCCCACATTTGGAGAATTTAAATGCAAAGTTAATACTATGCTTGTCTATGAAAAGGCTGTTTTTCAAAAAAGAGGATGTCCTCTCAAATATGAGAAGTTATGGGAGCCTTGGCAGACATATGTGCGTTCAAATGGTAATGTGGTCTAGAGAAGAAGCTAATACCGGAAAAAGGGGGAGGGTTGATGGGAAGGGGGAGAGGGGGGAAGTTATGGGCATCGGGTAAAGTATTTCATGCCAACACTTTGTAAAAGTGTTACTCAACAATACTCATGTGAAACATCATTCATGTTGTGAATGTAAGTTTATTTTCTGAAGTATAATTGATTTTGTCATATATATTTACATATTAAAATAACAATAGAAAACGATCAGATAAAAAAAAGTATTATAAAAAGTTTAATTACTCGTTAAGTATGCATGTAGTGCTAAAAACAATGCCACTGTTTGGGCAAATTGCAGCTGTTGAGAGAATGGAAAATTTTCAGAGCCTTGGAATTGCTTGTTTAATGTAATATGCACATACTCCAAGGTCTACTCTACTTGTCTGTGTCATCTCCAAGAGGAGATTGTCAAACCGAAAAGAGGAGGTAGCATTTCTGGCCGTGTGAATTGACTCAAATAGTGTTGGAACCCAAAGAATTGTCATGGTTTGTAATAATTACCAAAAAATTATAAAATTTTTGTGTTTTTCTTCAGGAAATGGTATTGGGGATGCTTGTGAAGGAGACTTTGACAAAGATTTTGTGGTTGACACAATTGATGTCTGTCCAGACAATGCCGAAATCACTCTTACAGACTTCAGAGCTTACCAGACTGTGGTATTGGACCCAGAGGGAGAGGCACAAATTGATCCAAATTGGATTGTTTTAAATGAGGTAATAAGTTGAAATGTAAAATTTGTTTGCATCGTTAAAATACAACTCCTGGCAGCCCCACCTATCAGCTGTTTGAATAGAAGGCAGCGCTCATACGAGCACTTCCTTCTCTGCTCTGTTTACCTGCTCACCGCGGTAATTGCAGTGGTAAGCAGGTGTAATTACAAGTATGGCGTACCTATTCACGTCTATGAGATGCCTCTGTCTGTTCAAGTGAATAGGACGGAGCCGTCCCATAGAAGTGAATGGAGACGCCATACTTGTAATTACACCTGCTCACCACTGCAATTGCTGCCGGGAACAGGTAAACAGAGCAGAGAAAGCATCATTCAAAACACCAACCTCCCAAACAATAGAGATTTCCACCATGCTGGGGTTGTATGGGCAAATACATCTTTTTTGATAATGTAGGATAAAAATGTGTAGATAGGGGTCAGAATGGTGTAAAGAAAGTAAGATACTATGTATAGGGAAAAAGACACAAATCACTACTATGGCCAAATATAAATTCTAAAAAATTTAAAAGGTAGAGCAAATGTATAAAGATGTGGGGGCAGGGGGGGATTTATCAAAACTGATTTAAAGTAAAATTGGCTTAGTTGCCCATAGCAACCAATCAGATTCCAGATCAGATTTTATTTTTCAGAGCTCCTTTAAAAAATAAAAGGTTCAATCTGATTGGTTACTATGGTTAACTAAGCCAATTTTCCTTTACAACCGTTTTGATAAATCCCCCCCGGATTATAATGCATGAATAAATCCAGTCCTTAGGCCCCTTTCACACGGGCGAGTATTCCGCGCGGATGCGATGCGTGAGTTGAACGCATTGCACCCGCACTGAATCATGACCCATTCATTTCTATGGGGCTGTTCACATGAGCGGTGATTTTCCCGCATCACTTGTGCGTTGCGTGAAAATCGCAGCATGCTCATCTTTGTGCGTTTTTCATGTAACACAGGCCCTATAGAAATGAATGGGGTTGCGTGAAAATCGCAAGCAAGTGCGGATGCGGTGCGATTTTCACGCACGGTTGCTAGGAGACTATCGGGATGGAGACCCGATCATTATTATTTTCCCTTATAACATGGTTATAAGGGAAAATTATAGCATTCTGAATACAGAATGCATAGTAAAATAGCGCTGGAGGGGTTAAAAATAAATAAAAAATAATTAAACTCACCTTAGTCCACTTGATCGCGCAGCCCGGCTTCTCTTCTGTCTCCTCCTTTGCTGATTGTAGGCAAAGGACCTGTGGTGACGTCACTCCGGTCATCACATGATCCATCACATGATCTTTTACCATGGTGATGGATCATGTGATGGACCATGTGATGACCGGAGTGACGTCACCACAGGTCCTTTTCCTGCAATCAGCAAAGAAGGAGACAGAAGAGAAGCCGGGCTGCACGATCAAGTGGACTAAGGTGAGTTGAATTTTTTATTTTTAACCCCTCCAGCGCTATTTTACTATGCATTCTGTATTCAGAATGCTATTATTTTCCCTTATAACCATGTTATAAGGGAAAATAATACAATCTACAGAACACCGATCCCAAGCCCGAACTTCTGTGAAGAAGTTCGGGTTTGGGTACCAAACATCCGCAATTTTTCTCACGCGAGTGCAAAACGCATTACAATGTTTTGCACTCGTGCGGGAAAATCGCGCATGTTCCCGCAACGCACTCGCACCTTTTCCTGCAACGCCCGTGTGAAAGAGGCCTTAAGTTATTAGCCTGAATGTTGACAAAGGAACTGTAGACCATTGAGAAGAGGCAGTAAGTCATAGACTCAGTCTCTCCATACATCCTTTTCTGTATAGCTTCTTTCTAATCATCCTATAGCCGCTCTCATCTGTTTGGGGCCATGTGTAAAAGGTTTGTCTCATTTATATGTTCCAAAAATTCTGTTTATAACATATATTAATGACAATAGCATATTGTTATACTTAGCCAATACCTTTTATCTCACAGTTTATTAAATGTTTCCATTTTTGCAGGGCATGGAGATTGTCCAGACAATGAATAGTGATCCGGGACTAGCTGTTGGTAAGACTTGTTTTTTCCCCAACATATTAATCTGGCCACTTTTGCAATCCAAATGTCAGATATACATACATATATCAGTCACAACATTTGTAATGCCCGTGGTCAATGTCTGCTTGCATCACTGCTCTCTCAGTTCTATAACAGCTGGGATCTGTGGTTACAACTGCTGGAGAACTTGTAGTTCTGCCTGTTCCATGCTGTAGGTCTCTTCAGGCCTCCCCACCTCCTGTCTGCTATTCTCTGCTCCCTTAGGGTGCACGCTGTCCCTGGTTCTTAAAAGGCCAGCGTACATGCAGACTAATTGGTCTCCATCCCATTTACCATGTTGATCGTGTTTTGCACGTTCT
The DNA here is from genome assembly GCF_905171765.1 of Bufo bufo. Taxonomy (NCBI): domain Eukaryota; kingdom Metazoa; phylum Chordata; class Amphibia; order Anura; family Bufonidae; genus Bufo; species Bufo bufo. The sequence continues at coordinate 456,515,724 of NC_053390.1, forward strand.
GACCTCTGCCTCTGGATTGTATTGACCCTGTGCTACCTGTCCTTCGCTATTGCCTGTTTATCAGATAGAACAAACTCTACCCACTCTGACCTTGGCTTGTCCACTGACCACGCTTTTGTCTTTCCCCTTGCACACTGGTGTCTCTTGACTTGTCTGGGTCAGCTATCACTAAGATTACTTCAGAGGTAGTGGCCTGGTGGTTTCCCTCCAGTGAAGGACAGTTTAAAGTGATATAAAACCTCATAACATCGGGTACATATCGGACACTGTCTTTAATCATATAGCAGTATATATAGGGGTTATTAAGACTGGCGTCTAAAACGTCAGTCTTAATAAATGACTCCCTATGTTTTTCTGTTAGATCAGGCCATAGCTCTTCTACAATTGGAATCATTTTAAGAAAATGCTCCTGTGTCTAGATATTGTAGTGACATACTTGTTATGCTGCCGTCTGGTATTTTTTACATTGCCTCTCGGAATATCCACTTAATTTGTCCAGTGGCGATAGTCACAGATGCTCAGTCCCACCATCTGAATCTTCTTGTGCATAGGCAGCAGAGTTATTGGTGCAATTAAGCAGACCCACAAATAGAAACTGGCACCCTAAAGGCAGCTTCTTTTCACCTGCACTGGACACTGGACTCTCAGACAGTGCATTAAAAGAAATCCAAGGGGAAGCATAATAAGAAATTTAAAAGCAATATTTAATACACAGGAGATTTAATTTTTTTTAAATGACTAGAATCAAGAAAATAATATAATAAACCGCGCTGGCTATCCAGTGTAAATCTACAGGTTTTGTACCTAAAACAGGGTGAGTGTACTATTAACTTGCCTTACTACCGATGGCTTTTGAGGATTCCTTACGGGGCTTCCTGGTGCTTGTCTTCAGAGGTAGTGGTGACGGCTGTGTCTTCAGGTTTCCTCTTTCAAACGCGCGCGGTCCCGGCCGGTGACTCGTGCGTGTGAGGGAAACCCAGGCTGGTGATCAAGGAGGACGCTGCTTCCGTGTGACGTCACACTGAGTACGGATACTCTCTTAGACCAAAAGACCTCTCCAACGGGTTTCGAAATTATCGAATTTCTTCATCATCCCATCTTCATCATTTCTTCATCACCACTACCTCTGAAGACAAGCACCAGGAAGCTCCGTAAGGAATCCTCAAAAGCCATCGGTAGTAAGGCAAGTTAATAGTACACTCACCCTGTTTTAGGTACAAAACCTGTAGATTTACACTGGATAGCCAGCGCGGTTTATTATATTATTTTCTTGATTCTACTCACTTATTTTAGGGTTTAGGCATTTTTCCCTATTCTAAACCTGCAGCGGCACACTCCAAGGAGTGTTACACAGTGTACTGTGGCTCATACTCTGTTCCATTTAAGTAGGCAGCGCGGGTTCCTTTTGATAGTTTTTTTTTTAAATGACATCTATTGGGTATTATCTGCAGCATTAACCCAGGAGTGGCAAATTTTTTCCAGTATGTTTTAGAGGCTACCTGTTTAAATGCCCTAGTACTGTGATGGCTAACCTGCCAGCTACCAGCTTGATAAAAATCTAGCAGAGCAATTGGAACAGTGAATGGGGATGTCTCTGGATCCATATGAGGTACAGGGCTGGTTCTAAGTTTTTTAGAAAGAAACTGTCATGTGCTATATGTTGTCTGATTTCCATGTTTTACATTGATCATGGGATAACCCCTTTTAAGGATGACCTACAGTACCCTGCAGATCCCGATCTACTTGTTCACCACTGTATTAACTCTATTGTCATCCTAAACTCTTGACCTCCTGATAATGTCTAGGCCCTGACTGCAGTATTGTGAGTACTGCCCTGGTAGTAGCCCTGGATAAAAAATTAACTCAAACCATCCTAGAGCACTATGGCTGTTCATCACCCTTTGTAAACATGTATGTTGTAGTACTTGAAGAAAGTGGTACAGGTGGCATTTTGATGTCTCATCTATTAGCAACAACAGCATTTGGAACCCCATAAAAAAAAAAAATCTTGAGTTTGTCTATAATATGTTAGGTCTAAGATCAAAGAATGTTGGATTATTTATGCTTTCTGCATAAATTGTATTATTTTCTACTGTACTTCTATTGTTTTCTACTGCATGTTATTAATAGATGCTGTCTGCAGACCCCACTATAACATAAACCAGATACAGTATATCCCTATACAATCATTAATTTCCACGGTAAAGGAACAATTTGTGTTTCCGTCTGTGTTTAGGTTACACCGCATTTAATGGAGTAGACTTTGAAGGGACATTTCACGTTAACACTGAAACAGATGATGATTACGCTGGATTTATATTTGGCTATCAGGACAGCTCTAGTTTCTATTCTGTAATGTGGAAACAGATGGAACAAACATATTGGCAGGCAAACCCCTTTAGAGCAGTGGCCGAACCTGGCATTCAACTAAAGGTAAGATAAAAGAGAAATAGAACATCTCCGAAGGGGGAGGTGGGTGGTTGATTTTAAAAGGAAGGGGTTATATGAAAATAGATAAGGAAAGTTAGCATTACAAATAATGTAAACATGGATGCTTTATAAGGTAAGTAAAAATAATGTAATAAAAACTAAGGAAAACACTCAGAACAATATTCAATACTACAGTGATATTTTATTTGGAGACGGATTACTATATTTGGGCTAAATCTCTTAACTCCATTGCTGCATGTACATCATAGGTCTCTCAGAGAATGAAAGGGGTTGGCCACTTTTTAGCAACTGTTGACCAATGTGTATGTAAGATGACTATATGGCAATTACTAATGTGGACTTTGCTGATATTCAGTGCCGTTTCCTATAATTTATAAGTCATTTCCTCTTATTGGGCAAATCTTCTATGCTGTCCGAATAGAGGTCCTGTCCATAAGATGGCCACTGATGGAGGGTCATGTGACCATACACAACACTCAGCCTCCTCCATTTAAACACACTGCACATGCACTAAACTCCCAACAATGCAGATACAGGTGCAGTGTATTTGAATGGAGGAGGTTGAGTGATGTATCGGGTCACCCTCCTTCAGCAGCCATTTTATGGAGTGGACAGCAAAAAAGACTTGGCCAGGGACATACCTTATAAAATATAGAAAATGGCATGGAATATCAACAAAGAAAGTGCCATATACGTATTTATCTTACAAACACATTGGCCAACAGTAACCGGAAGGTGGCCAACACCTTATCCTCTGGATAGGTTATCGATATCAGATCAGCGGGGTCCCTCTTTCGGCACCTCCGCCGATCATCTGTTTGAAGAGAAGGCAGCGCTGCTTTCTCTGCTTTGTTTACCTGCAAGTATGGTGTCCCTATTCACTTCTATGGTACGCCTCTGTCTGTTCCAGGGGATAGGAAAGACCCTTCCCATAGAAGTGAATGGGGAAGCCATACTTATAATTACACCTGCTCACCACTGCAATTGCGGCGGTGAGCAGGTAAGCAGAGCAGAGAAGGCAGCTCTCATGGTTGTGTGAGCGTGCCTTCTCTCAAAACAGCTGATCGGCGGGGGTGCCAGGAGTTGGACCCCCGCTGATCTGATATTGATGACATCCTGAGGATAGGTCATCAATAGTAAAAAGTGGCCAACCCCTTTAATATATAAGGTTGCTTTAGAATTACCCTGTGACTTAAGACATACAGCATGTACTTGGAGTACACAATAGTGACATCCATAGGAATGAAAGGAATTGCACTATTTAGGCTAGGTTCACACTTTTTACTTTTTATATCACAGCTATCCGATTTTCCAGTTCATGGGGGATGAGGTCAGGGTTATGCAAGATAATAAAGCTTTTCCACGCCAAACTCATGAAATTAAGTTTTTATGGATCTCACTTTGTGCACAGGGCAGTGTTATGCTTGAACAGGAAAAGGGTTCCCCAAACTGTTATAAAGTTGGAAGCAAACACTTGTCTAAAATTTCTTTATGTGCTGTAGCATTAAAGGGGTTTTCTTAATAATCTAATAACTTTCTTAATAATCCTAACTTGCCTGCAGAGGAAAGTTTCCAATATACAGGTGAAACTCGAAAAATTTGAATATCGTGCAAAGTTCATTTATTTCAGAAATGCAACTTAAAAGGTGAAACTAACATATGAGATAGACTCATTACATGCAAAGCGAGATATTTCAAGCCTTTATTTGTTATAATTTGGATGATTATGGCTTACAGCTTATGAAACCCCAAAGTCACAATTTTGAGGTACCCTTTGCTCAGGGGGTATGGATTAATTAGCTGACTAGAGTGTGACACTTTGAGCCTAGAATATTGAACCTTTTCACAAAATTATAATTTTAAGCTGCATTAATGCAATTCCTTTTAATTTGCATTACTGAAATAAATGGACTTTTGCACTATATTTTAATTTTTCGAGGTTCATCTGTACTTTGCTTGGATCAGTCACTCTCCAATTTGGTTACATGATATGCCTCTCTTCAGAAATCCTACATTTGCCAACATCATGTCCTTCAGTCTGAATGCCAGGATTCACCCTTTCAATAAACAGGAATATGGGCATGCTCGGTGGATACTGGATTAACTTGGATACTGAGACATTATTAGGCAAACTATATTTGATCTTTATATTTTGACTAGCTGAAGGACCCGGCTTCGCTCGGGTATATTTAATCTATTTCATTTAATGTTTGTGTGTGTGTCGTTAAAAGATATCAACACTATCCACTATAACAGTGACATCTACAGCACCCTGCCCCCCAAATAGTGACCTCCACAGCCCCCCACCCCTTAACACTGGCCCCCCCCACAGAGCCCCGTCCCTTAAAATTGGACCTCCACAACAGCCCACCCCCTTAACTTTGACCTTTACAGCAGCCTTCCCCTTTAACAGTGACTTTCACAGCATACCACCCCCTTGACAGTGACCTCCACAGGGGCCCTCCCCCTTAACAGTGGCCTTTACTGGATCGGCATGTGTCCTTTTGAACAGCTAACTCTAAGACAGCAGCACTGTACTGTCTGAGTGTGAGCTGCAGGGAGAAAGTCACCCTCCCTCCCACCCCTGCAGCTGACAGAAGTTGATTTTTACCTTCATTTTTTCAATCCCTGTTGGCTCAGGAGTGGGAGGGGGAGTGGCCTAACCAGATCTAAGGCATTGGCTTAGCAGGACCCGGGGGCGGAGTTTCAAGTCTTTTGAGGGTGGACACATTGTGGCAGGGGGCATGTCTGGGCTCCTTCTTGCAAGAGTGACGCCCCTCTGGGCACCTTACTGGCTCATTTGAATACCAAATAAACTGGATTTTCAGAGGATAAAAACATCTATTGCTGGAACAAAGGCACATCTTGAGATAAGGTACTAAGTGCTATTAGGCCATGGCTTTACTTCAATAGCGATTATCCAGGTGACAGATTCCCTTTAAAGCTCTCCTACAGCAGTGAAGATAAATGGCTGGGTTGTTATGGAAACCTGGAGTAAAACTGTGTATGTGGAAATGAGAGGACCTGCGAGCTTCTATTGGCTGATAAGTGTCATGTGACCAAGCTTCTATTGGCTAATGCATTTTTGGGGAATATCTCAGGAACTGTACGTCCAAGAGAGCTGAGACCTGGTCTAAAACTTTCCCGGGCACCTGATGTACCTTTGTGCCAAATTTCGTCATTGTAAATGCGGATTCCTTTAGCGGACATACACACGCACACACACACATACCGTACACTCAGCTTTATATATTAGATTTAAGAAGTTTAAAATTTAACTTGTGCAAATTTCGTATGTGGTCAAGAGAAATATTTAAATATAATTTACTGGTTTACTGTTTAATGCTATATACTGTAGGCTGTCAAATCAAAGACTGGACCTGGAGAACAGCTCAGGAACTCTTTGTGGCACACGGGTGACACAGTGAACCAAGTCAAGCTGTTATGGAAGGATCCAAGAAATGTAGGATGGAAAGATAAGACATCTTACCGTTGGTTCTTGCAACACAGGCCATCTGTAGGTTACATCCGGTATGTACTCAAGTACCACCAACACTGCATGATTTGAGGATATCCCATAGATAGGACAGTTATAGAAATTCCTGAGTTTCCATGTAGTGTACGCAGCGTGGTAGTATGACGGCAAAACTGCTATGAAGTGACACAGTCTCTCAGTTAAAATAGTTGGAGCACACGTTTTACCCCTACCACATGGTTCTCACCCCCCCCCCCCCCCCCCCCATGTAAAAACCTGGCTTATGGTTGTATATTCAACACACGGCTTTACCACAATTTGCCATGTATTTTAGCTACATGGTATTTACCAGTAAAGCATTGTAAATGTGTTTCACGGTTTGTGTGGTCAATAACTGCACCTGTACAATATTAGGAAGAACCTAACTACATGTGGATTGGCCATAGACCTTACAGGGAAATTTCCAGGTGGGCTGATATCCAGGGGGGCGCCTGGGCCCTCCTTCCAGCCAGCGAAAGTTTTTGAGATGTATTTTGTGCTGCTGGCAGTATTTTGTGATGGACTGTGGTATTTGGCTCTGTTGGGGTGGTATAATGTGCCGCAATATGATATTTCTGGCACTGCCTTCCATCAATTTGGAACCAACTACAAAATGGGGCCACTTTTATTATTTTATCCAGGGCCACTTTAAGTTCCCAGTCCGCTCCTTACTACATGTACGGTACCTGCCGGGTATTTGAGGACTAGTGTTGAGAAATCTTGCTGTATATTACCGAAGGGCTTAACCCTGTGTTGGATGCACTATATTATATGAATACGCATACTTGTACAGCATTAGCAGCACCTGCAGGAGAATGGGAATCAGAGGTGACAGGGAAAGAACAGAAACATTTAGGATCCTATTTTAGTAGTTGTAACTGCTGGCAACACTATTGCTATAAAGATATCTAGTTATATGCACATGATTTTTCTCACAAATCCTCTTAAATAGTAATTCCCTATCTGTACAGCTCTTGGAGCATTAGCATACTAACAGGCGGGCAGCATGGAATTTCCCTGCACCTTAGTAACATAGTAACATAGTTTATAAGGCTGAAAAAAGACATCTGTCAATCCAGTTCAGCCAGTTATCCTGCAAGTTGATTCAGAGGAAGCCAAAAAAAAACAAAACCCTGTGAGGTAGAAGCCAATTTTCCCCACTTTAGGAGAAAAAAAAATTCCTTCCCGACTCCAATCAGGCAATCAGAAAAACTCCCTGGATCAACGACCCCTCTCTAGTAGCTATAGCCTGTAATATTATTATACTCCAGAAATACATCCAGGCCCCTCTTTAACTCTTTTAGTGAACTCACCATCACCCCCTCCTCAGTTCCATAGTCTCACTACTCTTACCGTAAATAATTCTCTTCTATGTTTGCAAACTGGGCACCAGGCTTCAAGTTATTTTATGACAGTCAAAGAGCCCTGCAAGCTTTGGGCTGGGAAGTAATGTTTAGTCACTCTAAATACTAACCATAGCGTAACTTAAAGGGATTTTCTGACTTATTTAAAAAAAAAAATCCCTCAATGCAGCAATTGTGATGAACAAAATAAAAGAATGTTATTTTATTCCCTGCCGCTTGCAGCCTGGCTGCTCCCACCACTTGCAGCACTCACTATTCCCCGCTGCTGCAGCCATGACATCATCTTCTTGGCTGAAGCAATGTATCCCCATATACACCAGACATAACTGCAGCCAACCACTGGCCTCAGTGGTATGCGGCACATCACTGGTTGCAGTGTTATAGGTAGTATATGGGCACATAGTTCCTGGAGCCAATCAAAGGCAGACGGGAGGATCGGAGAGGCAGCATTGGTAGTGTGAGAAGTTGAGGGGGGTAAGAATAATTTTTTTTATTTTATTACAATTGCCAGCTGGGGGAAAATGTATTCGATAAGTCAAACAATCACTCTGATCTCTTAACAGGAATCTGTCTCCAGCGACCTCCTTATCAAACTGTTTGCATAGACACATAGCTGTAGTTCCCATGTTTAAACTACTGCTGTTGATCCGAGGCTCTGTTCCCAAGTTTAAATACTTTTTCTTAATATGCAAATTAGGCCTTATGTGCAATGAGGGTGTTGCCCTTGTTGCATCCAAGCTCCACTCATTTCTTTGGCCAGCCCCTTCCTGGCTGCTTTGATTGACAGGGCCAGGAAGGGGATTATTACATTTTACAACTTTTGCACAATAAAAACTGTTATGATGATTATGATATACTGTACCTTGTATTCCAAAGCCTTATAGCCAGTCAGCGTAATATTGACAGGCCACCTATTAGGTTACACCCCTGGCATGGCTTAAAGCAGGGGTGCACAACCTTTTCTGGTTGGGGGCCATATTGTCAGCCTGAACCAATTCCAAGGGTCAAAAATAAAACTTGAAGGGGTATTACCAACTGAAATACTATATTTATGGCATATTGAACATACAGTATATATCATAAATGTCTAGTTACACGTCTAGTACTTCCATCTAATAGGAGAATACATAAAAGATTCATTTGAGCAGCCACAACACATAGACATATATGTCTGTTACCAGATGGTTGGGGGCCGCATATGGCCCCCGGGCCGCAGGTTGTGCACCACTCGCTTAAAGGGTTACTCCCATCTCAGACAATGAGGGCATTACCCAATGAATGAGCAAACACTCGGTCATCGGGCTATCGCAATTTTTATGCAGGCTAAAATTTTATGCTGGCGGCAGATCGTGCCGTCTTTCCACGCTCTGCTGCCAGCAAATAAAGATTTTGTATGGGGATGAGCATTGGCATTAGTGATTGCTCCTCCCCATACTGTGGAGGAGATCGCTGCAGCAGTCTTCTCCACAGATGAGGAGGTGATTGTCGGGAAGGAACGCTTTCTTCCTGACAATCGTCAGCCTCATTTGCTGGTCTAATACAGGACTAATACGACAAGAGAATGCCACTCAGGACAAGTATAATGTTCCTTAGCGGCGTGATGACTGTTGTCATAAATGAGCTGTGAATCTGCCTTTAATCACATGTGTGGGTATTGTTTTCCAGGGTTAAGTTTTTTGAAGGTCCAGAATTAGTAGCAGACTCTGGGGTTATACTGGACACCACTATGAGGGGAGGACGCCTTGGAGTCTTTTGTTTCTCCCAGGAAAACATAATTTGGTCTAACCTAAGATACCGTTGCAATGGTGAGTTGCCATTTTTTTTATACAATATGTGAAGAAGTTTCAACTACTTTTAGATTGTAATAGGCGAAATAATGGATTATCATAAAAAAACACAGTTAACTATTGATTGTGAACATCATATTTATGTCAATCATTCTCCAAATTTTCATCCATATGTGTCAAAGTAAGTGGACATGGCTTCAGAGTTGCAGTCCATGCAGCACATAAGAGCATTTTCACACAGGATTGATATGCTGTGGATTTGTTCCTGTAGATTAGTGCATGGCAAATCAGTACCTTTTTTCAGTATCAGCAAAGTGTATGAGATATTAAGACCTGTGATATTGGATTATTAATACACCACATGGTTATTTATGTGGATTTCTACCCGGATTTTCAGCTTTTGCAATTCACAGATTTTCCTGCTGCAAATGATGTACCCTTTAACCCCTTCATGATTGTCTATAAACATGGCTAGCGGGTGTCTGCCGTTTCATACACCCGTGGCTAATATCCGCAATTGGCAGTAATGCAGATCGCAGACAATTAACCCCTAAGATGTTGTGGTCAAATGTCACCATGGCATCTAAGATGCCAAAAACCCAGAGGTATGCGCTTCACAGGCCGGAACTCGGACTAGGACTGTACTAGGCTTCCAGGCTCATTACTTGTATATTACAATTCAAGCCAGCAGGTGGCAGTACTGAATTATAATATAGTGATTGATGTATAGGATAATGGAGAAAATTCCATTACTCTATACAAATTGAAATCTGATGAATTCATGTTGTGGTTCACTTGGGGACCTAGAAAAAAGTAGAAAAAATTGTTTTAAAACACTGCAAAACCTTTTCTTTTCTACTTTTCAGATACCATACCAAACGACTATGAAACATTTAAAGAGCAGAGGCGTCAAGGGTGAAGTTGGAAGCCGCTTTGAGTAATGCACAGTCTTCCAGCATAAATACACAGCACAGTTTGCATTTGTTCACTTGCCTGAAATGCTCAATTGAATTTATGTGCACATGTGATAGGATAAATAAAGATTAGAAACAGAGTTCTTGCTCTAATACCATCGTCATGGTGAATACATGCTCATCTATAGAAAACCACTGGCTTGGGAGCTACAGGGAAGCTCTCAGGGGCTCCATATATTGATCTCCAGTCAATGGGAACCATGAACACTATTGTGCCTTTATAGCTTTAGGCATATCATATTATTGCTGAAACCTGACTTTAGGGTCAAGACCATATCAATGGCAGTTTTTTTTTTTTATGTGATCCATGCCCAGTGATTGTCTAGTTTAGAGCTGGATTTACTTTAAATGCATAGTAGTCTTTCTTGTTAATAATATCATGATTCATCATATCAATCGTTCATTAAAGGGTTGTCTGAGATTTTGATATTGATGGCTGATCCTCAGGGTAACTGATCAGTAGGGGTCCAACTCCACGCACCACCACCAATCAACTGTTGATGGCTTCCTCACAGCGCCATCCATTGTATAGTGACTGTGCTTTGTATTTCAGCCAAGGCTCATTCACTTGACTGGGACTGTGCTGCGCTTAAGCTATGTGACTGATGAACATTACATCACTGGCCTAGGAGGAGGTTGCAACTCTCCATAGGATCAGCCATGAATATAAAAATCTCAGACAACCCCTTTAAATTGTATACTTTTTGTGTGTAGATGACAGCTCTGACAAGAACTTACTAATGTGTGCTAAACTGCCCATGTACACAAATACATTCTGTTTCATTTTAATTGTATTTTTCTGTCCATCTTGATAAAGGTATAAAATGCATGTGATGTGTTTGTTAGATTATTGCACGATCAACAAATTAAAAAATAAGGTGTATTGCTCTTTAAAGAAATATGCCAGACACAGAGACTTGCCGCACAATCAAGCAAATGTGGGTACAGTCCAGTAGTGGAAAAAGGTGAAGTCCAGCACACAGTGTCTGTATTAAAACATCATAATTTTATAAAGTCTGTTCACATACCATGAGTACAGCACCACAGGATTGATCAAATAAATACTGGGGGCTCTAAAAGTGGACATTATAGCTACTGAGGGCACTATATGGGCAGCATTACTGGAGGAACATATTATAACTAATGGTGCATATAATAACTTCTGGGGCACTACTCGAGGTGCTAAAGGGGGTACTACAGGGAGGGTATTATAACTACTGGGACACTATAGGCGGCATAATTACTACAGTAGCCACTATAGAGGGGCTTTATTACTACTGGGGGCACTATGGGGCATTATTACTACTGATGGTGCTATGGGGGGCACTATTAATGGGCATAATATTGAGGGCACTACTACTAATGGGGACACTCTTGTGGAGCATAATCACTAATGAGGGTAAATAAAAGTAATAAAGGGGGTAGTTTTCTGTATATAATTTTTTGAAGTTACACCATGCATTCTACTTCATGTCCTGGCTATTTTTTTGTTGGACCATCACTGTGACCAGAGAGAAAGCGGACCCCCTCCCCTCGGCAGTGACTCAATTAGAACATCATCAGAACAATCTAATTCTAATATAAATAATGAGGATAACCCTTCAGATATCATCTTCCAATCACAGCAGCAGTAAGCTAACAATGGATTACCTATCTATATAAGGGCTCATGCACATTTGGTGCACATTGGTGTTTTTGCAGTCCGCACATCACAGATGCATGAAAACTGATGACATCCATGCAGAAAAAGGCACAAAAATGTACCAAATTTGCGGAAAATACTGAAGCGAAATGTAGGGATAAACATCCGTTTTTCACTGACAGAATTTGTGGAAGTTTCAAATTTCTCATATGCATACTAGATTTATCATCCAGCAACAATATGGATAAATTTGTCACATTTGTAGGCATTCTAGTCTAAGCTTACACTTAGACTATAATAGAAAATCTGCCAGGAGTTAACCTAGCCTCTCTGCTGCATGAGGTGAACTATAAAAAGGCACCCCCCCCCCACCCCACCCATTATTAAACTGCCTAGACCAGTGGTGGGCAACCTTTTTTTTCAACTGAGCCAAATATCGCCAAAACCACGATTTAAATTTCTTTGGAGAGCCACATTTTTAGAACCTAAAATATTGCGTCAACAGTACCAGTGAGGACTATTAAGGCTCATGCACACGACCGTGTGCCCGCCGTTGCCATATTGCAGGTCGCATATGGCGGGTCCGCAATACACGGGCACTGGCCGTGTGCAGCCCGCATCAAGGACCCATTCACTTCAATGGGTCCAGGATCCGGAATATGAGTGCTACAGAGTGCTTCCGTGGTGCTTCTGGCTGTGCCTCCGCACCGCAAAAAAGTAGCGCATGCACTACTTTTTCGCGGTGCGGAGGCACAGCCAGAAGCACCACGGAAGCACACTGTAGCATTAATATCCCCGATCCTGGACCCATTGAAGTGAATGGGTCCATGATGCGGGCTGCACACGGCCGTGTGCAGCCTGCATCATGGACCCATTCACTTCAGCATGCGCTACTTTTTTGCGGTGCGGGCAGTCGGATGCGGATCGCGAACCCCATTCAAGTGAATGGGTCCGCGATCCTCATGCAGCTGCCCCATGGTCTGTGTCCGTGCATTGCAGACCGCTATTTGCGGTCCGCAGCACAGGCACGGCGCCCTTACATTCGTGGGCATGAGCCCAGAGTGTGTTTTTACATACTTTTATATGTACTTTCTTTTATTTGGATCTTGATTATTATTTCATTTTATCTTTATCATTTTTTACTTTTATCAAACTTGTCTGCAGATGTGGATGTAATGTGGATGACGCACTTATGGGGGATATCTGTGGAGGGCACACTTATGGGGGATATCTGTGGAGGGCGCACTTATGGGGGATATCTGTGGATGACGCACTTATGGGGGATATCTGTGGATGACGCATTTATGGGGGATATCTGTGGATGACGCACTTATGGGGGATATCTGTGGATGACGCACTTATGGGGGATATCTGTGGATGACGCACTTAAGATGCTATATAAGTGCCCTCCACAGATATCCCCCATAAGTGCCCTCCACAGATATCCCCCATAAGTGCCCTCCAGTAAGTAAAGTAATGTATTAGTGGGGGGAAGGGAGGAGGCAGGGACACTTGCGGCGGGGCCGGTGCAGTGCCTGGCGCTGTGCACACACCGGGGGCAGCTCCTACCTTTCTGCTGCAGGACATTTCGCTCCTCCTGGACCTGAGCGGCGGCCTCTTCACCACTCCTCACATGGCCGGTGTTCTGCAGAAAGTCCGCCCTTCTGCTGCTGTGCGCAGCGTGACATCTCACCCTCCACCCTCCATCATGCGCCTCCTGCCCCGCCTGCCTGCTTCATTCATAAAGTAGAAGGAGCAGACAGATGGGGCAGGAGGCGCATGACGGACATTTTGCAAGCTTGAGCGGCGCGATATGGCTGCGCGGCCGCCCACCCGCCAGCCCGCACCAAAGAGCCGCATTCAAGGATAAAAAGAGCCGCATGTGGCTCGCCGACCACTGGCCTAGACCATGCTGAAGTGAATGGGGCTGAACACAATACCAGGCACACCCGCTATACAATGTACAACGCTGTGCTTGGTGAGCTGTGAGAAGGAAAGGGCACTCACAGGAGTGCCACTGCCTTCTGAAACATCTGACCGATAGGGTTCCCGGGTGTCGGGCCCCCACCAATCAGATACTGAGGACCTATTCTGAGGATAAGTCATCAGTATTAAAAATTCTGAAAACCCCTTTAAGCCTATATGAGGTTCATAGTAAATTTGCATAATTGTTTTTGATTAATATGAAAACTGTGGCATATCAAATATTAATATTCAGTGTGCTCACGGTATATATTTTTTCATTATAGAGCTGTCTAGGTAGTCTCTCCTGTCCTTTCACCTGGGTCAACGATCAGGGCAATTTCCTAGAAACGCCCAATATATATTGACGCTGCTCTTCACCAGATGAATGAGCAAATGCATGGGGTGATCACATCTTTTATTCAGCACTTATTGTTTGCTGCAGCAGATCGTTCCATGTAAATGGAATGTGCTGCTAACAAACAATAGATCTGTATAGGGACAAACTGTCATTGTAATAAAGGATTGATTGCTGCATAAACATAGCCATTTTATATACTTTTTACTGCGTGTGGGCATAGGACAGTCACAGGGGGGACAAAGGGGACATAGGTGATGACCGGGGTGAAAAAGAGTACATACTACTAGTGGTCAAGCAAACTAATTGCCTGTAACTTCAGAGCTTAGGACAGTGGTGAGAATCCAGTCACTTGTTCCTCGTAGACTGCTGCAGGTCCCTTCACAATCGCCACAGCGAGAGTACTTTTTCAGTACACTGCAGACACCACAGGTGCTCCACACTAATCCCATTCACTCTGAGGTGCCGGAGTAGGGACTGAGGAGGAAACAGCCAACGGGGTGGAGGACTACACACAGCACAGGAAGCATGTGCTGGTTACTCATGTGACACATCATGTTGCCCCCCTTTATCTCTAGGACTGGAACAGCACATATATGTCACCTGTGATGCCTACTCCTTCTAGTTGGCCAGGAGGACTGCATAACAGAACACATTCTGCGGACGGTGGGCACCATGTTATTAAAATGATGGACAGTGAAGTGAACAGCATCTCAGAATGTGCTGCTCCTCAATAACGCAAAGTGTGGCACATCCTGATCAATACTGTATGCACTGTCACTGTGTAAAGCAGGCATGCTCAACCTGCGGCCCTCCAGCTGTGGCAAAACTACAACTTCCAGCATGCCTGAACAGCCTACAGCTATCAGCCTACAGTAGGGCATTGTGGGAGTTGTAGTTTTACAACAGCTGGAGGGCCGCAGGTAGAGCATGCCTGGTAAAGGAACTGCTGCGCCGTGCCGCTGTCCCCCACTTCCAGTTAGATAATGCTGCCTGAGCCTCCCCTGTGCATAGAGTACTGTACTAATCAGTACTCAGTGAACTTCTGCACAGCGCTGCCAGCCCCCACTTCCAGCTAGACAGTGCCGTCTGAAGCAAGAGGCTCACCCTGCCTCGTTAGCAGTGCCTCCCTGAATCAGCCTCTATAGAGATGGGTGCAGGTCTCAGAGATGGTGCATCTATCAGACATTTATGGCACACCAAATGCAAATGTGTGCCCACTTTGAGAGACTGCATTGGATGGTCATTGTAAAAAACTGTTTCCTAATACAATGTGATTGGATTCGTTAACCTTAGCAGCAGTAATGTTCAAATAATGACCCAAAGGACTACAGGGAACAGTCAGTGTCTGCTGACAGATCTGTAGGCTGTTCATTTATTGCTTTTCATCACGTGTAATTATCAATTGAAGGTGGAAGAAAATAATATGGAAGAAACAAATGAACAGAAAAGAAGATTTATTTGATGCTACTTTACTCCTGTAAAAGCAATGAAATAAATGCAGCATTTTGCAATGTATAACACTAAGCTAGAGGAACTGTCAATATACATACAGACATCACCGGTTTTATGCACAGAAATCTGAAGTCTTATTATTGAGAATGCATGATCAGTCATCCCACCCAAGTATGTATGTATCACAGCTCAAATTCCTTTTTATGCAGCTAGCTGTTTCCATGAAGATTAGTCACGTGCTACTTCGCACCCCTGTGTTCTCTCACCTAGACAACAAGAATTATTTAGCACATGTGGGAATGTGAACAGAAAAAGATAGATTAGGTCAGGTTATGAAAGCAATACGGCAACAGTTAAAATGAATATGAAAATCAGTCTTATGCCCAGTGTTATTCTTGCTTATGTTTTACATTGTTATACTTGCTCTATTGTGCTTTACATAAAATGTTATGTAAAGGTGTCAGACATAAGTGACAGATTATATAGAGAGATACTGTAGATAGATAGATAGATAGATAGATAGATAGATAGATAGATAGATAGACCAATCAAAATCTCTACCAGAGGCGCAGCTTGAAGTTCTTGGGAACTAATAAAAAATCAATAACAAGGCCCCCCTTCAACCATGTGCTATTTAAAATGCTGGTGTCTTCTTATGTTTCAGAGGGACCTTTGGGCCCCATCAGACCCCAGTGCCCAGGAGCAACTTCTACCCCTGCTTCCTCTATAGCTACACTGCCAATCAGTGTTAGGCCCCTTTCACACGGGCATCGCGTGTGATGGCCGGATAGGATGCGGGTGCAATAGGAAGAGGGTCATGTGACACATCAAACTTATTGGGAATTTCACAAGAAAAACAATGGTCACGGACATTAGCCTCAGGTGTCTGCTGTATGAAATAGCAGGCGCCCCGAGGCTATGGCGCCCGCTCCATTTGGCTATGGTGCCCGCGCCAGATGTTTAAAGACCCGAACAGGCCAAATTTTGGAAAGCTGACATTGTGTCACTTTGCGTGGTAATAACTTTGCAACGCTTTTACTTATCCAGGCCATTCTGAGAATGTTTTCTCATGACACATTGTACTTCATTAAGGTAACGGCCAAAGGGTGAGAAAGGCGCTCATAGGGTAAGTAAGTCGAGGTGCAACAGCTTCTTTCAGAGAGCTGGTGGATGCGATAGACTCACCTGTTATGGTTGCACCGAAGTTAAGTGCAACCGTATTGTAGGTGAGCAGTGAAGTATAAAAGGTGCAGGTCAGTGCTGCCAGATGCGTCAAGAAGCCCCTTGGGACGAAGGCCAAGTCGCCACTCGGGTATATATTGGAAAACGTATCTTAGCTTGTCACTGTGGGGTGATCAAGCTGGTAGACGATCATAAGGCGCATTACCACGACCCGGTACAGGATACAATAAAGTTTATTTTGAGACAACGCGTTTCGGGGTCTCGACGGCCCCTTTATCAAGTCTACATGGAACATAGATAATAGGAAAAGTACAGTAAAAAATTATAATAAATAAAAACATATATATGTACGTTTCAAAGTTGTATATGGAATTTGGTATAGACAGATGTGTACATGTATATGTACATTTAAGAGTCGTATATGGAATTTAGTATATAAAGTTATATATTTGCATGGATGAATATATAGATATTGATAAAACATATAGATATCAATAAAACAGGGGAAAACACACTCCATTGGGTGGGCAGGTGCATCAATAATTATATGAATATATAAATAAATGTATATAAAAATATATAAAAGAAGGCTGTAAGAAATCTCTCTGTAAACATTCATAAATAAATAGGTTAATTATAAAAAATATATAAAACATAGATGATAAAATATTCAAATACTCGGTTAGGTGAGTAGATATCTCATTGGTACTGATTCATTAGCACATGTGAAAATGCCGTATATATATAATTAGTTGACGTATATTGGTAAGACTGTCATATGTAGGCACATATTTGGCAGGAAATATTTGCGTATTAAAAAATACCTGTGTCACCCTAGTTTTTTGTGCAGCTGGGTGTGTACTGCCTGGTTTCTTCTAAAAAAGGCGCATGTCCATACCTGTGGGGTCATGTGAAACAAAAGAAAGGGGGGGGGGGGGGGTTCTTTTAAGACTTTGGCTAAAATGGATCAACCAGTAAATATATATACATTATGACCCTCTGACCCTATTTTTCTTCTTTTCTCTCCTTTCCCTCCTCTCTCTCCTTGCTTTCTCCTTCTTTATCTTCCTTTCTCCTCCTCCCTCACTTTCTCTCTCTTCCCCTCTTCTTTTCCCTCCATTCCTCCCATATCTTTCTCTTCTCAATCCTATATATATATATATATTAAACTTTCTATTCTCCCTTTATATGTTCATGCCTTATATACATAAAAGAAAAGGAGATGGGTTATCAGATAAGTATACACAAATGTATCTATTTTAGGTTGGTTACCTTAGTTTTGTTCTTGTTACACTTTGAGTGAGAGCAGCGGTTCACCACTACAGTCCTATGTGTGGCACGTGTAGAAAGGGCGCGCAGGCAAAGAGGTCTGCGCGCGCTGTGAGGGAATTGATATCGGGAGGTCGGGCGTGGCTATGCAAATGAAGGGGCGTGGTTATGCAAATGCAGGAGTGTCGGCCGCTTCTTTGAGCGGCACGGCTGATGTACTTGTTAGCCAGAGCAGTTCTATAGAAGCAATTGGTCTGGGGAAGAGAAATGATGTATTGTAGGATCTTTGTCCAAAGGGGGGTGACAGTATTAATGGGACATGCTGGGTATTAAGGGTGGCAGGACCTGGTGGGAGGATATTAGTAGAGTGGGTGTGTGTATTGATATATGAAATATTGGAGGGATGATTGATGTGACTGGAGGGAAGGACTATGAATGAGATTGGAGGGAGGTAGTGATATAAGCAATGTGCTATAATTATATGGTGAACTATGTTGATGTGCTTTGTGATAGTACTACTCAGGTGTAATGATGAGATGAATATGTATGATTCGTTGTTATTAAGACATGCGATGGAGTTACTCTGGTATTGAGTTCCGAGTTTGTAGGTTTGCAGCCGAAAGGATGGATGCGCATTTGCGTATATATAAGGAGCAGAGTTAGTGGAGGAAGAGGGGGGGGGGGGGAAGAATAAAAAAATAATAATGATAAAACAATGAAAATATATATATATATGTATATATAATAAAAAATGGATAAATAAATAAATAAATATTAAAAAAATATACGGGGGGGGGACCCAGAATCAGAAACATTTGCTTTCCAGGGTTTCATTGAGTCCATGTGGTTCTAATGTATATAATTTGAAGATCCAAAACATTTCTCTCCTCTGGAGAGTCTTATATCTTGCTGAGCAGTTTGCGTCAATCTGTTCAATAGGAGTAATCGTCAGCTTTGTAGGGTCTTTATTGTGGACGTTGAGAAAATGTCGGGACACGCTATGCTTCATGAAGCCCTTCACGATATTTGACCTATGTTTGTTTAAGCGTTCTCTGAGTGTTTGTATCGTGCGACCTACATATTGTAGTCCACACTCACATTCCAGGAGGTAGATTATATATGATGAGGAGCAGTTAGCAAAACTTTTGATGTGAAACTCTTCTTTTGTGAAGTTGCTCCTAAACTCTTTTCTACGATGGGTTATACTATTACAGCACTTACACAAAGTGTGATTGCATTTGTAACTGCCTACAGTATCGGAATGTACATTGATTTTTATAGGGGGCTCTTTCTGTTTCAGCTTGCTGGGGGCCAGTGCATTCTTCAAGGTCCTCGCTCTCCTGAACGTAATCCGTGGTTTTTGCGGAATATTTTGTCTGAGGTAGGGGTCGTTTTTCAGAATATGCCAATGTTTTGTTAGAATGTTCCTAAGTTTGGCATGATTTGAATTATAGGTGGTGATGAACGAAGGTCTGTACTTCTTTGATTCCTCTATTCCTTTTGCTTTTGTTTTGGTCTTGAGGCATTCATTTTGTGTGAGGTTCCTTGCACGTTCATATGCCCCATTTATAATTCTATTTGGGTATTTTTTATTTTGGAATCTAGATATTAATATTTCGCTTTGTGTTGTGAAATCAGCTGTGGTTGAGCAGTTCCGGCGTATTCGTTTGAATTGGCTGAAGGGTATGTTCTTTTTCCACTTACTATAGTGTGCGCTTCTGAAGTCTAAATAGTTGTTTCCATCCACCATTTTGAAAAATGTTTTGGTCAGGATAGTTTTATCATCAGTGTATAAAAGGAGGTCCAAATATTCGATTGAGGTTATTGAGCTGTTAACCGTGAAATTAAGGTTCCACTCGTTGGAGTTCAGGTATGACACAAAGGCCTCGGCTTCCTCATCATTTCCCTTCCAGATGATGATCAAGTCGTCGATGTAGCGTTTATAGAACACAATCTTGTTTCTCCATTTGTGTTGGTTATAGATGAATTCCTCCTCGAAGCGACCCATATACAAATTCGCGAAGCTTGGCGCGAAACGCGTCCCCATTGCGGTTCCTTTCCGCTGTTTGTAGATGTTATTTTCAAACATGAACACATTGTGTGTCAGGATAAACCTAATTGCTTCGCTTATGAAAATCTTATGTTTGGGGGACAATTGGTCATCAGTGTCCAGATAATAGTTGGATGTATTAATGCCTGCCTCGTGCGGGATGTTTGAGTAGAGGGAGGCAACGTCCAATGTCAGCCAGCAGTAAGTGGGGTCCCAGTTGGTGTCTTTGAGCAGTGAAATGAGTTGGGAGGAATCCCTTAGGTAGGAACAGAGGTTGGTGACATGTTTTTGTAAAAACAGGTCTACGTAGTGCGAGAGGTTACTGGTTAATGAATTGATACCTGAAATTATAGGTCTTCCGGGAGGGTTATTTATGTCCTTATGTACTTTGGGGAGGTGGTAGAATATCGCCATAGTGGGAAAGTCGATGGTTATAAATTCTTTCTCCTTTTTGTTCAGGACATGGTCGTCTTCTGCTTGTTTTAATAATATTTCCAATTTCTTTGCATCTTCTTTAAGGGGATTATGGGGGAGGGGTTCGTAGTATATACGGTCTCCCAGGATCCTATATGCTTCCGAGACATAGTCTTCTCTTTTTTGTATCACTATTCCACCTCCTTTGTCCGCACTTCTGATGACCAGTTGTTTGTCATTGCTAAGTTCTTTTAAAGCTTTTTTCTCCTCTAGACTGAGATTGGGTTTGATCCTTACCTTGCTGTTAATATTCCTGACCTCGTCGGAGACTAGAGAGAAAAAAGTATCTATATGATTACCTTTGTGATACGTTGGGTTAAAAGAAGATTTCGGTTTTAGATCTGTATGTATTGTAGCGATGGGGTCTGGGGTTCCTAGATCGTCGTTCTCTTTATTTTTGATGACTTGTTTCTCTTTAATGGCGAAATGCCTTTGTAGTGTAATACTTCTAATGAAACTATTCAGGTCAATAAAGAGTTGGAACTCATTAAACTTCTCCACCGGACAGAAGGAGAGCCCTCTTTCGAGTAGCGACATTTGTGCAGTGGTCAAGTTGGATTTAGAGAGGTCGAAAATCTTCATTCTTGTGAGGTTTTGTTCCTTTTGGGGCTCTGTTGGTCTTGAGGGGGTCTTTTTGTGGTCTGTTCTATTACTATTCCTGTTTCCGTTTTTGGTTCCTCCTCTCCGGCTTCTTCTGCATTTTTTCTTTTTTTGCCTTTTTGGGGTAGCTCTGTTTTTGGTTTGAAGAAGTCTGTTATAATTGAGGTGGTCCCTGATGGTTGTTTTATGGCATAACTTGCGTGTGGGGTCAGGGTCCCCGGAAGCGGTAAAAAAGACACAGAAGTTGGGTAGGTCTGGTCTAGGGATTCATGCAGATCCTCGGGACTACATGTGTTGTGGATGGTGAGCAGAGAGTCATTAAACGTGGATGTGTCTTCATAACAGGTGGTAAGGGCTGAGGAGAAGGAAGTGGGGGGAAAGTTAAGGGGGGCAGCCTTGAGGTAGGTTTATGGGTAAAGGGGATAATTGGCGATCGCGGAGTGGTATGGATGGAGGGGTGAAAAATATGGGGGTACCTGTGTTGGATTCCGGGTGGATGGAAAATGAGTGTGAATGTGTTGTTGTGGCAGTGTCAACCTTATTGGATGGGCTGGACGGAGTGTGGGTTGAAGTTGGATCGGTTATTGGTCTAGATGGAGTTGGATCAGTAGCTATTTTAGAAGATGAAATATGTGGTTGTATTAGTGTCTGTTTGACCATGGGGGTGGGTTGAGATAAAGTAGGACATTGAGATTTGGACCTAGTGTATTGATGATTTTTCGGACGTACAATTTGTGGTTTAGGGTGTTGCGTAAAGGGAGGTCCCATATTGGGTCTAGCTTGACTATATGGTTCCATCCCATTCAGGGTGCGTTTAGTAGTGGGGGGCCTGGAGAAAGTAGGGTTTTCATTAGTAACATTCTTATTTCTCAAGTCATTTCTACCTGTGTTTCTATCTTTGTTTTTGCTCAGCCAAAATTGAATGTTTTTAGTCCTAAAATCAGTTCTATCTCTGTTAAGCTTTGATGTTTTCTTTTCAATTGTTTCACGTTCGTATTGTGACAACCTGATTGTGATTTGTCTGTCATATTTGGTGTAGTCTGTATGTTCTTTGTGTTTGTACAACTGGTCGGAGTGTGTCTTGATTTGGTGTTTGAGGTCTTGGCATAAAGATTCTCGTTTGCTTATGAGGCGTGTAATAAGGCCTCTTGCGCACTCTAATAGGTAGTTATTCCAGTCTTTTGTAAAGTCTATATCATTCAGAAAAGGGCTATTCAGTCTAAACCTCAATCCGCGCGGGATGAGGGATTCTTTTTGGTAGGTTTCCAGAAGAATCCAGTCCAGATGGTGCTGTATCTCTTCCTTCAAACTGGACTCCAGTTTGTAGAACAATTCTGCCAGTTCTTTGGAGTCGATCGTCTGTTTGCAGGATGGGTCTATTGTTTCTTTTTGGGGATCAGCCGTAGTTGTTGACCATACGTTGGTTAGTTTCTTCCGCTCGTGTAGTCGATGTTCACAATAATCCATGTTTGTTTGTAGGTAATTTTCTTGGAGGGACCTAGAGCCGCCGTATCTCAGAGTGAGTTAAGCACTCTTAACCCGAATAACTCGGGACAATACAGTAAGGTAACGGCCAAAGGGCATGAACATATAAAGGGAGAATAGAAAGTTTAATATATATATATATATAGGATTGAGAAGAGAAAGATATGGGAGGAATGGAGGGAAAAGAAGAGGGGAAGAGAGAGAAAGTGAGGGAGGAGGAGAAAGGAAGATAAAGAAGGAGAAAGCAAGGAGAGAGAGGAGGGAAAGGAGAGAAAAGAAGAAAAATAGGGTCAGAGGGTCATAATGTATATATATTTACTGGTTGATCCATTTTAGCCAAAGTCTTAAAAGAACCCCCCCCCCCCCCCCCTTTCTTTTGTTTCACATGACCCCACAGGTATGGACATGCGCCTTTTTTAGAAGAAACCAGACAGTACACACCCAGCTGCACAAAAAACTAGGGTGACACAGGTATTTTTTAATACGCAAATATTTCCTGCCAAATATGTGCCTACATATGACAGTCTTACCAATATACGTCAACTAATTATATATATACGGCATTTTCACATGTGCTAATGAATCAGTACCAATGAGATATCTACTCACCTAACCGAGTATTTGAATATTTTATCATCTATGTTTTATATATTTTTTATAATTAACCTATTTATTTATGAATGTTTACAGAGAGATTTCTTACAGCCTTCTTTTATATATTTTTATATACATTTATTTATATATTCATATAATTATTGATGCACCTGCCCACCCAATGGAGTGTGTTTTCCCCTGTTTTATTGATATCTATATGTTTTATCAATATCTATATATTCATCCATGCAAATATATAACTTTATATACTAAATTCCATATACGACTCTTAAATGTACATATATACACAACTTGTAGGATGACAGGCCGAACTGGATGGACAAATGTCTTTTTTCGGCCTTATGTACTATGTTACTATGTTACTATGTTACATCTGTCTATACCAAATTCCATATACAACTTTGAAACGTACATATATATGTTTTTATTTATTATAATTTTTTACTGTACTTTTCCTATTATCTATGTTCCATGTAGACTTGATAAAGGGGCCGTCGAGACCCCGAAACGCGTTGTCTCAAAATAAACTTTATTGTATCCTGTACCGGGTCGTGGTAATGCGCCTTATGATCGTCTACCAGCACCCCACAGTGACAAGCTAAGATACGTTTTCCAACATTGTACTTCATGACAGTGGTAAATTCGAGTTGATATATTTCACCTTTATTTATAATAAAGGCCCTGGAAATTAATTGTCACCAAACAAAAACTGGCTGAGGTCGGAGGACTACAACTCATGGACTTTTGTCATCATCCTGCCCCCCGAACTCTCCTCCTCATCCATTGAAGAGTAAACCTCTTGATTCCAGCTGCTTAATCTGCTAGAAATGTAAAACTCTCCGTAAAGGGATCTTTTTTACTTAAAATGTTTCCTTCAATTGCAGCAATATGATCCTTCAGCTCTTTAAAGGGGTTCTCCGGGTATTATTTGAAATGGCTGCCAACATCCTGTCCTAGAATGTGAGAAGGACAGAGTGTAGAGCCTAGTGTGTAGTGAAGCCAACACACTGGCAGCCATCTGAAATTATTTCCAGCGAACCCCCTTAATCCTTACTGAAAAAGCAGACTGCTTTGTCTTAGAAGCATAGTCTGCTGGAATCAGGGTCACAAATCCCAGTGCCGTACAGCTATGGCACTCTGATTGGTTGGGCGCAGGAGCCGCGCCCACCCGATCAGCTGCAGGGGTCCGGCAGTCACAGATAGCCAGACCCCTGCTGTATGCACCCACATCAGTGAAAACACTGATGCTGGCGCATTAACCCTTTCGCTGCGCCTACCCGCTCAACTGTAGGGGTCCGGCATTCACAGATAGCCGGACCTCTGCTGTATGCACCGGCATCAGTAAAAAAAAAACTGTGTCAAAAAAGCAATTTTCTGGTCACCTTGCCTCACAAAAAGTGTAATACCAAGTGATCAAAAAGTCTTATGTACCCTAAAATGGTACCAATCAAACCGTCATCTCATCCTGCAAAAAATAAGCTCCTACCTAAGAAAATCGCCCAAAAAGTAAAAAAAAATAGGGCTCTCAGAAAATGGAAACATAAAAAACAAGATTTGATTCTGTTCAAAAATGATTTCACTGTGTAAAACTTAACAAAAATAAAAATGATAGACATATTAGGTATCGCCGCGTCTGCAACAACCTGCTCTATAAAAATATCACATTATATGCCCCCTCAGGTGATTGTTGTAAAAAAAACTAAAGAAAAACTATGCCAAAACAGCAATTTTTTTTACCTTGCTTCACAAAAAGTGTAATACCAAGTGATCAGAAAGTCTTATGTACCCCAAAATGGTACCAATCAAACAGTCATCTCAAAAAATGAGCCCTACCTAAGACAATCGCCGAAAAAAATAAAATAAAATAGGGCTCTTAGAAAATGGCAACACAAAAACAAGATTTTATTCTGTTCAAAAATGTGTAAAACGTAACAAAAATCAAACCTTCACCCCCATCCCGCAAAAAATGAGCCCCCACATAAGACAATCACTTAAAAAAACCAACTAATTGCACCCATAAACCAATCCATCAAGATCTGCGCTTCAATAGCCATATGGCGCTCCTTCCGTTCTGAGTCCTGCCATGTGCCCCCACAGGAGAAAATGGGTGACAAATTATTGGTTGCTTTTTCTCCTGTTACCCCTTGGGGCAAAAGCAACATTTTATTGCAAGAAACAAAAACTTTAAATTTTTACGATCAAGTGTTTCCAAATTCCGAAAAACGCTTAGGGGGTCAAAGTGGTCAGTACCCCCTTAATATATTTTTTGAGGAGTGTAGTTTCCAAAATGGGGTCACTTTTTGAGGCTTTCCACTGTAGGGGTACGTCAGCATCTCTTCAAATACAAAATGGTGCCTAAAAACCATTCTACAAAGCTATCTGGAATCCATTAGATTGTCACACTATTAAAACAAGGAACCCTGATTATCACTGTTAGTCAGGGGCATGCTATGAACAACTTCTTTGCCGAAGAAAGAATCCAATTCATTAAAGGGGTTATCCCATCATAATGATCACTGTTAAATCTGTTAATGATTTGACAGTGATCATTTTTGTAAATATACTTTATTAACAAATTCCCACCGATTAGGAGAAAATTCATCCCCACTTACCTTATTGTTGTGACTCGGTCTCCCCTGGTTACGACCACCGCTCTTCCGCAAAATCCCGATGGTCGCGCTTGCCCAGAAGACTTCTTCTTTTCTCCCGGCCGGGCCACTCGCTGTCCTGAACGCGCACGCTGCCGCGCATGCGCGACGGTGACTTCTTCCCGGCCAGAATAGTACAGAGCTGCGAACGCACACGCCGGCTCTGTACTATACTGGCCAGAAATAAGTCACATTGCGCATGCGCGGCAGCGTGCGCGTTCAGTCCAGCGCGCGGCCCGGCCGGGAGAAGACTTCAATCAAGATGAAGCCCGCCCCCAGCCAGAATCCAGGAAGTGAACGCGCGGTGGCAGCAGGTAAGTATAAAAACGCAAAGTGGGATAACCCCTTTAACTTCAGCCCTTCCTCTAAATCAGGACAAGTAAGTGACAGCACCCCCTCCTCCCCCCCAATTATCTATTTTTTCTTCCCTTCTCCCTCTCTTCCCTTTGCTTCCCCTGTATTTGTCTCCCCCCCCCCCCTTATTTTTACACTGTGTCTGTTTCCGGCATCGCATGATGTGGTATTCTCCTTTTAGTGCACTAACTCACTTATCACCGTATATCTGATGCACATATCCTCTTCGCAGCATTGCGCTTTTTGCTGGGAAGTGAATACCATACACTGTTTACATGTTGGAACAATATAATGTTCACAATAATCTTTGTACCGCCTGCCAACTATATGTATAGTTTGTTACAGTCGGGAATTGTACCTTACTGCATCATTATTTGTTGTACTACAAAATAAATAAAAACTGTTTTTAAAACTAAAAACCATTCTAGCTAAATCTGCCTCCAAAATCTATATTGCGCTCCTTTCCTTCTGACCACTGCCACATGCCCATAAAGCAGTTTACCGCCACATATGGGGTATTTCTGTAAACTGCAGAATCAGAGTTAAATAGCAAGACAGCACTACTCACTGAGCAATCTCAGATAGTCCAATATGTGGCGGTGCCTGCAGTGTTGAGTCCCGGCCTTTGGGTCTCCTCTAATGACAACCAAAGATGAAATGACTGCGGCACTCCAATGATTCAAAATCTTCTGGAATTTATTAACACTGAATGCAGCAACGTTTTGACCACACTGGTCTCACTCCTGGTGATCTCACAAGACTTCTATATTCTAGTTTACTTCCGATCTCATGATCTGTCACATGGTTTGGTTACATGATTCCTGACCATACCACCTATACCAACGACTCTGCTGACCTTGTAAATACAATAGGTCACCTGTCCCATCCTTGCCAGGATACCCAGTAAATCATAAGGCAATTGATACTTTTGTCTCCCTTGTCAGATTGGAAATGGAAAAGGTCAGGAAATTCTCTGGGCTTGGCCATAATACCAATTTGACTAGGGGAGAGAAAGAAGCCCTATCCACTTTAAAGAATAGAGAGGAACTTACTATAAAGAAGGCAGATAAGGTAGGAGCTACTGTGGTGATGGACACCTAAAAATACAGGTTGGAAATTTTAAGGCAGGTGCAGGATAGAGAAGTGTATAGTGTAGCTGGCCAGCTAAGACCTGTCCTAGGTTGCTAATATAGCTTATATGTGTATATAGCCAGACCTGCCAATAACCTAAGTACAGTTCCTATGTTTATGTGTTAAAGACAAAAGCAGAGTTATTTACTGTGGCATCATGTTTTGGATGTCATATAACTGTTATCATTTGTATTCACAGAAGCAGAAAGGATAATATGCCTTTAAGATTCATTTATAGTGTAAGGTAAGCTCAGTGACACAGCAGAAACAACAGAAAGCATTGTGTAATTTGTTGTTGCTGGGCAGAAGTCTAGACCAATCACAGCCAGCTTCTCACACAGCCAGCCTCACACACAGTCTGTCTGGGAATTCCCCTAGCAGGAGCTGCTAGAATCATTATTCACCAGAGACAGGAGCTGAAGAGACATTCACTTCACTGAGAGTTGTGTTTTTATGGAAGCAGGAGAGGCCAAAATAGGTATTTAAAACAGTTAGGCCCCTTTCACACGGTTTCCGCGCGGGTGCAATGCGTGACGTGAACACATTGCACCCGCACTGAATCCGGACCCATTCATTTCTATGGGGCTGTGCACATGAGCCGTGATTTTCACGCATCACTTGTGCGTTGCGTGAAAATTGCAGCATCCTCTATATTGTGCGTTTTCCACACAACACAGGCCCCATAGAAGTGAATGGGGCTGCGTGAAAATCGCAAGCATCCGCAAGCAAGTGCGGATGCTGTGCGATTTTCACGCACGGTTGCTAGGAAACGATCGGGATGGGGACCCGATCTTTATTATTTTCCCTTATAACATGGTTATAAGGGAAAATAATAGCATTCTCAATACAGAATGTATAGTACAATAGGGCTGGAGGGGTTAAAAAAATAATAATTTAACTCACCTTAATCCACTTGCTCGCGCAGCCCGGCTTCTCTTCTGTCTTCATCTTTGCTGTGCACAGGAAAAGGACCATGTGCAGTCATCACATGGTCCGTCACATGATCCATCACCATGGTGATAGATCATGTGATGGACCATGTGATGAGCGCAGTGACGTCATCAAAGGTCCTATTCCTCAAAGAAGAAGACAGAAGAGATGCCGGCTGCGCGAACAAGTGGATTAAAGTGAGTTAAATTATAATTATTATTTTTTTAACCCCTCCAGCCCTATTGTACAGTACTATGCATTCTGCATTAAGAATGCTATTATTTTCCCTTATAACCATGTTATAAGGTAAAATAATAAAGTCTACACAACACCTAACCCAAACCCGAACTTCTGTGAAGAAGTTCGGGTTTGGGTTTGGGTACCAAACATGCCGATTTTTCTCACGCTCGTGCAAAACGCATTACAATGTTTTGCATTCGTGCGGAAAAATCAACAAAAATATGACGCTCGGGTGAAAGAGGCCTTACAGTATATAATGTTTCTGTTTTTAGTATTGTGATTGGAACTGTATATTGAACCAGTTATATGTGTGTTTACTTACAGTTCCACCAATTGAAAAGTACAAATACAAATTGCAAATTGCAAGCTACAGTTGCAAACTGTTAACTACTACAAATATCATACAAACATATTGCAATCCAAATTGCATACAACCATACCAGATCATATTCAACCAATCTGCAAATAGTTACTGCAAACTGCATACCGCCATTTTGTGATATCTTTTCAACATGTGTTTTGTACATGGACTATCTGCTGTGGAGTATTATATATGAAGAAAAGTCGAAGTTAATAAAGAAGTTATTTTCAAGCATTTGGTGTGCTCTTTAAACCTACTGCTTCCATAGAACGGCGCTAGTGGAATTACAGAGTAATAGACAGTCTGATTAGACTAAAAGTCAGAGATATCAAAATTCTTCTAATGCCACAGCGCAAAAGGCACTTGATAGTGCTGCGCCTGCCACATATAGGCCCCTTAACAAAGATCCGAAATGGGAGATTACATGGAAAATCAGGTTACTGGTAGACAATGCTTATGCCAGTGACCTGATTGATGATAAATTCCATACCTACCTTACACCACAAAATCCGGTGACCCCACTGCTTTATGCCTTCCCCAAAATCCACAAGGATTTGAGAAATTCCCCTGGACGCCCGATAGTGTCTGGTATAGACTTCGTCTTTTCCAATGCTGCCACTTTTCTAGATAGGGTGTTAAGGTCATATACAATGGGGGCTGTATCGTATGTGAGGGATACTACAGATTTCCTATCTAGTTTGAATAATATTGATTTTGAAGAAGGTGATTTGCTAGTGTCTTTTGATGTAACTAGTCTTTATACCAGCATAGACCATGAATTGGGTTTGGAGGCAGTCAAATGGGCCTTGGTGAAATCCGAATATAGGGAGGAAATTAAATAGTTTCTCGTGTCCCTGTTGGAAATCCTGTTGACCTGTAATTCTTTTTTGTTTGAAGATGTATTTTATGTGCAGTGTCAGGGTACCGCAATGGGGTCCAATGTGGCCCCGACATATGCAAATATTTATGTCTTGCCTGGAGCAACAGCATATATACCCATCTACCCTCTACGTGCATGTGAGAGGGCGGATGAGGTAAATAATTTTTTGGGGTACGGAAGGGTACAATCATGGACTTGCATGCCTTCCATGATTACATTAATCAGTTACATAGCCAGTTGAAACCTACTGATCGCAATAATTTGTTGCAATTTGATAGTGCCTATTCTAGGAGGATGGTGGAATCGTTACCGTGCAGCCAGTTTTTGAGAACTAGAAGGATAGTGTCAGACGAAAATCTGATAAATGAGAGATTACAGACAATGAGTCAAATATTTAGCGATAGGAAGTATCCTCGAAATCTGGTATACCGTCATTCATTAAAGGCGAAACAAAGTGAGCGACAGCAATTACTGTTATCGAGAGGTAATGTGACACGACAGAGAGCAAAAAGGATACCATTTGTGTCCACTTACACAAGGATGAGATATTGAGGCATAATTGGCATATTTTGTCCCAATCTTTTCCTGATGTGGAGGAATTTCAATCTCCTCCACTGATGTCTTATAAAAGGTCCAGGAATTTAAGTGACAATCTGACATGTGCTGATATTGTTGTGAAGAATAAAAGAGAGGGGAGGAAGGGTTGTTACCCCTGCCTGGGTTGCTGCAATTGCGGAAACCTGATCAGGGGTGATACCATTAGTCACCCCAGAACAGGTAAAAAATATAAAATCAAGGACTTCTATACCTGCACTTCTGAGTTCGTTATCTATATTTAGCAGTGTCTGTGTGGCCTACTGTATGTGGGAGAGACCACACAGCCCTGCAAGAATAGAATCAATCAACATAGATATAAGATCCATTAGTTGATGTCTAAGGCCTATTGCACACGACCGTAAGGCTTTTTCAGTGTTTTGCGATCCGTTTTTCACGGATCCGTTGTTCCGTTTTTTGTTTCCGTTGTGTTTCCGTTTCTGTTCCGTTTTTCCGTTCCGTTTTTTCCGTATGGCATATACAGTATACAGTAATTACATAGATAAAATTGGGCTGGGCATAACATTTTCAATAGATGGTTCAGCAAAAAACGGAACGGAAACGGAAGACATACGGATGCATTTCCGTATGTGTTCCGTTTTTTTGCGGACCCATTGACTTGAAAGGAGCCACGGACTGTGATTTGCGGGCAATAATAGGACATGTTCTATGTTAAAACGGAACGGAAAAACGGAAATACGGAAACGGAATGCATACGGAGTACATTCCGTTTTTTTTGTGGAACCATTGAAATGAATGGTTCCGTATACGGACCGTATACGGAACGCAAAAAACGGCCAGTAAACGGGAAAAAAAAACGTCCGTGTGCAATAGGCCTAAGAGACAGGAATGAGAGTACAGAGAAGAGGTAGAATTACCAGTGGTGGAACATTTTTGGAATTGTCGACATAACATCTCACAGTTGAGATTCAGGATTATAGAGGTTATTCCAACATTGAGGAGAGGAGGAGATAGAGAGAAATTATTGAAAAGAAAAAAATTGAGATGGATATTTGAACTAGATACCTTGGAACCAAGGGGCTTGAATAGGGAATTCAAGGTGGGCCCTCTCTTTTAACCCTAGGGATATGTGTTTTAGAGGTATATGTGGTTAAGTGTTGGTGTCCGGTTATTGCTGTTTATATATATTTTTAGCTGTTATTAACCCCCCTTTCTCTCTTTCTTGTTTCCATGCATTCCACAGGAAGATCTGTGCACATGCTGCAGGAATATTAACCACAGGGAAAATTTGATACCACTGCAAGATTCAAGATTATTTTTTTTAGCATCGATCAAGGATAAGGTTTAAAATAATTTTCTGAATGATAATGATCTATTGGGGACGGGCACGCTAATGTTTCGTAGTGGGTGAGGGGTACGGACTTAATGTGAAAAAATGCTATTAAATGTGGGTATGTATTAGGGTTCACACTGAGGGGTGATTGTGTTATGATGAGTGATTGTTGGTTTAATCTATGAATGAGGGCTGTAGAGGACGTAAGTCCAGGAACTGTCATGGTCCTAATTAGGGAGGGCTGGTGGGTTCCCTGTTACCCATAAATGGGGTTGGAGGGTATCCATTAGCTATGAACACCCCTAGAATGAATGAGAATAAGGGCTGGAGGACGCCATGGGGCGGGGTGTAAACTATCGGCGCATGGTGTTTTGCCAGTTGGTTGACTGTGGGGACCACCTGGCAGTTAAACATATCTACGCCTGCAGTGGTATGGATTATGGATTGGTATTCCCCCTGAGGTCTTCTTTTACATACCCCAAAATTTTAATTTGTATTTAATAAAGAAAATACTTTTTGGGCAATTTGCTAGTGCTTTAAATAGACATTTGGTGTGTAATTACCCTCCCACTGTGAATAATAATAGAAGCCAATGCTAGAGTAATATGGTAAAATAGGGTGCAGTAGGGAAGCTTAGGATGCTGTCAGTGAGGACGTTCTAGGCTACATACTATGAGTATCGCTAATATTTACTGGGTATCCTGGCAACGATGGGACAGGTGACCTATTGTATTTAAAAGGTCAGCGGAGTCATTGGCATACGTGGTATGGTCAGGAATCATGTGACCGAACCATGTGACAGATCATGAGATCAGAAGTAAACTAGAATATGGAAGTCTCGTGAGATCGCCAGGAGTGAGACATAGGGATGCATGCATGTGATTCATGGACTCCTCTGATTATTCCTGCAGCATGTGGCATAGGTAAGAAATTTTTTATAGATGGTAACTATATTCAGTAAGTTGGAAGCATGGGATTATTGGAACGGGATAGGGTTGAGGAAGAGGAAGGGTTAAATAAGGTGGTAGTTTCTGCACCCAATCAGATGTTAGATGTGGGTGTATATATATGTTCACTGTGGTGTATTATTGTATAAGCTTGACAAAGACCAGTGTGGTCAAAACGTTGCTGTATTCGGTGTTAATAAATTCCAGAAGATTTTGAATCATTGGAGTGCCGCAGTCATTTCATCTTTGGCAGAATCAGAGTAATATATATTGAGGTTTATTTTGCTGTTAACCCTTGCTGTGTTGCAAGAAAAATTGATTAACATAAAAAATCTACAAAAAAAGTGAAATTTTGAAACTTCACCTCCATTTTCCTTTAATTCTTGTGGAACACCTCAAGGGTTAACAAAGTTTGTAACATCAGTTTTGAATAATTTGAGGGGTGTAGTTTCTAAAATGGGGTCATTTATGGGTGGTTTTCATTACGTAAGCCACTAAAAATTGCTTTATAACTTTATAACTTTTTTCTTAAAAAAATGG
The DNA here is from genome assembly GCF_905171765.1 of Bufo bufo. Classification (NCBI taxonomy): domain Eukaryota; kingdom Metazoa; phylum Chordata; class Amphibia; order Anura; family Bufonidae; genus Bufo; species Bufo bufo. The sequence goes on from NC_053390.1 coordinate 456,548,825, forward strand.
TTTTGGAAATTTTGTTGAAAATGTGAAAAATAGCTTCTAAACTTCTAAGCCTTCTAACGTCCTAAAATTTTTTACAAAATTATGTCAACATAAAGCAGACATATGGGAAATGATTGATTGATAACAGTTTTATGAGGTATTACTATATGTCTTAAAAGTAGAGAAATTCAAATTTAGAAAATTTATAATTTTTCCTAATTTTTGGTAAATTTTGGATTATTTTATAAATAAAGGCGAAATATATCGACTCAAGTTTACCACTGTCATGAAGTACATACAATGTGTCGAGAAAACAATCTAAGAATGGCTTGAATAAGTAAAAGCGTTCCAAAGTTATTACCACATAAAGTGACACATCAGATTTGCAGAAATCGGCCTGGGATTGAAGGTGAAAAGTGGCCCGGTACTGAAAGGTTTAATCAAAGCTGATTTTGGAAACTTTGCTTACCCTTTAGATATTCCACAGGAATAGGGGATGGATTGGGTAAATTAGATAGGTGGAGGTCATGAAAATGGGGGCCCTGTACCCCGTGGAGCTCCCAAAAAAAACAAAGCAGCCGGCTGGGCATGTGCGCAGCTGCTCCATTAATTTCCATGGGAGTTCCAGAGATAGCCGAAGGGAAGGAGTGTCATTTGGCTTTTAGAGGGAAGATTTTGCTTGAATGCCTTTCCAGCGCCATGTCACATTTGAAGATACCCTGAAGTACCTTACAATGGAAACCCCCAAAAAGTGACTGCATTTTGAAAACTACAACCCTCGAGAGGTGTAGTGAGCTCTTTCACACCACAGGTGTTTCACAGAATTTATAAAAATAATAGTGGTGAATATACACCTGCGCTGACACTTTTTGTCTATGTGTCTTACTTCCCTGATGTCACTCAGGGGAATCGCTGCTGGTTCTCCAAAATAGAGTCTTCTGCCCAGACTCAAAAAAATATGCACATGCAGGTAATAAAAGGTTAACTGGGTTCCCGCGCTGATATTGACACTTTCTTCTGTTTAGTATAGGCTTACACTTATTATATACCTAATGAGGACCCTTTATCTTATTGATATATATGGTCAAGATTAGAATATTATAAGTTCTCACCTATCGATGGTGCTCCAAAGATCGTTGATGATATAATGCAGGTGATTTTCTTGTTCCCTCCCAAGTGTTGATGTTAAATCACTTGGTATTCTCGCTTTCCCTCTCCTGCGTGCGCAGCTCCGTCTGGCAGCTGGTGTGCGCATGGGGAAACAAACAAAAGTTAGTCCAAGAGCGTTCCCGTGTGACATCACACTTGTAAGTACGGATGCCTCCAAGGATAAAACAACCTACCAACGCGTTTCGGAACATGCGTGTTCCTTCGTCAGGAATAAGTAAGTATCTTAGTCCTCCTGGTTAAATAGGCGTCCCGTTCCCATGACAACTCTTGCATAGTTCAATAGGGATTAACCATTTATCTGCCTCTATTTATTTATTATTCCTATCATATATATTTCCAATGGTTAATTTTACAGATTATAAAGGGGGAATACTAACCCTAAAAGAGAAACTTTGAAACCAACACCAAAGACAAATCAAGTAACCAAAAATATTATAAATAAAAAGAAAAACAATGTAAAAAGAAAAACTGTGAGGAAGGATTTTTTTTCAGGTAAAACCAGCAAGAAAACAACACAGAGAGGAAAAAGGGGGAGTGGACTAATGAAAAGAAAGAATAATAGCATTATTTTAGGAATACATTATTTTAAGTAAATACACCCTAAAAAAAGGAGAACTAGAATTGCTACATAAAGGCCTTAAATTTGCCCCTTCCTCAAGATTTTGTCCTTTTATTGGTATATAAAAACTTCTACAGAACTTGGCTTTAAAAAAACAACAACTCAATAAACAAAAATAAAAATATAGATATAAATAAAGACCAAAATAAAGAAGGAATGAGTAAAGTAGACGCCATCTATCACCATATAGGCCTTAAACCTAGATCCAACTTCAACCCCCTGAGTGAATACTTTAACGCATTTAAAACCTTTCAAACTTTAGTATTAAGAGACCTAAGGAAAATTAACCCTAATAAAAGAAGACGTATACAGAACTTGACCAAAGAGGAAAAAAAGGGTAATTAAAACACTACACATGAATAATGACATTATTATTAGACCCACGGATAAAGGGGGGTATTGTGATTTTGGATCAGGAGGCATATCACAAGAAATCTATGCGATTATTGACAGATTAAAAAACATATAAAAAACTCAACTTTAACCCCACTAACTAGTACAAAAGAGAACTAAGTAAATTAATCAAAAAGGGGATAGAAAAGGGAATATTGTCAAATAAGGAAGCCATGTATATCAACAATCAAAATTCTAGAATCCCAATATTCTATTATATCCCAAAAATACATAATTGCAAAATTATTCCACCAGGGAGACCAATAATATCAGGGTTTGGAGGTCTCACTTCCAATTTATCAAAATATCTAGATGTGCTCCTACAGAACTATGTACAGAAACTTCCAGTGTATCTGAAAGATATGAAACACATTCCACAATTATTAAAGGGAACCTGTCACCAGTTTTATGGTGTCCTAACTAAGGGTAACATAAATAAGTGATTGATTTTCTTAGCACAATGCTGGGTAACTTTCTTTAATTGACCCAGTCAATCTGCCAACATCTTGTATTGAAAAGCTCCAGCTGATAATGATGAGTCATGAATATTCATGAGCTCCTGACTCTCCCCGCCCACCTGCTGCTGAATGACAGTTTGTTTCCATATGAACCAGCAGCAGGTAGGCAGGGGAGTGGCTATAGCTCTGAATTAAATATACGCTGGACTCAATGACATCACGCCGGACTCAAATCAGCTCATGAGCATGCGGCATCTTTGTGCATATATTATGAGATAACCATCTGTCACACCAGTAAGTGAATACATCTAAGGTACTTTTTAGTAGTTAATGATTGTATATAATTAGTTAGATTATAATCAAATATCCACATGACAGGTTCCCTTTAAGTGAGATAGAATGGCAGGATGACTATATTCTAGGGACTCTTGATGTCACCTCCCTATATACAATAGTAAAAAAACAATACAGGGAGAAAAGCTGCAGAATTTTTCCAGGAAAAAGAAAACCGGATGTCCAAAGAACAGATAAACTTGAGGGGCATGGCCTGGACGCTGAGAGCGATGGCTGCTTAATCCGTGAGCTCCTCACATGGCACCTAAAACCAGCTAACTTCGGATAATTCAGCGCCTTACCCTATGTCATAGGCTTTGTCCCGATCTTCCCTTACTATGGGGCGCATTAAGAAAAAAGACAAGCTCCGGCAAAGCTGACAGAGTTTTTCCACAAGTCGCCGCCGAATAGCGGGAGCCCAAAAATGGCGCCTTCTCCTCCTGGGGCTAGCTCCGCTCCTTCCTTTCCAAAAGAAACGCCTGAAACTCTAAGGCAAACTCCGGGAGAGTCACCATTTATAACGGAGGTTTCACTCCGTGGCATGCTAGAATCTCTATGCTCTTCACTAAAAGAAGACCTCCATTGCATTCTGAAAGAGGTACAAACAGAGGTGGAGCAGCTGGGTGACCGCACCTCTCATCTAGAGAATAAGATGGCGGAGCTCACCGCTTCCCACAACATGCTAATAGATGCCAACGAAGCGCTTGAAGAGGAAGTAGGCAAACTTGCCTCTAAGCTCCATGATTTTGAAGGCCGCAACCGACGAAATAATGTGCGTATACGTGGGATACCTGAGTCGGCTGGTCCTGAAGAGCTGAAACCTCTCCTGCAAAACCTGCTTCGGGAAGCGGTACCGGGCCTTTCAGAAATGGACCTTACCATAGATCGGATCCATAGGATCCCCAAGCCAGCCGGCATAGACCCATCCTTACCGCGTGACATGCTTGCTAGAATCGATTTCCTGAAGGCACTAAGGAATAATCCGTCTCCCACTGCAACCTTAGCTAGGAGAAAGGAATTCAGCCCTTTAACCAGAGTGCTAAGGGAGAAGCAAATCCGGTACAGATGGGGTTTCCCGGTTAAACTCATCATTTCCAAAGATGGCGCCTTACACGTGTGCAACACCCCGTCATCAGCGGCGCAGAAGTTAAGTGCTTTGGGGTTACTCACAGAATCCATGATACAGCCCTATTTCAACAATCGCAAGCGGCAAAAAGTTCCCCAAGAATGGAACCCGGCCTGAGCGGAACTGTAGGGTAATATGTGGTGCTATGTCACAACGGGTTAACTGTCCCCTACATCTCTTAACCCTTAGAGACTAAATCTCTAAACTGTTTGCTCTCTTTTTTGCCGAGAGCTCCTGTTCAACTGTTAGCTCTCAGGTTTGCGAGATGCAACTTTTATTTTTCATTTCCCCTTTCCTTTTTCTGTTTTGTGGGTACTGTAGCTATGCATTACTGGGTCAAGCATAATCGACATTCTTTTCAGGGATATGTCATTTATGATAGAATCTATGTACCTGTCCTACCACCATGGGTATTAAGATCTTTTCGCTAAACGTGAAGGGGTTAAACTCCCCACACAAGCGTAGGTTTTGGTGGAAGGATGCATTTAACTCACGCTGTAATGTGGTGATGGCACAAGAAACACATCTTTTAGCATCAGACACCCATAGGTGCCACAACAAACATTTCCAACAAACTTTTCATTCTCCGGCATGTAAGAAAAAAGCAGCAGGAGTGATGATAGCTGTTAAAAGTGATATTGCATTTTCCCTCTCCTCGCTCATTACTGATAACAAAGGGCGCTATGTCATTTTAGTGGGCACTTTTGATAATGTTAACATGACTCTGGCTACAGTTTATGTTCCTAATTCTAAACAGATTTCCTTCTTACGCCGTTTCTTTAAGAAACTCCATAAAGTGGCGTCAGGTCCGATCATAATCGGGGGTGATTTTAACTCCCCAGTTATTGCAAGCCTGGACTGTGTCAGCCATTGCAGCAAACGTAGACCAGAAACGGGCTCGTTATTGGTCGACTTTAATTTACATGACATATGGCGATATCATCATGGGGGAGAACGAGATTTCACGTTCCTTTCCCAACTGTATTTATCCCAGTCTAGGATAGATTACTTTGTAATCTCCTTCGATCTTCTCCATAAAGCTGTCAAATCTGACACTGGCCTTACAACCTGGTCGGACCACGCCCCCATTACTCTAGAGATTTGCACGGATGTTCCAAATCCTTCTCCCCTACAGTGGAGACTTAATGCTTATATCCTAAAACACCCAGAGTTGACAAATTTGATAAAGATATCCAAAAGTTTTTCTCAATTAATGATATGCCCAATATCTCGCCCTCTATCCTCTGGAATGCGAAAAAAGCATATATGAGGGGTTTGCTCCTGCAGACAGCCTCACGCATGAAAAAGCAAAGAGACAAATGCTTGTCAGAAATATTAGCAGAGCTCTCCAATCTAGAAAAACGCTACAAATCAGACCCCTCCTTACCTCTCCAAAAGAGGATTTTTGAAACTCGTGCGAGTCTCAGATCCTTCCTTTTATATGATCATGAGCATTCATTAAGGCGACTTAAAGCCACCCAATATAATTTGGGAGACAAAGCCGGTGACATCCTTGCGAAGAGAGTAAAGCGTAAAATGATAGCGAATAAAATCGCTCATTTATTTAACAAAAACTCCCAATTAGTAACCCACCCTCAGAAAATTGCAGATACCTTTGCAGAGTTCTATGAATCCCTGTATAACCTAAATAAAGATGATTCCTCCTCCCAGCCAAACCCAACTAATATAGAGTCCTTTCTAAGTCCACTAGCTCTTCCGCTAATCTAAATGCCCCGATCTCCAGACAAAAAATAAACCTAGCAATTAGAACAACCAAACTTCACTCGGCCCCTGGCCCAGACTGCTATATTAATGAATAATATAGAGCGTTCCATAAAACGTTAAGCCCTTACTTAGAACGTTTATTTAATGACTTTATGTCCACGGGACATATTTTCCCGGACATGCTGAGTGCTACAATTATTACCCTCTCTAAACCAGGAAAACCAGCAGATCAACCAGCTAATTTCAGGCCTATTTCGCTGTTAAACAGTGAACAGATATTAAATTGTTTTCAAAAATTCTAGCCACCCGACTTCACAAAATTCTCCCGTCTTTAGTGGATATAGACCAGGTAGTTTTTGTGGCAGGTAGACAGTGTAAGGATGGCACCAGGCGAGTTATTGATCTTCTGCATGTGGCAGAGCTTTCTGGGTCCCCCACTATGTTCCTGTCCCTAGACGCAGAAAAAGCATTCGACAGGGTGCATTGGGGGTACCTAGAAAGGGTTCTATACAAATTCGGCTTTTCGGGCTCGATTCTTAAGGGAATCATGGGTCTCTATTCAAATCCCTGTGCCAAGGTGTTGGCCTCGGGGTTTCTCTCTAGGACATTCCACATAACAAATGGAACTAGGCAGGGGTGCCCACTGTCCCCTCTAATTTTTGCACTAATGATGAAGCCACTAGCTGAAACCATCATAGATACAAGCGATATCTCTGGTATAACAGTGGGTAAACAACATCACATAATTACCCTGTACGCAGATGATGTAATCTTGTCCCTAACCAACCCTGAGAAATCATTGAAAGAGGTGTAGGATGTCCTACAGAGGTTCTCCGGGGTCTCCTACTACAAAGTAAATGTATCCAAATCTAACATACTTTCTTTAAATATTGATGAAAGGCGTAAGCAGCAGATTCAGAGCAGATTCCAATTTAACTGGGTATCTGATCATATCACTTATCTAGGTATTCTGTTGACGCCTAAGGTTAAACAACTTGTATCTGTAAATATGTCTGCACTGATGAATACTCTCAAAAAAGATTATGAGTCCTTAGGGAGAGATCATTTGTCCTGGATTGCTAGAATTAATGTTGCAAAAATGTTAATATTGCCTAAAATTTTATATACCTTCCAGTGCCTACCCCTGCAAATTCCTATGGGCATAATCAATCAACTCCAGGCATGTATGCTAAAGTATATTTGGGGCCCTACTAAAGCAAGAATATGCAAGTCAGCCCACTCTCCCCCCCCCCCTTGAGAAAAGGAGGCATGGGTGTTCCGAATGCAAAAAAATACTATTGGGCTGCGCTCCTCTCGCATGCAAAAGAATGGTGGCAACAGTCAAACCCGTGAAGATGGCTACAACTGGAAGAAGCCCTTATTAAGAAATCTTCTCTCAGAAGCTATCTAGCTGCCCAAGTCCTTAAGCAATTTCACTATGACTTAGCAATTGATACCATGAAAGCCACATCAATGGCTTGGAGGCATTCCTCATGCCACATGTCTCTGCTTGACAAACTACAGTTCCCACTACAATCGCTAGAGTTTCACATCCCTGACCTTGCCTTGTCCCCCTGGCTCCTAAGGGGAATTAATAAGATTGGGAAAATGTTCAAGGACAAGGGGCTACTTCAGTTCGAAACGCTATATACCACGTATACCTACAGATTCAACATTTCCTAGATTCACTAGAAGCACTGACTAACTTCCCCCTCATTCCAAACCTACCGTTGGCTAAACTATTCAGCCCCTCTTCTGATTAAAAAAAGAGCCTGTCAATCCTATACCAGTCTCTTGCTACACCAAACCCTCAAGTTAAATCACCCTATATGTGTAGATGGGAAAAAGAGCTTAATGCTACATTTGAGGTGGAGGATTGGCATAAGGCGTTATATTGGGCAATTAAGCCTTCGAACTGCATTAACCACGCTGAACAAAACATAAAGCTACAACTGAGGTGGTATCTAACTCCTGATAGGATAGCACATATTAAACCTGATTATTCTCCCTCTTGTTGGCGTAGGTGCGGTCAAAGAGGTACCCCGGCCCACATGTGGTGGTTTTGTCCGCTTACTTTACCACTGTGGCAAAATATTGCTTCCCTCATATCGGAGGTTATTGGGTCCTCCTTTAATATAGCCCCAGAACTAGCATTACTATGCTTAGGGCTTTCTGACGTCCCCTCTGATCAAAGATGGGTAGTAGCCCATATTCAAACCGCCACACGCACAATAATTGCCTGTCACTGGAAACAAAATATTACACCACTAATCACAGAGGTTCAACATTTGGTGAATCAACATATGCATTCTGAGATTATTTTCTCACCATCTCTGCAATCCAGGACAAAGGCAATTAATCAATGGATGTCTTGGCTTTCCAGCTCCTACGCAACACCACTACCAGAGATATTGTTATGATATATCAGGTAGTTCATCTACTACCGCTGTCCCCTTGAAACTATATATGCTTATGGCCATTAGATGAGTAGTGTATTCCAGACCCATCATTCTGCAGGTATAATGTCATGCAGGAATTACTGTACCTTTCTATGTGAGATTTATTTATTTTAACTTTATTTTTGCTCGTTCCTTTCTGTACCTTGTCTATCTTGGGTACTCCCAAGCTTGTATTTGTCTTACCTTTGTTAAAAATTCTATAAAAACAATTGAAGAACAAAGAACAGATAAACTTTTCAGGCGAATGTATTATGTTAATTTTAACCCATAATTATTTTAAATACAAAAATGAGGGTCCTCTTTAGGTATATAGTAAGTGTAAGCCTATACATAAACAGAAGAAAGTGTCATTATCAGCGCGGGAACCCAGTGTCACGGCGCGGTCTAGGAGGCGGACACGTCCGGAGCGTCCACCTGCTTTCACACCGTGACATTTGTTTTATATAGTCACCACCTCTCACACCCATTTTCACTTTCTCGATTCCTCCAAGCAATGAGCCTAAAAACGGTCCTCCATGATATTCCATGTAGTGACGTGATAGGGGTTGGCCGTCATATTTTTTCTGTATGTTTTTTATATTTTCTCCTATTCTTATTTTTAGAGCCCTACGTATATTTTCGCCCTACATATATTTTCTCGCCCTACATATATTTTCTCACAGGGGCATTTTATGTAATATATTACCCATTTTGTGTTACACGTAATGTGATCCCCAATTTTATACAGATCTGGGCCTTCCCTAATTTCTGCAATAGTACTTTTATTCTTTATTAATCTACAGTTTTTACACATTTTGCAGGGAAATCCTTTTTTGTTATTTTTATTTTCCAATTGTGATGTTTGAATAATACCCATAGAGGGGGCTACTAGATTGGCCAAATTATGTGCTTTTTTTAAAGGGAAAATCGGATGTGTCGTTATTTTTTTCTCCTATAATTTTATCCTGTTTAAGGATATCCCAGTGTCGTTTGACAATTCGTTTAAAGGCCCCTAATTTTTCACTATATTGTGTTATAATTGGGACTCTAATGGTTTGTTCTGCTTTTATAGCATGTGTTTTATTCTGCAATAATTTGTCACGGTTCATCTTCTTTATTTCTTCTTTTATGGGCTCTAGTTTATTAATTTCATATCCCTTTTCCTCAAATTTTCTGTGTAATTAATTTGCTTCCTCTTCAAAGTGTTCAATTGTACTACAGTTTCTCCGCAGTCTAATGTACTGACTGCGAGGAATGTTTACTAGCCATATTGGTAAATGACAACTATTTAATTAAATAAAACTATTAGTATCTGTAGGTTTTATTCATCCTTTATAAAAAATAGTAAGATATAAAAAGTGTAATTCCTGGTGACTCCAATTTGGAGTAAAGTGCAAGTAAAAATAATTTTTATTTATAGCGGTTAAAAATTGTGTCAATGAGGCCTCACCCCCTTTCCAAATAAAAACAATGTCATCAATGAATCTCTTCCAGAGGACTAGGTTCACACCCAGGGTGCCCTGGGGATATATTGTTTGTTCTTCCCACCTTCCCATGTACAGGTTGGCAAAACAGGGCACGAACCTAGTCCCCATTGCGATCCCCCACGTCTGAAGGTAAAACTCATTTTTGTATTTTAAATAATTATGGGTTAAAATTAACATAATACATTCGCCTAAAAAGTTTATCTGTTCTTTGTTCTTGTCAGGTTTAATGTGGGATTTCTTGCCTTATAAATGGGGTTGGGACCATCAGTTGCGTTGAGGAGAAGTCAGGTGGATACACAGCTGATAGTCCTATTGAATAGACTGTTAGAATTTGTTTTATGGCAAGAAAAAAGCAGCTAAGTAAAGAAAAACGAGTGGCCATCATTACTTTAAGAAATGAAGGTCAGTCAGTCAGACGAAAAATTGGGAAAACTTTGAAAGTAAGGGCTATTTGACCATGAAGGAGAGTGATGGGGTGCTGCGCCAGATGACCTGGCCTCCACAGTCACCGGACCTGAACCCAATCGAGATGGTTTGGGGTGAGCTGGACCGCAGAGTGAAGGCAAAAGGGCCAACAAGTGCTAAGCATCTCTGGGAACTCCTTCAAGACTGTTGGAAGACCATTTCAGGTGACTACCTCTTGAAGCTCATCAAGAGAATGCCAAGCGTGTGCAAAGCAGTAATCAAAGCAAAAGGTGGCTACTTTGAAGAACATAGAATATGACATATTTTCAGTTGTTTCACACTTGTTTGTTATGTATATAATTCCACATGTGTTAATTCATAGTTTTGATGCCTTCATATTCATGAAAATAAAGAAAACTTTTTGAATGAGAAGGTGTGTCCAAACTTTTGGTCTGTACTGTACATCACAGATTAGAAGTTTGGCGCTCGCCCTCTCCTTCCCGGTGTCGTTTCTACCACTTCACTGGTTACGGATTTTTGTTTTCCTCTGTTTTACTTGCAGGCAGTTATACCCAGGCACTTGTCTTGGCTTGATTGGCTGCCAGTGGTGACCTCCATGTAGAAGGCACATCACACTTCCAGTCCAGCAGGGACTGGAAGCAAAGGAGAAGAAAGCTCAACACTGGAACAAGAGCACCGGTGGGTCCTTTTTTTTTTTTTTTTTTTTTTTATATATTCCAGCACCGTGCCTGGCAATATGAAATGCAGTTCCCCTTTAATTTCACAGGAAATAACAACCTGGCTGCTTGTGCTTATTACTGGGCTGTAAAGGAGAATTTGCAAAATTCAGTTGTCTCTGCTCGCAACCTTCTGGCCCAGGTGCAGGAGGAATCGGCTACAATGGAGCAGAAAACTCTCAGAAAGCGGTCCCAAAATATGGTTCTGCAAAGGATAGAGCATATCCTATTCTTGGCCGCAAATTTGGACCACAGGTCCATTGAAGTCAACAGGACTGTAAAAAATGCAGACGTCACACAGACAGTAGCCATATTTTGTAGACTGCAAAATACATACGGTTGTGTGAACATACCCTTACTGGTATTATGTATAGTGTGTATGCAAGAAATGGGTCAAGCAAGGCATCTATGAGGTACATCTTCAGCCAATAGCTGCAGAGTCGGAATCTGTGAGGTGAAGCGTCAGCCAATAACTACAGAGCAGTATGTTATGTCAGAGAAG